>NC_092411.1:155460631-156071881 GCF_040894005.1 Engystomops pustulosus | reverse complement strand
TCCTGTGCCACTATTACATCCTCCATCATGATCTAAAGTGTTTTTTTTCCAGCAGGAAAAGGATAGGTATTGTAGCATGTTGGTGGAGTATTGGAACACTGCAGACGAATGCCCCTTACAGTGAAGCGGTGATGTGATGATGGTCAGTACTTCTACTTCTCTAGGCATTCTGTAACCAGAACTCAATATATCCTATTAGAGGCTTATCACATATTAGGCTAAAAATGTGAAGGCCAAAGTTACTCTGCATTGCAGTTAGGCGAGCAACAGCAGGGTGTGAACTGCGAAGGTGTGTACAGACTGCACAGACTTTATGCAGCAGATCTCACATGTCTGCATAATTGGCTAGGAAGCTTTGTGCCACCAAAGGCAAGAGTTGTCTGTCAACCTGGCTTGGCCAAAGGATGCTACTCATTTTCACCCTTGAAGCATTGCTGAGGCTTAAAGGGATATTTCGGGAATATGAACATCTGATACAAAAACCCATGATGATATAAATAAATGAATACAACAATACTCAATGTCATTAGTCACAAAATGGAACTTAAATAGTTTGATTTTATGGTTCACAAAATTTTATGGC
The DNA here is from genome assembly GCF_040894005.1 of Engystomops pustulosus. Classification (NCBI taxonomy): domain Eukaryota; kingdom Metazoa; phylum Chordata; class Amphibia; order Anura; family Leptodactylidae; genus Engystomops; species Engystomops pustulosus. The sequence continues at coordinate 156,071,298 of NC_092411.1, read as the reverse complement.
CTCTCTTAAGTATGAGGAGTTATCACCAAGATGGCCGCCACTGGAAACTACAAGGCCCATGATCCTTTAGTTCTCAGTACTTTTCTGCTAAGGGGAGCAAAATTTTAAATAGCAACTAATAACATATAAGCTTAAAGGGGTATTCCAGGAATAAGCATAATTCATATACAAATGGGTACTCAAAATATAAGCTAATGTGTAATTAGTTGTTATTTAAAATTTTGCTCCCGTTAGCAGGAAAATGCTGGTGACATAGACTGTAATGAAGAATTAAAATGCTACTGGCCCTTTAATCAGTCTGTTAGTTTCCTCCGTGCGGTCCATTGCGGAGCAGACACAGGACAGAAGATGGCCTGTCACATGTCCACATCACATGTCCTGCACCTGCCTGGGCAGGTCATGTGATCACCACTATGTTTGGCTGTAGTCGGTTGGTTGAAGTGCATCCAGTATGGCCAGTGTTGTGGTGACGGGAGTTACACATCATTACTATGATAACAGAGCAAAATTACCTGTTATATCATCAGGAGGAGTTACTGAGAACTAAAGGATCATGTAACTATCTTAGTGATAACTCCACCTACTTTAGGGAGGCCATAAATTTTGTAAATCAGAAAATCAAACTATTTAAGCTCCGTTTTATGACTAATGACATTGAGTATTGTTGTATTCATTTATTTATATCATCAAGGGTTTTTGTATCAGATGTTCATATTCCCGGAATACCCCTTTAAATTTTACTGACTCATTTGTATATAAATTATGCTGATTTCTGGAATACCCCTTTAAATGAAATCTACCATTTGTTTTTATGCATTTTGAACCAAACATATCTTGAGAATGCAGTAGCAACACTGATGCAGAAACATATCTTGTGTAATCCCTGAACTGAGTGGTTTTGCTCAAAAACAATTATAAAATTCAGGACCTTGGGAAAGCTAGATTCAGGCTGGCTGCCATATACAAACACATTACTTCCGCATACACAGGAGCTGCCTGAACTGTCCAGACAGGACTAATCAACATGAGCTGGACTCATACACAGCAGCTGGGGAATGGTGCAGCGATTGATTATTTCTGCCTCTCAGCGACAACACAGTGACTACTTATTCTTGGCTTATGCCGGGCAGGAAAAGGCTGAAGCAGTGCATAATTAGGATAAGAGGAGAGTTCCGGGGCTGCCAGAGGGGCAACAGAGCCTCATTATCATGATGTAATCATTGTTTTTTCAGCAAAATTACTCGGTAAGGTATTAAACAAGATATATTTCTGCATCAGTTTAGCTACAGAATTTTCAAGGTATGTTTGGTTCATAATGATTAAAAGCAAATGGTAGATTTCCTTTGAGGTTCAGTGGATTTGGTTTTTACAAAAAGCTTGTTTTTAGTTATTTTGGTTTTTATAAAAAAAAGTTTCTATTTTTTACAAAGTTTATTTTTGTAAATTGTTTCAGTTGATCCATAAACCTCCTTCAGGATCAGAAAGGAATTTTTCCATACTTTGGGCAGTGTGTGGTCTTTCGCCCAGACAGACAAGTTTCATCACGATCTACTGCCGTTTCCCCATGGCTCTGCTAAAACTGGTAATGCAGGTGCTTTGATGACTAGATGAAGAGGCAGGAGATGAGGAGGCATAACCGGCAATCCTGGGTTGTGGATGTATATGCCTCAGACCCAGCCACCATTAAATTAACCAAGCTGCCAGTTAATGAAATGTAATGCCTACTTGTCCACATGTTAATTTCGGTTGTGCACTTTGCGACTGATGGCATTGTGCAGAGTACACCTGATCTTCTTTACAGCCTGTTGGTGCAGGGTGAGGATGACCTGCCAAGAAAAGTTATGTCAGCTGGGAATGATATATTGTGGAACAGCCACTTACACCATAAGACTTTTGGGTGAGATGGGCAAACTTTTGCTCTTTCTCCATTGTTTGGGGGGGAAAAAAGCTGTATGCTTCTTTTAGATGGAATGCGCTGGCTTGGTGAAAGTACTGCTGCTGCAGGTGATGGTAGTGTCACATCCTCCCTCTGAGGAGAGACAGGTGGCCTTGTCACTCAGGAGGTGGTGGAGAGGCTGAGACAACCAAAGCAGCAAAGAGAGCCTCATGTGTTTCCATAGTATTCAGTGTGTCATCCACTGCAGTTTATGTTTTGGTGGCTGGTAGCAGGTGATGTCATGGCTATTGGTTGCTCATTGCGCGTTTCATACATTTCCTGCTGGAAACCTAGTTAATTATCTTAGTTTTTTAAATTTTTATTTCTCTTATTAATTTTTTCATGTTATGTTGTTATTTTAAGTACTTCCATAGCCCATTTTTGTCAGGGTAACTGCTCTGCCATTACCCACATTTCGCAGACCTCTAGCCCTTACTATCCCGCTTTTACAGCCATTTTGTGGTATTAAAGGGAACCTGTCACCTGGGACCTCATTTTCACTAATGACAGGTTGCAGAAGTCCATTACATTTGCATTGCAAAATAATTGTGTGTTCTAACTTACCTTGCAACCTGACAGAATCCGCTGTTTAGTCTCAGGGGTTGCTTTGGTTCGGCTGGCTTGTCTGTGATGCTCACTCCTTAGCTCTCAGCACCCCCCCCCCTTTGTGCTCCTGTACAGCTGGGACTAAACACATGATTCTGTCAGGGTGCAAGGTAAGTTATAACACACAATTATATTGTAATGCAAATGCTTAGAAAAGACAGAAAGGCAAATTTTCAATGTGGCTGTAATGGACTTTTGAAACCTGCCTTTAGTGAAATTAGGTCCGTGGTGACAGGTTCCCTTAAAAATTCATGCTCCCATTGATTTCATTGGGGTGCAGGATCAAGTCCAAGTCCTGAACCAAATTATTTCCCGATTTACGGCCGAACCTTGAATTTCGACAAACCCACTCATCACTATTTATGGGACATTATAGAAAATGAGTGGCATGACATCATTAGGCCTGAAACCTACTTTTATTTTTTAAAGTCATGGGAAGGTATGTTGATATGGAATTTTGTGCATTAAGAAACCTAATGTGAATTGATATACTAATAGAGCTACTGAAATATTGGTCTATACAGGTTTCATAAATATGAATGTACAATATTTTTATGCAGCTTCTATTTTGCAGGAAGTTAGTGAAGTTTCTGGACCCTTTTATCTGATTATAGAAGCAGCTGTGTAAACACAATCAGTCCGCAGGGATTAATGCATAGTGTATTGAAAGCAATCGTTTGTTTTGCTATAGCTAATTTTTCTGTGTTATTAAGATAATCTATATTGATTGGCATATCAACTGAACATTAATCCTGGGCAAAAGAGATTTTTCTTCATTGAGGAAAATTTTGTCTCTCAGGATATTTTCTTAGTGAAAGATCGTACAAAGAATGTTTGTATTTAGTTTTGTTGGAACTCTGTGTTGCTTCATTGTGGAAAAAGATGTGAACTTAATCCAGTGCAGAAATGTTATTTTGGCATACCCTGTTCTAGCCAAGAAGATCTTCCAAAGATGAATAATTAAAATCAAAAAATCCTCTGTTGGAATTCCTTGTATCTCTTATTCATTTTGTTTTAGAATCTGAGTAGAATTCTTCCATCTCCCATTATGAATAGTCTTTATTCAAGTTTTGGGGGGTCATTTATCTTTAAATTCTTTAATTCTTAAATTTTTGACTTTTTCACACACCTTGCAAAGTTAGTTGCGCAATAATTTTTCAGTGTCAGCATCTGATATATCTTTATATATCTTACAAATCCAGTTGTGGACATATGAAAAATTTGCAATTTTGGAGCAAATTATGGTTAAAAAGTCACAAATAATTCTAGTCTCGGCAAGGCGTAGGAAAAACTTTAGAATAAGTTCCAGAAGAGTTTGAGACTTTTATGCAACTTTTTTGTATAAAGTTATGAAAACTCCATAAACTCCGCTGCCTTATGCATCAAATAGTAAAAAAATCAAGAAAAAAACACACAAATGTCCTGATTTAAGATAAATGTCCCCCTTAGTGTTAATTTTCAGGGAATGATTTGTACTATTGTTATGTAAAAGTACAGTAAATCATTTTGATAAAAATCGACCTACCAATAAATATGCATAATTTTCTTTTCTTGCAGAACTTATTAGACAAAAAAACCCAAAAAACATGTATTTAACACACCTGATGAAATTCCATTGTACCTTATAGCCATTATAAACTGCAATATGTCTGAAATTAACAGGACTCTGCTGTAGAGAGCGCTAGAAGGCCCTATGTATGGGCTAAATAATACAACTCTCTATGCTTTCCCATTATCCTTTAAATGGTGGGAGTTAGAGCCGTAAGGTTTAGAAATTGAAGGCATATCATAGTAACAGGCCATCTCATTTCTTAGTGAGGAAACTTTTTTAATTACTTTACTACACACAAAACATAATAGGGCTCATTTACCAAGGGCTCCGCGGACGCATTTCTACCGGGTTTCCCGAATATTTCCACACTAACATGCACCAGGGCGAAGAAGTCGAACTCTGGCGGACCTCGGCGCAGCAGCGACACCTTAGTGCGTCCCAGCAGAACCCGAATCTTCGTCGGAGAACGCGCCGCGGGATCGCGACTGGACCGGGTAAGTAAATCTGCCCCACTGTATTTTATGATACTATTTGTTTTTACCTTCTTGGATAGAAAGATTCTGTCGTTTCTTAGGTTACGGATCTAAATTTCACATTCCCTTGCAATTGACTATAGAATGTGGTGTTTTACACATGTTTATGGTATAAACTTTTTTTTCTATTTTTACTATTTTTCTTATGTCCCACAATGTAAAACTGCATGGTCTGTTTTAGCTAAACTACTTATTCATATGACTTAGATGTACATTATTATTAGTGTTCAATATACCGTATAGGGCAGTGGTGGCAAACCTATGGTCGGGTGCCAGAAGTGGCACTCAGAGCCCTTTCTGTGGGCACCTAGCCTTCACCCCAGCACAGAGTTTGAAGACTTGACTCAAGGCTTCCTCCTGAGGTCCAGACAGCCATGGACACAATATTCTCTGTGCTATTTTAAAGCGACACCTTCTTGGCTGCCAGGACTAGACAAGAAGCGAGAAGGTGTGGACAGAGATGGATTATTGTTAGAGCTCCTGCTCTGGGTCCCCTGATTCTCCCTCTTCAGGGAACCCGGGAAATAAGCTATAATCCAAATTTCTTCATCTTCTTTCTATTGCATTGCTGTTTTCAGGACACCAATACCAATATTTTTGCTAAACTATAAGTTGAAGTTTAATGCTTAAATGTAACAGTCTTGTTTAAATGATCCATTCCATCCTTTTGGGACTGACTCTTAAAAGCGTTTGTATAATGTGACTGTACAGTGTCCATTAAACCATGTTAGCTGTTTTTGATGCTGATAAAAGCTCTGGAGCTTGGGAGCAAACGTCAGCAAATTAGAAACTTATACAAACTGTCCAGGTCTGGCAAATACCACAAATGTAAATCACCATCATGTCGGAGCGTGTAGGGCCACTCATGCTCGTAATATGCTTCAAGTTAAGAATGCAGAAACAGAAAACATTTTTGTGCGCTGTAAAAATCATTGCACTAAATATATGATCAGCAAACTTGCTTTAATTTGTTGACTCAAATTTATTTAAAAGGGTACATCAGTTTTTGGTCCCTATGAGTTGCAAATCTCCCAAGATTTCTGAAATGGGGCAAACATTTTACCACCTGAAGTGTATTTTACAATTTCAAATATTGAAATTGTGGGTGTATGAGGCACTCATTCAGCAATCACAACTTTTTGCATCTTTAATAGGTGATTCTGCCATAGTTGAAATTTTCTCTCTAGTCCCCATCATTACCGTGCAACCTATGTTATTACTTTTAGCTCTATACTGTCAGAAGGGTGCAACCAGGATGGATGCTAAAATTATTCAGATATTTTTGGTGCATATTTCTATTGTAAATCGGCTGATTCTTACCATATAACGCAGAATCACTTGACAGAATCCTCTTTGCACCTTGATACAAAATCTAGTTCTAGTTTTTGTTTTCCATAAATCTAGTTCTAGTTTTCTTTTAGTTTTTATGTTCTCTTTTTCCTTAAAAAAAGATGTTTCAAAAATATGTTTATGAGCTACAAGTGCTCAGGGGGTGTGTTATGTGCTACGGAGCAGGAGCCTGGAGAGGCCTGTCTGTAATTTTCTGCCCGTCTGTAATTTTATTTTTTTTTTTCAACTGAATCGGTCTTAATTAGTTATGAAATAAAAGTTACATTTTATCTTTTCACTTTGGTCCTGGTGGATAAAAAGGGTTTCTTTGGTCTCAAGCCGGGCGACCTTTTGGTAGAATTTCATTGAAGACAGACTGAGAAATCTATACCTATGCTCTTAAAAAATAATTAAAAGATACATAGTTTTAACCATGTGCATAAAGTGGGGTTTTGACCCATGCAATGAGTTCCAATGCTGATTCTAGTTTGTACTGTGTCCACAAGGTGTGTATATTCAACCCCATTGGCACCTCTGCTAATTACTGTTGTTTGATTTTGTGGCAGCCAGAAGCCCTTGAAGTCTTCCATGCCAGATATGTTAACCGTGGTAGAATTTCTTTTTTTTCAGCAATACCCACACAGATTATTTTTTTATATATTATATGGATAACCGTATGGTGCCATTAAGAAATTCAACATGACTTGCATTGAGCAATCTACCTTTTGACTCTTGAAAGACCAGGAAAAAAGTTTGGTTCTACTGCAGTAATTGCAGGTATGTATTAAAAGTGGTTGAATCTTGAATAGAGATGAGCGAACACTAAAATGCTCGGGTACTCGTTATTCGAGACGAACTTTTCCCGATGCTCGAGTGCTCGTCTCGAATAACGAACCCCATTGAAGTCAATGGGAGACTCGAGCATTTTTCAAGGGGACCAAGGCTCTGCACAGGGAAGCTTGGCCAAACACCTGGGAACCTCAGAAAAGGATGGAAACACCACGGAAATGGACAGGAAACAGCAGGGGCAGCATGCATGGATGCCTCTGAGGCTGCTTAATCGCACCATTATGCCGAAATTATGGGCAACAGCATGGCCATGACAGAGTGACAGAATGAAGCTAGATAGCATGTAAAACATCCAATAATTGACCCTGACACTATAGGGGACGGCATGCAGAGGCAGAGGCAGCGGCAGCAGGCTAGAGAGTGGCATGGCGACATACCCTAATTGGACTCAGGCTTCAAACCAATGGGTGTCAGAGAGGAACCAAAGGAGGTGAGCAAGAAGCGCTCAAATAATATCGGTACATGATAAAAGTTTGCCAGTATATTTTGTGGATTACACAGCAGGGTGGCGACAAAGTTAACATGGAAGCCATGAAAACAACCCAAAATTCTGCCTGACACAGCTCGTTTGATAAGGGGACCATGTATGCTTACAGTTCATGCCAGTCGCTGCACTGGCTGCCAGTCTCCTTTCGAATACAGTTTAAAATAATAATAACCCTCATCCATAAAGCTCTGTATAATGCTGCACCCCCCTACCTCTCCTCTCTTATCTCAGTCTATCGCCCAACCCGTGCTCTTAGATCCGCCAGTGATCTTAGATTAACCTCTACCCTAGTGCGGACCTCCCACTCGCGTCTCCAAGACTTCTCTAGAGCTGCACCAATTCTATGGAATGCTCTGCCCCGGACTATCAGACTAATACCTAACCTCCAAAGTTTCAAACGTGCTCTTAAAACCCATTTCTTTAGGCAAGCCTATAACACTCATTAACTGCATGAAGTTTTAACTCTTCTACTAACCCGTCCTGTGTCGTCCTCCCATCTGTTATCCAGCAACCAACAGGCACCAGACTTCTCTGCAGTCCCATTCACCCTGGACCTGGTATATAAGATGACGGCTGAGTGGTTCAAGCGACAGCAATTCCATTTATTATATTTTGTTCTATTCCCTAAGAAGAATGGCTTGACCGTTAAATATTCTTTTACCTCGTGTTACCCCATCATCTTCATAAACCGTAAGCTCTGGCGAGCAGGGACCTCACTCCTGTTGTTCCATACAAATGTTGTGCTCTGTTACAATACATTTGTATTTGTTTCCTATGATTTGTAAAGCGCTACGGAATATGATGGCGCTATATAAATAAAGATTATTATTATTATTATTATGGAGGCAGTGAACTAGTAGTAGATTAAAGGTGCTGCAACTATGTTAGTTGGATCTTGGGATGGAGCTGGCGCTCTGCAGCCAGGCGAGCTTTTGCCAATCCAAGCCCCTGTCTCTAGGCTACTCCCCAAACAGCACTTCTAAGAACCTTTTGTATAAGATCAAGTGTAGTAGCGTTCTTATAAGTTTAGGATATGGCGGGTGAGGGGAATGTAAACAGATGCGCAAGAAGCGCTGAAATAATATCCCTAAATGGTAAAAGTTTGCAAGTATATTTTGTGGATTACACAGCAGGGTGGCGACAAAGTTAACAACTTTGATGTGGAATGCCCTGTAATAGCTCTTGGGCGGTGTGCCTTTTATCGCCTAGGCTCAGCAGTTTCAGCACCGCCTGCTGTCGCTTAGCGACGGCACTGCTGCTGTGCCTAGAGCTACCGACTGATGGCGCCATGGCCACGGATGGTAATTCGGAGGAGGAGGAGGTGGAGGAGGGGTGGGAGGAGGTATAGTAGGCCTTTGAGACCTGGACCGAGGTAGGCCCCGCAATTCTCTGCGTCGGCAGTATATGACCAGCCCCAGGGTCAGACTCGGTCCCAGCCTGCACCAAGTTAAGTGTAGTAGCGTTCTTATAAGTTTGGGATATGGCGGGTGAGGGGAATGTAAACAGATGCGCAAGAAGCGCATGATGCGCATGGAGCTGGCGCTCCGCTGCCAGGCGAGCTTTCGCCAATTCAAGCCCCTGTCTCTAGGCTACTCCCCAAACAGCACTTCTAAGAACCTTTTGTATAAGATCAAGTGTAGTAGCGTTCTTATAAGTTTAGGATATGCCGGGTGAGGGGAATGTAAACAGATGCGCAAGAAGCGCATGATGCGCATGGAGCTGGCGCTCCGCTGCCAGGCGAGCTTTCGCCAATTCAAGCCCCTGTCTCTAGGCTACTCCCCAAACAGCACTTCTAAGAACCTTTTGTATAAGATCAAGTGTAGTAGCGTTCTTATAAGTTTAGGATATGCCGGGTGAGGGGAATGTAAACAGATGCGCAAGAAGCGCATGATGCGCATGGAGCTGGCGCTCCGCTGCCAGGCGAGCTTTCGCCAATTCAAGCCCCTGTCTCTAGGCTACTCCCCAAACAGCACTTCTAAGAACCTTTTGTATAAGATCAAGTGTAGTAGCGTTCTTATAAGTTTAGGATATGCCGGGTGAGGGGAATGTAAACAGATGCGCAAGAAGCGCATGATGCGCATGGAGCTGGCGCTCCGCTGCCAGGCGAGCTTTCGCCAATTCAAGCCCCTGTCTCTAGGCTACTCCCCAAACAGCACTTCTAAGAACCTTTTGTATAAGATCAAGTGTAGTAGCGTTCTTATAAGTTTAGGATATGCCGGGTGAGGGGAATGTAAACAGATGCGCAAGAAGCGCATGATGCGCATGGAGCTGGCGCTCCGCTGCCAGGCGAGCTTTCGCCAATTCAAGCCCCTGTCTCTAGGCTACTCCCCAAACAGCACTTCTAAGAACCTTTTGTATAAGATCAAGTGTAGTAGCGTTCTTATAAGTTTAGGATATGCCGGGTGAGGGGAATGTAAACAGATGCGCAAGAAGCGCATGATGCGCATGGAGCTGGCGCTCCGCTGCCAGGCGAGCTTTCGCCAATTCAAGCCCCTGTCTCTAGGCTACTCCCCAAACAGCACTTCTAAGAACCTTTTGTATAAGATCAAGTGTAGTAGCGTTCTTATAAGTTTAGGATATGCCGGGTGAGGGGAATGTAAACAGATGCGCAAGAAGCGCTGAAATAATATCCCTAAATGGTAAAAGTTTGCCAGTATATTTTGTGGATAACACAGCAGGGTGGCGACAAAGTTAACAACTTTGATGTGGAATCCATGAAAACAACCCAAATTTCTGCCTGACACACCTCGTTTGATAAAGGGACGATGTATGGAGGCAGCTATATGGACGACTTTTGGAGGTAGCAATGGAGACAACGTGTGGAGGCTGCTATGGAGACAATTTAATTTGGATAGTGCCTGTATGTGGCAGTCCCAAACATTTTTCAAACCAGAGGAGCAGGTAGGTGGCCCTCCAGTAAAATGGAATAGATTGAGTGCCTGTATGTGGCAGTCCCAAAAATGTTTCAAACCAGAGGAGCAGGTAGGTGGCCCTGCAGTAAAATGGAATAGATTGAGTGCCTGTATGTGGCAGTCCCAAAAATTTTTCAAACCAGAGGAGCAGGTAGGTGGCCCTCCAGTAAAATGGAATAGATTGAGTGCCTGTATGTGGCAGTCCCAAAAATGTTTCAAACCAGAGGAGCAGGTAGGTGGCCCTGCAGTAAAATGGAAAAGATTGAGTGCCTGTATATGGCAGTCCCAAAAATGTTTCAAACCAGAGGAGCAGGTAGGTGGCCCTGCAGTAAAATGGAATAGATTGAGTGCCTGTATGTGGCAGTCCCAAAAATTTTTCAAACCAGAGGAGCAGGTAGGTGGCCCTCCAGTAAAATGGAATAGATTGAGTGCCTGTATGTGGCAGTCCCAAAAATGTTTCAAACCAGAGGAGCAGGTAGGTGGCCCTGCAGTAAAATGGAATAGATTGAGTGCCTGTATGTGGCAGTCCCAAAAATGTTTCAAACCAGAGGAGCAGGTAGGTGGCCCTGCAGTAAAATGGAATAGATTGAGTGCCTGTATGTGGCAGTCCCAAAAATGTTTCAAACCAGAGGAGCAGGTAGGTGGCCCTGCAGTAAAATGGAATAGATTGAGTGCCTGTATGTGGCAGTCCCAAAAATTTTTCAAACCAGAGGAGCAGGTAGGTGGCCCTCCAGTAAAATGGAATAGATTGAGTGCCTGTATGTGGCAGTCCCAAAAATGTTTCAAACCAGAGGAGCAGGTAGGTGGCCCTGCAGTAAAATGGAATAGATTGAGTGCCTGTATGTGGCAGTCCCAAAAATGTTTCAAACCAGAGGAGCAGGTAGGTGGCCCTGCAGTAAAATGGAATAGATTGAGTGCCTGTATGTGGCAGTCCCAAAAATTTTTCAAACCAGAGGAGCAGGTAGGTGGCCCTCCAGTAAAATGGAATAGATTGAGTGCCTTTATGTGGCAGTCCCAAAAATGTTTCAAACCAGAGGAGCAGGTAGGTGGCCCTGCAGTAAAATGGAATAGATTGAGTGCCTGTATGTGGCACTCACAAAAATTGTTTCAAACAGAGGACCGGGTAGGTGGCCCTCCAGAAAAATTAAATGCATGAAGTACTATAGCAAGAGCCAGTGGGCCCTGTCAAAAAATAGCCATTTTCCTCTGCTTTACTGTACAAAGAGGAGGAGAAGGAGGAAAATGAGGAGGAGGAGGAGTGGATCAATTATTCAGGTTGAGCTTCCTTCACCTGGTGGAGATTGGAAATTCTGAGAAATCCAGCCTTTATTCATTTTAATAAGCGTCAGCCTGTCAGCGCTTTCAGTCGACAGGCGTGTACGCTTATCGGTGATGATGCCACCAGCTGCACTGAAAACCCGCTCGGACAAGACGCTAGCGGCAGGGCAGGCAAGAACCTCCAAGGCGTACAGCGCCAGTTCGTGCCACATGTCCAGCTTTGAAACCCAGTAGTTGTAGGGAGCTGTGTGATCATTTAGGACGATGGTATGGTCAGCTACGTACTCCCTCACCATCTTTCTGTAAAGATCAGCCCTACTCTGCCGAGACTGGGGACAGGTGACAGTGTCTTGCTGGGGTGACATAAAGCTGGCAAAAGCCTTGTAAAGCGTACCCTTGCCAGTGCTGGACAAGCTGCCTGCTCGCCTACTCTCCCTCGCTACTTGTCCCGCAGAACTACGCACTCTGCCGCTAGCGCTGTCAGAAGGGAAATACTGTTTCAGCTTGTGCACCAGGGCCTGCTGGTATTCATGCATTCTCACACTCCTTTCCTCTGCAGGGATGAGAGTGGAAAGATTTTGCTTGTACCGTGGGTCCAGGAGAGTGAACACCCAGTAATCGGTGCTGGAATAAATTCTTTGAACGCGAGGGTCACGGGATAGGCAGCCTAGCATGAAATCTGCCATATGCGCCAGAGTACCAACGCGTAAGAATTCACTCCCCTCAGTGGCCTGACTGTCCATTTCCTCCTCCTCCAACTCCTCCAACTCCTCTTCTTCTGCCCATACACGCTGAACAGTAAAGGACTCAACAATGGTCCCCTCTTGTGTCTCACCAACATTCTCCTCCTCTTCCTCCTCATCCTCCTCCACCTCCACCTCCTCCGATATGCGCTGAGAAACAGACCTGAGGGTGCTTTGGCTATCAACAAGGGAATATTCTTCCCCTGTCTCTTGTGACGAGCGCAAAGCTTCCGACTTCATGCTGACCAGAGAGTTTTTCAACAGGCCAAGCAGCGGGATGGTGAGGCTGATGATGGCGGCATCGCCACTGACCATCTGTGTTGACTCCTCAAAGTTACTCAGCACCTGACAGATATCAGACATCCACGTCCACTCCTCATTGTAGACTTGAGGAAGCTGACTGACCTGACTACCAGTTCTGGTGGAAGTTGACATCTGGCAGTCTACAATCGCTCTGCGCTGCTGGTAAACTCTGGATAACATGGTCAGTGTTGAATTCCACCTCGTGGGCACGTCGCACAACAGTCGGTGAGCGGGCAGTTGGAGGCGGCGCTGCGCTGCCCTGAGAGTGGCAGCATCTGGGCTGGACTTCCTGAAATGCGCACAGATGCGGCGCACCTTCGTGAGCAAATCAGACAGATTGGGGTATGTCTTGAGGAAACGCTGAACTATCAGATTTAACACATGGGCCAGGCATGGTACATGTGTCAGTCTGCCGAGTTGCAGAGCCGCCACCAGGTTACGGCCGTTGTCACACACAACCATTCCCGGCTTGAGGTTCAGCGGTGCCAGCCACAGATCAGTCTGCGCCGTGATGCCCTGTAATAGCTCTTGGGCGGTGTGCCTTTTGTCGCCTAGGCTCAGCAGTTTGAGCACCGCCTGCTGTCGCTTAGCGACGGCACTGCTGCTGTGCCTAGAGCTACCGACTGATGGCGCCGTGCCCACGGATGGTAGTTCGGAGGAGGAGGTGGAGGAGGGGTGGGAGGAGGAGGAGGCATAGTAGGCCTGAAACACCTGGACCGAGGTAGGCCCCGCAATCCTCGGCGTCGGCAGTATATGAGCAGCCCCAGTGTCAGACTCGGTCCCAGCCTCCACCAAGTTAACCCAATGTGCCGTCAGCGATATATAGTGGCCCTGCCCGGCAGCACTCGTCCACGTGTCCGTGGTCAGGTGGACCTTGTCAGAAACGGCGTTGGTCAGGGCACGGATGATGTTGTCTGACACGTGCTGGTGCAGGGCTGGGACGGCACATCGGGAAAAGTAGTGGCGGCTGGGGACCGAATACCGAGGGGCGGCCGCCGCCATGAGGTTGCGAAAGGCCTCGGTCTCTACTAGCCTATAGGGCAGCATCTCCAGGCTAAGCAATCTGGAGATGTGCACATTAAGGGCTTGGGCGTGCGGGTGGGTTGCACTATATTTGCGTTTCCGCTCCAGCGTCTGGGGTATGGAGAGCTGAACGCTGGTGGATGCTGTGGAGGATCGTGGAGGCGACGATGGGGTTTTTGTGGCAGGGTCCTGGGCAGGGGGCTGACTAGCAGCTGACACAGGGGAAGGAGCAGTGGTGTGCACGGCCGGAGGTGAACGGGCTTGTTGCCACTGAGTGGGGTGTTTAGCATTCATATGCCTGCGCATACTGGTGGTAGTTAAGCTAGTAGTGGTGGAACCCCTGCTGAGCCTGGTTTGGCAAATGTTGCACACCACAGTCCGTCGGTCATCCGGTGTTTCCTTAAAGAACCTCCAGACTTCTGAAGATCTAGCCCTCGCCGCAGGAGCCCTCGCCACGGGAGCTTCACTAGTTGACACATTTGGCGCTGATGCACCAGCTCTGGCCCTGCCTCTCCGTCTGGCCCCACCACTGCCTCTTCCAACCTGTTCTGGTCGAGGACTCTCCTCCGTCTCAGAAGCACTGTGTTCACCCGGCCTCTCAACCCAGCTTGGGTCTGTCACCTCATCATCCTCCGATCCCTCAGTCTGCTCCCCCGTCGGACTTCCTGCCCTGACAACAACTTCCCCACTGTCTGACAACCGTGTCTCCTCATCGTCGGACACCTCTTTACACACTTCCACTACGTCAAGAAGGTCATCATCACCCACAGACTGTGACTGTTGGAAAACCTGGGCATCGGAAAATTGCTCAGCAGCAACCGGACAAGTGGTTTGTGACTGTGGGAAGGGTCCAGAAAACAGTTCCTCAGAGTATGCCGGTTCAAATGCCAAATTTTCCTGGGAGGGGGCAGACTGGGGGGGAGGAGGCTGAGGTGCAGGAGCTGGAGGAGTGCCGATTTCGGTGACATGGGTGGACTGCGTGGAAGACTGACTGGTGGTGGACAAATTGCTCGAAGCATTGTCAGCAATCCACGACATCACCTGTTCGCACTGTTCTGGCCTCAACAGTGCTCTACCACGAGTCCCAGTAACTTCAGACATGAACCTAGGGAGTGTAGCTCTGCGGCGTTCCCCTGCTCCCTCATCAGCAGGTGGTGTCTCACCCCGCCCAGGACCACGGCCTCTGACCCCTGCAGTAGTTGGACGCCCACGTCCCCGCCCTCGTCCTCTACCCCTAGCCCTCGGGTTAAACATTTTTAAAATGAGAGTTATAACTTTATTTTTTTTTTTACTTTTTTTTGTTTTTTTTTGTGTTTTTTGTTTTTTTTTGAGTTTTTAAAACCAAACAATGCTATCCTATTGCTATGGATATTTTCTAGCCAAGTATCAAAGCACACTACTATGCCAGATGAGATGACACTGAGTTAGTGCCTAATTGAAATCCAACCCCTACTAAATTTTCCCACTTCGGTCTTTGCTATGGATATGTGCGTCACTAAGCGCAGAACACAGCGGTCGCAAGTCTCACTACAAATTGCTCAGAATTGGCTAGTACATGCACTGCAGAAAGTACAGCCACCAGCAGATCAACCAGAAATCAAATATATAGAACGCTACTGTATGCGTAAGTAAGCTCTTTGTATTCTCCTATGGCTATTTTCTAGCCAAGTATCAAAGCACACTACTATGCCAGATGAGATGACACTGAGTTAGTGCCTAATTGAAATCCAACCCCTACTAAATTTTCCCACTTCGGTCTTTGCTATGGATATGTGCGTCACTAAGCGCAGAACACAGCGGTCGCAAGTCTCACTACAAATTGCTCAGAATTGGCTAGTACATGCACTGCAGAAAGTACAGCCACCAGCAGATCAACCAGAAATCAAATATATAGAACGCTACTGTATGCGTAAGTAAGCTCTTTGTATTCTCCTATGGCTATTTTCTAGCCAAGTATCAAAGCACACTACTATGCCAGATGAGATGACACTGAGTTAGTGCCTAATTGAAATCCAACCCCTACTAAATTTTCCCACTTCGGTCTTTGCTATGGATATGTGCGTCACTAAGCGCAGAACACAGCGGTCGCAAGTCTCACTACAAATTGCTCAGAATTGGCTAGTACATGCACTGCAGAAAGTACAGCCACCAGCAGATCAACCAGAAATCAAATATATAGAACGCTACTGTATGCGTAAGTAAGCTCTTTGTATTCTCCTATGGCTATTTTCTAGCCAAGTATCAAAGCACACTACTATGCCAGATGAGATGACACTGAGTTAGTGCCTAATTGAAATCCAACCCCTACTAAATTTTCCCACTTCGGTCTTTGCTATGGATATGTGCGTCACTAAGCGCAGAACACAGCGGTCGCAAGTCTCACTACAAATTGCTCAGAATTGGCTAGTACATGCACTGCAGAAAGTACAGCCACCAGCAGATCAACCAGAAATCAAATATATAGAACGCTACTGTATGCGTAAGTAAGCTCTTTGTATTCTCCTATGGCTATTTTCTAGCCAAGTATCAAAGCACACTACTATGCCAGATGAGATGACACTGAGTTAGTGCCTAATTGAAATCCAACCCCTACTAAATTTTCCCACTTCGGTCTTTGCTATGGATATGTGCGTCACTAAGCGCAGAACACAGCGGTCGCAAGTCTCACTACAAATTGCTCAGAATTGGCTAGTACATGCACTGCAGAAAGTACAGCCACCAGCAGATCAACCAGAAATCAAATATATAGAACGCTACTGTATGCGTAAGTAAGCTCTTTGTATTCTCCTATGGCTATTTTCTAGCCAAGTATCAAAGCACACTACTATGCCAGATGAGATGACACTGAGTTAGTGCCTAATTGAAATCCAACCCCTACTAAATTTTCCCACTTCGGTCTTTGCTATGGATATGTGCGTCACTAAGCGCAGAACACAGCGGTCGCAAGTCTCACTACAAATTGCTCAGAATTGGCTAGTACATGCACTGCAGAAAGTACAGCCACCAGCAGATCAACCAGAAATCAAATATATAGAACGCTACTGTATGCGTAAGTAAGCTCTTTGTATTCTCCTATGGCTATTTTCTAGCCAAGTATCAAAGCACACTACTATGCCAGATGAGATGACACTGAGTTAGTGCCTAATTGAAATCCAACCCCTACTAAATTTTCCCACTTCGGTCTTTGCTATGGATATGTGTGCCACTAAGAGCTAAACACAACGGTAGCAAGTCCCCCTGCTAATTCCTCACAAAATGGTACTAGATGCAAATTAAAATAAAAAAAGTAGAACGTTATTGTAGCCCTAAGAAGGGCTGTTGGGTTCTTTGAGAATCACTCCTGCCTAACAGTAAGCTAATAGAACACCCTAACGCTTTCCCTGACCAGCAGCAGCTCTCTCCCTAGCGGCATCCAGACACAGAATGATCCGAGCAGCGCGGGCAGCGGCTAGTCTATCCCAGGGTCACCTGATCTGGCCAGCCAACCACTGCTATCGACGTGTAAGGGTACCACGTCATGCTGGGTGGAGTGCAGAGTCTCCTGGCTTGTGATTGGCTCTGTTTCTGGCCGCCAAAAAGCAAAACGGCGGGAGCTGCCATTTTCTCGAGCGGGCGAAGTATTCGTCCGAGCAACGAGCAGTTTCGAGTACCCTAATGCTCGACCGAGCATCAAGCTCGGACGAGCATGTTCGCTCATCTCTAATCTTGAAGTATTGTGACAGCATCAGTTGCAATGAATGCTTTTCTTCACATATACTGGAACTTCATTGTCTTTAACTGTTACTTTCTATGGCTTCGAAGCAAAAAGTTAAATCCAGACAAATTCCAACAAGAAATATTTATAGCACTATTAGAAAGCAAGATTGTACTGTACCAGCACTATCTTGTTACTTACTAATACTTAAGTCCCACGTAAATTCCATTCTTCTTGGCCAACTTTCTGATGATCCCTTAGGAAAATCTTCCTTGACTCCACCTACAATTTCAGTCAATGGCATTTGTGTTGAGCTCCTTATAATTTTGTTTTGAGGCAGGCTGGTAGAGCTTTTTATCATCTCATGCTGCAGATGTAGTTCCAAACTGTCTATTTGTTTCAAGAACAACACATTGGTATTCTAAAGAATAATATGTCAAAATGTCAGACATCATAATGCACAAGCTTCCAAGGTTTTAATTCTGGGTAATCCCATCCCTCCATCTTCATTAGTGCTTGGGGCTAGGATTACTTAACAGAAATACAACTTTCTGTAGCTTGCTGCCAAAAAAGTGTAACCTACATTTTATGCATAGACTTTCAGTCCCACCTGTAGATAAAGGACTAGACTGAAATTATTTATGTTAGAGCTTGCCAGTAATGGTAGTGATACACGATAAGAAATTCAGATCATTAATACCTGTAGATGCTAAGGGGAATACTTGGGTCATGCAGGGATCAATTAGTCCTCACTTTGCTTATAATTTACTCAACAAAACATATTTAATTACTTATTAATCTTTTCTAAAGTATGAAATTTTAACTGGAAAAGTGTTCCCTGCGAGGTGCAGGATAAATACTAGAGATTTTTCTACGTGCAGCAAAAATAACTAGCCTGGATTAATAATGAGCCTGTGTACCTTATGCATTTGCATATGTGCGGACCCATTCCTAGTGAAAATAATAAAGTGCACATGTGGAAGACAAGTAGGTGAGTAAAGTAATGGCTAGTTTGGGATTTTCCTTGTAGAGCCTCTCCTTGTTGTAATGAGGACTCTGGACTCAGGAAGGACAGACAAGACAGTGAGCCCTAAACTGATCAAACTAAACTATCACCTGCTGGCTTGCCTCTGCATATCCTAGGCGATGCAGGACTACTTGAAGACAGTCCCTCCCTACACCAAAGTGAGGACACGGAACAAGATTCCCAAACAAACATCACAAAAGTAGGTTCAGAAGTCCAGGTCACAACAAAGATTGCAAACATGGCATACATTCTGAGTCAAAAGGGATAGTCAAAATATGAAAGCCAATATCAGAAGACCAGACATGTTCAAAAATACTAGCTGTGAATGGACTCTATGCAGGTGGCCAATGAGCCCTCCATGCCCGGGAGCAGTGGTCTGTCCATTATAGCAAGTTAACTGTTTCTGGACTAGAGCAGAGCTGTAGAGGAACAGCTCTTTACATCAGGCAAAGAGTGGGATTGTTGAGGGATTAGAGGGGGAGGGAGAGACAGTTAAACAGCCTGTGAGGCTGCAGCACAGAGGGGGAAATAGGAATACCTCCAGGAGCCCATTAGGCATAATCCCAAAAGTTGATTTTAGAAGGAAGGAGGTCATGAATAAATATAAGAAGATTACCACAGTGCTTGGAATAAGTGACCTTGGTTTATCATACTTGATTTTAATGGTAGATTTCCTTTAAGATAACAATACTCATTTTTGTAAATCTTTTATATGCTTTATATACGGTTATTATGTACCTTTCCTTTAAAGGCTGTAGTGGAAACCTTTACCTACAGGGCTCCACTGCACATATAGTATGTCCTAGTATAGGTTTAGGGCATCCATCCTCAGGCTAGCTCTTACAGTGGGCAGTTCTTCTTACAGAATCTCTAAAAAATGTAATAGTCATTAGGTTTGTAGGTTTCTGACATTAAACAAGGCATATTAACAACAATGATTCTATTGTTCCAGCATCTTTATGGCTTATAAATGTCTAGACCACTATTCACAAGTCACGGTAGCAGGACCTTAAAAGTGAGTCATCTGGGTAAAGTCAGTATGCTATAAATGTCATTTTCTGATGTATTGAAATTAAATTGAAGACTAAAATGAAATGACCCCCTTTTTCAAAACAAAGGAAGACAGATTAATGTCCACATTACACTGAATTCTATCAGCAAGGGTTAACACTCTCACACCTGGAGCAAGGGTTAAGAACTATGTTCCTCACACCTGGAGCATACGTCATACCCTATACCTGTTTTTGTTGATGTGCCTTTGTCTTATATGTTTGTCTGTCTTGTTATATGTCCAGACTTTGGCATGCGGCATCCTTTTGGCATCCTCCCTTGTACTGTGGCCTCAGTCCTCCATTCTCCCTAGAACTGTGGCCAATGTTTTCCATTCTCCCTTGTACTGTGGCCTCAGTCCTCCATTCTTCTTTATACTGTGGCCTCAGTCCTCCATTCTCCCTTTACTGTGGCCCATGTTCTCCATCCTCCTGTGTACTGTGGCTTCTGTACTCCATCCCCCCTTGTACTGTGGCCTCAGTCCTCCATCCTCTCTTATACTGTAGCCTCTGCCCTCCTTCCTTCTTATTTTGTCAACATGTCCTCCATCCTCCATATTGTGGCCTCTGACCTCTGTCCACCCTTGTATTATGACCTCTGTCCTCCATATTATGGCCTCCACACTCTTCTCCTAACTGTGTATCTGCACAATGATTGTTTCATCTTCCAATTCTTGCTGTCATCAAGCAGGCAGTATTACACTGGGGAAGGGGGGGGGGCGAATTATGGCTAGGGGAGTTGATAGCGGAGGCTCTGGGCTGGGAAACAGCACAGTCCGGATCATGGTGAGCAGGAAGATGCAGCTTACCCTGCATCCAGCCAGTATGAGCCACAGTGTCCTTACGGGACTTGGCGGAGGGACACTGAGCGGCCAGGACACAGAGGCGACACAACTCTATTGAGTGCAGGACTTCTCAGGAATATGCGGGTCATTCTTCCAACTGCCCTGGATGGCAGGACAGAGGTGAAAACCTGGGACTGTCCTGCCGAATTCGGGATGGTTGGGAGCAATGGTGATAAGAAGCCTCTTTTTCTGCTTCAGGTTTACATTAGGGGAAACATCCACTAGTAGATTTCTGCACTGAATTAAGGACATGGTGTATTCCTTCATGTTGCACTTACTTTGCTCTTAGGTTCCAGTGTAAAGTAGGGTTGCCTAATGCACTTAAAGGACATCTACCACAGATTACTGGTGGTAGAGTGTCCTAATTAGGCTGCTCATTCCATCTAGGGGATGGCAGGACTGGTTTTTACAAGTTTTCTGGCATCTTTAATAACAAAATATTAATTTTGTAAAATACCCGGAGACACTCAGGCTGACGGTGCCCAAGTGCCTCTCAGTTCTCCCAGGCATTTAATTTATACACGCCCCACGCTGCAAGCCTCCTCCTGCTCCTGGACATCAGAGCCAGGGCGTGTACTCTCTCCTAGTTCCCCGGCCAGCAGCAGGAGGAGGCTTGCAGTGGAGGGCATGCATGAATTAAAAGCTGTGGAAGCTGACAGGTGCCTGGGCGCTGTTAGCCTGCGTGCCTTCGGCTATTTTACAAAGTTAATATTTTGTTATTAAAGATACCAGAAAACTTGTAAAAAACTGTTCCACCATCCCCTAGATAGAAGAAACAGTCTAATTAGGACACTCTGCCACCAGTAATCTGGAGGTACATGTCCTTTAAGGATTTATTAGTGGGTCACCCTAAGCCACAGAATTTGGGGAAATCTATGTCTTTGGAAGTAAGGTTGGACAGGCACTTAAAGGAAATCTACCACCAGGATGAAAGTTTGTAAGCCAAGCACACTGTGTGTGTCCCAGGATCTGTTCTTCTTTAAAGTGTAACCATCATTCTGAACAAAAAAAACTAAACTACATATTTCTGCTCCCGGTGTCCCTGGGAATCATTCCTCAAAATATTTTGCCTCTCTGTCCTCATTTAGTATCTTTTTTGGCCCATAGCAACCAGGATTTCCAGCTCTCAAAAAGATGGAGGGGAGGGGCCTGCCTCCTACCACCTCATCACAAGCCCCTGCTGCTGACCAATGACACCAGAGCTAGCTATCAATGCATATCCTAACTATCTCACATCTATCCCATATCTATCTATTATCTATCTATTTATCCCATATCTATCTATTATCTATCTACCTACCTAAGTAACACTTCAGCACAGCACAGCTTGGAGTCTCTCCTCTCCTGTCCCTTCCTTGTGTGAGGTGATGGGGGATGGGGGGGGGGGGCTGCAGTTTCTGTCAGTGTGGATTATTTGTTATACACAAGTGTAGGGAAAGCTGAAGAGAGAGAAGATGAAGGTGCTTGGTTATTACATTAGTCAGTGTTCCTGTCAGCACATGACAGTGCTGGAGTAGTGACAAATGAGTGCTGCAGCACTGAGCCATGAGGTGATCAGCTGTGTGCAGGGAGGGTAGGGGGTGTGTCTCCTGCCCGTAGTCTTCTTTATGAAGACGGAATGTCCATAGTAACAGCTATCTGAGCAGTCACTGCCATCTAGGGGAAGTCTGCAGAATACAAGAGGAAGGAGCAAGATTGGGGTAACTAATCCAATTTCAAAAAGGCTTAAAATTACCTGCCCTACAACATATCAAAAGTTTTTTGAAATGACGGTTACACTTTAAGCTTCTTATGCCCTTATTTTTAAGAAAAAAGGGCTTTAAATATTATGCAAATCAGCATGAGGGGCTCTGGGCTCCATTGACGCTTATGTAGCCTTAAGCCCCCCAGGCTCATTTGCAAAATTTTAAAAGCCTTTTTTTTTGGTAAAAACCATGACATAAGATGCTCAAAGTAGTTCTGATCCTGCCAGAGGGAGCACACACCAGCATGTCAGTGTGCTTGGTTTACAACGCTTCATCCTGGTGGTAGATGTCCTTTAAACATGAATGAATGTCTGCTTTATCTGATACTCCTCAGTCTACTCCTCTGGTCTCCTGTCTCCTCTACCTCACCTAAAGCGATCATGTTGAACGTTTAAGAACCTATGCAGATCAGGACCATATCAGCTTGTGATCGTAAGGTGCAACACATTAACATCGCACTATGCTTCTATTTTGGTAAATCCAGTAAACTGATTGAGTTCTGTCCCACCAGACCAGCACCAGAGAACTACAAGCACCTAAAAGACCAGTTTCTATTTTCTGAACCAGTTTTGAAAATTTTGCTACCTGCATCTCTTTCAGTCAATGACAGATTTGTTTCTGGCAAGGCCTTTTTAGATTCAGGGACTGTAGCGGATTTTATCAATATGAATTTTCTTTTGGCTCTAGGCGTAGATTTGGCCAAACTCTATGCTCCATTCCTGGAAACAGGAGCTGATGCTTCCCGATTAAGGGATGGCAAGGTTTTTTCTTAAAAAGCTATTTTATCGGGAAAATCAAGTAGGAAGTCCTTGCCATTTTTCCTATCGTATTTTCCTCCAATCTGTACATACTCCGTGGCGGATCTCATTTGGACTCTTTTGGGGATGGCAAGGTTTGTTTCAGGGCTCATCATATTACCATATTACCAGAAGTTAAATTATGTTTTCAATAATTTAACTTCTGATATTCTAGGGCAGTGATGGATAACCTTTTAGAGCCTGAGTGCCCAAACTTCAACCAAAAGCCACTTATTTATTGGAAAGTGCCAGCACAGCAATTTAAGCAGTCATTTATTTATCCTTGTTCTTTGATAACTTTCAATCATTCAGCCTCCTAAGGACACCAACACAGTTGAAAGGAGGAGGGAAAATTTGTCTATCATTGTAGGAAGATTTTTCAGGAATATTCTTTGAGTCCTGTCTGGTGAACTTCATTCTGGGGTGAAGGCCTGGGTGCCCACAAAGAGGGCTCCAAGTGCCGCCTCTGGCACCTGTGCCATAGGTTTGCCACCACTGTTTTAGGGCTTCCTTGGTTAGTCTGAGGCTGTATATCTTTTGATCATTTGTAGTTTGGTAGTATATGGTAGGATCAATCAGATAACCTAGGGTTAAAGTACTCTAGGAGGTCTGAGAAATAGTAAAAAAAAGTAAAAAAAACCCCCAAAAATTCACCACCATTACTGTAGAACTGATATAAAAATAAATTGTAAAAATCATAAATGTGTTAGGTATCTCCGCAATCTTCCAAAATGTCTATCAAGATATAATGTCTTGATCTATGAAGATATAATAACAGTTATTCCCGGTGTTTAACCATGCAATGGAAAATAGCGCCCTGGAAGGTCACTTTTTTGCCATTCTGCAACATATATAAAATTGAATAAAAAGTGATCAAAGGGCCGTACAGTTCTCAAAATGGTGGCAACGTAAACACCTTCTCATCTTGCAAAAAATGACATGTCATTGCAAAATTATTTTTGGTTTTAATTTTTTTAAAATGTATTAAAACACAATAAAACCTATATTAATTTATTATCTGCGTGATCGTACCAACCCAAAGAATAAAGGAGACCTGTCATTTGGGGCACACAGTGAAAGCTGTAAAAACCAAGCCCACCGTCTATAAAAACTAAGAACATGGCTCAAATGCAATTTTTCAACCATTTGGAATTTTTTTCCCACTTCTCAACATCTCCAGCTATTGGGTGAACAGCTGTGCAGAGAGCATTTCTACACCAGATCCTGCAGTTTGTGCGTGAAGGGGAAAATAATCACAAGTGTTGGTGGATCACAAGGACACATATCCCCCATAGTGTCAGTTTTTATTAACTATGCCAATAGAGACTTTCCTTATATTTATAAGAGTGAAAGAGGCTGGTGTTCTTCATGTTTTTATTAAAACAAATTACATAACAGGGTTGTCAGGGGTTTGAAAAACATGGCTTCTTTCTTCAAAAAGCAGCTCCACTCCTGACAATGGTGTGAACTGATATGCTCAGCTGTATAGATATGGATGGAGCTTAGTTGCAATACCACCCTCTCAGCTGGATATTTACTGTCTTGTTTCATATTGTACTGCTGCTGGTACCACAAATTTTGCTATGTGCTGCTGGGATTAGGCATACAAGGAAAATATCAGTCAACTGCTCTTATAAAATACATTTCTGATAACCTTTATATTTAACCAGAGAACACCGTATTTGAACTATAGCCCTTCAGCCTAATTTACATAAATATTAAAGTCTTTTTTTTTCAGAGAACAGTGTCTATGATATCATACATTTTCTTGTGGGGCATTGGATGTAATTAATTCTGGGGGATGTTGTATTATATGTATACCCTCCATAGGTGTATACTACACCTTTCACTCAGCTCCCATACTCCAGCATATGACTGCTGCAGCCAATCAGGTGCCATATATAGGCCAGGCTGACTTTCATGGAATGTCACTGGTTGGCTGCAGTGCTAGCCAAATCCCAACAGCTGTGTGAGAGGTGTAGTGCCAGAGCACTATAGACAAAAAAGGTTTATTGTTACTACCTAGCAGTACTGGTATGTATTTTGTAGATAGGCTTAAATGTGGTTAATAACAGTTTGCTATTATTCCTTTCTTATGATTATTAACCCCTTCCCTCAAAATGCAGTACTATTTCGTCATGCTTCTGGCACCGGCTCTTGAACGGAGCCGGCGCCAGAAGCTGCGGGTGTCAGCTATATATTATAGCCGACACCTGCCTCTAACACCCGCAACACCCGCGACACCTGGCTCTAACACCCGTACAGTAACTCAGAAACATTATTGGACCAGCTTGGCGAAATCCGTAAAAACAAAACCCAAAAAATACGCCAAAAATGTAAATTTTTCATAAAATCTCTACACAAAAATGTTCTAAAAAGTGATCAAAAAAAGTTATGTGCGAAAAAATTGTACCACTGAAAAGAACAACTCAACACGTAAAAAAATAAGTTACGTCTCCGAAAAGATGGAAATGCAAAAACAAATGAGATTTCCTCTATATTAGTTTTTATCCAGTAAAATTGTAAAAATAAATGAAAAACTATATAAATGAGGTATCACCGTAATCGTAGTGACCTATAGAATAAAGATAATATAGTATTTTTAGTGAACGATGTACGACCCCCAAAAAATATGAAAAGAAAGTAAACCAAAATTGCCAATTTTCTTTTCACCCATACATTCAAGAGTTAATAAAATCTCATCAATAAGCTAATGACCCACTAAAATGAAGTATTTGTAAAGTGCATCTCATGTCGCAGAAAATAAGCTCTTATATGTCCAAATTGCCAAAAAAATAAAGATTGTATAGCCAATAAAAAGTGACAATGCATAATCTGCTCTGAATGGCGCAGCTACCCCCTTAATGCCCTGGCGTATGCCCATTAAGCAGGTTACCACCACATATGGGGTATTGTTAAACGCGGGAGGCATTGGGTATCAAATTTTGTGGAGCGTTTTGGTATTTTATCCACTGAGAATTTGTACATTTTTTGAAAAACACATTAATTTAGCCAAAAAAAATTTACTTTCAAAATTGCATCCGATTTTGTTTTAACCCTTGTAAAATAATTAAAGGGTTAACAAACTTCATAAAAGTTGTTTCACGTACGTTGAGGGGTGTAGTTTCTATAATGGGGTAATTTATGGGGTTTTACTTTTATTTAGGCCTCTCAAAGTGATTTGAAACCTGAGCAGGTCCCTCAATAGCAGGATTTAGCGTTTTTTATGAAAATGTGAAGAATCGCACCTAACGTTCAAAGGCCCATAACATCCTACAAAAATAAGAGTATGCATAAAAAACCATGTCCACATAAATTAGACATTTAGTGAATGTTAGTTATTACATTTTTTTACAGTTATGACTATGTATGGAAAAAGTAGAACATTTTGAAGTTCGAAAATCAAGAATTTTTCGAAATTTTCACCAAATATCTGATTTTCTCATAAATAAATGCAAAACATACCATCAAAATTTTTCAACTAACATGAAGTACAAAGTGTCACGAGAAAACAATTTTAAAATCACTTGGATATGTTAAAGCGTTCCAAAGTTATAACCAGGAAGGTGAAAAGTGGCTTCAGCGTTAAGGGGTTAATGGTGTTGGGAGGGTTGGTTAACTGCACTCTGGCCCTTACAAAGCCACTTTTATTTTTGTATGTCATTTACTTTGCTTGTATTAGTATGCTGTTATTGAAATGAAAAATTTTGACATTTGAAAGAATGGATCTTTGCATAGCATCTTTGACTCCCTTGTTGTTTGTAATTATATTGCTATCCTTCTTAAGGGAATGAGGTAGATGTGGAGCATGTTTTTTCTTCCTAAGCCTTCACAGCGAGGTGATTAAGATGGATAGTAAATGGATGCAAGAGAGAGGTAGCCACTGAGCCAAGCAGATAACAATGTTTGAAGTCAGGTAATGTTGCATCAGACCTTAGATTACCCTGTACATTATTTTTAGATTTAGGCTAATGTTGCCTTGGAAGAAATTGTCATGTACTTCAATGAGTTTGACCTCTGGTTTGTGGCTTAGGTACAGCTGCACAGATCATTCAGGAAGTACTTTGTGATTATTTGTGCTTTCTTTGCTGCTCTTGGGAGTCATTGTCATTTGTTCTCTCTGCCTGAAGAATTTATATTGCTTTGACCCAAAGGACATGTCACAATCATTATACTTTTGTTATACCTGTTTTGTACCTGACATGTTAAATTACATCTTTATGCTATTCAGGAAAAGCTGTCTATGGATGATATTTTGTAAAGGGCTATTCACAAAAAAGACAGACATATATATAATGACCCTTACACAGTAGGATTCCGCCATCAAAAAGTAACTGAAAAAAGTCTTATTTATGTTTTTATATGATGGCAATGGTATAAAATACCGACTGGCACATCAACAATTCATGAAAGTGGGGGATGTTGATACCAAATGCACATAGATAAAGGTGCAATATGTTCACAAGTATTTTTGGTGAGGATTTTGAAGCATTTCAGTGCTAAAATTCTCCTGGAAAACTGTAGCAAGAACATCCCATTAAAAACTTGAAAAATCTGTTGAAAAGGGGTAGGATTCTTCCTCAAGTATATTTGAAAAACCACACGAAGATAAAAAACAAGTAACATGCAAAATACTTGTAGGAATTCCAAAAAGATACTGCATCACTGTATTACAACCGATGGGAGGCTAAAAACTCTTGTCACGATACTTGTCAAAATTTTTTTAAATTGTCCACAAAACATTTGCAAAACTGTTTTAAAACCTTTTGTAAAACTCATGGTTTTACATATGTTTTCAAAGTGCAAGAATATGGTCATGGGGCTAAAATCTATTAAAATATGTTGTTAAATATATATTCAATTCCAAGTGATAGGTAATCAGCATGGCTGGGTTTACATGTCACATGAAACAAGCATAAGATGAAGGTGTAACTGCTCCAGCCCTATTTTATCCATGCTCACCTACTTTGTCCTCTCTAAAAGTGGTGTGCAGGGTGCAAAATGCCACAAAGTTGCAATTTTGTTTTGGAAGCACGCCATTCTGCATGCCTTGTAAGTTAGCTTTCCTGTGTTTTAGGAATCATAAATGGCTATAGTTTTATAAATATTTGGGCATGGAAGAGGTTCCCAATGCCAGAGTTTTCGCCACTGGAGATGAGTGCACCCGAACTTTAAGTTTGAGTCGGGGGTTCATGTGAGACCCAAGCGACCTGCACATATTCACATATTGGCGGCCAATCTGGCAAATTGACGCCCCTACCTACTAGTCATGGCTGTAATTGACCTGGGGGGTACACTTCATCAATCACAGCCATGATTAGTATGTCGGGGTGTCAATTTTCTGGATTGACTGTATGGCCGCCAATATGCCAATGTGTCTGCGGGACACACCTGAACCTTGGACCAAATTTAAAGAGGATCTGTCACACCGATCATAAGCCCTTAACCAACTACAGGTCCATGTGGACCAGTGGTTTAATGTCCCAAATCAGCCTGTATCAGGTCTCTACATGGCCCTCATGTAAAAAGAAATATTTATACTTACCTAGATGTGAGTCTGATGAGGGATTTGTATTCACCTCTGCAGCTATGTACGCCGCTCACCTCTTTGCTCTATGCTGTGTGAAGTTGGGATTAGTCTAGCTTCACTTGCAGCAGAGCGCCGGCACATGGAGCTTGGAGGGAAGGTAAGTATAAAAAATTTTTTTTATTGCACCCACATAGGAATCTCAGACAAGATGATTCGGGGCACTAAACCACCAGTCCATAAGGACCTGTGGGTGTTTTAATTCCCCCTGCATTGTCCTGACAGAATCTTTTTAAAAAGCAATACCACTCATCTCTACTCGCTACTCATCTTAATCGACAGGTCTCTCCTTATAAGGGTTGAATTGTTTGCTGTACTGTGGTTTATTGCCTGTCTGCATTTCATGGTGCCCATTGTTAGGGTTTTTTTTTTTTAACAGGATGTTATGGTCAAAATGTGGCAGTAGAAAATATAATTAAAAAAAATTCTCGATATTAGGTGTAACTGCTCCGGCCCTATTTTATCCATGCTCACCTACTTTGTCTTCTCTAAAAGTGGTGTGCAGGTTGCAAAATGCCACAAAGTTGCAATTTTGTTTTGGAAGCATACCATTCTGCATGCCTTGTAAGTTAGCTTTTTTGTGTTTAAGGAATCATAAATGGCTCCATAGTTTTATAAAGATTTGGGCATGGAAGAGGTTCCCATTGCCTGAGTTTTTGCCACTGAAGATGAGTGCACCCAAACTTTAAGTTTGGGTTGGGGTTTCATGTGAGACCCAAACAACCTGCACATATTCACATATTGGCAGCCAATCTGGCAAATTGATGTCCCTACCTACTAGTCATGGCTGTAATTGACCTGGGGGGCACCCTTCGTCACATCACAGCCATGGTTAGTAGGTCGGGGTGTCAATTTTCTGGATTGGCTGCATGGCCGCCAATGTGTCCGCGGGACACACCTGCACCTTGGACCAAATTTAAAGAGGAACTGTCACACCGATCATAAGCCCTTAACCAACTACAGGTCCATGTGGACCAGTGGTTTAATGTCCCAAATCAGCCTGTATCAGGTCTCTTCCAGGCCCTCATGTAAAAAAATATTTATACTTACCTAGATGTGAGTCTGATGCGGGATTTGTATTCACATCTGCAGCTATGTACGCCGCTCACCTCTTTGCTCTATGCTGTGTGAAGCTGGGATTAGTCTAGCTTCTCTTGCAGCAGGGCGCCGGCACATGGAGCTTGGGAGGGAAGGTAAGTATAATTTTATTTTTTATTGCACCCACATAGGAATCTCAGACAAGATGATTCGGGGCACTAAACAACCAGTCCATAACGATCTGTTGGTGTTTTAATTCCCCCGAATTGTCCTGACAGGTTCTTTTTAAAAAGCAATCCCACTCATCTCTACTCTTAATCGACAGGTCTCTCCTTATAAGGATTGGTTATAATTGTTTGCTGTACTGTGGTTTATTGCCTATATGCATTTCATGGTGCCCATTGTTAGGGTTATTTTCAACAGGATGTTATGGTCAAAATGTGGCAGTAGAAAATATCATTTAAAAAAATTCTCGATAATAGCCGATACTGCAGATGATAACAATGGGGGTCATTTACTAAGGGCCCGATTCGCGCTTTCCCGACGTGTTACCCGAATATTTCCGATTTGCGCTGCTTGTACATGAATTGCCCCGGGTTTTTGGCGCACGCGATCGGATTGTGGCGCATCGGGGCCGGCATGCGCGCGACAGAAATCGGGGGGGCGTGGCCGAACGAAAACCCGACGTATTCGGAAAAACCACCGCATTTAAAAACCGAAAATGTGTCGCTTGGGGAGCGCTCACCTTCACCTTCTATGGGATGGTGCATTCCGGGGCGTTAAGATTATTTTTGGCGCTGCAGCGCCACCTGGTGGACGGCGGAGGAACTACCATCTTAAATCCCAGCCGGACCCGAATCCTGTGCAGAGAACGCGCCGCTGGATCGCGAATGGGCCGGGTAAGTAAATGTGCCCCAATGTCTTCCACAAGTCCTTGTTTTCATTCTAACAGTGATGCAAGTCAGCAAAAGTTCCATTGCAGCAGTTGATTGCTACTAGTATATAAACATTGGCAGGTGATCACAGAAGATGAAAAACTTGGGCAACAGTAGATTTAAAATGTAGTTATGTTGGGCTTATGTTGTCACATATTCAGCATTTTTTTTTTTACTTTAATTATATTCTCTATTTGCAAACTGTATTTTTTCACATTTTTATCTTTATAGCAAATTTTCCTTCAGTAAGACATGCCTGGTACATGTGACCCTAGGGAGATGTATTACTTCAGACTTAGAGCATCAGTGCTGCCTGGATATTGCAAATAAAACATTTTGGGTAATTCTTAGCTTATTAAAGAAAACTGCTGATATCTGCTCTGGCACTCTAACGCCATCACCAGTTTGATATTTTAATGATGATACAAATTAAACCTTGGCAGGAAAAGTGATGTTGTAAGTGACCTCATTTAACGACTCAGACAATTCCTGGTCGTGACTCACATCTGAACGTTTTTTACGAAGCATGAGTGAAAAGGAAAAAAAAATCAGGAAATGTCAGCAGACGTAAGGAGTAAAAAGAGGGGAGAATGACAAAAAGGGGGCAGCGGAGGAATAGCAGAGAATGTCTTCACTAGTTCTGTAGGGCTTGGTAATTTTGGCAACCCATGTGGGCGGGGAAATGAATGGGGCTACAGGCATATTTAGCTTGTCAGATCTCAGTTGCTCAGACTTGCAAAAGGGTTTTCCTTAACCTGCAAGCTGTCTGTTTCCTTTATACATGCTTCA
Organism: Engystomops pustulosus; assembly: GCF_040894005.1. Classification (NCBI taxonomy): domain Eukaryota; kingdom Metazoa; phylum Chordata; class Amphibia; order Anura; family Leptodactylidae; genus Engystomops; species Engystomops pustulosus. The sequence goes on along the minus strand of NC_092411.1, from coordinate 156,040,241 downwards.
CTTATTTCTCTAGCTCATATAGGAAATCTATGTTAAAATAAAAGCACATAGACAAGTAACTTTCTTACAGCAGTACATACCAGTGGACAAAAAAATCTTCTGGAATTTACAAGATTCAAGGTGGAATTTTTTAAAGTGCTCAAGTGGATTTAAAAAGCCTTGAAATATGATCACTTTAGTGCTCGTATGGATATGCATCTTAATTGTGAACTCCTTGACTCGTAAGTAATATTCTTTTTGTATATTTCTTTTTGGTAATGCTTCCACAGGTTTATGCACAATTTGAATTCATTCTCTAGGTGTACTATAGACTGGGGTGATATGGACTAAACAGTATATGTACAGTTTATGTATATTAGTAAATATATGATAACATATAATGTGACTACTTCAATTAATATATTGAATTATAAAATGTGACTTCTATTCCATGTTTTATCAATTCAATGTTTTATTCAAATGCATTACTATATAACCTGTATGTATAAACATGTGTGTGTATATATATATATATATATATATATATATATATATATATATATATGTATAATGCATTAAACACTCATACATATGTACATGCATATATACATAATTTATATCTGACAAATTTGTATAATTGAAAAGATAGTTTAGAAAGTGTTTTACCCTCCATAAATGCTATAGAAATAAATAAGGTTAATAAACTCTCTATCATAAAAAAGAGATAAAGATGAAAGCACCGGATACAGGAATGTAAATTTAAACAGTAGTGGTACAGCTTTCAGCTGCAAAGGAAAGCCTATAACATATGAAGAAGCTGCAGTTGTGGAACAGACCTTGTTAAATTGAAAAGGTACGTTCACATAAATCGTTCTGTCTGAGGACTGGCAGTGTTTTTAAAATGCTTACTAAAATTATTGTTTTAAAGGATAGTGAAAATATACAAAGCTAAGAAACACAAGATCACGTACGCAAAGTGACCCCAGTGCACTGATCTGTGTACAATAATGCTTCTCCAAATGACATCTATATGCATTAAGGGAGCAATGGCAGGAAAACTAAAGCTGTGAATTCCTGATTTGACTTGCTTGAAGAAAGGCAGAAAATGTCATCTTTCTAGAGGTTCTCAAGTGGTCAAGCTTTGTATGTTTTGCCTGCAGGAATATATTAATTGGGAATAATTTAAGGAACGACAATAAGCAGCAGCTGGACTTAGATGATAGGATGCTAGAGCTGTTCAGGAATCTGGTACCTACTCTCTGTAATCTGAAATACCTAATCCCAAATTAGTTCCTCAGGCCTCTTTCATACAACAGGTAGTTATACAGATCTGTATATTATGTAATTTTTCTGTTGCCCTTTTTGTTGTCCCTTCTCCTTATTTACCCAGGAGCCTATATGTTATGTGCAGTTTTATTGTATTCTATGCCAATACCTCATCTAGTGGTAATAATGTTATAGTTTTCAAGCTGAGCATTGTGATCTACTAGAACATGCTGCCAATTATTTTGATAGGATTTGACACCAAACATCTTCAGCCAAATAATATTGTGTTATCTCTGAAAAAAAAAACTAAAATAGATATGTATGGAATTATTCTCAGGTGTGGTGTATGTGATACTATACAGGCGGTCCCCTACTTAAGAACACCTGACTTACAGACGACTCCTAGTTACAAACGCACCCCTGGATGTTGGTTATTTACTCTACTTTATCCTTAGGCTACAATAAACAGTTCTAACACTTATCAAAGGTGTCTGCAATTAAGTTTTACTGTTATTCATGGTTCTTATGACAATCCAACAGTTTTAAAATCCAATTGTCATGGAGACAAAAAAATTTTGGCTGGGGTTACAATTATAAAATATACCGTTCCGACTTGCATACAAATTCAACTTAAGAACAAATCTACAGAACCTATCTTTTACATAACTAGGGGACTGCCTGTACTTCATTTTCTACAATCCAAACGGTATATGGCCAGAATTGTAGGAATGTAGTAAGAAGTGATAATCCTGCAACTGTGTGTACATCTAACAATTAGCCTAAGAAATTATATTGACCTGCAAAATGATATTATTACCAGGCCTATAGAGTTATGGGTTCTGAGCAAAAAATGTGAGATATTTACCGGAAAAATCTTAGAATATCTTTTCAGCATTGTTCCATATACACCATGGCTTTTACCTGGGAGAATTAACTTTACATGTCAGTATATACGATTGTATATAACATTGAAAATATGCATGTATTTTTATCATTATACCTACATGTAAATATATATAATTATATATATATATATATATATATATATATATATATATATATATATAAAAATAAACTAGGGATTATTCCATAGTGCCCTGGCTATTTCGCTTTCTTACTTGTGAAAGTATACCTGCAGTATAAGTTTTGTGCATCCTTTAATGAAAACCAATCCATATATTGCTATCAGATGTGTGGTTTTGTAATGGAGCAATAGTATCTGCAGTCTAATTTACACAACCGCATTCCGTGTCATGCTTGTAAAAATCACAACCATAACAATTCTGTATCAAAATGTTACTCGACATTCCTTAATACCTGTAGGCAATACGGAAGTCCGCAACGCTATTGACTTCATTAATTGGAAACTTAATAGCAACACCCAGATTATTTTCCCTGTTTCTTCTCTTGAGATAACTCTAAGCCATTTTAATGATTGCAGGATGTGTGGAAAGGAGTGTCAGCTAAATATTACAATTTATATGTAGTTGTGGTACCTGCTACTTAGCAGCTAAATACATTGTCATGTGTTAGCCTACTTGTCTTGTAGTAGCGACACACCTGTATTCCTCAAGAATGGGGAGAGGAAAAGGGTAAGATGGAAATTTTTAAGTTATCTCTAATTAAGTAATTTCAATTAATTCAAGTATCCTTTATCAATATGTTTACATGCACCTGGAAACAAGACTGCCAGTGAGCCAGAAGTCCGAAGTGCATTAACATTATAGAATTAGCAAAATGTAATAATGTTTATGTTTTGCTTTTTAGTAACTGATTTTGCATGATCATGCAAAGTTTCTTGGCTCACATGTCCGTGTTAACGAATGCTGAAAAAGCTTTAATTTTATTTTCAGCTCAAGTTCTCTATTGTTTAAGGGGACTGACTGCTGGGACAAGGCTTTTTTCTGCTTTAACAAGTGGCCTGATCCTTGCTATTCAGTGACCAAATTGTAATAAAAATCAGTTCAACAAAGCAGACCTGGGGTCACATGGAATTGTACGTGTTAAAAACATCTTGTGCTTGTTAAAACCATCTCCTTGTTTCTAAATTACCTTGTTTCATCATTAGGAAACCAGCACTGAGCTTCTCAGTATCAAAAATCCTGAACAGAAGTAGAATGCTTTTCCAAATTAAAGACATTTTTTTCTTGTGGTCCAAAGTGGCACCAGATGGGATTTGGAAACGTATGTTATTTATTATAGTCTATTGGCTGCTAGATGAGGCAAATAAAAAAAAACCTGCAGATATATGGTTTCCATTGATTACAGGTAGAATTGTGATCTACAGGCCAGGAAGTTTCCTAAATGAATTCCTAAGTAAACATTCCAAGCTACCAGACTCTGCCTCCATGATAAAATAGAAGTATATAAGCAAATTATGTTTATATATACATAAGGGACCCGACAAACTATATACATTTTACTGTAGCTTTAAGGCTAAACTGTAACGATTTTGTGACTGTTCAAATTCCTGTCCCCCAAATCTACAGATTAATTAATATCTTAACTTATAGTTATGTTATTTAAATAATAGTGATGGCTCCTAGAAAAAGTTCAATATTAAGATATTGGTACATCATTTTGTGATTTTTAGAAGTGTAATGTTTATGTGAAATTACATATATATAGATAGTGGAAAACATATCTATAAATCTAGTGGTAAATTCAGTTTGTATAAAAAAAACCCTCTCTACATATAGGACACAATTATATAGGAATTAAGAAAAATGGAACTATACATTTTTTCTGGTACATTTGAATAGTATTCCAATTGTTGATATACTACAGTATTTAACTTTTTATCTCTATAAAAAACAAAAAATATTTCTGATAGAGATTGTGTTGACCGATACCATGATGCTCACCATGATAATGCCCTTTCATCTAATGGTATACTGTATGGCAGAGGTCTCCAAACTGGGGTTCTGAACTACTGTTATAGGTTCTCGCATCAAATCTAAGGTAGATATCTAAATCCATATTTCATTGTGTAATATAACAGCATAACATATGTAAAATAAATGAATTATACTGGTTTATAAAATGGCAACATATTTGTGGATTGTTTTAAATTAATTGTGATATAATTATATGAGTTGCAGAATTGTAACAAATTCTATTCACTCATTCAGTGTGTAGACATGCTTTCTTGCCACTTTTTAATGTAAAACTTTATTGCATAATTACTGAGCTGATCAGGTGTTTTAAGAATAGTCAATATAGAGTAAAAGGGAAAATATTGAACCAGTAATTCTCAAAGAATCTAATCTCGAATTATATACTGAACGCTGCAAAACTATGTATATCTTAGTAATTCCAGTATAGCATCCTATTAAGGATAACATAATGCATAAGCATGTACTTTATCACCAGAATCTTGAGACTGAGATAGAACTAATACGATCTCTATAAAAAAAGTTTTTTCATGCCGATAGCAACATAAAATACACAAACACTGCTACAACTTACTTTTCAACAACATCCTGTGCTTGTCTATGTACATTTTTATGTAAACACCATTACACCAAAAATTATTTTCATTTTTGCTTGGCTGATATGTGGCATTGACTTTGAGTTTCATCATTGTGTCTTAGCCTGCTTGATTAATTTGGCATTGGAGGTATTAAGGTTTGCAATAATACTTGGGGCAAATGGAGTGGTTTTGTGTCTAAATTCTTGACTTTTTAAAAAGTGGCAGGTCATGAATTTAACATTACATTGTCTTACACTACTGGACACACTAGCAACTTTGATCTTGAAAGGGTCTAGTTAGAGTGGCATAGGAAGTGGAATAGATTGCCAAAAGTCCCAAATACCCCAAAGCAACAATTTTGCCCCATATAGTGCCTGATGCAGTTTAGAATACTGTAACTATTACCAGTAAAATAAAACAGAGTTATGTTAAATACATAATTCCTATAATACCTTTGAAATGAATCCCTAATCATTAATATACAATGATCAATACTTAATTTTGCTCTTTTTATTGAACAAACAACATACAGTAGTTTGTTGGCCCTTAAAGAATCTATACAGGGATTAAACTCTTCTAAGAGGCTTATTAGAAATTATAACAGAAACTTTCAGGAAAAAATTGGGAAATAAGAATCCTTTTAGCTGGAATCTGAATTGTAATATTCTTTAATTCTTTCCTAATATCCCAAATTGTAAAGTACCCTTTGGAAATTATGGTATATCTTAGTAAATTGAATCTAGAAATAGTAACATAAGAGCACATAACTAAATTAAAAATAAAAACTTTTTTCCTTTGAAATATGTTTTTATTTTGAAATTTCAAGAAAGTCCTAGTGGACATAATAGGTATGAGTTTCTTATTCAACTAGTAGACTGTAAGCATCTGTCCTAGGGTCATGGTAATGTGGTCATTAGTGATGGACGTAGCATAGAAATGCAACAGTAAAGAATGTTCTTGGGAGATGCAATTTTAAAAGGAGGCAAGATACAGTTTGATTTTGCAGTATTTGTATACCAATGTGTAATATATAACATCTGTAGATGATTTTTATTCTTATTTATTAGCAATAGTTCTACTATGAAAGAGGGTTTAGTGCTGAAAACAGCTCCCTGAACCAGTTATTTGTCTAATGAAACATGCACCTTTGGACAAGACAAACTGCATTGTCGCCAAGTTTATGGAGGATTTACAGTATTAATAAACAGACCATATATCATCATACCGAAAATCAGTGTTTTCATAACTAATGGGCCTCTTGCTAGAAAAAAAATCTTTTGAGTTGCCCTCAGATGTTTTTCAAGCCTGTTGTAGAAGAACCAATGTAATCTGAGGTTATGGGTAGAACTGACACTATCGGTAAAACCAGATTTTATAAACTGGTGTCAGAAAGTGACAGTGCAAATAGCTCAACGGTAAATTATATTTAACCTCCTTAAACTAAGGTGGAAATGTAGTAATGTAACAGAATGTAGACAAGGATACATTCAAATCAATAAGAGAAATGTTGGGCAAGCTCACAAGAAAGAAAATTAAGTGTAGAAGCATGCAGGGAGTGAGTTAGGTTACACTGGCTAAACATTTATGCACAAGTCGTAGATTATTATCCACAATGCCAAGTATCAGCAAAGTTTATTTATGGCAAAAGGATATGATTAGCCTGCGCACACTCCTGGAAGGTGTCTTTGAATCTAAACTATGATAGGCTGTAGGGCAATTTCTAATTGTTGCAGAATTGAAATGAGATACATAGATGCATGTCATACTTAGGGGGTATGCAGGTCTTCTGAAGGTCTGCTGCAGGCATACGTTAGTGTGTACAATCTTGTGGTAATATCATGGTGGGCTTACAAGGGGGTTTCAGTCCATGTGTCAAAACCAATAACAGACCCCAAAGTCTCATTGTAGCTAGACAGGCAAGTATCAACTACAAGGCCTTTCTATGTTTTTTTGGCTCATAAAGAAATACATTATTTCAACCCATTAAGCTAAAATAAAAATATAGATATTGTGTAGTCTTTTAATATTTTGGAACATTTCATACACTTGTCTGTTGACCATGCATGTCCTAGGTTCAATCACAAGAGAGTTACTCTTTGTAGCATTTTCCAGCTCTGACTATACTCCAGACATTTACTTCATATGCCCTAATCCATAATGAAATTCATCAGTGTATATGTCTCTCACATGATTTAGTAGGAAAGATATGTGGAACCTGATGTTATTAAGTCTAGTTCTGAGACGTGTGATTAGAGTTTATTGAATATATTATACTTCACATTGACATTTTATGTTTAAATTACAGGAAATTGACAGGTCCTAATGATGACTTTGACTTCTGTATGTTAATGCTTTATGTCAATAAGACAAAAGGAAATTCTAATAAATTTTGATTAGCTGTAGATCTCTGATCACTATGTGATCTGTTAGCTTATGGGTAGAAAATAAGCTAAACACCTTTCAAAACACCTTCAAAATACAAATACATGTGAGAAAATTTTACAATTTTCTACTGCTTGACTTTGCTCAACTTTGACTGCAATTTTGAAACCCGCACATAAAACGGCACATTGTGAGTTTGTTATGCACTATAAAAGTGCATTATATTAAACCTTTCTACTCCATTGTTCTGCTTCCCATAAACACATGTAAAAAGTCCATCTAAAAAGCTTGTAAATGCATATCTGAATGTCAATGTGTGCTAAATATGTTCTTTACTTTTTCTCATGCATCTACCACTATAAGATTTTTCCAGTGATCCTTCTGCCCCCTGCAATGCTTTCTTCTAGCTTCCACTTTTCTCCTAGAAGGTGTGATGGCTAGAATAGATCATATGAATGACAGATGTATGTATTATGAGAACCTACCCTACTATAAAGTACAGAAGCCACTCCATCATCATGCTGGAAACCTGTGTTTCCTTGTTTCCTGGCACTTAGGAATAAATTAGTTGATCATTAGCGGTTCCATTCAATATACTGTAATCTCATAAACAGATCCACATGGTGAAGCAATCTGTTCTTGCTCATTAAATAAAATAACATTACTCTATCCTTCTGTCTTATTAGGAAATATGTTTGTTTTGCTTTAGCAATGTCCCATACAAAGTAGTCTTGTTTAACACGTCAGTGGCATTTAAACATGTGGCTGTTATTAACTGTATCAATGCTGTTAGGGAAGAGGAAAAGAAGGGATATATGGGGTATGGTGGGGCATATTAGTTTTAATTTGCCTCCATTATATATTGGGCAGAGATTTATCTTGTACAACTTGAAGAACAGTTAAGCATTCAATTTTATAAATTCAGTATTGAAAGTTTTGGATGACCAAGTCTAGGTGACTAATAAAGGAAAAATCTGTAAATGGCTAACTATGAGAATCTGTTTTGGAAAGTATCAACTCCTTAAAGTGCCCTATTTATTAAATAAACTTTGGCAGTTTCTATAGTTAATATCAATTTAGTATAGATATCTAGTTAATATCTCACTACTTGTGAAATATCATCTAACTTTTGATAAACATGTTTTGAGTCCCAAATAGTTTACAATTTTCATTTAAAAAAGAACAAATATATTAATAGAGAATAATCAGACCCTTCGATGAGTCTCCTAACCTTTGTTGGACCAGCTAAATTTTCACTGGGCAGGAATATAATTAAAGCAGCCTGATAATAAAGAGCACAGTAGCAATATACTTTATTTTTATGTATAGAATCACATTGTAATTAACTTATATGTCAGTTGCAAGGCAAAGTTCCACTTATATAGAAGCAATACATTTAAAGGAGCCTCATTTTTAACCTCATTAAATTAAATTGATAAACAGATTTTATATTATTGTAGTAGATAATATATCTGGTATTGTACATGATATAAAAGTTGATGACTTTGAAACCTAGGGTGTCATTAACTTCTCCCTTAAGGAACATATCCTCTGCTAGTGTATTGTAGTAGTAATTTAACTTCTACTGTATAGGATGAAATCTCTAAAAGAGAAGGAACATATTACCATCTTGTAAAGAAGTGCTAGGACATACTTAAAAATGTTGACCTGAAAATAAAATTTCAAACTTAACTGTAGATCCCAACACAATTTTTATTTAATCAATACATTGTAGTACTACATTATTACAAGTACAGCAGATATTACAAAAACTTTCCTTTTCAATCAATATGAGCAATGAATACAAAATAAGCATTTTTAAAAAGTGGTATTTCAAATTTTATTTAATTGTAAATAAAAAGTGTTATACAAAAAAATACATTGCACAGGAGGGACCTGTGGAACACTAAAATAATAATAATAATAATTAATAATAATGAGATTATGAGAAGAACAGAGATACCAAAGGGATTCAAAGGTTAAAACCATATAATAATAATAATAATAATAATAATAATTTATTTAATTTCAATATACAGAATACTTATTATTTCAATTTACCATTTGCTGCCTTAGAGATAACATTTCAACATTAGTTTACAATTAACAGTTTTTTTAAGGCAGACAGTAAAAAGTATTATTTTAGCAATATTTTACTTTGTGCTCTCTTTCTTTTGATGCTTCATATATAAATGTTTAAAGTGTTACCTCTATCCCAGTGTGATCTGATATGTGATGCTAAGTGAGAAGTCAACAATGATTAAATGCTGCAGGCAGCATGTTAATAAAAAGGAAGGGATATATAAAATATGTCAGCCCTAAAGCTACAGGAAAATAATAGGTACATAAGAAGCTCGCCTGTGATCCAGTCTTTTATCTCTGTTGAGCAATATTTTAGTCTCATAAAACATAATTCATGGAGTAAAAAAACAACAAGTAGATCTTGTGTTGATTTGTGACTATTTGTAACACTTGCAGGCAAATTTCAACAGGAATCCAGATGCACAACACACATTTGATCCCTTTGAAGGACTACGTCCCTGCTCTTGTTTGTTTTGTATTGATTTCTCCCCATGCTGTAAAATATGGCCCTGGTGCAGTCCTCTAAATACAGTATATTGGAAAAAGCGTGTTATTATAATCAAATAACGATTCCCTAGAGGATAGTGACATTCACATTTTACCATTCCCTATTTCATTATATCTATAGTAACACGTACAAATGTTTCTATGCTAATACAGGCGGTCCCACACTTAAGAACACTCGAGTTACATACGACCCCTAGTTACAAACGGACCTCTGGATATTGGTAATTTCCTGTACTTTAGTCCTAGGCTACAATAATCAGCTACAATAGTTATCACAGGTGTCTGTAATGAAGATTTATTGTTAATCCTGATTCTTATGACAACCCAACATTTTTAAAATCCAATTGTCACAGAGACCAAAAAAGTTCTGGCTGGGATTACAATGATAAAATATACAGTTCCGACTTACATACAAATTCAACTTAAGAACAAACCTACAGACCCTATCTTGTATGTAACCCGGGGACTGCCTGTACTACGACTTTTTTCGCCACAGTCCTCTTTGACAACCTAATACAGCCTATAGACCTCTTCTCAATATAAATGGATGCAGTCATACATGTCATTTGTCATTCTCCAAGTTTATTAAAAACGTCATACATAATCATCTTATAACCAAGCATTATATAGAAAGTTTATACAAAAATGTGTCATAATAAGATTAATTACTATTTTGTAGTGCTGTACAGTCACAAAAGCAACAAAAGAAGAAAGTAAATTGAAATAGTATTGAGAGTGAATGAAATTTAGAAATATATGTGATGACTAAGACAACTGTTTTTTATTTATGAGATGTTCTGATACCAAATACATTTACATGTATTTCCACTCCAGTTAAGTACATCTCCTCAAGGTTCATTTATACTATTACATTACATTATTTTATAGATGTTTATATGTCAGAGTTTGGATTATTTGATATGGTTTTATCTGGAGAATTCATTGGACGTGCTGATCACATGGTTTTAATTATGTTCTTGGTTTGTTATCCACATATATAATTAAAGGAAAGTCTTAATAGGTTAGTGTAAAAACAGATTTTTTTTTGCCAAATAACTATATTCTTTTAGTTTGTGATTTTATTGAATCTTTTAGATCAATTCCAGGATATTAACTTCCATGCACACAACTAAATATCATAGAACGGTACTGTGTGTACAGCTGGATAGTACCTCTATGGCTGTTTTTTTTGCTGTGGCTTTCTGTTGTGATTTCAGGAGTGTAGTTAAACACTTTTTAATTGCAGACGTTGAATTCCACATGAAGAATCGAAAGATATAATTGCTTAAATCATAATTTATAATACAAACATTTTCAAGATACATATTAGGACATTCTCAATGTTAATAGTTAATAATTTTTTTCCAAGATTGCCATCTATAAGCCAAAGTGGAGAGATTTCCATAGGATTTATTTCAATGCTACATATTATACCCATTGTTAATATATGTTAATGAATGATGTATACCATGTTAAGGATACCTAACCTTTCAAAGTACTTTGCATAAAGCAATATAGCAGTGTGTGTAAGGAATAACACTATTTATGGATGTTGTGTGACTTGATTGATCTTGATTGTTACCCTCTGTAGGCTCTACATGTAATTTTCACTTATCCCTGAGATCCCCAAGCTTCTGGGTGGTCACCTAGTTTGTTTGGTTACATTTCTGCTCACCCCCTCTTCTCCATAGAGCTACTATGTAATTTGACAACACAGTGAGCTTGTGTTTAACTAACTAGCAGGAAGGAATTCAGCAGAGACTTTAGAGTTAAACTATTTTAGCCAGGAAGAAAGGATGCATGATAAGAGCCAAGTAGGTGGAGAAAGAGGCATTCATGTGTACTATTAATTTAGCCAAAGTTTAACGTAAAGTTAGTTTTAATATAAACATTTCTTAATATGTACATAGGAATGGTGTTAGGGGAAGCAATCTAGGAAAAAAAGAAAAGCAAGAAAATTTTTAAACCAACTCAAGGATGTGTATCCAAGGTTCACTGAAAATTCAAAATCTCTACCAGCATGGCAGTGAACATATAAAACTCATAAACTTTAATTAATTTGGTTAAAAATGTCACCTATCCGCGAGTGACGAATCAAACAACCTGGAAAAAATACATATTCAGACACCTATGTATAATGGTGTCCTGTATCCGTGATAAATGCACAGAGGAAAAGAAAAAACACACAAAACAGGTAGACTAAGATCCACCAGCAGGAAAGGTCATGTGGTCTATACACTGGCAATATGAAATGTGCTAAGACCATAGAATTCATTCACGAGTGGCACTGTATATATTATAATTCAGGGAAGGCACTGTATTATGATTAATTCAGGGGAGGCACAGTATATATTATAATTCATTCAGGGGTGGCAATGTATATGTTATGAATTCAGGGGAGGCACAGTATATATTATAATTGATTTGGGTAGGGGGGGGCTTGAAAGTACTAGAATTGTGCAATGGAAATATACCCTTTACATGTATATATTGTATATTTCTACACATCAGGCAGATAGAGTATTTTTTATACTGTGTATTGTTCAGTAACACTATGAAGGTAATATCTAGTCCTTGTATAGCAGTTAACATACTACTTTCTGCATTACAAGTACACTAGGTGTGACTAAAGCTACAGAAAAAACTAACAGAGCTGCTGGATTTGTGTATTTTGTGTGGTGGCAGTGTATGTAGTCACCTTGTCACCTTGTGTTGCTGTACGCTTATGACCTTAGCAACGCCTCTGAAGGTGTCAGAAATCAGCTCTGTACAAAATTGTCAGAATTTCCTGTATGTGACTGGAATGATATTTCACGATTAAGAGCCACACTTTTTTGCCCAGGGCATGACTTTATTTCAAACTCTCCCTGTATGTACGAGTACCTTATCTCTATGTTAATATATTTCTTAAACCAGGCCCCATGTCCAGTATGCTTAAATCTACATTACAAAGAGCTACTTCTTGTGAAGACTGAAACACAGTTGCATCATATGAAGTATGCTGAAAGCTGCATATGTATCAGAAATGAGAAATATCTGTGATTTTGTTCTTTGAAGCTTGATGTCTCTATTATATTTCCACTCTTACATTGAACTTGTTCATTTTACACTACCACAGAAATCCCAGAGAAACAGAACTGTGCTGTACACATGGAAGTCTGTCTAGTGTTTATATTGCTCAAATCAACCTTGGAGTCCTTTGTACACAGAAGTTCTTGGTTAGTATCTGGCTTAAATTTGTTCCACTCTACTTGGTACAATTGTAACCCCTTCCCTGCTAAAGCAGTACATGATGTGGTCCTTGTGTGCCAGAGAGAAAAGTAAGCAAGAACTCACACAGGAAGAAGAATGCAATATTCTTTTATAATTGAAATCCATTACTCTATTTCTCTTCATTAAAATCTATACACTAATGTTTGATATACAGGAACTACACAAGGAGAGAACATTTTTAGAGCATTGGCAACGCTTTACAAAGTACCCCAAGGTTCGAAAGGTGTTGTCAATGCTGAACAAATTCTTTCCCTACTCGTGTGATGCTTTCCTGTTTACCAACAACTTGTGTATGGATCTCAATGAAGACAAATAAACTAATTGGTTTTGTATACAAGAGAAATACATTTTCTTCATAATTTTCCTATATTATCGCATAATGATCAGTGTGATACTCAGGGCAACCCAGTGAAGCATTTCAAACTGGAAGAGCTTTTTACAAAAACTTGAATTTGACTCGTGTGTGTGACATGTACAACTCTCTAACTCTTCTTGAGGTCCAGTGAGTGCTGCTTCTGGTGCACAGCTCTGTAATGTCCAATGATCAGATGGCCAACAATCATATTTGTATTTTACCCCTATTCAATTGAATGGGGCTGAGTTACAATACTAAGCACAGCCTCTATACCATGTATGGCACTGTGTGTCCATACATGTTTGTCAAAAAGTTGTATCTTTAAACAGCAGATCAATGGTTAATGGATATTGGAGGATGGCTGAAATCACATATTCTTATTAGATCCCATATATAAAGAACAAATCATCCATATTAATCAACTTGGTAGGTTTTGTTGCTGTTGAAGACTCCTAGCAAAAAGTACAACTTTTTATGTGGTAGCTTGTTTTTTATTTAGTACCAAGTGCTTGTGTTGTAGTTTTAAAGCATCATCATGTTACTAGGGCAGCTAAATTAATGATTAATAGTTTTTGCTGTCATTATTGTGAGTTTGAAACACATTCTATTTGTGACATTTTTGTGCGGCTTCACTTGATCTACATTCCACTACTGCAGCAAAAACAAGGGTGCAACTTAAAACTTACCATTTCGGTTGCTTTTTGTTGCTTGCAGGATGTGTAAGGAATTGGTGATGCCTTAATTTCTCAGCCATTCTGCATTGTCTAGAGATAGACTAAAGAGAATTTTTTAGGAAAATACATGAAAAACAGTGTATTAGAGTATGTTCCAAAATGCCATGGAATCAAACAAGCAAGTGCAAGAAACACCGCTACAAGAAAAAAAATTTAGGACTTTTGCAAGTTCCCATATTTTTTTTAGAAACCGTTTTTTTTTAATGTTGTGTTTTTGCAAAATATAAACATTTTTTAATTACAACCTTGCTGTTATTAATGGGTTTCCAATTATACTTGGTAATTTTAAGGTACAACACATATAGCTAAAAGTTCACCTCCAAACTATTCCAAAAATTCCAGTATGATTTTCCCACAATTTCTCTCTGATCTGATATCACCATGTAGCTTCAGCTGCAATATGTTAGATTTTTCTTTTTTGCGCTGGTTCAGATGGTTGTACTCATTGCAGTCTCTGGGTGCACTGTTTAATTATGCTTAGCTTAAGCATATGTAAGTCACTCTAATCAACTGGAAATTACTACAGGATGTTAGGCGAGAAGCAAAGACATCTATACAACGCTTTCATGTCAGCAAAACTGGATTCAACCATAACAAAGATTCTCTATGACATACAACTTTATATGCTACATCCAATCTGTTTAGAGTTAGTCCTTACAAATGTATATATACTATATAAATACATATCTTACCTTCTGTATTTCAACCCAAAAGGTTGAAAACAAATGTAAAATTAAAAACTATTTTCGTTTGAGGCCTGATGTAATGGCCACCATAACATTTAGATAATTGTTGACTTATAAAATACATAATGCATCTCAAGAACTTCAGATTTAAATAAACATCCTTGTTGTTTGGGTAAGTAACAAACTTCCGGTGGTAGTATTTACAGCAGAATTCTGTACACCAACAATACATGCCCATGATTTCTAGTTTAGCAGACTATAACAGAATATGACAGAATATAAAGTACCCTGAAATGTTACACTTACAGTATCAAACGTTACATTCATGCTGCAAAAATAAGACTTTCCATAGCAATTTTTGTTGCTGCTATTTTTGACCAGTGATGTGAGACATTTAGCAATGGGATATATTTGCACCTTCGTTACATAGCCTTAGAATGCAGTTAGAGCTGCACTATACTTTTTCATAGTGCGGCATAGACAGATCTTGACCAGTGGCGTAACTTGAAGCTGATGGGCCCCAGTGTAAAGTTTGTGCCAGGGCCCGACTATAATGTATGGTATATAGTACTAATCTTCTCATATGGGAAAGGGAGACCTTATGGGCCCCCAAAGCCTCTTGGGCACAGTTGTGACCGCCCCCTCAAGTTACGCCCCTGATCTTATATACTTGTAGAAATTCCACTGCACTCCTTTTTCAGTATTTGATGCTGCCAAAATAGGGTCCCAACCCCTTATGCAAGTAAGGATATGGAAGATGGCACTCAATCCAATTTTGAAAATAAATGCTTTTATTCTTGTATCAATCCACTTTAATACATATACATGACGTTTCAGTCAAAAAGAGATAGCGGTATCTGCTGCTTCAGACCTTGGCTGTGTGTCAGCCTTGTTCTGGTCTCAGTGACACTATACAGTACAATCCGCATCTGAGGAAGGTCTTTTTGACAGAAACGTCATGTATATGTATTAAATTGGATTGATACAAGAATAAAAGCATTTATTTTCAAAATTGGATTGAGTGCCATCTTCCATATCCTTACTTACGCCCCTGATCTTGACCTATATTACTATCTCTCTGTGTTTGTAATTTTATTAAGATGTACAATGAGGTTTTATTGGTACTGCCCAAATCCAAGTGGGAAGATTACCAAATATTCAATGGAGTTGGTATCAAATCTCAAGACAACAATGTAATCCAAACACTTAATCTGTCTCAGTTTAGCCAATGTCAATAATTATCGCTAACTTACATGAAAATTATGAGATAATTCAGTGTTTTAGTCAACCACAGGGCCTGCAATGTCAGGCGACCCAGCAATCCGACCATAATATGTTCATAACAGTTCGACAGTTTATAACATCTTCCACCGTACACAGATGAGCGCACAGCTCAGATAAGAAATATCGGGGCAAAGGACAGCAGGCCCTCAGGACATCTTCCATCTCTACTTCCTTCCTTCTATTTCCCAAACATGTTCAGCAGCTACTGGGGTCCTGGATAAGAAATTTTCAAGACAGCGAGTATATACATGTGAGTGTGTAAATGTATGGATGTGCATGGTGTGTATATACTTTAGACATGTATCTATATGCTGTATACTGTATGTGTAATAATATGATGTGTATACACTCACCGGCCACTTTATTAGGTACACCATGCTAGTAACGGGTTGGACCCCATTTTGCCTTCAGAACTGCCTCAATTCTTCGTGACATAGATTCAACAAGGTGCTGGAAGCATTCCTCAGAGATTTTGGTCCATATTGACATGATAACATCACACAGTTGCCGCAGATTTGTCGGCTGCACATCCATGATGCGAATCTCCCGTTCCACCACATCCCAAAGATGCCCTATTGGATTGAGATCTGGTGACTGTGGAGGCCATTTGAGTACAGTGAACTCATTGTCATGTCCAAGAAACCAGTCTGAGATGATTCCAGCTTTATGACACGGCACAGTATCCTGCTGAAAGTAGCCATCAGATGTTGGGTACATTGTGGTCATAAAGTGATGGACATGGTCAGAAACAATACTCAGGTAGGCTGTGGCGTTGCAACGATGCTCAATTGGTACCAAGGGGCCCAAAGAGTGCCAAGAAAATATTCCCCACACCATGACACCACCACCACCAGCCTGCACTGTTGATACAAGGCAGGATGAATCCATGCTTTCATGTTGTTGACGCCAAATTCTGACCCTACCATCCAAATGTCGCAGCAGAAATCGAGACTCATCAGACCAGGCAACGTTTTTCCAATCTTCTACGGTCCAATTTCGATGAGCTTGTGCAAATTGTAGCCTCAGTTTCCTGTTCTTAGCTGAAAGGAGTGGCACCCGGTGTGGTCTTCTGCTGCTGTAGCCCATCTGCCTCAAAGTTCGACGTACTGTGCGTTCAGAGATGCTCTTCTGCCTACCTTGGTTGTAACGGTTGGCGATTTGAGTCACTGTTGCCTTTCTATCAGCTCGAACCAGTCTGCCCATTCTCCTCTGACCTCTGGCATCAACAAGGCATTTCCGTCCACAGAACTGCTGCTCACTGGATGTTTTTTCTTTTTCGGACCATTCTCTGTAAACCCTAGAGATAGTTGTGCGTGAAAATCCCAGTAGATCAGCAGTTTATGAAATACTCAGACCAGCCCTTCTGGCACCAACAACCATGCCACATTCAAAGGCACTCAAACCACCTTTCTTCCCCATACTGATGCTCGGTTTGAACTGCAGGAGATTGTCTTGACCATGTCTACATGCCTAAATGCACTGAGTTGCCGCTATGTGATTGGCTGATTAGAAATTAAGTGTTAATGAGCAGTTGGACAGGTGTACCTAATAAAGTGGCCGGTGATTGTATATACTATATGTTTGTGTGTTTGATGTATAAATACTGTATGCGGGTATAAGAAGTGAATATACTGCATGAGTGTATGAAAAGTGCATATACTTTATTTATACATGTATAAATGAATACATGAGTGCATAAATGTGTGTGTATGACTGTATAAATGTATGTATATGTGTAAAGCTTTATAAATGTGTGTGTATATAAATGTGTGTGATGTAAAATTATGTTTATTTTCTAAGGGAGAATGGGACCCCATGCAAAATTCTGCTATGGGGCCCAGTCTCTCCTAGTTACGTCCCTGTCAACCATGTAAGGTGTATGGAGCCTTCCCCCAAGAATTGGCAAGCTGTAATTCAACTGCTTTTTGGACCTTTGTTTTCTTTGCATTCATAACACATATCCTTATGACGGAGCTGATCGTGCATGTGTTTAAGAGAGTCAGCAGAGATAAGCCGACAACAATCTCACAGATAATTCTAAGTACTTTTCCCCCTGCATCTACACACATTTCTATGATTCCAACATCACCTCCATATGTCTTTCTTTACATTATGACATAAAGAGATATGGATAACTGCAGAATGGATATTCTCTATTCTACATTCCCTCTTTTTATGTATGGTGGTGACTTTCTAACCCTACCTCTCCCTGTCAGCAGTAATATACAAAGCCTCTATCTTATGTCATCACGCTTATACTTAGTCAGAAAGTAGTAGATGGAAATGTTTAACATGTGAAGACACATGTGAAACGCATAAGGCAGAAAGCCCAAAAAGTCTACTTGCGGCACGCAGAAACACAAAATTCACCATGTAGGAACAAAGCAGAAATTATGCCACTTTATAAAGGAAAATATTGGGCAGAAATGAAATTTTATTTGTTCTGTGGGGTATTTGAGTTTAGGGAGACCATAAAATAAGGCTGAGGGCATAAATGTCTGACCCTCTGTACTAGCCACTGTATATGAAAGAAAGGCAATTTAAAAATGAGTTATGGAGGTTGGTCTCATTATGGCTGTTTTCAAATATTACCAAATTATAAATCAATTAAGTACTGGCTTGGGCTTGCGATGCAATTTAAAATTTAAATCCCGCGCTGACGTCACGCCACAAAAAGGGTTGCGTGAGCTACAATCCAGGCGCACACACTTCTTAAATACCTGTGCGCAGTAATTCAACCCCAATGTCTCTACAGTGAGCTGCAGTAAAGACCGATGGTCATAGTATCTACTTTCTTAATTATATTTTTATCATATGGACAGTAATTAGAGATGAGCGAGTATACTCGTCCGAGCTTGATGCTCGTTCGAGTATTAAGGTACTCGAAACGGCTCGTTGCTCGGACGAGTATTTCCCCTGCTCGAGATCGAGCATTTAATTAAAAAAACACAGTGAAGAACAATGAAGAATAGAATAAAAACAGTGAACACAGGATCATTTAAGTGAAAAAGACAGTGAAGAACACAGTGAAGAATAGATTACAGATGTTCGGCACATCTGCTTACTTGTCGGAAGATATGCGCGGAACGGCAGCAGGGAGACATCAAGCAGCAGGGAGACATCAGGCAGCAGGGAGACATCGGGCAGCGGGGAGACATCAAGCAGCAGGGAGACATCAAGCAGCAGGGAGACAGACATCGGGCAGCACGGGGAAGACAGACATCGGGCAGCACGGGGGAGACAGACATCGGGCAGCACGGGGGACACAGACATCGGGCAGCACGGGGGAGACAGACATCGGGCAACACGGGGGAGACAGACATCGGGCAGCACGGGGGAGACAGACATCGGGCAGCACGTGGGAGACAGACATCGGGCAGCACGGGGGAGACAGACATCGGGCAGCACGGGGGACACAGACATCGGGCAGCACGGCGGAGACAGACATCGGGCAACACGGGGGAGACAGACATCGGGCAGCACGGGGGAGACAGACATCGGGCAGCACGGGGGAGACAGACATCGGGCAGCACGGGGGAGACAGACATCGGGCAGCACGGGGAGACTTCAGTGGAAGAAGAGGAGCGGATCCCGGGACAGCGTATCACCCCGACAAGTAAGCAGATGTGCAGAACATCTGTAATCTATTCTTCACTGTGTTTTTCACTGCGTTTTTCACTTAAATCATCCTGTGTTCACTGTTTTTATTCTATTCTTCACTGTTCTTCACATCTGTTAACTTGTCGGGAGATAATATACGCGCAGAACAGTGAAGATGTTTGCATACATCTGCTAACTTATCAGAAGACATTCTTTTTCAATTAAATAACACATTTTATTCCCGAACCATGGTCCCTTTGAAAAATGCTCGGGTCTCCCATTGACTTCAATGGGGCTCGTTATTCGAGACGAGCACTCGAGCATCTGGAAAAGTTCGTCTCGAATAACGAGCACCCGAGCATTTTAGTGCTCACTCATCTCTAACAGTAATCTTACATTAAACCATTCATGTAGCTGTTCACCATCATTCTAAAAGAGGAAATCCAAATGAAACTGAATTGTTAGAGAACATATGCCACCATACTTTGCACTTTATGCCAGCATGTTGTTTTACTCCAAAATTACAAGTCTTTAATATTTATTAGTGACTGCAAAACCATGACAAAATAACATCAAGCTCAAATATTTTTTTATTGAACTTTATTTAGTGCACAAGCGACTATTAAGTGTATGTTCACACATAATTGTTTTGGTAAGAATCCTGGGGTGCTTTCCACAGCAAGATCCTTGTCGAAAACTCCAGCTATGGAAATCCACACCATCTGTTCAACAAGTGATTGATTTATTTTCCTTGTCTGATTTTTAAAAAATCAGTCAGGGGGTAACAAGAAGAGGCATATCAATTATTTGTGAGGACCCAATTACAAAATCTCACAAAAAAACTTGTGTAACGCTCATAGGTTTTTTAGGAGCTTTCCCAGTGTAAAAACTACATATGAACGTATCAAATCTTTATACATAAATACTTTTCTTAAGTAGTAAACAGTCCAAGGGTTCTATATTCTGACTTCTGCAAGTCTAGATTCTGGAGGCATAGCTTGAAAAGTATGGTTAACATGCCCTTGTTGTCCGATGGATGCCTTATAGTGGTAGCTGAAGACATCAAAATTTTATCTCCTTTATTTCCTGATCTCTGGGGGTTATTTATCATATGGTGGTGCCTGTGAATGCCAATGTATGATGTTTCCCCCGCTCTTCCTGTGTGGTAGATATATCAGGAGGCCTCTGCCTGCTTGGCCTAGAGTTTGGTTTTAACCTGCACCTGTTCAGGCCTGAACGGACGCAGGCTATACATAATTGATGTACCAGGAATTGCGATTATTTCAGAGCTTATTTGGCAAAAAGCTGGCATACAAGCCTTGGTAAATATCTCCCTCTTTGTCTATAGTTCTGCTTCAGCTATATATGAATAAGGTATTCTGTACAATTAAAAGTTGGTTATTTACATTTTCTGGTCAGTAAGCTGGAATGTATAGCATTTTTTAAGACAGGGTTTGTCCAGTCAATAGACCAATAACTCTGCTTCTTAATCTTATATGTGCCCATTGGTCATGTGACTGGAAAGGGCAAGGTTTGATTATAATGTGTTATTCCCTCTATTTTGCTTTCAGGAAATAACGAGCTAACCATCTGAATAGGAATCCTGAAAATAATTGCCTGTTCATTTATACATTGCAAAAGCACTGTACAGTATTGTAGCTATGGACACTGTTACATTCCTTTCATGTGGTGGGACAAACTGCAGGAAAGATCACATGCCACACTTATTATATACTGAACTATTTCACTCATATGAACATTTGTCAACTAGTTCCTTGTCATACTTTTTGAGACTTATTTATTGCACTTGAGACTTTTTTTGTTGCATTTGTCAAGTTGAGATTTTTTTGTCTCAGTTGGGACTTTTCAAAAGTACATAAAAGTCTCAAGGGTTAAGACCTAAAGTTTAAAAATACTACAATTGTAATCAAGCAATCAAAAATTGTATATACCGAATAACTCTATGGGGCAGAGTTATCAAGCTGCCTGAAAGTCAGAATATTCTTAGTTGCCCATGGCAATCAATTTCATTTTACCAGTGCTTATGACTATTTTAAAGGGGGGCTATAATTGGTTGCCATGGGCAACTAAGAATATACTGACTTTCAGACAGCTTGATAAATCTGCCCCTATATTTCAGTTGTAGCGGCATACACTTTAACATAAACTGTTAATTTAAATGAATATTGAATTAAATGGGTTGTAAAACGTCCATTGTATCTATTTTCTCTTAAAGAGAGTTTACTAGCTCCCATATTTTAATTTTAAACTTAATTTCCTCTAAAACACCAAAGAGCTTGGAAACAGAAATGGTTTAGAAATGCTTAGAAAATGTTTAAGGTGCCCTAGACAATGCTGGTTTTACCTCTGGATGACTTGGGAGGTGGTAGATTTCCTTTAGTGCCATAAAGAATAAGCACCATAATTGTATGGTACTTAATTGATTTAAAAGTTAAAAAAGTCCCCTTCTTCTGATACCACACATAATAGTATATAATAATAATAGCAAATTTGCAGAATAAAATAAAAAATTATTAATGTTAGCACTGATCATGATAGAGTTAAAGGAAAGTTTGCAACTGTAATTTCAGTTAACAAATGATTGTTTTTGTACAGTTTGTTGCTTATTTAACATGAAAGAGTTAATGTAATTCTATGTAGCTTCCCAAACAGAACTGTATCAGTTTTCAAGATTAAATAAGGGCATATGTATAAGAACAGGGCCAAAAGTTGTTACTTTTCAGACAGTTTTATGTGTACACTGCACGGTATGTTTCTATTTAATTCAGAAAATGTGCTATTTATTACCAACGGAGGATAATTCTTTCTATCAATCAGCCTTGTGTAGCATGTATTAAATTAAATGGAAGTAAACGGTAATGTGATCAGTTCAATTATAAAGTGACAGTCATTGGCTGGATCTTGACTGCCTTTCATTCATTAAATGAAACACACAGACACGTGTATATCATTGATCTCAATCTGGACAAACCTGCCCAGGGAACTTGAGGAAGATAAAAACATTTGCTTCACTATGATAAATCTTGTCTCACCGAGCTGCTTCACCTTGGAGATTTCTGAAAGCGGTCATGTTGACAGAAACTTCTGAGAAATTCTGAACTGTAGCCAAGAAAACACCAAGACCATATAAATCAGTTAGAATCACAATGTTCCCAGCATCTATTATTGGTGTACCAGGCCAGTTAGAATAAAGACTAAACCATTTAAAAAACATTACATTAATCAAGTAAAACAAATTTAAGGGGAAAATAGAAGTGCAAAATATTACCTCCCAATATGTGACATGGTACATTAATCCTGATTGTAATAGGTGTATTAACATCCCTACAGGGGTCTCTGGAGTCTGTTGTGGAGACAGATGACTGTAACACAGTGTGATTTTTTTCCCTGCTGTCACTTTTAGCTTCCACCTCCATTATATGCATTAATTATTAATCATTCCGAGTTGAAAGCAATGGGTCATGTGCCGTTGCTTACCCCTAACCCTGCCAATATCCATTGTCAGTGACTGCCCTATCTTTTTCATGAGTTATCTACATTTTGTGTGGCTAGTTCACGGCCTTAGCACACAGGACTATTTTTCTGTTAATGGCAACATTTGGAGTAAACATTGGGGCATATTTACGTGACTTCAAAGTGAAGTAGTGCAGAGTTAGACATTCTTAAACTGCAAAAGATTTGTGATTAAATGTTTAATGCTGAATTTCATATGTAGTTTCAATGGAACCTGCCAGTAGAAACTCACCATTACCAGTAAGTTTAACATCTTTGATATGATGTTCCTTTCATGGTACAGTGTGGTGGCATCATCTGGAAAATCAACTTTGATGTGAGATGTAAATTGGTTGAATAAATGAACAGAAGCAGATATCCCATCACTAAAGTCAAGCCCTCATTGCCTCACAATTGTAAATTCAATGTGCTTGACATATTGATAGATTTTTTATTAATATGTCAATATCAATTTGGTTGGAGGTATAACAATAGCCCCCTACCATTTTCAATAAGCAGGGTCAGTAGCATACAGTATAATTTAAGACTGTGTACACTGTGTTTTTGCTGGTTACTGTACTTGATGATATCAGTCATACCAGTCTCAATGGTCTCACCATTGTTAAGTCATGTTAACTCCCTTTTGGTCTTCAGACTAACACAGCATGTGAACAGAAGGTCCTAGATTTTGATGCACTATTAGATATAGGAAGATTGGTTTGTTCAGCTGCCCATCTGACATGCTGTCAGAGTTAATTATAGACTGGCAACAAAGCTAATTGCAGGCAAATTGAGACAATTCCCTGAAGGCAGGGGAGTTGAAAACATCTTTTCAAGTGGATTGCTCGTGTGATATGCTAAAAGGTAACAGCATCAGACATACTGTAGGCAATAATGTCTGGCCTTTGTTGAAATCCTTGATAGGGGGTTACGTATGTATGTTTTTTTCTCTAAATCTTTTGAGAGGTTTAGGATTCTTAATTATCACTACAGTATATAAAAAAATCATATGTGTGCTTTTTATATAACTGAATATTTTTAGTGAAAAGGTGAAAGTTCAGAGGTTGCAGGATAATTGTACGCCAGAGCCTCTTGATGTATCTGGTGGCACTGGAGGAGAAGGGAGTTCATCACTTGTGCGCCAGGCATATGATAAATCTTCCCCCATGTTTGTAAGTATAAATTGTCGGTGCATGATGTGTATCTGTGATTACGTGTGTATGTGGTAGTATATGTTTGTATTTCAGTGTATGTATTTACTGGCTGTGTACATGCATATAGACTGTAAGTACATGATGTATGCTTGTATGTGTGTGTTTATAGTTAGGAGTATGTGGAGATATTTTGAATGTGCTTGTATGATTGTTTTTGTATATCTCTGTTCACAGTGCTGCTCTGGTTACCAGACCAAAGCAGCAGTGTGAACCCCTGAAAAGAGGTCTCAGTAGTACGTAGCATACCCAAATAACTGTGGTAGTGTCTATTGGTTAAATATTGAGTAGGGGAAATATTTGAGGCCTGGAATTTGTTGATGCCTCATCATGTATTAGATAATGGCCTGGCTACAATTGACTACAGTATCAGAGTAGCGTATGTTCACATTAAAAAACTGATGTTGCAGTTAGTCTGTGTCCTCGCCACTCTATCTTTTCGGAAAGCAAGGAGAGTGGCGACAAACTCCATTTCTGCCCAACTATTTGCACAAGTTGAGTAGAAAAAGGCACAAATCAGTGCTTTGCAAATTTTTTTTTCCATTAATAACAATGAAGAATGACACTCCCACAGCAGCAAACAATTTTTCAATTCTGGGATGTAAGGGGACCACAAATTTCATATAGTACATTGCCCATTGTAACCTTAATCCACCCCTGGCAGAAAGGGTTTTAACCCCTTAAGGACGGAGGGTTTTCCGGCTCATTTCTCGCTCTCCAACTTCAAAAATCCATAACTTTTTCATTTTTACGTGTACAGACCTGTGTGAGGGCTTATTTTGTGCGTAACAAATTTTACTTTCCCGTAATGTTATTTATTTTAACATGCCGTGTACTGCGAAGCTGAAAAAAAATTCCAAATGTGGAAAAATTGAAAAAAAACTGCACGTGCGTCACGTTCTTGTGGGCTCAGTTTTTACGACTTTCACTCTTCGCTCCAAATAACACGCCTACTTTATTCTTTGGTTCGGTGCGATCGCGGTGATACCAAATTTATATAGGTTTTATTGTGTTTTAATACATTTTCAAAAATTAAACGAATGTGTACAAAAAAGAAAAAATTTTTTTTGCCATCTTCTGACGCTAATAACTTTTTCATACTTTGGCGCACGGAAATGTGTGAGGGGTCATTTTTTGCGAAATGAGGCGACGTTTTCATTGCTACCATTTTGAGGTCTGTGCGACATTTTGATCATTTTTTATTTCATTTTTTATGTTATGTAAAAAGGTGTAAAAGTCGCATTTCGGACATTTGGGCGCCATTTCCCGCCTCGGAGGTCACCGCCGGCCGTAACCGTTTTTATATTTTGATAGATCGGGCATTTTGGGACGCGGCGATACCTAATATGTCTGTGATTTTTACTGTTTGTTATGTTTTATATCCGTTCTAGGGAAAGGGGGGTGATTTGAACTTTTAATATTTTATTAATTTTTTTTATTTTTTAAACTTTTTTTTTTCTTTTTTTTTTCACTATTTTTTAGACCATCTAGGGTACAATAACCCTAGATGATCAGATCGCTCCTACCATATACTGCAATACTACAGTATTGCAATATATGGCGTTTTTGCAGGTCTTACATTACAATGAGCCACTGGCTCATTGTAACGAACCTGCATAAACCATGTAGCCTCGTGTCAAGAGAAGACCCGAGGCTACCATGGTAACCGATCGCCGCCCCCCGATGACGTTCGGGGGCGTGGCGATCGAAAAAAAGATGGCGGCGCCCACGCGCCGCCGTCTTTTAAACGCCGCCCGCGACTTTGCGGGCGGCGTTTAGAGGGTTAATAGCCGCGATCGGTGCAAGCACCAACCGCGGTTATTAGCGGTGGGGGTTTTGTGCAAAATGCAAAAACCCCCACCTCTGTATGAAGAGGACTCAGCCCGTGAGCCCTCTTCATACATCCCTTATACCTCTGCGCCGTAGAGCTACGGCGCAGAGCGTTAAGGGGTTAATTCACTTCTCACAGCTATGTCAACAAACAGGAGAGAGTGACCTGTCTTCAATCTGGTAGACAGATGTACCATGGTAATGGAGAAGTAACACTGTAACTAAGGGTCACTTTGCAGTCTGTTTCTTTCAAACTAAGCAGAATTTCTTAATAAAGTATTTTAGAAAAATGTTTACTGCATGACCCCTACACCATATCAAAATTCATCTGAAATGATGGTCAAAACACCAGGCTTAATAAATTCCAGTATGTCAGTTACAGTTACTACAATGTAGTTTACCTGACACAGACAGAGCAAATACAGCCACAGGTAAGAAAACACTACAAATGACATCATGTATCTTTCTATTGTAGGGGGAATTAGGACTTGATTTGGCCCCAAATTTATTTGGCACCAAAAGGGCGAACAGTACTGTAACTTAACTGGCCACTGGCCACAATACAATTATTACATATAGTAAACAAAAGTTTGTGTATTTAAAAAAGAAACATATGCTGATAAAAATCTCTGAACACAAATTATCAGAGAAACAAAAAGTTTTGTGTTTGACACTTAAAGGAGTATTCCCATCACAGCAAATTAAAGTTATTGTTTGTATAAAGTTATACAATTTTTCAATATACTTTCTGTATCAAGCCCTGACGGTTTTCTAGAACTCTGCTTGCTGTCCTTCTATCAAAAGCTTCTATGTTTACTTACAGTGGACAGAAATCTGACCATGGTCACACAGGTGCACAGGTCGTTATAACACACAGCTCTGATAATTTTCTGTGATATAACAAGCTGGACACCTGTGTGACCATGGTCAGATTTCTGTTCACTAGAAATAGATAAGTTTTTATATAGAATGACAGCAAGCAGAGATCTATAAAACTGTCAGGAATTGATACAGAAAATATATTGGAAACTTTTTATAATACAAACAATAACATTAATTTGCTGTAATGGGAATATCCATTTAAACTTGGTTCAAACACCAGAACCTTTAATTTTTAATATTCCCATAAAATAAATTTTAAGACAGATCTCAGATATACCACCTAGTGGCAATAACCCGGCCTTGCAGCTTTTTTGGTCATTGTCTAGATTGCAACTATAAATTAAAAAAAACAATGGTTGGACAACAGTTCTGACATATTCTTTAAGCTGGCCTAAAATGGATAATGCAAAATGTAGGAATATAGTTTATTGTTCTGCAACTACTGCGGTGCAACAATGAAACTGTCTACTTCCGATGCATGTGCTTTTACACAGCTGAACAAGTAACCTTACCTCCCCTAAAAGCTGCATTCATTTGCATATAAAGGAGGTTTTGAGACCCAGATTCTCACATTTGCAGAAAACTTTCTGTGTATACAAAACCATGTAATGTTGGGCTGTGAGATTATCTAATGTTAACACAAATTCATCTTGTTCTATATTATTTGCAATATATCTGTCCTAGATTTAAAACTCTGAACTTCCTGGGAGAGAAGGGGTGTTTTAAAATCAGGAGAAGAAAATAAACATACAGAAAGTGGAATATGTAGATACCTTATTTTGAAGGACACTTGGTATTTTTGCCAAATGAAATTAAGCTCCATGTAGGGCAATCTTGACATGACTATTTTATTCCAGTGACCTTGTCTTGTAAAATGAAGCTGTCTGAGGCTTTTAACTGCTTTTGACTATACAAATAGAGAGAAAAGATTTCTATCTGGCGTCTTCTTGTATGGCATCTGGAATAAGGTGACCTATTGCTAGATGTGTTCATTAGCTGCTCAGTGTACTGCCATGTAAGGATACTTTTGCTTAAATGTAAAAGAGTGATAGTTTTATTTGATTAAATTGCGGTCTCACAGTCCCATGGCTAAAAATATTCCCCATGTAATCTTTATTTCAGGTTGACAGTTTGCATGGTGTCCCACATTGAGTTATGGGTGTCCATAATAGACAAAAAAAAAGCCCCATCTTCTAACCTTGCTGAAGATACCGCTTCAAGGTTGAACTTCTTCAAATCACTTTTAGAAGACAGAGGCTATGAGGTGGTTTAGGGTTTGTCCTTTATTCCAAATCACAATTCATATAGGAAAGAAACCCATGCATTTTGGTTTATTAGTACCTCAGTTCATAAAATAGGGAATGGAATAAACAATATACAATGGGAGGAATCTTAGAAGATAGCAGGCTGGGGCATTCAAAGTCCAGAAACAAAATGTAAAATGGATAGTAAAACCCCCTACTATCAATTAAGAAGTAGTTTTCACAGGCTGCACGAAAACTACATATCTATGCTACTAGTGGTGGTACAATAGGAACTTTTAGCCTATTGCCAAAGAATTCAATTTAATGACATGTAATGGAAGTGACAGTGTAAACATAATAAACTGTTATCTTGCAAACTGGAAAACGAAACACTTAATTACGGTATACTATACAGAATCTATAAGGCCTACAAGGGCAGAAACAGGTCACGATAAATAGTCCTTCTGATCCATTATCAACCATTGGATTATATTTCCAATCCAGGACTATATAAAATATAGTAGAATAAGACATACATTTTTTGTATTAGTATTTAAGAAAAGCAAGCAATATGCCATTCTAAAGACTGTCTCATCACATTATATTGTCCTTGTCATCTTGTACATTCTTTTCATAGCACATGATCTACTTGTCTGAGAATTAATTGCATACTACAATTACACTGTGAAACTAAGAGTCACAATGCTTCTACTTGTAGAATTATCGATCGATCGATACAGGATTGCAGGTTTCTCATTATGTCTCTTGCATTTAGTTGCATTTGATTACAACAGTGTTATTGGTAGAGCTTTCCTATGAACTATATTTTTGAGAATGCAGATATATCCTAACACCAACAGATGGCAGGCTAAACTGCAAAATAATGCAGAAAATTTATTGAAATATATGAACTTTTAATAAAAGAAAGTGGAAGCAATGTAAAGAGCTAAGATTGTGAACTCTCTTCTTGTGAGGTAAACAAAACAAGAACAGCTACACAAATGAAAGTGTATATAATTAATGCCATACTTGTGGACCTGGAGACCAGAAATATGCAAGCTTTCCATATATGTACTTTTATTCTATGTTATAAGCTGCATACAGAGCTTTGAAGGCCAGCATGTTGACTCAACTATCTACTTTTATTGGCTTAGAATCATCACTCTAATTTAAAAACTTATAAACCTTATATGTGCTTCTTCATCTGTTTTTTTATGATATTCTTTTTTATTTTCCAATTTAATCTTAAAGAGGACCTGTCACCCCCCGAAAAATACCCCCACCAAATATGTTCCCCTAATCCTGTCCCCAGTCCCTTTATATTTATAAAATTTTTATTAAAATTTGTGTGTGTAAACTTAGTTTTAATCGATCATCATACAGGTCCCCTAGCAGTCGGCAGTATTCATGAGGGGGACGGCAGACACACCCCTTCATGCCCCTGTCAGTCAGGGACCTTTTAAGAATCGCTGGCAGTGGCGCATGTATTCCGCAATCGGTGCCAGCTCTACGCGATGCAGCGCGCTGTGCTGACAGCAGCCGGCCGAACATTCAACCGGCACTGTGAATAAGCCCCTCTGCAGCCACTGTCAGCGCGCCCCATCGCATAGAGCTGTCAACAATTGCACAATACATGTGCTGCTACCAGCAATTCTTACAGGTCCCTGACTGACAGGGTCGTGAAGGGGGTGTGTGTCGGCCGGCCCCCTCATGAATACAGCCGACTGCTAGGGGACCTGTACGACGATCCGACCTCTTATTTGGTAAGAGGTCGGAACAATTAAAACTAAGTTTACACACACAATTTTTTTTTTTTTAATACAAAATTTTATTTCATTTTCCAACAAAAAGAAAACATCATTTAAACATACAGGACAATAACACATAAATTTTAATAAAAAATTCATAAATATAAAGGGGCTGGGGACAGGATTAGGGGGAACATATTTGGTGGGGTGTTTTTTGAGGGTGACAGGTCCTCTTTAAAAACATTTTTAAAAGTCATTGATGGATATCTCAATTTTTAAAACTGGTTTTGTACAAGTTAAAAAATTGTAACTCTTATGGTATCCAACACGTAGGCATCTTTTCCTTACTGGTATGAAAGCTGACAAAATTATTGTCTATTAACCTTATAATAACTAGTATGATTCTGAAGTCTCCTGATAGAACATATGCGTCAAAGGGGTTTTACTAGTAAACATTCACTTTACACCTTGCTTCTCACTTTGATCAATTTTCACTGTGAGCTCTCCAGCAGCCGCCCTTCTTTCTCTACCATTATCTTCCACATATTTTGGGCAACTCCACAGTGACAAGGGAGGAAGCAGCACTAACACTGCAGCTAGCCAAAATAGATAAGCAATTTTCCTCCAGTACTGCCTGGGGAAACACACTTTTTGTATTATACCAGCTGCACTATGAGGGGCCGCTTTCTTTTTTCTATTTTATAGTAACATTTTTCAGTTGGGCATAATAGCTTGAGATCATGTGATGTGGGAAGGCACTGTGTTACCTAAATCTGGAAGGCTGTAGCAATACCTTTACCAGACTACCAAAATGATTAGCCCTAAATGTGCTACATTTGGGGGGATGGGGGGCAACTGATGCTGCATTTTATGTATGAAGAATAGAAGTACTGTACACGCTTTGAAATAGAGATTTAGAAAAACATGGTTAGAAGAATTGAAAAGTGTAGATGGAAAGGTGATTTCTTGGTAACTGACAGTTACATCCAGCTCTATAGTACAGCATTTGTGATACCTAGAGAGATAAATTTTCTTTTTGATTAAAATATGCTTCATTCCTAAAATGTTAAAAAATTATGATTTTTTTTCTTGCCTGGGAGTCATCATGTCTAAATTACAATAGACTTAATATTCTGAAAAAAATTTGTACAACTTAAATATTAAGTTAGCTATGATTTTTTGTTTGAGACTGGACCATACAGAAAACAAACAGTAATAATCCCCATGGTAACATGTACATAGGCATACACAACACTTTGTCTTGAAGTGAACTGCTAATTTATAGTGGTGAGGTAGAAACATGATGGCATTATGTTAATTATTGGTTTCATCTGCTTTTACATTTTTGGCAATTTACATGAGAAACCATAATATTACCACATTGGAACCACATCCCCACATTCCTCAGCTAAGAACGATGTTTCTTTTGTTAAACACTGAATTATTCTTGTAAGAATATAGATACAGTTTAGGAACATTTAAATGTCAATAAGGTATGGCTACACAATGTGGTATAAATATTATAGATGAAAATCTGCTTACATTCCTTTCATGATACAGATTTTGTTAAAAAAATGGGGAGGGGGGATTAATCAGCAATGTATGCCAGTTTTCTGACAAATGAACCTACTGAAAGGTGTATATCTGTTTTTAAATATGGTTTTCATTCCAGAGCTTAATCTACTACTTATACTTATACATTTTACTGCAGAGTTGGCACAAATGAGTTGGATACCCTACACTGAAGATCTTAAAATATGATCTAATACGAGCCCATTTCTGCAATGTACTGCACTGTCAGGAAATGGACTGGTGCAACAAAGACCAAAACTCAATCTTCTTCCCAGCTGCACCTTCCTAATTGCCATTCCTACCCTAAGCAGTAGGAGACAAATGGTTTCTTCACCAAAGTGAAAACACAAAGAAAAGGACAAGAAAATAAAAACATAATGAAAAGGATAATTGCTAAATACTGGTCAGAACCAAGAGGACAAAGCAGTACAATATCACTTGGAAAATGGATAGTTAGAGAATCAGGCAAAGGGTCAAAAATACCAGAAGACAGAGTGAACACTAGCTAGCTGAGTACAAGACTATACCAAGCAAGCAAGCACTAGTCCACATAAATTTTTAGGAGATGCCAGAGCCCTAGTCCAGAAGATGATTCAATCAGTAGTCTCACATCAGACATATCAGCAACTGACAATCTATAAATAGTATCTCAGCACAATAAAAAATTAAAAATTGGTGAAAATACCCAGTAACTGACCTAATGTATATTAAATTGCAATACTCTCTAACTGATAAAGAAATATCGATAAACAACTATGAGAGAAAAGTCCATTGCAAACAATGTGCAATATAGTATTAAAACATAATCAATTTTTATTTAAGAAAAGTTTAATATGACAAAGATATAAAAAATATTAAGAGAGGAAGAAAGGACTACCCAGAGAGAGTGGCAAAATGAGTATAAAAGTATAATGCAGAGTATAATTGAGAGTTAAAGAGGACCTGTCACCCCATTTATCGGCTCCTAGTGCTTGATCAAACGCCGCAGTGTTAGAGTGAAAGCGTTACCGGAAATCTCTGGTAACGCTATCAAACACTGCGGCGGGGTATAGTGTAATCATCGGACAGCTTGCAAAGCTTCCCGACGTATTCATGAGGGGGCGGTCCGAGGCGCTGCCTCTACCTCGCTGCCTCTACTTTAGTAAGCAGCTCCTAGTGCCGATAAATGGGGTGACAGGTCCTCTTTAAGTGGCTACTTACACAAGGGTTAGGCACACTGTCTGGCATCCACTCTGACATGCATTTCAGTGCACTAATCTTTTTCACAGGGGTTTCATGGACCAGGACAAAAACAGAAAAGAATAATTGTTAAAGAGGACCTGTCACCCATAAAAAAGCTGTTTACTAAAATAACGCTACCCCATTTTTATCAGTGATAAACTTCCAGCTTTAGCGGAACCCTCCTATAAAGCTAGCAGACATTGCCGCACATTGCAATAGGACGCCGAACCACGCTGAAAGCGGTCTGGCATATTCATGAGGGGGCGGGACTAGGAGGAGGTGCCTGCTGCATGAAGCCTGGCAGTCACCGTCGGCCTATGGAGTGGGAGGCGCTGTCCGGGGAAGAAGCAACACCTCAGACCACCCCCTCATGAATACGCCGGACCGCTTTGAGCATGGTCCGGTGTTCCTATTGTACTGCGCAACAGTGTCTGCTAGCTTTATCGGAGGGTGACAGGTCCTCCAATGAGAGTAAGGCCAGCGGCACACGTGGTGTATTGAACCCGTTTTTGGGCCGCTTTAAAGCAGTCTATTAAAAAACGCATACGTTTTTGAAAAATGCATGCGATTTTTGAAAATGCATCCGTTTTTGACTGGTTTTACCAATTATCTTAATTAAAACGTGGCATTTTTTAACGCATGTGTTTTTTAGCGGACTGCTTAAAAACGGCCCAAAAACGGGTTCAAAAAGGGGAGAGGTTCTCTTTATCAAAGCAGATTAACTATTTGTTATCCAGATCAGAGTTAAAAAGAGACAAATGGGTGTGGTGGAAATCAATAAAGGCTGCAGGACAAGGAGTACAACAGGAGTACACTTTAAATGGAGTGTATTTATTAAATTGTTTTTGGGCCCCAAATGAAAGGCATTTGAAAATGGTGTTGCTATTAAAGTAAATTTGTCTCCTGTTTTACCCTTTCTGAGGGCAGCATAGCAGGCATTGAGATTCTGAACTTTTGGATGAAGTTAAGGTGAAGTTTATTTAGTAGTTAATTCTGGAGAAAAAACAGGAAAGAATCAAAGTCTGTAAGTCTACAGGAGTACTGCTGTATTCGGCCAAGGTTACAAGAAATTGATAGGGGTCCTAGAAACCAGTAAATAACCTTGACCCCTAACAGATCTATAATTTAAATTTTTTTGCCATTGAATCCTCCCCTTATTTATGTATAATATATACAGTATAATGAATGTTATACTGACAAATGCCAATTCACCAATTCCTGGGGTTACCGCAGTATACATGAAATGTAGGCTTATATGTATAAATGCCAGCAACTTTTGGGTGTTCTTATAACTGCTAGTAAAACAGAACTGATAACAACAAATAATTAAGTACATGATTCTTTTCCTGTCTCAATTGTCATGGGTGTCATTTAGAAGCTGCAGAGCAGATGGCTGTACATTGCATTATAACACCATTATGCCTGTTTCTCAATGAAGGGTACTCTCTGTATCCATGAATTAATTTTAAGAGGCTACATTGCTTTGCTCTTTGATATTTATTTTTACACATGCCTGAAAAACTTTACATAAACTTTTTTTTTTGCACTCTGTTTAATTTAAATTTTAGGTCCCCCTTTTTATTAGGATATGGTCTAATGATTCTTTTTTCTTTATTTGCCAATTGAAACTGTGTTCAAATCTTAATCAATTACTAAATATTTATCGTTAGTTTTTTTTCCTGAATGGAAAGAAGTACACAATCCACATGGTCCTGAATCATTCCTAAGTGGAGTGTGTTTGACCATGGCAAAACCAACTGAAAATTTGGGGGTTTTAAAGGAAACCTGTCACAACATTTTCACAAATCCAGTTAGTGACAGGTTTTCCATTTGGCCCTAACTAGCTGACAGCCTTCTTTTAGTTAAAAATAGTCTCCCTAACATCCCAATAAATCAACGTTATGTTATATTACCTGGCAACAGAGGAGGTGCGTCCTGCTTGGCCAGCTCCTCACATCTTCTGCTCCCCAGGTCCCATGCCTATTCTCAGCATGTCATGTGACCAAGGTGACATCATCTAAAATTAAACAAGTAAATCATAAACATATCAGGTATTGGCACGTCCCAAAAATGTACAAAATTTATTCTGAGTGGTAAACTGTATAAAGGAAAATGTCTTAATGTCTGAATCGCCACTTTTTGCCATTTTGCGAAAATTCTTAATAAAAAGTGATCAAAATGGTATCAATGGAAACATGATCCAATTCTGCAAGCAGTTATATCTTACCCAGCAAAAAAAGTAACTTAATTATATACATTTGGTATCTCTCTAATAATAATGATCTAAAGAATAGAGACGTCATCAGTGGCGTAACTAGAGTCCACTGAGCCCTGGGGCAAAATTCCTAAAGGGGCCCCCACTTACCAAAATATAGTTTTTGGTAAGTTCCTCATAAGGTGAGTACACCCTCTGCCATCTTGGAACTTTAGTGTCCTGCTAACTTTTAAATTTAGCACCCATTAATTTGCTCCCACATATTATCAGCTCCCCATTCCCTCAGTCTCCCCCACATTCCATCAGCTACCGATGACCTCAGCCCCTAACTTCATCCCACCCCCACTCCATCAGCTTACCATGACCTCAACCCCTAGAGCCACAGCTCTCCCCCACACAAAATCAGCTCGCTATCTCCCCACCCTTCCACATATCATCAGCTCCCCATCCTCTCACCCCCCCAGCAAACAGTATATACAAACAAACAGCCCCATATCCCCTTAGTCCCTCCCCACACACAATATTAACTCTAATCCCCCCCTGTAAAATATCCCTCAGCATAACTCACATGAGGCATCCATTATAGTCATCCAATAGCTTCAGAGCTCAAGTGTGACTTGAGACCAACCCATGATCCAATGACATCACTGCAGGTCTGTGTTAGACAGTATCAGATGTCGGAACAGAAGGGAGAGGGATAAAGCAGCACTGCTCACCCAGAGATCACTCCAGTCCTCGCAGGTGCGTGCACCTGACAGGGTGGCCACGGCTTCTACAATTCAATGTGACAGCGTCTGCCCCGTGCACTGCGCCGATACTGTGCTCTTTTTGTATTGGCACAGCACACTCAGCAGATTCTGAAGTGTAACATCTACGGGCCCACCCCTACCTCAGGGCCCGGTCATTACACTCCTGGTCGTCATCTCAACTGCATATTGAAGTTGAGATGAGTTTTTTCTGTCGATTCTACCACGTTTGGATTTTTTTACAGCTTCCCAGTAAATGGAACAGAATAATACATGGTGCCACTAGGAAGTACAGTTTGTCTGCTTTGTAAACATAAATCTAAAAGTTTCAGAGGAACGAAGTGCAAAAGAGCAAAATGGAGATGCAGGAAAACCTGGTCTTGAGGGGGTTCAACAGGGTTTTGTCGGAGTTTGGAAGCCAAGGCCAGATGAATCAAGTAAAGCCAGAAAAGGCGACTAATAAGCCATGTTATTTTAAACCCCTTTATTAACTAAATGGAGCTCATTCAGTCCCGCAATCTGTGCAAGAACAGGAGAAAAGCAAATCAATTTTCAGCATCTGAAGACTATAAGTTATCATTATCAGGTCATTCATGTTCATGTCTCTTAATAACAGTGACCCAGGCTAAGGATCTGCTTATTCTACCTATGATGAGCACAGACTGACAATATAAAAAAATCGATTTTGCTTTCATTTATACAGTGGGGTGTTATTGAGAGGGGTTTGAGCCAATTATTGAAAAACCATTTTCTTAAAACTTTACCATACATTTCTGCTAAAAGGACATCCTTGCCTACACAGGAAGATTTGCTGATTTCCAATACGCATGTTCAGGGCAGTATTGAGGTAATAATGACTATCCATTCTCCTGATCATCGGCCTGTATAAAACAACCTTAAGCCATAGAACAAAGCCAGAAGCTATTGTCAACTATTATTTATATGACCTCACGAGTGTTGGATGGAACTGCACTTATGGAGCACCCATCAGGTCCATGCTAAATACAGATAACCTATGAGTTTTCAATTTTGGTAACTTTGGGAAATAAATGTTTATCTGCTATTTCCCTAAGTAATAGAGGTTTTTGTCACCTATTTGATTGATGGTAAAAGTGAAATGATAGGATGTAAAACAATCTGTAACATCTGTACAGTATTTTACATTTTCCACTGTCTTGGTAGTCTCAATTTAATTACTTAATATATACAAATAAACAGTTGTATATACCTACGAAAATGCTATTAAACATACTGTAAACTGTATAATGAGCTGTATGTACAGTATTTATGTGCTAAAATACCTGCTACTCTCCTATGCATGCTGTCCTTAGCCACAACAATTTCCCCTAACATTCATTCCTAATTTCATGTTGTAACATGTTTATTCACCTTTTTCTACAGATCCTGCTGTAATATCCCCACAAGACCCAACCTTAATGATAGGATCATCACTAACCGCATCTTGCTTAGTGGACTCTGATTTAAACCTGAAAGCAGAGGACTTGTTCTGGACCCTTAATGGGAGAAGGCTCCCAGCAGAACTGTATAAGATACTGAACAGCACAGTCTTGAGTGTGGCCTTGAATAGCCTGAATGGATCCAAGCAGCAGTCAGGAGATAACCTGGTGTGTCACAGCAAAGACGGGAGAATCCTGGCGGGCTCATGTCTATATGTTGGATGTATGTTTTTTACTCTTGGGCTTAGAAAATATAGGAATACTAAACCAGATAATTAGCTTTAGTAAAGGCTTATAGGAAACTTGTCATTATGAAAATGCAGTCCAATCTGCAGTCAGCATGTTGTAGAACAGGAGATGATAAGTGGATTTATAAAATTAATTAAAAAAAAGATTCAGTATAACTTTTATAAATTGTTCCCTGCTTTTTTATGCTGTGAGGTCATAGTGGTGACCCTATCCTTGATTGACAGTCCTCTGTGTATCACTATGCATACAGGGATAGCTGTCCATGATTTCTAAGCATAGAAAGATCAGATATCTATGTGTAAAAATTATCTTTCCAAAATATTTTTTCAAAAACTGTTCAGCTTATCATGCTCTTTTACATGCTGCCAGGTTTTTTTAAATCATGGTTGTGTAGTATAATCAGAAAGATTGTTCTATATTCTGCAGAAAATAGTATGATTATGAATAATATTATCTGTGCCTTAAGATCAGGACCAAAATCCTGTATTCTTATAACTTTTTTTGTCTGCTTGGGAAGTTCATGGTTATCATTATAATGGGGATTTTTAACCACCCCTTACCTACATACCTATACAGCTATTCAATCCCTGTATGACGTACACATTAAAGAGGGTTTGCAGCAAAAAATAAAAAGCAACCACACAAGTCAGTTGTTTTTAGTTGCTGATAAACAAAAAATGGAACAGTAGGCAAAGAGCTCCATTTTCTTGAATTGGAGCTGATCTGTTATAACCTGGTCTGATTGAATGGCAAATTGAATCAGGAGAGCATAGAACTTGGAATTATTTTAATGCATTGAGGTAATCAAGCAACTGGAGTCTGCAACATTGCAACAGGGGTGATTTGTTGCAGCATAACTCTGTAGACCCTTTAGCACCAAGGCAGACAATTTAATAAACCTCAGTTTTGATCCTCAAAGGACTATTAGTCAATTTAATGTATTTATTTGCTGTAGTAAAAGTTTTTCTATAGTCTTTCAATTAGCAACCACATGTAAAATACATAAACAGTTACAGCAATATTTATTAAAGAAAAGCAATAAAACAAATCTGGGTGTTTTTTGCACATTGACAATGGATCAGGGATGATATTTTCATCAGTACCTAATGCCCATATATAAGGTAGCGGACAAGTTTATTGTGACAGTGCAAATTTATGATGTAGCTACAAATCAGCATCAATGACACTATTAAAATAACTAAATACTGTATACACTCGAGTATAAGCCGACCCAAGAATTAGCCGAGGCCCCTAATTTTACCACAAAAACCTGTTAAAACCTATATTTTTTTTACTCGAGTATAAGCCGATTTTGGGGTTTCAGCACATTTTTTTTGTGCTGAAAAACTAGGCTTATACTCAAGTATATATGGTAATTAAGAATCCACAACAAAAAAATAACATATTGCTATCATATTGGGGAGAGTAGTTTCATGTTGCAAATAATCAGTCAACAGCAGTGTGTAGGAAAGGTAAAGTCATGAGTTCTGACCATTATAATTGTAAAATAATCGGTATAGTTAAAACCCATTGCAAAAATACAAAATAAAATAAAAAATACATTCACATTCCTTATAATGTAAGCAAATAAAATGTTGTTAAATGTGATGTTTAGTATTGCTAAATTCAACAACCCATATTATAAAAACAAGGGTAACATAAAGCATTATTCAGTCAGTCATATGTCCCCAGAAAGGTATAAATAAATTCTACAGCTCATACTGCAAAAAATAGCCCTAAACCAACTGTAGAAGTATCTTATCAATAACACCTTACCATATTATGACGGCACATTACAATATCAATGACTCATGATGAATATCTTCAGTTTGTCTTGAAAAATAGTATCCATTAGTCTGCATTCACATGACCCCAGCTAGACAGCTATGGTGCCCAAGCTTAGTACGGTGAGCACAAAGTGCTCATTTGCCTATAAATAAAACTAAAGATTTCGTTCAGATTATGTTTAAACCTTTTTTAATCTGCTGTAAAACACTTCATTAATACTTTATTACAATGAATTATTTCCCCTGTGTGTTTAGCTCTTTTAGCACCTAGAGGATAACTTGTGGCATCATGTGGCATCTTACAGGATTTACCATTGAGATAATATGGAATTAACCAAACTAAAGAAATAAAGTGCTTATGACTAATAATTTCTTAACAAAAATCTCTATCTCTTTATTAATCACAACATAAATTTCCATAATATATCACAAGAAAAGGGAAAATACAAGGCCCACAAAATTGTGTAAACAGCACGTTATCACTAAAGACATACATTGACATTAACACTGTTACAGTTAGGGGATGCTTTATCAGTTGCTTATTTATATGTGATTAATTGATCTGTGGTATTTATTTATTTATAACGTTGTGGGGTTAGTGCACTAGGGAAGTTAAAAGGGTTCTCTCTCTAACATATTTTTAGACTATAAGATGCACACCTGATTTGGTCAAGAAAACATATATTTGAAACCAATTAAAAATTCACTGTTGGTCACACACAAGCACAGCACACTCTACACTGCTGCACACATTCACATGAACACACTCAGCACTCATACACACATACACATGGACACACTGAACCTGCTACATACATTCACATGAACACAATCAGCTCTGTCACACACACACACCTACCTTTTTTTTGACCCAGTTCTAGCTGCAGCTTGCAACCCCATCCCCTGTTTCCGTCCTGACATATACCATATATACTCGAGTATAAGCCTAGTTTTTCAGCACAAAATTTGTGTTCAAAAACCCTAACTCGGCTTATACTCAAATCAACTAAAAAAATAAATTAAAAACTCACTTGTCTGACGTCACTCGTAGGTCCTCTTCTGTCTCAGTCTGAGACAGAAGAGGATCTATGGGGACGTCGGAAAGGTGAGTACAGTGTTATTTTTTTTTTCCTACTGCAGGGCTGGGCAGGCTGTATACTACAAGGGCTTGGCATGCTGTATGCTACAGGGGCTGGGCAGGCTGTATGCTACAGGGGCTGGGCAGGCTGTATGCTACAGGGGCTGGCAGACTATATACTGGGAGGCTGTGACCAATGCATTTCCCACCCTCAGCTTATACTCGAGTCAAATGTTTTTCCCAGCTTTTTGTGTTGAAATTAGGGGTCTCGGCTTATACTCGGGTCGGCTTATACTCGAGTATATAAGGTAACTGGCAGAACTGAATAGATTACAGGACCTTGCAGTCATGTAGGAAACGTGATCAGTTACATTTTTCTGACATCACTCCAGGCGGAAGCACAGGACAATGGGAGAGGGAGAGAGCACTGTAGAAGCACAGGTACTTTTTAACAAGATTTTTTGTTGTGATTAATACAAATGTATAAAATGTTAAAAAGAAAAAGTGTCAAAACACTTTATTTTTTGGTATGATATTTACTTTTTTAGTGTCACCTGTTTTATTGTGAATTGATGGTCAAAGCCACTATATTTGAGTGTCCTGTTACTGTTTCATAGAACATGGATTATATGGATATGTAACACAACCATGTGCAACATAGGACAACTCATACAAGAATCTGCATGTTTCTTCTGGTGTAAGACAGAAATAAATAACACATTGGCAGATGAATGAGAGTTATTAATAAAATCTGTGTATGTCCAATATTGTCTAAAGAAATAAAAGAA
This sequence comes from Engystomops pustulosus, assembly GCF_040894005.1. Taxonomy (NCBI): domain Eukaryota; kingdom Metazoa; phylum Chordata; class Amphibia; order Anura; family Leptodactylidae; genus Engystomops; species Engystomops pustulosus. The sequence goes on along the minus strand of NC_092411.1, from coordinate 155,999,080 downwards.
CACTTTAAACTTGGGCCTCATTAGACAAATGCTTACATGTAAAACGATGCAACCAACCAAAGAACAGCTTTCATTTTTTCAGAGAAGTTTTGGAAATGAAAGCTGAGCTGTGATTGGTTACAAATTGTAACTAGGAATCTATTTCTTCGAATGTTTCCATGCATCATAGAATATTGGTGGTATCAGATCCTACTGCCTTCTTCATTGTCTTTGGAAAACATTTGTCACAACTAGTCATGTTGCATATAGCAACCAATAAAGTTTCAGCTTTCACTTTTCAGTAATATTTCAGTAAAATTTAAACTAAGCTTTGATTGGATGCTCTAAAAAGCAGCAAGGACTGTTTTCTAATAAACGTGTGTTTGATTTGTTAGATTTCTGCACATTTCAGTGTGTTTTGAACGTCATTCATTTCTTTTACCCACAAATATCTTTAAGTAATGAACTCTTCTATGAGGACACGAGTAGTGAAGAAACTGAAAGCTCCATTTGCCATGAACAACTTTCTACATCCACAGGGGACAAACTAGATAATGTGTAAAAAATACAGTTTTGTCAGAATCTTATGACAGGGGATTAAAACACATTCTACAATCACTAGGGGAAGCAGAAAACACAAGGAATAGCTTTCATCACAGATGTATATATAATATAATAGAAGATCTCATTCTGAGGAATGTGTCTGTATCTCCGAGATTTATTTTAGCAAAATCAACTTTTCTTAAAATAACATTGTTACCCAGGTCAATGGACTCAGATTTTCCAGTCTTAGCTTTTGAATGCTTGTTATTGCATTTCCTCTGCCTTTTACCTGGGGCTACCTCGTTAAAGACAATGGAAGGTTGAGCTATTACTGTTTAATCCACCTCTGTCCACAGCTATACTTGTTATTTGGCAGATGGATGACATGCAGATTATAAATTTATCTAGCCTTCTATTCTTGTTTTACTATTCACATTCCATTTGGCCTTACTTTCAGAAACAAGGAAATGGTCAAGAAGAAAATGTGCGCAAATTCAACAATTTTCTTTCCTTCCTAGCAGATAATGCTATAGCTTAGTTTAATGGATAGAGTAGATCTAAAAGCAAACTTTAATGAAACACTATAAGGAGTGTTGAACAGCAGAGTGTTCTGCATACTTCTGAAGCAAGCAAGATGTTAAAGGGGCTTCCAGGGTTCGGCAAATCAGCAAATAAGAGGAAAAAATAATTATGAATTAGGTCTTCTATCCATGGTCCTGGCTGTCCATTCCAGCCCTCTCATAGAGATGAGCAGCATGTTACTCTTTTACTACTTTGGGGCCATAGTGTTAATTTTTTTCCTATCTGTATACAAAGACCTAGAGTACAGCCAGGGTGCCAGCACTACATTGTAGGAAACAAAACAAACAAGAGAAATGATAATCTTCTTGTTTAGAATACTTTATGTGACTCTATATTCATTGGTTTTCAGAAAGCTTCTCCTGGTCAAAACTGATTTTTTTAAATAAAGGCAGCTTAAGTATAGTCTTCTATACTACTAAGGACTATACTTGAGCTGCTGCATTGTGTATGGTTTGGTTAAGTGCAGTTGCTTTGTGTACCATTTTTATTGATTGGAGCAGCTAGCATGCAACAAGCCAGAATAATAGGTTTGGACTTCTTAATAGTTCTGATAATTTAGCACTTGCAAGCCAAAAATGAAATCTACATCAGTCCTACAATGGCACATATTTCAGCTATAACCGCTGCCATTTTTCTTGCACACGTTTTTGTCAATTGTAGGTAAAAAAACTGGCAGGATACATCATCCCCACAATGTTTAAGTTAATGTCATTGATTACTAGTACATACACAGTAGATCACACAGTGCTACCTTTAAAATTTGTGTGATTTCTAAATTAATGTCTGAACAGATTGTGGATATCTATAAAAAAAAAGGAAAGCGCTAATGTGGTGCAGTATGACATGTATCTACTTTTGGGTGTAAAGACTTGGATATACACTCCCCTCCTTGGGTTATTATGCTTCTGGTATAGCCTTTATCCATGGGGCAGCCTTGGGTTACCCAATCCCACAAACAAAGGGTATAGTGTTATGTCCAAAAAAAGGTTTGGAGCTAATACTCTGTGCCAAAATAATCCTGACTCTTGCCCTTAGTATGTTTTAGATTAAGCCCCTGTGTTACATACAAAATAGGTTCTTGAGGTTTGTAGTTAAAATGAAATTGTATGTAAGTTGTAACTGTATATTTTATAATTGTAATTACTTCATTACAGACACCTTAAAACTGATCATTGCAGTCTGGGACTAAAGTAAAGCATCCAGAGAGCTTTTTTCAGAGGTCACACTGGCCACAGAGGTCTGTCTGTACGTCTGTAACTAGGGGTCGTCTCTAAGTCCGGTGCCCTTAAGTCAGGGACCACCTGTATATATTTTTTAATAAAAACGCTGAGTCTGGATTTTTTTCAGAGCAGAATATTAGACTCCAAACCTTCTCTTGCACACTTAATGTCTGAGAATCTTTCACTTCACTAAAATAGCAATTACAATTGGCAAAGTTGACTGGGGCAAATCAAAATGATCATAAACTTCACAAATCGACTTGCAGAAAGAGTAACAGTAAGGCTATGTATGTGGTTGAAAGAACTCGACATAAAAATTAGGAAATATATACAAATACTTTTTGTTATAAATGTTATACTGTTTATATCCCTGATATAAGATAAGGGGAACAAAAACTGCTCAGTCAATACAACAACTCTGGCATTAGTTGTTTCCCATCTCAATCAATGATTGGCTGTCTGGAAGCCAAAAGTAGAGACCACCAAGGATCTAGTAAAAAATTAAAACAGACTGCTTGAAAATTGTTTGTTAATTTTTACTTGATGTCACTAACAAGTCACTAGCTGGTATTTAGTTCTATATTAGCCATATGGAAAATATAAATCCAAATAAAGGAGGATTGTGCTCCACAAAATGATGTACGTACGTATAATTTATTAGGACTTAGGGATCAGAACAAGACAATTAAAGCAAATAAAGACACTTTCAGCAAATAATTGATATGGTTTTTGTAAGGAAAAGTTATACAATTTTCCCATATACTTCTGTATTAATTCCTTGCAGTTTTCGAGGTCTTTGCTTGCTTTCTATGTTTACTTCCAGTGGATAGAAATCTAACGATGGCCACACAGGTGCACGGTTCGTTAGTATCATGGAGAGTAATGAGAGCTGTGTGATATAGAGAGCTGTGCAGCTGTGTGACCATGGTCAGATTTATGTCCACTGGAAGGAAACATAGAAGCTTTTTTATAAAAGGACAGCAAGCAGAGATATAGAAAACCATGAGGAATTGATACAGCAAGTATAAAGGAAATGTGGACAACCACTTTAATGGTCAACAATCTGTAGTCTAAAGATATTATAACAGAATTTCAGATGATTATGAATAAAAAATGTGTCAAAGTATACTATTTCTAAAAGACATAATGGGGCATATTTATCAGGACCTCTGCGCACCGCCAGTGGCGCAGAGGCCCTGAAATAATCGCAAATGCTAGCTTATTGCTAGCTTTTGTGATTATTTAACCCAATCCGCCACCTTCACGCCAGTGGGGCATAAAGGGGCGTGAAGGGGGGGGCGCGGCTGGACGGGAGTGGGCCGGCGCGGGGACAGAGATGCTACGCACTCGCTGCTGAAGGCGACTTTTCATAGGTGAAAAGTCGCCGGCTGCGGTTTTTTCTACGCCAGGCCCTGCCTGGCGTAGGATAAACGCTGCGTGACTGGCAGCCCGATACATCAAGAGGCAGAAGCCTCTTGATGTATCGGGCTGCGAATTCGCAGCGGCGGGGCGATCATACGCTGGCGCACGAGCGCCAGCGTATGATAAAAATCCCCCAATCTGTTTTACCCAATAATATGTAATTTAGAATGAGGTCTTCCCATGTCAATGTCCATCAATAAAATTTCCATGTCCCACCTTTTACTTGTAGTTAATACATTTTAGTTTAATGATCAAATTGATTTCTAACATGCAATATCTGTTTTTATTACTTTGGTTTAGTGCCACCAGAGAAACCTAAGAATATCACATGCTGGTCAAGGAATATGAAAGATTTAACCTGTAAGTGGGTTCCTGGGAGTGAAGGCGAGACCTACCTGCACACTAACTACACTTTGAAATACAAGCTCAGGTATTTGATATCCTAAAGCTTTGCACATTTACAATTTATAATGGGAATATCATTTTTTTGAATCCCATAGCTTATTATTCGTGTTAAATCCTTGAATTTCTAAGCATTACTTTTTCTTGCTGCTATACTTTAACTTAACCTATGGCCTGTAAAATGATGGTTTTGTAATTCTGTAGATCAAACATCAATAATTTGTATTCATTCCAGGTGGTATGGCAAAGATAACACATGCCAAGAATATCATACAATGGGGCAGTATTCCTGCCACATCCCTAAAGATCTGGCCCTCTTTACACCCTATGAGATATGGGTGGAGGCTTCAAACAGGCTGGGTTCCACTACCTCTGACATAATAACTCTGGACATTCTTGATGTGGGTAAGATACATAGAAGCACATTCTTTGCTTTGAGGAAATGATGACTTTATGTAGACCTTTTTTTATACCACAATGACACTTTCCACTATACTTGCCGTACTGTAGTTCTATCAATAACTGGATGAAACATGCCCAATCAATGACCATATTATACCATATTATATTTTGGAAATTTTAGTATTGTTTATCATTATTATGCTAAATACTAGCATTTCTTTGCTGTAAAAAATCTTTGAAAACTAAAGATAACCTATTTTCAATGTAATTTGTTTGGTGATCATCTAAACAATCTTTAGGAATCAGCAGTATTCCAGTATTGATATTCTATGTCTATAAAAAAGCCAATAGAGTTATTGACCTCTAAAGAATGCTAATGTATCCCTCCTTTGTAGCATTATTAGGGGTCAAACATTTTTCTTAACTCCTTAGCGCTCTGCGCCATACAAGTACGGCGCGGGCTCCTGCTATTGCCGCTCAGCTAATAGCGTTTCCGTTCTGCATCAGAGCCGAACCTGCATCGGGAGTTGTGGGATGTCAGTGGTAATCTACCGCTGAAACCTCTGGGTAACACAAGGGGTCGGAGTGGGCTCTGATCGCGGGTGTTTAACCTGTTAAATGCCGGGGTCGCAGTCAGCACCACCGCAGCTTTTACATTACCTTTGGAGGATCTTTCCCCTCTCACGATCGGCCCACTGTTTTTGGGGGAACGCCGATCATTGCTATGGCAGCCATGGGATCCGATCGGGACCCCAGGGCTGCCTGAAGGCAGTGCCATTAGGATTGTGTCAGTGATGTCATCTTAAAGAAACAGTGTCACCTTGCATGTGCATAGGCTGACACTGCTAATACCCTGCAATACATTAGTATTGCAGAGTATTATCATGAACAAGCAATCAGATGATTGCTTGTTCATGTCCCATGGTGGAAAAAAGTAAAAAACAAAAAAAAGTTATTCAATAAAAAACATACTAATACACTAATAAATCAATAAAAATGCCCATAAGCCCCAAAACATATAAAGACGTATAATGCACAAAAAAGTCTAAATCATAACACAAACCCACATATATACTATCACAGTATCCGTAACAACCCATAGAATAAAACTAAATAGTTATTGAACCCGTTTGATGTACTCCGTAAAAAATAACATAAAATACCTGCCAAAAAGTATGATTTTTACCTATTCAATCCCAAAAAAAATACAATAAAAAGCGATCAAAAAATCACATGTTCTCCAGAATGATACTGTTGCAAAGTACAATATGCCCAGCAAAAAACAAGTCATCAACCAGCTCCGTAGCCAAAAAAGTTTAAATGTTATGCCACTTGGAAGACGGAGATGCAAAAATGATAGATTTTTTTCCCACATTAGGGTTTTATTTGGCAAATTTAGTAAAACAATGTATGGTATCCCTGTAATCGTATCGACCCATAGAATAAAGATGACATGATTATTAGGCTATACGGTGAATACCAAAAAAAAAAAGGAAAAAATCTAGTACAGAATTGATGCTTTTCTACTCCTGACCTACAAAAAAAAGTTCATAAATTTTAACAATAGGGGATACCAACCCCAAAATGGTAACACTGCAAAAAGCATCTCATCCCGCAAAAAAATGACCGCAATAACATAAAGGCTAGAATTTTCCTGGCAGCTGCAGGGCGCTCCATCCCTTCTCACTGTGCGCACTTAAAATAAGTAACTTCCACATGTGGGGGGTCTCTGTACTCAGGAGAAATTGTATAACAAATTTTAAGATTGATTTTCTCTTTTTATCCTTTGGAAATGTGTAAATTTTAGGACCAAATCAACAAAATTTGACCATTCGGAATTTCACCTCCATTTGGATTTAATTACTATGAAGATCTCAAGGGATTAACAATCTTCCTAAAAACTGTTTCTGATGGTTTGAGGGGGTGCAGATTTGAAAATGGGTTGATTGTATAGGGGGTTTTAATGCTAAATATTTAAAATTTCATCCAAAACAGTATTTATCCCCAAAATAGTAAATTCTGAAAATACGGAAAATCAATATTCGATTTGTAAGCTGCGTGACATCAAAAGAAATTATCCAGATATTTAAAAAAGTATGAAAATGTAAAGTAGACATGGGAAATGTTATTCAGCAACCTATTTAGGTAGTAGATCATGGTAAACATGATGATTTCGAATTTAGAAAGTGGCAAATTTTTTTTTTTTTTTTTGTAAATAAACGCAAAACTTATCGGCCAACATTTACCACTAAAATGAAATACAACATGTGGAGAAAAAACAATCTCAAAATTGCTTGGATAAGTAACAGTGTTCAAAAGTTATAACCATATGAAGCGACGCATGTCAGAATACAAAAAATGGGGCTGAGCCTTAAGTGGCTGCCTCCTAAAGTGGTTAAAAAAAGTGAAGTTATATTATAGAAGGTTAGCTATTGCCAGATTGGAACCAACTAAGGGCCCATTAAAACGAACATATTTGTTTTATATATATATATATATATATATATATATATATATATATATATATATGTATCTCCCGGAACGGTCATTTGAATACAGCCTAAGGCTACATTCACACTGCCGTTGCCCGCCCTATCATAGCACGGCGGGCACACGGCACTGCCGGGGAGAGGAGGAGAGCACCGCTCACCCCGCCCCTCTTCATAGGAATATATGGTGCATATGTCCTATCTTTCTACAGGGTACGGAGCTGTACTGCTCCCGTACAGCGCTGTGAGGCCATAGAAGTGTATGGGGGACATATATACATCGGCCGTATGTACGTCCCCCATACGTAGCCTAACAGTCTATTGTTGTGACCCATTTGTTTTCAATTTTACAATGTCATAACCTAACAGTACCTGATTAATTTTTACAGTTACCACAGACCCCCCATCAGATGTCCATGTGAGTCGTGTAGGGGATTTGGAAGATCAACTCAGCGTCCGTTGGAGTTCTCCCCCTGCTTTAAAAGATTTCCTCTTTCAAGCCAAATATCAGATTCGCTATCGAGTGGAAGACAGCATGGAATGGAAGGTATACAATTCATTCGTGAAAACACCCTTTAGTATGATAAGGGTTTATAGTAGCTCTGAAATAATTTTGAATATATTATTGCAGTTCACTACAGCTGTGTAATCTATCTTCTATATTATATTTAAGATAAACATAAGAATACATAATATATAAGTATAATGAATGAGTTTGTTCCATATATCTACAGCCTACTTAATAAATTGTATGAATTCTTCTCAGGTAGTCGATGATGTGGGTAACCAGACATCCTGTCGTCTAGCAGGCCTGAAACCAGGAACGGTTTATTTTGTACAAGTTCGGTGTAACCCTTTTGGAATATATGGATCTAAAAAAGCAGGAATCTGGAGTGATTGGAGTAATCCAACTGCTGCATCTACTCCAAGAAGTGGTAAGTTTTTTTGTGAAGAAATTATTTTTGATTCAGTGTTACTGTTTATTATCTGAAAGGTATTGTCCTTTATGTTGTCGTGTATGTATATTTAACACTTTTAAAATAGAGTTGTAATCTCATAAATATAATTAATGCTGCAGTCGTTTCCATGTACTGTATGAGTCCTTATATTCTGTGTTACAAATTGTACTTCATAATTACAGCATTTAATAGTCCATGCTGTATACTGGTAAGCTGAAAGAAAATCAAAATGTGGTGTAATTGACAAAAAAAAGCACACCTTTTATGTGGGTGTAAAAAATGGTGATTCTGAATTTTTTTTCTGTTTTTATATTTTCATAGATTGGGCATTTGGGATGTGGAAATACCTGACATGTTTATGATTTTATTTGCTTATTTTATATCAGTTGTAGGGAAATGTGGGTCCTTTCATAAACTTTTATAAAATTAAAAAAAAAAATGTTTTGCCCCCCTTATGGTATCTTGGGGAGAGGAGAGATGTGGGGTGCTGGCATTTAAATGGCTAACAACTGTGGTCATTGCTTGTAATGGGTGTTTTTTGCTTTATACCACCATGTATGAAGACGGCTCTGCCTGTGAACCCTCTTTATATATCCTTAATTTCACTGTGATGAGCGGTTTGCTAGGACAGCATATGAAATTTGGGTATGAGGTGAATTCTGCATTATTTATACGTACCAGTGTAGACAGTATGCATGCCGGAAGAAGGAGTCGGAAACGTCACCTGTGGGGTCTCAGTGAATAGCTGCAAATGTGTTTTGTCTGAAAAACTGTAAGATTATTTTATCTTCTTCTTTGCATTAAGTCTGAGGAATAAATAATTGAAGGTTTTAGAAGATAGGTTCTGTGTCTGTAGCGCTAAGTTTTTGTACAGCCGTATGTAATTACCGAGAATGGTTCTTGGTAATACAACGAAGCTAAGCTTGTTATTATGGAGTAAATTCTGCATTAACAAATTAGTAAAAAATAACCTTTATTTAGTATCACTCAAACATCCCAAATCATGTGATTCTATATATGAAAGACTGATCATGGTTTAGAGATTAAGGTCCACTATCTGTGTGAGATAAGTCAAGTAATGACCCTTTTGTTTTTATTCATTATGATATGGTGATTATAGTTGAATGTTTCCGTATTATCCTAAACAATTATCGTAGCCACCACATATATTCAGGTCAAGAAACTGGGTGGCCTTGAAATGATGCTTATAAACTCTTATGGCCTGCCTCTGTATCCTGTGTACCTGCATTCTGTTTTCACTAGTTCAGAATATGTGTAAAATCAGGGATCAATTTTGCATCCCCTTATCACAGATGTAAGGAAATATATTGTGCTCCCTACACTTTTTTTTTTTTTATCAATCTAGCCCTCTAAGTTTCATTTGTAGTTCGCCAATTATTTGCTGGTACTGGCTTTTCATGGGATAAACACAACATGAAGCATGCTTTCATGGCAGTGGACATATGCTATAACAAGAATATCATAATTGACTCATCTCACACAGATAGCAGTCCTGAACCACTTACTCTATGATCAGACACAATCATGTCATTTGGTAAACCAGATATACTTCCCCACAATGCCTGTGTGAATGCAGCCTTATACAGAGATATTTGAACAATATTGTATGTATTACAATAATGCTTTATTATTGTGTTTCAAGTCATTTTGACTTGATGAAAACAAAAAGAAAAAAAGAACCCTGTCTATGTTATCTGCAAGTAGTAATGGTTTGTAAAACTCTCCCTAAAACTTACAACACATGTTAGTAAATTATAAATGTTAACATTTATGGCATTGAATTAAATTGATAATATCTGGTACAGCAGAATCTTTCCATATATGTTGATGTATAATCTTGTGTGCACTATGAATTTTTACTGTTTCTGTAGTATACATATCCCATATATTCAACTGCTTCTCTTCATTTTTCTCAAATGAAAGAAGCAATCTGTTATATATGTTCGAGGAATAGTGGTCAAACTTGGACATTTCCTATAAAAGGATTGCCAGTTACAACTATTTCAGTATTACCTTTCCTTCTAGTACCAACTGGTGAACTGTAAAATTATTTTATTTTTGTATATCCCTTATAAAGTCATTGTTGCCAGCAAACACTGCCATAAAATGTTAGGTAATAGAATTAGCCACAGATACAGTCTAACAGAAATGTTTAGAACCAGATTTCAGACAATTTCACTTGTGTATTAAAGGAAACCTACTTGTAAGGTAGACCCTGTGGCAGGTTCATCTAATGTATTTAAGTGCTATACTTTTTTTTTGCTAATCCTTTAGTGGCCCAGAACATTATATATCTTTTATTTGATCTATACACAAATTTTATTAAGAGGCTCCTGGGGCGTGGAGTAGCCGCGCTATGGAGCTGGAGCTTTGACTACTTTGTAGCCCCTTTGAATCCCTCCTACTCTCCTGTCTTCAGTGCACAGCACTCAACTGAGAAGCCAGAGGTCTGCGCATGTATGGCACATGTACTATACTTCAAACATATAATTTATATGCCCATATCAAACACATACCTAGTGCTTAGGATCAGTATTGTCATAACTTCTTTGTAGATATTTTCCACATTTTTTAGCAGTTAGATTACAACCTGGCTGCATTCACACTGACAACATTGACTTAGCTCATGGCATAACGTTATCATCCATCCTGATGATAGGGTTTTGCAGAGTTGGCTGAACACTTAATAGTCTACAGACTGCTCTTTATCCTAGTCAAGAATGTCTTAACTATGCTCCGACACCTGGTGTTCTTGCGAAAAGGCCAGTTTTCAAAATTATTTCCCAATGGGGAAATACCTCTTGTTTTTTATACCTTATCTGGTGCCAGCAAATTTCAACAGGCCTCTGTTTCTTATTTATTAACTGATCTCCATGTTATTATTTTCCGGTTTTTATAATCCTGGATATAAACAGGATTTGAAGAAAACAGCTCTACAAACTCCCATGACAAGTTACTTAGAAATACATATGTATCTATATTGGGTAGGCTTCAAATTGAACTGATGAAACATTTTTTAAAAATATTATTTCTGACCTGTAAGACAAATATAGATGAGTATTAAAACTACATAATTTATCCTGGGACTGTGCCGTTTATCCTGTATACAGATGTGGTATGTTTCATGCAGATCATTTCTGAGATGAGGTTAATATCACCTGTGAGCTGCAGGATTTACAAAATGAACATAAAAATGTCTGTTATGGGTTTTACTGAAGTAATATCAGTGGTTTCAAGTATCCGAGGAAATCCTTAGACGTGTTTATGGATTGTATATCACCTCTTTTGACTCCTCTAATATTGCTTTTTATGAATCTTCCATTGGACACTTGACCTTAGACTGTAGGTGAGCTCCATAACATAAAATTTTACTAAATTCATTGTTCACACCTAGATTAACATACTTTCCTGTACATCTTTTACTGCAACTTTTACCACATATTATGATATTTTCTGTGTGATTTAAGTATGATGTGTTTATCGAGGCATTTCTATTCTTTTATGTTGTATAGAAAGGATCACTGGGGTATGTGATCCAAAAAGTGGGGAGCAGAATTCCACCTTACGTCGAGAGTTGAAGCAGTTCTTCGGATGGGTCAAGAAACATGCCTATGGCTGCTCAAACCTTAGCATCAAGTTGTATGACCAATGGAGGGTATGGCTTCAGAAATCACACAAAACAAGGAACCAGGTAGGTAAGGCATACTTTATTACTCTTTACTTTTATGTTTGAGATTGTATTTCACTGGTTATGGATTTCCACATTCATAAGAGCAAAAACAAAATCTAGTAACTGCTCATGGCATGGCACAAAGAGATTAAAGGTATTCCAATGTCTTTATGGTAAACTACCATAGTGCCTAATACTACGGGAATGGGAAAGTTCAAAAGGGTTTGTGACAGTTTTCTATTGTATTCAGTGAAATTTAAGCCTTTTCCTACTAAGTGACCGGAAACATGGGCTCCCTTTAGTGGTAGGGTTGAAAGTTATGGACACCGCTGCACCTTCCTATCTTTCCTCTTTCATCTCAAACTATCTCCCAACCTGTGATCTTAGATTAATCTTTACCTTAATTTGAACCTCACACTTACATCTCCAATACTTCTCTAGAGCTGCACCCATTCTATGGATTTCTTTGTCCCGGACCATCAGACTAATACCCACCCTCCAACATTTCAAACCTGCTCTTAAAACCCATCTCTTTTAGGAAAGCCTATCACACTTGTTAACTGCATGAAGTTTCAACTCTCTTTACTAACCCATTCTGTGTCCTCCTCTCATCTGTCATCCAGCAACCACCAGGCTTCTCTGCAGTCCCATTCACCTTGGACTTTATATATAAGATGATGGCTGATGACTGGGTAAAGCAGCAGTACCTCTATTTATTATATTATATTTTATTTTGTTCTATTACCTTTAAAGAATAGCTGGACCACAATACAAGCTCTTATACCTCTTGTGTCACCTCACTCTTCCTCTTAGATTGTAGGCTCTTGCAAACAGGACCCTCACTTGTTTTGTTCCATATGAATGTTTGTGTTCTGTCATATTTTATTTTATTTGTAAATACCATTTTCACACAAAGGATTTTATATATAAATACATTTTATTTTTAGTGCAGGAAACCTACTGTGTTAGCAAACTCAAGATCTCTTCATCAGTGACATACTAATCTTTGTGTCATCATGCCACAGGGACTATGGTGTTCCTACTAGTCAGTTTTAGGTGGTGGGAACTATAATGACAGGTTTGGGCACCCTTCAGGGCATCAAACAAGAAAACATTTTATATTTAAATTTTACTTTAAATTTATGCTAGTTAGCTGCATCAGACTTGTCTACCAGGGAGGTTTCATTGATATTTTTCATTTCAAGATTTATTTAATTCATCTAAAAGAATACATTTATTTTTTTATGTTTAGTTTCTAAGTTTAGAAATGTGATCCATTGAGTAGCTGAAAGGGCTTAGAGGATTAGAGGATTAAATATGGGGTACAAAGTAACTATATAGCTTTAAAAGCTGTGTTTACCACCTTGCTTGCTTGTGTTGAGGTGACAAGTTAATCTCCTTGGTATGGGCTCTTGGATGGCTCTAGGGACCCTTCTCTGATATCTCATGGAATCGGTGGAATAAGACACCTAGAGTGGTTCTATCTTACCCAGAAGCGCTATTAACATTTAACCCAATGACTGTTTCATATTGTATATGTCATTCTTGTATTACAAGTTAACATTTTTGTCCATGAGCCAAGTTTGTTTCTTTTAGTTCACATGTCTCCTATATTATACTCTCATTTTTTTAATGGGTCACAAAGATATAGCCTGTAGAAATGTACCAGATTTTGACTGGCACATGGGTAACAACCTACATCATCTCACATGCATGCCAATTTAAAGTTTCCTTTCTTTTTAAATAGAATTTTGAATAATGGAATACAAAATATTTTCCACACTGTGATCAATTACCTCTGTTAGTAGTGGAACTCATTTGGGTATAGGTTAAGTCCTCCTTCATATGCTTTTTGTCCATATCATCTGTGGACAAGATCCTGGACAGTAATTTAAAAAATAGCAGAATGTACTGAACATAAAGACATAATAGTTCTCTAAAATTGTAGTATGTTCAATGAATCGGACAGAACAATCTGATCTTAAATTCCAAACTCTGTGAATCATTACAGTCAGTGAAAAGTGAAATAACTGGACTATGGATGGAAAATGTTCATCTAGACAACATGTTTTCATATGCACATTGAGGGTGCGACCCCACGTTCTGTTTTTCAGGTGCAGTATTTGATGCCCAACCAGGAATGGAGTAAAAGTAGGAGGCGAAGTAGCACCTCTCAATTATTTGTCTCAACCCATTATCATCCACACTTGCTTTTGGCTTCAAAAACTGCATCTGAAAAACTGAACGTGTGGACGCACCCTTTTATAGCAAGGTGGTCCAGGATGATCACCCAGTATGATCCTCTCATGTCTGCTTATTGCATGTTGTGGACCGGCACCCAGCATAGATTTCACCTAAAATGGAGGGGGGCCACCATAAGTAATGAATCCTCTGCAGTTACAAATTTCCTAGCAGCATGCTTTGCTTTTATAGTATAAATTGGAATCTGAAAGTGAGTTGGGATGAAATATATACCATTCAAAATATTATATATAAATATTAAATACAAAATTATTTCATGCTTTAGTAAACAAAATACACACTACTAGTCAATGACAATAAGTAATAAAATACAGTCTGGATATTAAGCTCAGAAATAATTTCTGTTTTACTGCATCACTCACAGCATTACGCAGTGATCATACTTGTCACTTATTGAATCAGTTTGGCTGTAATGGGATAGTATTGTGAAATGCAATGCTTTAGTGTCTGCTTTGGGACATGCTTACTCTGAATAAAACCTAAAAGTCTATATACTTTTATGACGTGAAATAAAATGTCATATTTAGAAAACCAATGTATGTACCTATGTTTGTTGCTGTGGGAACCTGATGTTATGCCAAATTCACTCTGTTATTGCTGGTGAGAAGTGCCGTTTATGGTTGTGGGAGAGCTATTTCACCTTTTAAAAATGTCTTGTATATTTTGCTTTCGGATTTCTGATACATACCATGCCCTAATTGCTGCCTATAAACCTACGAGGCCTTCTCAGAGATGAATACCCCATAATATACATGCTTTTATAAGACCATAAAGAGTTGAGTTACTAGGATGTTAAGCAGTTACACAATCACTCTTATTTATATAATGTTCTTCTCACTGGTTTAAGGTGCCATCCCATGAATCCAGTAAGAAAACATAGCTTGCAAAGGAATGTAAAGTAACAACATCCCAATTTTCCATTACTGGAATTGTAATATGCAAATAGATTTGGAATTAGATCAATAGCTAGACTAGTAGATAACAAATTAACAAAACTGTAAGTGTACGATTACACAAAAAGGGTAACGTATCATTTTATCAAAAAATTAATCTATAGCTTGTAATTTCACCAAATTAAATTCTAAATGTGTTACCATAGATCTTAAGTGAGAGGTTTATTTTAATTAATTACTGATATTCAAGAAATGTTGCATAAATATGTATAATAAATATACTGTATCATTTCAGAGGAAAGTGCTTCTTTATGCACTTACAAATATAGACATTTTTTAATCGGAATCTGCAAACACATCGCAGCTATTGCAAGTCTTAAACAAGTTAGGTATAAGAGTAATCTTTAAATATTTGAGTTTATAGGTTTTCCTAAATGTAGTGTTAGGGAAACCTTATTGAGAATCACAAAGACATACAGTGGCAATAGAGACATACTGTAGTTTGCATTAAGATGATTTATAAAATACAAACTTTAAAATATTAAAACTAATTAGAACATAAACAACATATGTAGCAGGGTACTAATTGAATAAACATTACAAATATTTTGTACCATAGATGAAGCCACATTTATATTTTTATGGTTAATGATAACGAGTCATAAGATGTTAAGGTTATTTAGAGATGAACATTTTATAAATCAGTTATCCTTGGCCCAGTTCCATATATATGAATTTTGTGAATTACAAGTGCACAAGATCATTCAGAAAGTTTAGAGAGTTTGTAAAATGAAAAGAAATTAGAAGTTTGCACAAACGATAAGAGGAAGAAGCGGCACTCACCATTGCTGTGAAAAAGTAGATTTCTTTATTTCGGGTGCATAGTACAGGGAGGAGCAGGACCGTGGCGACGAAATTAGAAGTTTGTTTGTGATGTTCCCTGAAGCATGAAATATTTGAGAAATTAGTACATTACACTATAAGATCCCATAGAGAAGGATGAGCCTATTATATTTTGCATTCTGCTGATGCAGAGATCACAGAATTAATCTCTGTACTATGTGAACTTTTGCCTATTTGATTGACACTTCCCGTTTTGTAAAATTTGCGTTTTTATGTACTTGCTTGAAACGAAAAATGTATACACCATTTTACAAGCCTTTCTCTGCTCAATCTCTAATGTGTTTATATGTCTCTAGTGATGTCATATTAAATATTGTAACAGAGTTCAGTGAACCTATACTTTTAAAACATTTCTGAAAAATGTAGCTACACATAACCGTTGTAATAGAAGGAAAGTTGTCCCAAACCTACTTGTCATTAAGAAGCACAGTCATATGTTTTCTGTGTTTTCTAGTGTGAAACTCTCTTAACATTAGAACATTATTTTGGAATACTTGATACTTTTCAGAGGACTCCAAGGACAATTATTTCCTGTGATTAATAGCATGCCTTATTTCACATGGCTAAGTTACTTACCATGTCACACTTGTTTAATGCTACCCGGAAATTCACTGCTAAATGAATTGACTGCTTGGAGAGAAACTAACATAGGGAAAAGACGACAGCAGTTTGAAGTACTCTGAGTCACAGATGGTAAGGACAGGATGAGTCTGGGAAAGAAATGAAAGGAAACAACAGAGGAAAAAGATCATCTGGTCTGTTATGTGCTTGATAGTATCTGAGCACAGTAGTGAATGTGAACAATGGAACGAAGACTGCAATGCCTTAATATAAATTATTATATAAAATTAAGATACTTAGCTTTGGATTGAAGATAATGATACACTTATGAGATTAGAATAATCACATTTTTTGACATAGTATTCTGCTCCATCCGTGATAAATTTAGTATAATGATAGGATTAAAGTTATTGTCATGTGTCATTATTGCAGTTCCTGGTGGTCTGTCCTATTGTTTGGTTGGGAAACAGCTTAGAGGTAGCTTTTAGTAAAGGCGGTGGACCTTAACAGTCTTGTTATGCTGGTGTAAAGTTGTCAGAGGAGTGTATCTTCTGCTGCACCCAGATGTCACATGATATTAGGAAGTAGTAACAGGCCAGGGCTAAGCTCCTGAATGTAACCAGATTTCTGTTTAGGCTTTTCAGTTTTTATTTGAGACAAAACTTGGATCATTCGGGAGGAAGGGAGCAAGATAGATAGTGCTGCAATTTTTTTTACATTTGTATGAAATGTCTATGTTTATTAATTATGTTTGTTAATTTAAAATAAGGGAGTATGTAAGATATATCCCATTGTTTTTAAATGATTTGTCTGCGGAAAGATGTGGCCATGCACTGGAACATTCCTTCCCTTTCAAAGGACTCATAGGACGACTGACGCCTTTTGGCATACACAACAATTAAAAGAAACATTACTCCATTTACAGTGCTAATTGAGATACCATGAACCTCTTAGAGTGGGAATCTGCTAGCTCAAGAAGTCACAGTTGAATTTATCGGGCAACAGGGAGAGAGCACTGGAGGAGTGTGAAGAAGGGATGCCAGGAATGGAAGTCACAGCTGGTCTAGATTGGCTCATTTAAGTCTCCTTATAAAACTAACATACAGACATCAAGCCTAGGCAGGAAATCATTCTCTGAAATAATATAATGAAAGACGTTGAGTAGTATTTGTTATGATCACACTGCAATAGGCTGCAATAGGCATATATCAAGGAGTGGCTTTGGATTATATTTCAAAGGGTCATAATGGGGAAATAATTGTCTTAATCTTAGCTTTAAAACTTTTTGGTTAGGTACCATGGATACAAATTCTTATATTATTACTTTTTATT
Source organism: Engystomops pustulosus (assembly GCF_040894005.1). Taxonomy (NCBI): domain Eukaryota; kingdom Metazoa; phylum Chordata; class Amphibia; order Anura; family Leptodactylidae; genus Engystomops; species Engystomops pustulosus. The sequence continues at coordinate 155,981,440 of NC_092411.1, read as the reverse complement.
TTTTATTGTATATTTAACCCCTTATCACAGACACTAGTTTTCAGCTCAATGACCAGACTCGATTTTTCAAATCTGCCCTGTCTCACGATAATTGGTTATAACTTCGGAACGCTTTAACATATCCGGGTGATTTTGAGAATGTTTTCTCGTGACACATTGTACTTCATGTTAGTTATAAAATTTAAGTGATAAGTTTTGCGTTTCGTTCTGAAAAAAAGTGAAAATTTGGCAAAAGTTTGTAAAAATTCTTCATTTTCCAAGTTTGAAATGTTCTGGTTTTCAGACAAGATGTAAATTTACCCAAAAAGTTTGATAATTAACATTTACAGAATATCTGCTTTATGTTGGGATGATATTTTTTGCTTCCGGTCATTTTTCTAGGATGTTATGAGCCGCAGAACTTTAGATGCGATTTTTCTTATTTTCATGAAAATTGCCAAAACTCACATTTTGAGGGACAACTCAGCTTTCAAGTGACTTTGAGAGGCCTAAATAATAGTAAAACCCCATAAATTACCCCACTATAGAAAGTTCACCCCTCAACATATGTAAAACAACTTCTATTAAGTCTATTTACCCCATTAAGTGTTTCACATGGGTTAAAAAATATGGACCTGCGATTTAGAAACTATAGAATTTTTTTGGGAAAATACATTCATTTAAGCCAAAACTGACATTTTCAGAATAAATTAAATGATGAAACGCACTGCAACGCTTGATGCCCAATTCCTCCCGAGTGTACTGATCCCCCATATGTGGTGGTAAACTGCTGTACGGGCGCACGGCCGAGTATAGAATGAATGGAGGCGCCATTCACTGCAGATTTGTATTGTCACATTGTACGACCTATAAATTTTTATTTTTTTTGGTAATGCGAACATATGAGGGCTTATTATGTACGGGATGAGATACAATGTATAGATAATTTATTTTGGGAGTCTAAAGCTTATTCATGAGATTTTATTAACTATTTCAAGGGGGACACAAACAAAATCATCAATTTTTATTTTGGATTGTTAGCATTTCCCCCCCCCCCCACTCACCGTAATGTAAAAATAATATTTTATCTTTATTCTCTGGTTCACTACGATTGCGGTGATACCTCATTTATATAGTTTTTCTTATTTTTGCTCAATTATCCTGAGCAAAACCAATATTGGAGAAAATAGTTTTTACTATTGACAACTTTTCAGGGCCATAACTTCTGTATTTTTCTGTTGTCAGATCTGGTTGAGGGCTTATTTTTTGCGAAAACAGTTGTTCTTTTCAGTCGTATCATATTAGGGAATGTAACTTTTTTTGATCACTTTTTAGAACATTTTTTGTGATGGTGTTTGATGGAAAATTGTATATTATGGGAAGTTTTTTGAGTTTTTTTTTACGTAGTTCACCAAGCGGGTTCAATATTGATTTAGATTTATTGTACAGATTAATACGGACGCGGTGATACCAAATATGTTCGTGTTTTGTGTTTTATTTATTTTATTTGCATTTTATGTGTTACTGGGGAGATTATGGGACTTTTATTTTATTTATTTATTTAATTATATTATAAAAAGATTTAATTTTTTTTTAAACTTTTTTTTACACTTTCTACTTCTTGGCTTGAATAAGCGATCATCCGATCGCTTATTCAAGCCTTTACACTGCAATACACTTGTATTGCAGTGTATACTGTAAGTAACTGAGCATGCTGAGCATGCTCAGTTACACAAAGCCGGGTCCTGCCAGGAGGCGGAACCCGGCACAGAGAGGAGCCGACAGCCCCGGGTCACTCGTCGGGACCCGGGGCTGAGGCAGGAGGGATCGGATCCCCCGGTAAGCTCACCGCGGCGTGTAAGGGGTTAAACACCCGGGATCGGAGTTTTTCCGATCCTGAGTGTTAGTGCCGGGTCTGGGCTGTGATATCACAGCCCGACACCGGCACCAGCGAGACCCGGTGTCCCGAAAACTTCTTCTGACGCGCCGCCGTAGAAAGGCGTACGCGTCAGAAGAAGTACCCTTAATGACTGCCGTAAAAAGCCGATAGGGCGGTCATTAAGGGGTTAAACATACAAATATTCCAGAAATTCCCACTTTTTAAACTATTGCAAAATAGAAATAATGTAATATGCTTTGCTATAAAACTTCCTTTTTAGCTCTCATGCACAGTGTGTTTGTGGGCTCATAGGTTATATATTGGCTTTAGGACTCTGAGCAGGCCATCTCATTATTTTTATGTTTTCTGTTGGAAGGAACTGCTTTACCTGTTTTGCTCTATGACACAGGTCATTGTCCTGCATGATTAAGAGAAGAATGCAAGGAAGAAGGTTTTTATACACACTTGCATCAACTCTGACATACTATCAGAGGTCCAACTTTCCCAAATCATGACACCTCCTCCACCACTTTTTAATGGTTTCTTAACACACTGTGGGTTCAGTCTTTCCCTTCATTTTCAATTAATATGATTCTTCCCATAAAACCCAAATCAATTAATTTTCTTTCATCACTAAAATTAACTATGAACGCTAACCAATATTACTTCCTTGGGGTGGTAAGTAAAATAATCTATAGAAGATGGCACTTATCAGTTTAAAACTACCGTAAAGGTACGAGCATAGTCTATAAAAGGGGTCGGGAACCTTTGTGGATGAGAGAGCCACGAACACCACATATTCTAAAATGTAATTCTGTGAGAGCCATACAATATTCACATGCCCCCCAGTAGATAGGTAGCCACAGCACATGCCCCCCTGTAGATAAGTAGCCACAGCAGATGGTCCCCAGTAGATAGGTAGCCATAGCACTTCCCCTCTAGTAGATAGGCTGCCACAGCACATACCCCCAAGTAGATAGGTATCCCAAGCACATGCCCCCCAGTAAATAGGTAGCCACAGCACTTGCCCCCCAGTAGATAGTTAGCCCCAGTACATGCTCCAAGTAGATAGGTAGCCACAGCACATGGCCCCAGTAAATAGGTAGCCACAGCACATTCCCCCAGTAGATAGGTAGCCCGATCACATGCCCCCAAGTAGATAGGTAGCCACAGCACATGCCCCCATTAGAAAGGTAGCCCAAGCACATGCCCCCCAGTAAATAGGTAGTCACAGCACATGCCCCCAGTAGATAGGTAGCACCAGCACATGCCCCAAGTAGATAAATAGCCACAGCACATGCCCTCATTAGATAGCACATTCCTTCAGTAGATAGTTAGCCCCCGCACATGCCTCCCAGTAGAAAGGTAGCCCAGGCACATGCCCTCAGTAGATAGGTAGCCACCCCACATGGCCCCCCATTAGATATGTAGTCATAGCACATGCCCCCCAGTTGACAGGTAGCCAAAGCTCATGGTCCCCATTAGATAGGTAGCCACAGCACATGCCCGCCAGTAGATAGGTTGTCATAGCACATGCCCCCCAGTAGATAGGTAGCCACAGAACATGCCCCCCAGTAGATAGGTTGTCATAGCACATGCCCCCAAGATGATAGGTAGTCACGCCACATGCCCCCCAGTAGATAGGTAGTCACGGCACATGCCCCCCAGTAGATAGGTTGTCATAGCACATGCCCCCAAGATGATAGGTAGTCACGCCACATGCCCCCCAGTAGATAGGTAGTCACGGCACATGCCCCCCAGTAGATAGGTTGTCATAGCACATGCCCTCATTAGATAGCACATTCCTTCAGTAGATAGTTAGCCCCCGCACATGCCTCCCAGTAGAAAGGTAGCCCAGGCACATGTTCTCAGTAGATAGGTAGCCACCCCACATGGCCCCCCATTAGATATGTAGTCATAGCACATGCCCCCCAGTAGATAGGTAGCCAAAGCTCATGGTCCCCATTAGATAGGTAGCCACAGCACATGCCCGCCAGTAGATAGGTTGTCATAGCACATGCCCCCCAGTAGATAGGTAGCCACAGAACATGCCCCCCAGTAGATAGGTTGTCATAGCACATGCCCCCAAGATGATAGGTAGTCACGCCACATGCCCCCCAGTAGATAGGTAGTCACAGCTCATGCTCCCCAGTAGATAGGTAGCCACAGCTCATGATCCCCAGTACATAGCCCCATTACAAGCCTCCAGGCCCCAGTAGATAGGTAGTCACAGCTCATGCTCCCCAGTAGATAGGTAGCCACAGCTCATGATCCCCAGTACATAGCCCCATTACAAGCCTCCAGGCCCCAGTAGATAGGTAGTCACAGCACATGCCCCCCAGTAGATAGGTAGTGGCAGCCCATACATGCCCCCAGTGGATAGATAGTCACAGTAAAAAAAGGGAATACTCACTTATCTGCTCTCCCTTCAGTGGCTTCTCATCACTCCCGCTCTCTTCTTTATGACCCAGGTGCCGTGAGCAACGTTTCTTAGGCAATGGCGCCTGGGGCATAAAGAGGAGTTCATGCCGCTCTACTCTATGACACAGGCGCTGTCACCTGGGTCACAAAAAGGATGCAGGCAGCGCTGTGTGGGTTAATTTTGTCTGCGAACCAGGTGCAGACATCAAAAGAGCCACATCTGGCTCCCGAGCCATAGGTTCCCTACCCCTGGTCTATAAGATAAAAACTACAGCAACGACACAGGCATAGTTTATCTTATATTGGCTGTATACTTTAAGCAAAAATTGCGGATTCACACATTTAATGATTGTCATCATTATAGTGAAAAATGTATTTTTCTGGCTGGTTACGATCTTTATAAATGGTGGACCTAAACAAAAATATAAAGTCAATAGAATTTTTTATCTAATTTGTATCTGTGAGAAGTTTCACACTTAATATAAAGGCTAATTACCATCACTTTATTAGAATATCAGCTATAGCGTTGTTTTTGGTGCATGGGCCCAGCACAAACCTTGTGACATATACCATATTTTAGTATGTATTCTACAAAAGTGTTCTTTTTAGAGATATTAAAATTTAACTAACAACAATATAATGGGGCCTAATTACTAAGGGTCCCGTGGCCTCATTTCCGTCGGGTTTTCAGGGATTGTGCCCTGGTACGGATATAGAAGGGGATTGTGTCGCATGCGATCAGATTTTAGTGCATCAGCGCCGGCTTTCAATCGACCGAAATCGGGGGCCGGGCCGTCGCACGAACCGACTGATTCTGAAAGAGAGCAGAGTCCATTCTTTTTGCTATTTGTTAAACGATTGTTTATTAAACGATTGATTCTCTTAATACGCAGGATAGCAGCATTGCACATTTGTTACCTTCCCAACTCCAAAGAGGATGCCCCATACAGTTTGATTGTATAATAATAGGTCATTGTAATAGGTCATGTGACAGAGCTCTATCTGTGTACGTAGCAGATCTGGATGCTGCTGCTGCTCTCACACATCTTGTCATCAGCGCTCTGTGCACTGTGCAGATAAGCTATTAACCCTCAGTGCTTACATAGCACAGGCTATAGAAACTGCTAGGCTGGTCACCATATACATCCTGTATGTGCACTGTGCAGTGCTCAGTGTATTTACTTGTGGGAAACTAAATGGATTTAAGGCTAAAATACTTTGAGAGAGTACACAAGGCAAGCTAACTGGCCTCTGCTTGAGGGCATAGACTGACAGACATTAGTCTCCGCCCACTTTACCTCTGGTAACAGTGTTTTGTAAAACACTTTCAAAACTGAAAACTTTGGAAAGAAAAGGGTTAGCAGCACAAAGTAGGCAAAGGGGGAATCACATATAATAATTTGGCAAAATAATTACTTTACATTTATGCTTTAACTTTATATATACACTCACCGGCCACTTTATTAGGTACACCATGCTAGTAACGGGTTGTACCCCCTTTTGCCTTCAGAACTGCCTCAATTCTTCATGGCATAGATTCAACAAGGTGCTGGAAGCCTTCCTCAGAGATTTTGGTCCATATTGACATGATGGCATCACACAGTTGCCGCAGATTTGTCGGCTGCACATCCATGATGCGAATCTCCCATTCCACCACATCCCAAAGATGCTCTATTGGATTGAGATCTGGTGACTGTGGAGACCATTTGAGTACAGTGAACTCATTGTCATGTTCAAGAAACCAGTCTGAGATGATTCCAGCTTTATGACATGGCACATTATCCTGCTAAAAGTAGCCATCAGATGTTGGGTACATTGTGGTCATAAAGGGATGGACATGGTCAGCAACAATACTCAGGTAGGCTGTGGCGTTGCAACGATGCTCAATTGGTACCAAGGGGCCCAAAGAGTGCCAAGAAAATATTCCCCACACCATGACACCACCACCACCAGCCTGAACCGTTGATACAAGGCAGGATGGATCCATGCTTTCCTGTTGTTGACGCCAAATTCTGACCCTACCATCCGAATGTCGCAGCAGAAATCGAGACTCATCAGACCAGGCAACGTTTTTCCAATCTTCTACTGTCCAATTTCGATGAGCTTGTGCAAATTGTAGCCTCAGTTTCCTGTTCTTAGCTGAAAGGAGTGGCACCCGGTGTGGTCTTCTGCTGCTGTAGCCCATCTGCCTCAAAGTTCGACGTACTGTGCGTTCAGAGATGCTCTTCTGCCTACCTTTGTTGTAACGGGTGGTGATTTGAGTCACTGTTGCCTTTCTATCAGCTGGAACCAGTCTGCCCATTCTCCTCTGACCTCTGGCATCAACAAGCCATTTCCGCCCACAGAACTGCCGCTCACTGGATGTTTTTTCTTTTTCGGACCATTCTCTGTAAACCCTAGAGATGGCTGTGCGTGAAAATCCCAGTAGATCAGCAGTTTCTGAAATACTCAGACCAGCCCTTCTGGCACCAACAACCATGCCACGTTCAAAGGCACTCAAATCACCTTTCTTCCCCATACTGATGCTCGGTTTGAACTGCAGGAGATTGTCTTGACCATGTCTACATGCCTAAATGTACTGAGTTGCCGCCATGTGATTGGCTGATTAGAAATTAAGTGTTAACGAGCAGTATGACAGGTGTACCTGATAAAGTGGCCGGTGAGTGTAAGTCCAACCTGTCTTTATCAGGCCTGGTGTACACAATGTCAGTTGTCCCTAGACACGATCCTGTGAATTCTAACTGAGGGTTGAGGAAGCCATCTTGGATTTCTGTGTGACCGCCATGCTGCTGAGATTTCTATCTCTCTCTGCTCTCTGTCTCTAGCCCCTCCCCCCTGCAGTCTAGGACAGAGCTCTTACACTGATACATACACTGACTTCCTGCTGGCAGCAGCATGAGGAGAACTACAAGCTACAGGCAGATAAGTTCTTTATCTGGGGAGGAACAGCATATCTAGTGTGTTGTGGAATAGCAGATATGTAGGAGAGCTAACTGTGTCATTGTGTGTAATATGCATCTCAGGATCTCATCATCTCTGATCTGTCTCATCTTACTCTCTCTATGTGTCAGATACTAGTACAATGTGCAGAAGCTAAATGAAAGTGTGTATAAACCCTGTATGGACCCTGATAATATAACCACATTGTCAGCTCACAAAACTAGTGGATCATAATGCGTCTGCTTAGAGAGTCCTCGTCCACACTTTTTGCTAGCATGCAATTACCATCATAGGCGTGACAGGAGCTAAAACAGCAATAAAACTGAGTAAAATTGTGAAGAAAAGGGTTAAAAATTATCTTTATTGTGTTAAAAGGACAGGTTACAGAAACTCATCACAAATACATTGCAAATATACCTTTCTGTTTTATCTATTTCTTTGCATTACAATATAATTGTGTGGTTTGACTTACCTTGCACACTGACAAAATCCTCTGTTTAGTCTCAGGGGTTGGTTTTGATTTGGATGCATTTCAAAGAACAACACCAGTCCCTCCTTTGTGCTCTTTTACAGCTCCTCCCTCCTGCTCCTTCATTTACAGGAACAGAGCTTACAGCCCTGTAAACTGACATCAGTGGGGGAGGGAGGAGCTGTACAGGAGCACAGAGGTGGGGGCTGAGAGCTAAAGAGTGTGTGGCACAGACAAGTCACGTGTTGTTTTTTGAAATACATCCAAACCAAAGCCATCCCTTGGAATTTAGTCAAGGATTTTTTAAGGGTGCGAGGTAAGTTAAAACAAACAATTATATTGTGATGCAAATGCTAAGAGAAAGCACAAAGGTATATTTGCAATACAGCTGTAATAGCCTTCTAAAACCTGTCTTTAGTTAAAATGAGGTCCCTGGTGACAGTTTCCCTTTAACATCTCTAGATTGAAATTTTCTTTCATAGGATAACCCCTTTAACATATTGTGACATTTTAATTTATGTATTGTTTTTATATTAAAATTTGTGCTTAAATTGACAAAAGTATTAATGTTTTTAGTTCATGAGTATAATTTTATCAGGGGAATCCATAACCAGTGTAAAATGAACAAAACACTTTAATCGGATTATATGTGGTTACTTTTCTCTTGTACCTTTAACAATGCTTTATGTTAAAATACTTTAATGTTCGTTTAAGAAAAATTAACAAAACTCCATAAAAAATATTTTTATCCTTGTGACAAGGGTTAACAACATAGCTTCCTTCAAGACACATTACTGGGGATTATTGCAGTCTGGAACTTAGGGCTCATTCACAAGCCCGTAATGGGGAATGATATCCAGCCACAACATTTGGAGCTGGATATCGGTCCTCATTAACGCCTATGGCGCCCCGTTCATGGTGCGGCGAGCAGACATTGTCTAACCACATCTTGACGGTGCACGGAGAGATAAATATATTTTGACATGTTACAGCACGGGCCCTGCGCTTCTCTATGGAGAGGGGAGGGGTTGAGCAGCACTCATCCCTCCTCCTCTTCAGCAAACGGTTGTCTGAATGTACCTTAAAGTTCAGTACAATACCAGCATACAAAAGACTTTACCAGAGGTCATGCAAAGGGGATGCAAAGGCCTGTATTTAACTAGAAGTCATCAGTAAGTCTGGTGTGATTCCGTTTTGTGATTACAATAAAAAACTAAAGAAACCAGGGAAGATGGGAGCAGGGGGTGTTACAGGAGCTACAGACATTTTACGTTTCAACATAACTACCTCGCTCACTGAGCAAGAGCAAGTAAATGAACCATCACAAATAAATTTATTATAGCTTTCCCATACAGAAGAATGTGAGGGGCTACTTAAAATTGATGCAGCAATTGCCTCAGATCACTACTGAGAAGCCCATCCAATACTAGTAGAAGTCCTAGCAATATTGTACATTCATCTTCTATTATCAGACACACATTATAGATAGTGAACACTCCCCAAAGTAAAATCAATATGAGGTTTTGTACTGAAAAAGTAGCTTGAAGATATTTTCTATGCTTTCAGGTTCTACCAGGTGATAAGTTATAGCATCTTATTTTAGTCGGGCAGGAGGACGCAAAGAAAGCGGATCTGAGGACGTTACACAAAGCTGCAGTGAAACTTGAACATCGCCCTGAGGAACACTTTTAGGCTCAATCATTGAGATCCTGATGGCAAGCTTTGTTGTTCCAAAGAAAGGGACTCCAGCTGAGATGAAGTTGTATGTTTTCCTTTCAATGAACGTCACATTCCTCCTCATACATCATGGTTTGAAGGTGACCAAAAAGTGTTGCAAAAGACTCTTCTACAGAACTGTATGTGTTCAATGCTTTTACCTGGAATACTATTTTTTATCTTTTATTTAAATTTTGTAAGTGTTGACTCTGTTTATAATGCTCACAGAAGTTTAATGTTTATATGTTTTATAATATGTCCATGTCATATATTTGCAGTTTTTTAAATTAAAATGATATTTTCTCTAAAGTTACAGAAACAAAGTTGTTTTTACAGCCTGCAAAGGAAATACAATGAAACATAATGCTGTCTGTTCCTTCAGTTGAATTCTTGAAGAGCACTGTTCAAAGACTACATTTTAACCTGATAACAGTCTAAAGTCCCCTGTACACCTCTAGTTTTAATGAATGGTATTCTTCTCTATTATTGAATGGTCACTACTTTAAGAGAAAGATATGGAGGAACTGTACTACAGCAATTATTCGGCTTATTGCTCTGTACGGATATATACATACACATTCCCAATCTGCTTTTTAAATTAACATTACTGGTTCCACTTACTTTTAAAATTGATAAAAGTATACTTGATGTTGCCAGCAGAAGGATTAATTTATGGGGGCGTCTCTTAGAACCCTATGTCATCACAGCTCTGACATTTGGTAGTTCTCCTTTCACCCCTCCCACCTGCTCCCTCCTCACTCCCTCATGCAGATGTGAGCTAACATAGATTTGCTTGCATCACTTATGGTTTTCAATCTCTAATGTGACTTAGGGCTTATTTACACACCCCTTCTTTTCACACCCCGGTATGCCATCAATGATTTTCAAAGACAACATACTGACTATTTTAGGTCAGTCTGGTTTTTTATCAGTTTTGTATCCGCCTCCATTATTTTTCAAGTCCATTGTTCTCTTTTTATTGTTTTTCACATCCACAAAAAAAACTACCACAATGCCACAATTAGACAAAAAAACAAATGGTACAACAGCATCTTCAGTAAAAAAAAAAATGTCATCAGTTCTTTTTGCCGATTCATTTTGCAGACTTTTATTGTTGCTGGTGATCTGCAAATATGATAAAATCAAACTGAAATGTGAAAAACACATAGGAAATAAAGGGAATACTAAGAAGAAAACCGATGTGTGTATATACCCTCAGGTGTATGCTGGAAGTTTCCTGGCTTAACTTTCCATTCCTATAAAACAGGATGAGCCGAGAACAAATATTATGGAACAGGGAAGCTCAGTAATTTATATTTAGTGCCCAATCTGCAAGGAGCATGTTGTGGAGGAGCTCAGTAGATTCTACACAGTATCCTATCAGCAGACAGCTGTAGGAGCTGAATAGATTGCCCTATCTGCAGGCAGCATGTTATAGAGCAGGAGGAAGTGATGATAGCTTTGTGGGAAAATAAACAGTTTTCTAGTCATGGAGGCAATCCATACTGGTAGTGGTTTATTAGGTCAATTTCTGCTGATAGGTTCCCTTTAAAGGAGATCTACTATCAAAAGCAAGCATGATAAACCAGAGAAACGTAAGCATACATCCTGGTACTGTGACTTCATCTTCTTATATTTGTTATCTATTGCCTCCTTTCTAAAATCCTATTCCTCTGGGTGAAAGTGAAACATCCCATGCAGCTGCAACTTGGAGGGGCTCAGGTAACACCCCCAGGAGCCCTTGAGGCTCATTAGAATAATTTTAAAAGTTGCTTTTAAGACGAAAAGAAGCCATAGATAATACATTTAAGATGATTACCACAGTCATGGCACCTGGACCTATGAGTAAGTGTCCTTTGTTTATAATGCATGATTTTGATGGTAGGTTTCCCATAGGTTGCAAAGCTGTGTGTTTCATAGGAAAGTCCAGTGGTGGGTCTGAGAAAACTTTCATCTTTTATTTATTATTTAATACTTGTAGAAATTAAATGCAGAATGTCAAACCTCTTGGAATTTTTTTTCCCCAAATCCCATTGAGACTTGTGACTTGACCTGAAAATTGATGTTCACTAACATTCTCCAATCAACCTGACTGAGCTAGAGCTATGCTGCAAAGAAGAATTGGCCAGCCTTTTGATGGTGCAGGTAAAGGTGTGTCTATAAGGAATTGACTTTGGGTTGGTGGGAGTTGGGATTTGTATGCAAGCTTCATTTCTCTATGCTAATCTTGGCTAAGGTACTATATCTATGTAGTAAGATTGGTTTTGGTACTGATCCCAATCTAATACATTGGGGCACATGTACTGTATCATAAGGGCTCATGGCCGTTATTGGGGTCATAATCTGTGACCACTTAACAGCCCCCATAGACCTCTATGGCTTCTGGTGACACATGGTGTGTCACTGCACCGCCACCAAGTGAGATGGCTGTTTGTCTGCCAACGGAGAGAGGAGGGTTGATGAGCGCTCACCCCTCCCACCTCCTCCTCCCGGCCCCATGCTCACCTGAGATCCGGTCCGTGTGAGAACATGGCCGTGGGAATGAGACGTAAGTCCAACTTTGTCTGTCTGTTTTTATTTTTTCTTGGCTTATCTGCTGGTCAGATGTATCTTAGCAGTTTTTCCTTATTGATACATGTGGCGTTATGTCTTTAGTGAATTTACATCTTTTTCAAACAAAAGTCTCAATCAGTTCTAAGCTAATTTGTACAGCTTTGGGGAAACCTTAGATTTGCACCAAAATTTGTTACTATTTTGAGACTTTTTAGAATAGTTGCAACTTTCACATCTGGATTCAGGTGATAACTGCAGAAAACTATACAGTAGCGAACTTTGAAGGGAGACCGTCTTAGGTGCAAAAATGAGCACATATGTCATGAAAAGTCTCTAGGAAATAGTTTCTATGTAAGTTTTGTTATTTTACTGTTTATATGCGCTAAGATTTTAGATCCTCTAAAATCTCTAGACGGTTATGGAGGCCAGTTGGTAAGGTCATATTCAAATATTGCATGTGAAAAAGCTTAACACTACAATCAATATAATTACCTAAGAATTTCCACACCGTCAGAGTTATTTTTTTGGCATAACAATGAATTTATGTTGTGGAAATCTCCATGCTGGTATGTTGCTAAAACAAATCTGTTTGATTCATACTCCCTATGCTATATTAAACACTCAACAAAGGGATGAGTTGGCTGGAATGTTGGGAAATACTTGCTTAACAAGGACTCATCTATGCAGGTAATCCATAAGAATTACCCCCGAATTTAAATTTCCAAAACAAACAGATCTGCCAAGTCATTGCTATGAACTTGTTTAGATCAATCTAACTACATTACATACTTCTGTTATGTTATTTGCATATTGCTGTTTCAAAATGTCATGTGGATTGCATATGTCTATGCAGGTTGTTGCCATTATACATATCAAGTTTACTTGTGTATTCTCCAAGACAGAGTAGCAGCCATTTATTGCTGTTACACATAATAATTTACCAAGGCAAAAAAGCCTTTAGGCATACTTTGTGAATCGGAAGCTACATGTTCCAAAAGCTCTGCCCTTGACATGCCTGTAAGGTGGGTTCCCCCTTCTGTTAGAGCCAACAGGACGATGATTACATAGAATGGCAACCACTTCAAGGTGAGTAATGAGGTCTACACAAGCTGTCATCACGATACACACCTTCCCAGCACGAGCTGTGTTAATTGCAGTATTTAAGAGCACCCCTCCTTCAGGCTAGTTCTACCCATTTTATTAATAATCATAATTTATGTGTTCAGTGTGTGCTTACTTTCTATAGCAACCAGCTGTGTGTTCGAGGTGTGTTCGAGAGATCTTCTGAAGAAGAACAGGCATCTACTTCATCCATCTTATTCCAACATGGCTCAAAGCACAGATTGATGGAAAACATCTATTCAAGTGTAACACTTACACAGGGGAATACTTTTCTGTTTCTTAAATGGCATTGAAAGTTAATATGTTAAGTAATATTTGATATATTGTTCTTTTTTTTTTTTGTTACAGTTAATCTGCAAGGGCATATCTATTAAAAAAACCTCTTTGTTTTGGTTCCTCACCTTCAAAAATCTGTAACATTTGTATTTTTCCATGTAAAGAACTGTATGAGGGCTTGTTTTCTGCATAACAATTGTACTTCCTAGCAATGGATAGAAGAGGGCCTGCCAGGAGGCCGTTGGGAGTACACTTTTAGTTTTTTTTCTTGACATTTTTTGTGCTGAAAAACTCAGCTAAAATTGGAGTATATAATGTACTCCTTTATTCTTTGGTTTGGTACAAATACGGGCACACAGACCTGTGTAATATGTTATTTTTTTGCGGTACATGATGACGTCTTCATTAATACAATTTTGGGGACTGTACGATCTTCTGATTACTTTTTATTCAAATTGTTTTGAGTTACAAAATGGCAACAAAGTGTTTTGTTTAGGACATTTGGGCGCAATTCTCTTATCCAGGGATAATCAATTTGATCAATTTTTATCAATTTATATTTTATTACATCAGGACTTTCAGGACATGGTGATGCCTAAACTGTGTATGACTTGTTTTATTTATTTTTATATTGTTTCTGGGGAAAAGGTGGTGATTTGAACTTTTAGTTTTTTTATTTTATTTTTACACTTTGTTAACTCCTCTATGGTACTTGAATCATAGGGGGTCTAATTACTTCTGCCATATATTGAAATAATACTGTAATGAAGTATATGGCAGTTTAAATAGTTAACACCCGCAATCTATGTTACCGGTGGTGCAATGTGCAGTAAATGTCCGCCACAGGCTCTGCCTGTGAGCCCTCTCCATACACTCAGCACAATAGTATGGCACGTGTCGGGAAGGGGTTAAAGTTTTTCTAAAATGTTTTCATTTTTAGGACCCAAAGAATGTTGTAATACTTTTGTACAAAAACATTAACATATACTCATTTCTATTTCCCCAGTTCTTGGCAAGATACAATAGCGATAATATAATAGCAGGCAAAGAGCCTGCAGTCATAGCAACCTCAACTGTGGGATATAGGCGTTGCCACCTTGAATTCGATTGACACCCTTCACCCATGGTCGCTGGGACCCTTTCCTAGGATCTCATGACTGTCATAGCAGGATCTAAACTAGACCATACCAGTGTCAGGGTCTATTTAATTGTTCTTCCAAAATGTTAGCAATGAAAAGGTCAGCTTGTCTTGTACATGACACAGCTTCATACACTGAAGTATAAAAAGTTATTGTCATCAGAATATTGCAATATAGCAAAAAGAATTCCATTTGTACATGATAACAGGTCTTCTTTAACCCCTTAACACCATTGCTGGTTTTCATTTTTGTGCTTTTATTTTTTGCTTCCCACCCTCAAAAATCCATAAGTTTTTTTTATTTTTCTGTGTACAGAGCGACATAAGAGCTTGTTTTCTACGCAGCAAATTGGCCATCTTGTGATGTATTTAACCCCTTAATGACATGTGATGTATCTGTACGTCACATATAAGCTGTTGGTGTATGGAGAGGGCTTACAGGCTGAGATTGGTGCTGTCATTTTGGCTTAGATCGTCCCTCCCAGTGATATTAGCGACGATCTATCTCCGTGACAACCTCAGGTCTTACAAGCTAGGTTTTCTGGACATTTGTTACAATGTCCCACTGGCATATAAATGAGAAGTAAAATCTTCATATGGCATATTGCAGATCCCGAGCTGCACCAATTCTGTGGAATTCCCTACACCAGTCTATTGGGCTAATACCCAACCTCCAAAGTTCTTAAAACTCTTTTTAAAACTTTTTTTAAAACTCTTAAAATCTGTTTAGGCAGGCATATTGAACTCCCTAATTGCATGCAATTTAAACTTTTCATTTTATTAACAAATTCTGTGTACTCCTCTCATTTGTTATCCAGCAAATGCAAGGTACCAAGCTACAGGCATCTCTGCAGTCACATTCACCTTGGACTTTGTATAAAATATGACAGCTGATGACTGGCTCAAGCAGCAGCATTTTTATTTATTAAATTATTTTTATTCCATTCACTTATAAAGAATGGCTCATGTGGGAGCAGGGCCTTGCTCCTACTGTTTCATAAGGCAATCTTATTACATGTCTTATATGCTCCCCATAATCTGTAAAATGCTATGGAATTTGATGGCGCTATATAAATAAAGATTATTATTATTATTACTACCCCTACTGTTATACTGATAACACTCAACCTTATGGGATAAGTAACATTATGGGATTTGAGATTTATTTTATGTTATTTTAGAGGCTGCTTATCCTGCTGTATACAGTATATGCCGTCCTTGGCCCACATTTATGGTGGTTTTCTTGCTGCAGAATTGTGGCGCAAACAGAAATGTGGGCCATGTTGGGCAGAATTGTGACGCATAGTCCGACTAAGCACTTTTTTCTGTTTTGTCGGACAGTGCAGCCATTACACAAAACTGGCAAAGACACGTTATAAATACATGTGCAAGCAGTTTGCTCATTCTTTTCAGTGCAAAGTCAGACAGTAAACTGGTGCAAGCACTTCAATATATGTGGGCCATTATGTACAGATATACACTGATACACTCACCGGCCACTTTATTAGGTACACCTGTCCAACTGCTCGTTAACACTTATTTTCTAATCACATGGCGGAAACATTTAGGCATGTAGACATGGTCAAGACAATCTCCTGCAGTTCAAACCGAGCATCAGTATGGGGAAGAAAGGTGATTTGAGTGTCTTTGAACGTGGCATGGTTGTTGGTGCCAGAAGGGCTGATGGCTACTTTCATCAGGATAATGCGCCATGTCATAAAGCTGGAATCATCTCAGACTGGTTTCTTGAACATGACAATGAGTTCACTGAAATCTCTGAGGAATGCTTCCAGCACCTTGTTGAATCTATGCCATGAAGAATTGAGGCAGTTCTGATTTAGCCAAGTTTCCCTTAAATTCTCATAAATCAACATTATCTTATATTACTTGGCATCAGTGGGAGCGTGTCCTCCTTGGCTGACTGCTCCCATCTACAATTTCCCGTGTCCCATGCTTCTTCTCAGCATGTCATGTGACCAGGGTGATGTCATCTAAGGTTATTTACACAGTTACATTTGCAGCTTTTATCCCATGTATGTATCTACTCACATGTAAATATCATGACATTATCACAGCATGCTTCCATAGACTCCATGGAGGTATGCTGTGATTTCATGTGATCAGATACATACATGGGTTAGACTGTGTAAATGTAACAGGATCTTAGATGACATCACCCTAGTCACTTGAAGTGGCCAAAGATGAACAGAGCTCTCTCTCAATGTTTCACATGACAGCATGTTCTGTAGCAGTGAGACCTGTCAATCAGGAACAAGTAGGCAGGGCAATGCAGCAACCACTGAATATGCAGGGCTTCACTGGACTAAGTGTGATGGACTCATATCAGGTAAGTTGCACATCTGGCAGATTTTTTAACATTGCAGCCATAGAAAGGAACCATTTAAGGGCAATGCTTTTTTAATCATAGTTTTTAGTGGGTTAATTTGCATGACAGGTTCTTTTTAAATATATGTTTTTTTGGATACAAATACCATAACAGATACAAATGTTTCATTAATTAATATGTAGGATGTTAAAAATAAATAGGTTTATAATGGAAACCATAATGCAGATTAATGCAAGACTCCTGCCATTGGTGACCCGAACTGAAAAGTTAATGATAACACTTTCTGGCAATATGAATTTCCATCAACCTCCACATCCGCACTACATGGGTGTCCCTATGAACTGGAAGCAAAATATGCTCAGTTAATTTTACAAAAGTTTATTAGGATGCAAACAGAATTAGTGATGCCTTATGAACATCCATGCATTGAAAAGCAGCTAGTACTGCTCTAGTTGACTGAACAATGAGTTGAATCTAAAACAGAGCCCAGTAACGGACAAAATAACAACCTTATAACAGCAGGTAATGGTCACCTTACTTTCAGCTTTCCCTTTATTTTTACCCTGATAATGGATCAAGAGATTGATTTTTTCAAATTCCTTAAGCCTTTGCTGATATAGAAGGACACACCTGCAAATATCAATCAATTGAGGAATTATCTGATTATCTGCTGAGTGGTTAAGACATATAAAAGGCAGGCAAATCTCTTTATAATACTGAAATTTGGAGTTCACCTTGGGAACAACAAGCCTGTATTCCCCCACCCTTCTGGCCAAGGTAAATGTCTTGATGCCAAGATAAGGGAAAGGAATCTTGTGGAAAAGCTCAAATTGGGTTTGTGTATGGTCTGACAATATTAGATTAGAAGTCCTCTTAAAGGATATCAACCATTCAAAAAACCAAAAAACAGCTAAAGATACTCACCTTCGCTCCTCTTCATCTTGATCCCAGCCTAATCTTTATCTTAGCTAATCTTGACACGCTGGGATCACCTAAAAAAGAAACTTATAATTGCATAATTAGCAGCCCAAAGCACTGGACATCTTGTCCCCATGCTCCAAGCTGCTAATTATAACGTTTTTTTCTATGTGGTCTTGGCGTGTCAAGATTAGCGGAGGACAGTGCCGGGATCAAGATGAAGAAGAATGACTGTCTTTAGCTTTGTTTTGTTTTTTTGACCGGTTGATTTGCTTGAAAGAACCTCTTAACCAAGGATGAATCTGCAAGTTTTTGTGCTAGGACGGCAGAAAGAGATGCAAGCTGGACTTTGAGGTTAGAAATTTGTAGTCCTCTGTACAAGCCTTATTGGAGACCTCTGAGATTCAAGCTGATATTAGAAAGTCCCTCATGTTTGATTATGCTACTGGTAAGTACGTACACAAGATCTCTACCAGGGAAATTGATTAATGGGCTTCTAATCATTTCCTTCTGACCTCTGTTATAATTACCAGCAGATTAGAGGGTTTCTAATAAACTTTCTTTGGACAGTTCTTCTATGTCTGCTACCACCAAAAGGATAGTGTTAAGCTGACAGGGAACAGGAAATTTTCTGTTGAGGGATCTCTGAAACATGTCCCAAGATTTGACTAGAAACTCCTGAATGCTTCTTGCAAGAGCCTGGGCCTACAGTACTACTGATGAGGTAGTGTAGGTTAAGCAGAGAAGAGGAGATTACATTTGATCACACCTGGTAAAACCATTTTAGTTTTCTTTCCACTGGAAGCCTGGCATCAATGCTCAGCACAATGCCTTCTGGTAAGATTGGGGTTATTAGATCTATCCAAAACACCATTTCTTCTTGAGTCTCTATGTCCTCTGCCACCATTTACTGCTGATGTGCTGTCAAATTGGCTTGAAATAACTAATGTATTGTTATCTGCTGATACGTAATATAATGTTTTTTGTCCCTAGGATATAATGCTGACCACTAGTGGCTTGTTTATATAGGATGGTCTGAGAGCTGAACATACAGATGTTTCCAGAAAAAGGAAGGAGCTACATCCATCAGTAAAACCAATTGTCAGATGTAGTTTTTGTTCAGTCTGTGGAAATTTTTGAGGAGATAGAGAGTAGAGATCCATCTGATGGATGATAGAGGTAGAGGTCCTATGAAAGGGGAGGGAAAATATGTGAGTCAAAGGAGTATTAGTAATAGTGATAGAGTGGCAAAGTTTGTGTGAGAACTCTGCAAGGAAAGACCCCATGTCCTTTCTGTGAGTTGTTATGTGAGTTATCCTTGGGTAACTACAAGGGTTTCTTATATGAAGAGGTTTACGCCCCACAGCTGGGATATTGATTTTGGATAGTAAATTTTGGATGCCAACAAATGGACTCAGTTTTTAAAAAACTGTTTTTAAAGAGGACAAGTAAAAAGCATTTTCACCACTTTCACCATTTTCATCAGCTACATCTAGGTCTCAGACAAGGAACCAGCCAGTAACCAAAGTATTGTGACTCCATTTTTTATCTTCCATTTTTTTATTTTCTTTTTTAAAGCAGTAAGTTCTTTAGTAAGTTCTGATTCATCTCCCCTCACTGCCTCCTGCTTTTCAGTGTCCCTGCTGCACCAACACACCAGTACATCAAGTGCGCTCTCAAACACCATCAGGCCAGGGACACTATTACCACCAAGATCCAATATCAGTGCAGCCCCATTATCACTGCAACCTGAACACCCAGGGAAATATAGGAGACAGCTAGCCACAATGACATCATAAAAACAGAACTGGGCACATTGGAGGATTTAAATCCACCAGCCTCCATGTTACTACAACTATCATCGTCACCTCATCCTTTATTCAACCCCATTCCACTCCGGGTAACTTTGAGGTATGCTGCACACAAGGACTGTACAGAATCAGCCTTGCCTCAGTTTCCGCCTATAAATTTTCGGCTATAAATTTAAGATGTCTAATACTTTTGATGATTGTTATTGGTTAACATTTTATTCAAGATGCCATTTCAAAAGAGATAGAAAAACAACACAAAAATGCACTGTTGTAAATTTGTCTGGCTCCTTCTGGATGTGAAAAGATAATAAGAGTTGTAGGATACCTAAGTAGCCCAAAACAATGCATATTTTTATGTACATTTCCCGCCAGTATTTTTTATAGTGAGACCTATGCATATTTTTGGCACTGAAGTAATTGAAATTCTCTCACATTTTCTTTTATATTTTCTTATGCTGACTATTTGTGCTTTGAGAAAGTTTGACTGATTGTGCCTGTGGTTTTAATTATCCCTGAAGAATGCATGGAAACTATAAATAAAATCCATGTGGTATGAATTAAGCAGGACGTATAACGAAGGCACTGTTTATAAAATATCCAGTCAGAGGCAGCATTCGCAAAATTTCATTCAAGAACACAAGATTGAAGCACAGGTTAAAGCAGGTTTAACAAGGAAACCAGTTAGATGCAGATCTTCACATCACCTATAGACATCTGGTGCCATTATACAATACTCACTGGGTATAGTAAGACATTTAGGCAACACCAATTGACAATGTGGAACTTAGCTTGCCTAACATAAAATACACACCTGTATATACCAGGTCAGGGACCTAAATTTAAATAAAACACCATCTAATGACTAGTAAGTAACTAGTTCCTCCAAACTATCAATATTTCAAGTGAAAAGCAAAGCACCAAATGCAGAGATACTTTCACAATGCCAAAATGCAATGGAGGTAACTTATGAGGCCCTAAATGCCACAATTTTGTGTGAAATCTTTGAGCAATTAAGAAAAAAGTTTTGTATTATTATACAGTATTTGTTTCTCTGTTAACTCCACTGTTAAAAAGCTGGTGGTAAAGTGGAGATAGTTAACCTGTTGAGTAACTTTTGTAGAGGGGTGGTGTTACATCAGACAACATACCGTAATAATTTAATAAGATATAATTAATCCATGCACTGTTGCCCACAATTTGATCCCACCTATCCCCTTTTTGGTCGATGTGAGCACTTATATGTGGGAGGGGGCTGAACTCTTACAGAAGAGCCCATAAGCCCTGAGGCCCTTGAGACTTGTTATACTATGCATATAACAGATGGTGATGAATAAGGTATTGAATATATTCTGGATAATCATTACGTATAATTAAGGAATTGCAATGGATAATGCATAATTTTCCACACATGCTTTTGTATTTCTTGGTTCCCATTTTGCTTCAGCACACTTGGCTATACAGCTATCACACATGATATGTTTTTATTAATGTCCCACTTGGAGGCTACTGTAATATATTGAAGGATTTATGTATTACAGAGTATTATAACTGTCAGTTTAAGACTGACACTCAACCTCTACCAAGGAGAGGAAAGACAAACCTTTCCTACTTTCCATCTGTCTGGCTCCTTAAATGATGCAGTCACAAAGTGTATGGGTTTGAGCTACCTGTAACATAGTTGCCTCCATATATAGCAGATGCAGCAGTAGCCTGGCTGTGTATTAGAGATGACCCCCTGCTGCCGATCTTGTCATAGACTGTCAGTGCCTACACAATCATCAGGATAAGTATTTTGGACCTGGAACTCTGAGGAGCCTGTCACAAAACACCCTTATTCAGCCTCCCTCATGTCCACACAGACAATAAACAACATATCCCCAAACAGGTTTTATAAAAATTGATTGTAGATTCCTACTTCTATAGTCTTCACTATACTATCTTAAGCTGCACATGCACAGGGCTCCAGAGATGCCAATATAGTGTTACAGGTCCCCCCACAGTAGCCAATATAGTCACAGTGCCCTTATTTCACCTGGACTGCATCTCACAGGCCACCAGGTGGAAGAACCCATGCTTTACTGCAACAGCTCAAAGGTGGGATCTGGTTTAGAGCCCAGCTTTTGTCTAGTTCTCTGAACCAGCTGTCAATTTAGCAATGTTTTGGGGGAACTGTGGAGTACCTGTCAGCTCCCACCTTAGTATTGGTGTCTTAAAGACACTGGTACAAATGATCAGGAGAAAATATTGGGACACTGGGCTGGGTTTATGACTGGAGTCCCAGTATTCTCCCTAAATTGTAAAAAAGGAAAAAAAGAAACAAGCAGCTCACCAGTATCCAAATGTCATGTTGACTTTGGTATGTTGCTTGCATTTTAATAAAAAAGCAACCCTACGTGTTTTGAACTTGTGTGTGTCAGTCCATAGTCATGATCTCAATGGCCTCAATCGCATCGCACCTATCCTATGACTGCATTCTACTAAAAATAACAACACACCTTTTCAAAGGTTGTGTCTGGCATTTCAGTCCAGCTTGATTCACTTAAAGTGTAACTAAACTTTTAACAAAATTGCGTAAATAAATAGTGCAGAGGAAAATAGTAAACTTTGTAATATACTTTATTCAAGAAAGGTGCTCTTGTGTTCTCCTTTTCCCAATTTTTTCCCTTTTAAGCAGTTTGTTTAAATCTGCTTTCTGTCCTATACTCTTCTAAGACAGATATAATAGCCAGGTACAGTGTCTAATCATTTAACTTTTTACAGGACAGTCTAATCTTCTCAGACAAATTAATCATCAAGGATTAAGTATTAGCCTCCTTATTTGTTTGAAGTGGACAGGCCTCAGAAGCATTCATTTCATTAACTGCATGAAGAAAACCAGAAAACAGACATATAGAAGCTGCTTTACTTCATTATGTATATTATGAAGTGTACTATTATCACCTGCACTATACATATGTGTGTATGTATCTGCTCTCATTCCAGCAACTCTCTGTGTCTCTGACAATCTCATTCCAGCTACTGTCTGTGTCTCTGATACTCTCTTTCCAGTTACTGTCTGTGTATCTGATACTCTCTTTACAGTTACTGTCTGTGTCTCTGATACTCTCTGATACTCCCATAGACTGTCACTTTGTCTATGGAGAGATTTATCAGAAGTGTCTGAGAGCAGAACTGCTCTAGTTGCCCATGGCAACCAATCAGAGCTCAAGTTTCATTTTTGCACAGCTGTTTATAAAATTCTGATATCTGATTGGTTTCCATGGGCAACTGGAACAGTTTTACCTCAGACACTTCTGATAAATTTCCTCTTATCACACATAAGTAACCAAAGCTCATATTAATGACCTGTGGATGAACAGCAACCAATCACGGCTTAGCTTCCGACTGCCACAGCAGCAACAGACAATGGCTCCTGTATATGGTGGGTAATAAGTGGATTTTGGAAAGCGTGGGGTGAAAATTCTAGGTCAAAACTTGGTTTTTGATGTTTTCTGTGTCACAAAGAGCGACTGTGCAAAATTTGGTGACAGTAAACGCAACGGTACAGATTCCTTTAGTGGACATACATACAAACATACATACATACACTCAGCTTTATATATTAGATTAGAGATTTACACACTGGGGCAGATTTACTTACCCGGTCCTGTTGCGATCCCCGCTGTGCGTTGTCCGACGAGGATTCCTGCAGAATCGCGGTCCGCGGGCCCTTAGTAAATGTGTCCCATTGTGTTAAGTGGCCACAAACATTCCTATCTGTTTTTCATTACAATTAAAATGTTTGGACTGTAAGATAGTCAGATGGTCCTCAGCACCAAGGCTTCATCTTATTCTATGTTATATAGTATTTAGAAGTGCTAACAATGATAAGTCATTCAGAGGACCATGCACACTCTCTAGTGTCCCTTGTCCATGGTACTGAACAATAATAGCTTAACTTTATGTATATCAAAATACAATATAAAGGTCTAATGGTCAATATAATTATATACAATATAATGGTCTAAATGTCTTCACATGAAAAGATGAATTATGTTCCACCTGGTCAGGATCCAGATGCAAGTATTAATCCAACAAACATATGGACATAGACTTTTGAATATGCTGTCAAACCAACAAATGAGAAACCTTAGGAAAATGTGTTTATAACTTGGGACTTTGTCACCAGATTTTACTAAAATCAGGTAGGGGATGCAATGTATTTTCTACAATTCACCTTTTTATGTGAAATCTCATCTGTCTACCTACAAAAATTCCCCTTTAAAGTCATGAGTAAATGCATATTTTGCCTGACATGAGTCTGTTTAAGAGGGTGAAAGGAAGTGTCACTTCCATAGTCCCTAGAAACATTTGGTGTCATATTAAAGACAAGAATCTCATCATATTATCAAATTGCATTACATGAGCTACAGAACCAGAGATGTAGAAAGTTAAGTGGAAGGTGGGAATTAGATTTTTATTTGATTTTCAGCTCACTATATCTTTCTGTATCTCTGGTTCACAGAACAAGCCTGATAATGAGGTCCTCATGTTTAATTTGACATCAAAACCATCTTTCTGGGTACTATAGAACCAAGTGACATCTGAAGTGATGCTCCCACTGCAGCCTCTAAACATGAATAAATGTGACTCTTATTTTCATATAGCTTTGGGGAAGATTTCCTTAGGTAAATAGATGAGATTTCACATAAAAGAGTGAATTCCAGAAATTGCATGTCATACCCTACCTGAGGATGCCAGTAAATGGTGGTAGGTTCAGTTTAAATCATTTGGTATGAAACAAAATAATATATAGTATTAATTTTCATAAATATCATTATTAATAATATGCAAGCATGGGGTTAATTTTTGTTATAATTTTTGCAAAGTAGAAAAAGAGGGTAGGGAATGTAGGAAAGGGAAAGGTGTGAGTGTATCTTAAAAATTTACTTTTATTTATTGCTTAAAAATCTTCAACGAGTATTTTTGCTCATATAAAACAAATTTTCTTATGGCAGTATTCTTATGGCAGTATACTAAACTGCTTGAATATTATCCAGGTCACTGGGGTGGTGTGTGTGCACCCCGGGATAGCACTAGGGTAGGGGCGCCCTTATATTTTATTGTCCCCTCCTAGGTTAAATATTTCTCCCACTTATTTCTGTTGTGGGTATCAAAGAAACAGGAACAGAGATTAAGGATTAATACAGTTCCAGTGTTGTCTTGCAGCCTGACGCGCTGCTATGATAGTAGTATATGTTTCACTGTCAGGAGAGCGATGCCGATGTATAATGAGATTTTTGTCGCTCCCTGACTAGTTGCACTGTGTCGCGCCAGCAGTAAATTGTATTGCTGGGATCGCGGCCATAAGGAGCATGTGTCGCATCTCCCTTACTGCTTTGGCGCAGACACGATCGTCTCGGCTTGCGTGCGTCCACACCGCCGGGACTAGCAAATATTTGGTGCACTGGTAACTGATTTCTATCACTATATTTATTGATTGCTACTGTCCCTGATTGAATCTGTCCCTAAGATGTGACTCTGGATAAGCTAATAGTGTCCCGACACGTGTTTCGCCGGGTCTCCCCGGCTTCTTCTAAGGGCAAAGACGCCCGGTTCCGGGCGCTTTTTATTAAGTCATTAATGATTGACGGCTTAATGAGCCAATACCAAACAGCTAGTACTTTTAATATGTTTGGTTAGTTAAAATAGTGACGAAAGTGTATCATTATCCTTTCTTCCAATGATGTCATTGTATTATATTGTATATAAACAATATTATCAGTCTCTTCTGTCCGAATCGTGATTATTCGGAAGAGACATGATATTGACAGTTGGGAAGGAGGGGCCAGTATAAAGTACAGCACTGTTGAATCCGAATAGAGGTAAGTCTTTTAGGTTATTCTTCTGCCTTAAAGTGATTTGTTATCACTAAATATTAGGAATGAATAATCATGAGAGGTACAGTAGGATGTTATGGATGTAAACTGACTATTTAATTATAGTCAAAATACGAGGGGGGAAAAAAGGGAGAGAAAAATTGTCCCTGTGAAATACAGGAATATCTGTGTCATTATACAGTTGTGTTGTCTAAGGTCCGAAAAGAGAGTAATACTGGTTTATGAAATCAGTTGGAAATAGGACAAGGAAAGGTGAATTATTTATTCCCATTTTATATGAATGTGCACATAGATGCTAACCATAATGAAGATCATAAGAAGCATCCAAAGCCAAAATTGTCATTCAGGCCTCTGGGTTTTAGGCTGCCCATCCTATAGATCCAATAACTCTCTTTCTGCAGAAGCAGAGTATCCAAATCACCACCTCTAATGCCTAATGTAACTTGGGTGATTGCCCACCCTTTGAGGCCCTTGTAGTTACAGTTATGGAATTTTCGAAAGTGTTCTGCGATGGGTGTGGGCTGGAAGATTTTTTTCCGTTTCTCGGCTTCCTTCTGCATTTTATCATAGTTTTTTATGGAGTATATATGCTCTCTAATCCTTGTTCTCATCTCTCGGATGGTTTTCCCCACATAAATCAACTTACACGGGCATTGCAAAGCGTAAATTACTCCCGGTGAAGAGCATGTAATATGCTCCTTGATGTCATAATTATGTCCATCCTTGTCCTCAAATCAAGTGGGGTGTGAGGCTGTCAAGTATTTCTTAGAACGCAACAACGATAAAAGCCCAATGCGACAAAAATTTATCTTGGAAGCCTTGCTCTTCGTACTTCGCCACAACTACTTTGTATTTGATGCCCGCTTCTTCCTCCAGACCCAGGGAACGGCGATGGGCGCAGCATGTGCGCCCACGTTCGCCAATTTGTTCCTTGGGTGGTGGGAGGAGGAGCGGGTATTCTGTGACACTCTAGAGGAATCCACGCATCATATTGTACTATGGAAAAGGTACATAGATGACGTGGTGTTCATTTGGAAGGGATCAGAGGAGAGTATGAGGGAATTCATATTGCATCTCAATAATAATGATTGCAATATTAGACTTACCCTCACACATAGTAAAACTTCCATTCCCTTCCTCGACATTAACATTGAGGTGGATAAAGATGGTTCAATCCAAACACGAATGTACAGAAAAGAGACGGCTACCAACAGCCTGCTACACGCAGGGAGTGCCCACTTACCCCGAACCATCAAGGGAATTCCGAAAGGGGAATTCCTAAGACTAAGAAGGAATTGTTCCACTCTTGAAAGGTTTAAGGACGGAGCAATAGCCCTGAAGGAACGCCTACGACAGAGGCTGTACTCGGGTCGCTCTATAAAAAAAGCATATAATGTCGCACTCCGTACCGACAGATCCTCTTTGCTACAAGTAAAACCTAAAACTGTAGATTCACAAATCAGATTCATTACCACTCTACATAATAAATGGAATGAAATGAACCAGATCCTTAACCGTCACTGGGGGATACTCACCCTGGATCCTGACTTAGCTAAAGTGGTAGGGGAAAGGATCTCATGTGGATATCGAAAGGGTTCCTCTATAGGCAATATGTTGGTTCAGAGTCACTTCTGTAAGACCAAGAAGGTCACACACCACAAATATGCAGGATTCTATCCCTGTGGACTCTGCATGGCGTGTCAGATTCTGGTACGAACAACAAAATTTGAGGACAAGGATGGACATAATTATGACATCAAGGAGCATATTACATGCTCTTCACCGGGAGTAATTTACGCTTTGCAATGCCCGTGTAAGTTGATTTATGTGGGGAAAACCATCCGAGAGATGAGAACAAGGATTAGAGAGCATATATACTCCATAAAAAACTATGATAAAATGCAGAAGGAAGCCGAGAAACGGAAAAAAATCTTCCAGCCCACACCCATCGCAGAACACTTTCGAAAATTCCATAACTGTAACTACAAGGGCCTCAAAGGGTGGGCAATCACCCAAGTTACATTAGGCATTAGAGGTGGTGATTTGGATACTCTGCTTCTGCAGAAAGAGAGTTATTGGATCTATAGGATGGGCAGCCTAAAACCCAGAGGCCTGAATGACAATTTTGGCTTTGGATGCTTCTTATGATCTTCATTATGGTTAGCATCTATGTGCACATTCATATAAAATGGGAATAAATAATTCACCTTTCCTTGTCCTATTTCCAACTGATTTCATAAACCAGTATTACTCTCTTTTCGGACCTTAGACAACACAACTGTATAATGACACAGATATTCCTGTATTTCACAGGGACAATTTTTCTCTCCCTTTTTTCCCCCCTCGTATTTTGACTATAATTAAATAGTCAGTTTACATCCATAACATCCTACTGTACCTCTCATGATTATTCATTCCTAATATTTAGTGATAACAAATCACTTTAAGGCAGAAGAATAACCTAAAAGACTTACCTCTATTCGGATTCAACAGTGCTGTACTTTATACTGGCCCCTCCTTCCCAACTGTCAATATCATGTCTCTTCCGAATAATCACGATTCGGACAGAAGAGACTGATAATATTGTTTATATACAATATAATACAATGACATCATTGGAAGAAAGGATAATGATACACTTTCGTCACTATTTTAACTAACCAAACATATTAAAAGTACTAGCTGTTTGGTATTGGCTCATTAAGCCGTCAATCATTAATGACTTAATAAAAAGCGCCCGGAACCGGGCGTCTTTGCCCTTAGAAGAAGCCGGGGAGACCCGGCGAAACACGTGTCGGGACACTATTAGCTTATCCAGAGTCACATCTTAGGGACAGATTCAATCAGGGACAGTAGCAATCAATAAATATAGTGATAGAAATCAGTTACCAGTGCACCAAATATTTGCTAGTCCCGGCGGTGTGGACGCACGCAAGCCGAGACGATCGTGTCTGCGCCAAAGCAGTAAGGGAGATGCGACACATGCTCCTTATGGCCGCGATCCCAGCAATACAATTTACTGCTGGCGCGACACAGTGCAACTAGTCAGGGAGCGACAAAAATCTCATTATACATCGGCATCGCTCTCCTGACAGTGAAACATATACTACTATCATAGCAGCGCGTCAGGCTGCAAGACAACACTGGAACTGTATTAATCCTTAATCTCTGTTCCTGTTTCTTTGATACCCACAACAGAAATAAGTGGGAGAAATATTTAACCTAGGAGGGGACAATAAAATATAAGGGCGCCCCTACCCTAGTGCTATCCCGGGGTGCACACACACCACCCCAGTGACCTGGATAATATTCAAGCAGTTTAGTATACTGCCATAAGAATACTGCCATAAGAAAATTTGTTTTATATGAGCAAAAATACTCGTTGAAGATTTTTAAGCAATAAATAAAAGTTAATTTTTAAGATACACTCACACCTTTCCCTTTCCTACATTCCCTACCCTCTTTTTCTACTTTGCGAAAACTTAACTTAATAGGTGGTGCACACCGTGAGTGTTCAGAGAATTGGAACACGAAAAATAACTCCTTGTTATAATTTTTACAACATTCACATTTGCATGGGCGCCACCATTTTGGTGAGGATCGTCGCTCTCCGTGACGTCATCGGGGGGCGGTGATCGGTTGCCATGACAGCCTTGGGTCTTCCAAAGACCCAATGTTGTCTCCTTTTAACCCATTCATTACAATGTGTGACTTGCACATTGTGATGAATGAGGAGTAAAATCCCCATATACTGCCATACACTAGTATGGCAGTATATGGCAGTATTGATCAGACAATCTAGGGTTAAAGTTACCCTAGGTGGTCTGAAAAATAGTAAAAATAAAAATTAAAAAAAATTATATTAAAAAACCTTAAAAATTCAAATCACCCTCCTTTCCCTACAAGTCATATAAATATAAATAAACAGTTAAAATCGTAAATACATTAGCCATGTCCGAAAATGCCAGATCTATGAAAATATAATAATGGCTTTTCACTGCATTTAAACCTGTAATGGAAAATAGTGCCCAAAGTTGAAAATGACACTTTTTTGCCATTTTGAAAAATATAAAAAGTGATCAAAAGATTGTACAGTCCTAAAAGTCACACAGAATGACAACACCCACAGCTCCATAAACCAAAGTATGAAAAAGTTATTAGTGCCAGGAGATGGCAAAATTTTAAAAAAATTCTTGTACATGAGGTTATAATTTCTGTAAATGTATGAAAACATTATAAAACCTATACAAATTTGTTATCCCTGTGATTGCACTGACCCAAAGAATGGGACACACAGTGAAAGCAATAAAATCCAAGCCCACAAGAAACAGTGCAAATGCGGTTTTTCACCATTTTCACTGCATTGTGAAGTGCAATTTGTTACAAAGAAAACAAGACATCACAGAGCTCTTTATGTGTAAAAATAAAAAAGTTATAGATTTTAAATGGGGAAGAGTGATAAATGGAAATGAAAAAACAAAAAAGGGCCATGTCGTTAAGGGGTTAAAGGTTAGCTGCTTTCTCATTATTCAACATTTATTTCTTTTTAAATGCACCGTTCACATTGATGTTAGGGCCATTATGGCGAATAGTTTACTAAAAAAAATGCAACATGAGAGTATAAACTGGTCTTTAATAGTGAATAAGCTTTTAACAAACTTTGTGCAAATCAATAAAGGTGAATATTAGATATACATCTCATCTGAGAAAAATGCTACTTTCTGCGCCTGTCAAGCTACATTCTTCCTGCTCACTGCTGCCAATTGACATTTATAATGTATGAGCTTGATGATGTGTTTCTGAAAAGAGATGAGCAGATTTTCCCCTACTTTCTCTGTACAGCGTATGACAGACTTAAAAGTAGTTGTAGAGCATCTGGGAAAGCTGTGTATTCAGGCTGCCTTGGTTATAAAGTTTCATCACAAATAGGTGTCGTGGTGGATTTTCTTAAATGTACAAGACAATAAGAGTTTTATGGACCTTGGATAGTAGTTATTCCTCAGGGAAAGAATAGATAGGTAGTGTTTTTCCAGGGAGTTTTTCGGCGCCAAACGCTCAAAATCAAACTTTTTATACTCAAACCTGTTATATTTAGGTTTCTTTATTGAATATGGAATAAATTCACTTATCTTTTTGCACAATTCTACGTCTGGAGTTCTGTTATCACCTTTCTATATACTAGATAGATAGATATGAGAGATTGATAGATAGATATGAGAGATAGACAGATACATATGAGAGATGGATGTGAGAGATAGACAGATAGATATGAGATAGATAGGTAGGTAGATAGATAGATACATATGAGATAGATACACCTGTGTGGGTGTGTCTAAGATGCAAAAGGCCTCATTGGTCAGCAGTATGTAGTTGATGTCACAGGGGGCAGGTTACCATGGTTGCTATGGGACACAAAAAATATACTAAATGAAGACCGAGAGGCAAATTACTTTGAGGAATTATTTCCAGGGATGCCTGGAGCAGAATTATGTATTTTAGTTATTTTTTGTTCAGAATAACGGTTACACTTCAAGTTTGTGACTGTAATTTTTAAAAATTAGAAAAACTGTAAGGGGTATAAATGCTTTTACAATCCATTGTAGATTTATCTGATGCGGTTGCAGTTTGCATTGTTTTTACTGAATTATCTACATGTTCTTTTTGTATCATTTGCACAATGTACTGATTTAATCAGATCCAACTGGATTTTTTTAACCATAATTAGTGTAAATTGACATCATGCAAAGTACCTGCCTTATTCTAAGATAATGTACATAAAGGGTCCTGCTTCCACTTTTTCCAGTTCCGTGTAGTTTTCTATCTTTTGTACTTCCATTTGTTCTCATCTTGAATGTAAATCCTGTATTGTACTCCTAGAGGAGAGGCAATTCTACCATCAACATAGACAAGGGTTCTTTACTGTAAGGTCCTGCAGGGAAAGCAATGTACACTCTGCACTGTGAAGCTTCTCATCACGATCTATGTCCAGAGGACACGAATCATGATGAGAGAGGAGGATGCCCGGGCAGCGAGACAAATGTCCTGCTGACCCAGGGAGATCCGGGGCACCAACCAAAAGATCCGGGGCTGAGCCCCAGATCTTTTGACCTAGTGATGCCCCTGGTTTGACTTGCTGGACTTGCGTCTTTTTCTGGCCTTATCTACTATGATACCGCCGGCCGTAACCGTTTTTATATTTTGATAGATCGGGCATTTTGGGACGTGGCGATACCTAATATGTTTGTGATTTTTACTGTTTATTATGTTTTATATCAGTTCTAGGGAAAGGGGGGGTGATTTGAATTTTTAATATTTTATACATTTTTTTTCTTTTTTTAACTTTTTTTTTTCTTTTTTTTTTCACGATATCTTAGACCATCTAGGGTACATTAACCCTAGATGGTCAGATCGCTCCTACCATATACTGCAATACTTCTGTATTGCAATATATGGCATTTTTGCAGCACATTCATTACAATGAGCCACTGGCTCATTGTAACGAATCTGCAGAAGCCAGATAGCCTCGGGTCAAACGAAGACCCGAGGCTACCATGGCAACCAATCGCCGCCCCCCGATGACGTTCGGGGGCGCAGCGATCGTAATAAAGATGGCGGCACCGCGCGCCACGTCTTTTAAACGCCGCCGGCGACTTTGCCGGCGGCAATGGAAGGGTTAATAGCCGCGATAGGTGCAAGCACCAACCGCGGTTATTAGCGGTGGGGGTTTTTTGCAGAGCGTTAAGGGGTTAATAGACTTCGGCCTCTTTTAAAAGCCAGAACAAAAAGGGAAAGAGGCTGAAAATTCTCATTTTTAGAACTTGAAACCATTGTCTGTGTTTATTGTTTCTTTACTTTTTTCAAATACAATGTCATTTTTTTAGCGTATATATCAGTTCTAGTAACAAAGTGAATAAGATTTTTATGAAAAATCCACAAATACAAAAAAAATAAAGAATTTGTGCAGAAATTGTATGTAGTAGATTTTCATACATACTAAGCTACATTTATTGCAGTGTTTGCACCAGTTTTTTGGCTTGCATGCAAACTGCTTGCACATGCATTTATAAAGTGTCTGCGCCTGTTTTGAGTCACAGCTCCACTGTGTCCGACAAGACAGTAAAGATGTGGACCTAAAGGGGCGTTAGTGCTTAGTCGTAGTTTGCGCCACATTTATTACTGACTTGTGCCACAATTCTGAGCTTTACAATCCCCCCTACTCTATATAATTCCCTGCAATGCCTTTCTACATCTTCTTTATACTGCACTCCTCAATATGAAGTGAACCCCTCCGCTGTGCATCAACTCCCTCTTTAAAGTGCCCCCACTCTATACAGTTTACCCTATATCACTCCCTTTTATACTTGTCGAACCTGCTGCATATCACCCCAACTGCCCTGCACTGTACACTGCCCCCTCCACTCTAGATTACCATCTTGCCTCATCTAAATACAGTAACCCCTGATTGCAGCCAATAATAAAATAATAAAAGTTAACTTACCTACAGCGATCCCATACTATGTCTCTACAGCCTTGCTTTTGTGCTGTGGCTGTACTGCAAGGACACAAATGGCTCAATCAGTGGTTGTGTCAAGAAGAGGGTACATCCACAATCTATGGTATCTGCATCTTAAAAAGATGCCTAGAAGACTTACGGTTCTGGCGCTGACATGTGAAGAACCAGGGTCGAGCGCTCCCCACTTCTCTAGCCGCAGAAAGGACATATAGCCCGTCGGAAAACCCCCTAATGCCCTGCAAATACGACCCAGATATCCTCCACTAGACAGTGGACTTATATGGAGCAATATTTCCTGAGAAGCAGCAGAAAAGCCATGACTCTAACAGCTTCAACATCAGCCACGCGGCAATCCAAGATGGCACTGCGAGAAGCCAGCAGAGAGCTGGGCGCAGGCACTCCGGAGCTCCATCAACAACCTGAGGCCGAACAAAACACCCGGGAGAAGGAAGACCCCGAATAGATTGACCACGGTAGGCTGGCAATAGAAGTAGCTCGGCACCTGACGCCATAACTTACCTCGTCCCTGGCAGTGACGATACAAACTTTGCTGCAAGAACTCCAGCATGAGGTGCGACAGCATGGAGCAAGACTAGAGGCGGTGGAGGAGAGAGTGTCTTCAGTGGAGGATGAGGCGCAGAAACAATAAGGTGCAGGCCCTAGAAAAGCAGATGGCCACGCTCTCATGGAAAATGGAGGACTTAGAGAACAGATCGCAGAGGAACAACCTCTGAAGAGTTGGACTGCCAGAATCTGTACCAGCAGGAGATCTGCAACATATATGTGAGATAGAATTGCCAAAGGCTCTTGGTATTAGACCCTAGAGGAGAGTGGAGAGACCACATAGAGTGGGCCCTTACAAGCCAGCAGGGGAAACCTCAAAAAGGCAAGTTATTGTCCGCTATTTGGATTACAATGATAAAGATGACATTCTGAGGAAGTTCCGCAATTGGAGGGAACCTCTAAGGATGCAAGGTCATAAAGTCCTGATATTTGGTGATTTCTCAGTGGGGGTATCAAAAAAGTGCAAAGCCTTCAGCGAGGTGTGCACGAAACTGGTCAAGCACAATATTTGTTTCCAACTATTGTATCCAGCAATGCTGCGTGTCAACTATTGGGCCTTTCAGGACCCAACAGAGGCAGAGCGCTTCATGGTAGAGCTAACAGAAACAGAAGACAATGAAGGCCGTGGCAATAGAGCGTCACCTACACTGAGGAGAAGTAGACCGTGGGACTGGAGAGAGTCACCATCTCGCAATACTGAATGGCTATGGAGCGTACCAAAGACCCAACGTTGATAAAGAGCTCCAGGACATTGCAGTGGGGAGGAATCTCCGACATAGGTAGCAAGGCTCCTAGAGACTGTGCAAGTACCTGTATCCAATGGGGTCATAACGGTTTTTAAGGGGAAGGGAGTATGATAAAGGATATAAAGCCTGTTGGAAGGAAAAGGGCGAGGGCAAAAAGTTCTATTGTCAGAAGAAAGGAAGTCTTGATACCACAAGTGGGGACACAAGAGAGTAGGGAGCAGTTTATGAAGGGGTGGCAAAAGGAGTGGGGGAGAGACTTAGGGGGAGATTGTTTAATTTTAATGTTGTTAAAGGTGATACTGTACATATATGGAAGAGAGAAGAACAATAAGAGAGGGGTACCAGGGCAATGTCGGCATAAGAAAGTACTCCAAACTAGCTCTTTCATCCACAGACTATGAGGATAATCTCATGGAACTAGAAGGGGTTGCACTCCCCACAGAAGCGTAATATGATTCTTCGCCATTTAAAGAAACCAGTCGCAGACATTGCCCTGCTACAAGAAACGCATAAAAAAGAGGGTTTTACTAGAATGAACAAAATGTGGGCAGGTAGCGTGGTAGGATCGCCAGCTAAAGATGGAAAAGCGGGAGTGCTCACTATAATTAGTAAACACCTACAGTGTCGGCTAATATCAGAATATGCAGATCAATAAGGGAGAATATCCCAAGTGACAATCTCTCCCTCAGGGGGAGAACTTAACCTGTACAACGCATATGCCCCCAACACTAAAATATTGGGGGATAGTGGGGATGACAAAATAGTTCCTGGAGATTTTAACTTGGTAGCACCAGACATAGAGGTTAGAAGCAGACTGACAACCTCCAGGGTAAACAATGGGAGGGAAGTAGCGCCCAACCAGACCACTATTCTATCTGAGTTTTTTTTGCGGAGGTGGGAATAATAGATAGTTGGCGCCTGTGTTACCCTTAACGGGTAACGCACTATTCACATCCTCATGACTCATGGTCAAGGATAGACTATATTTGTGTAAGTTCATCCCTCCTAGCTAATATAATGGATGCATATTCCAGGGTAACAGAACATACATGGAGGTTCCCCACTTTTCTTTTGAAGGATGTAAGCTGTGTGGAGTTATTAAAGGGATGGTGGTTTGAGTATGTATCAACAAATGTAGAGCGTATACTATACCCACTATTGTTTTGGGAGGCAGGGAAGCTTACAGTAAGTAAAACGCACAAAAAACAATATGCTAACACCAGTGCAGCTTTGAGAACAGCAAACTCCACTTTCTTAGCCTCACCGACTGCAGCTCACGAAGTGAAGTGGATACTCGTAAAAACGGAGTTTGAAACATGGGCCGAAAGAAGAGAAAACTTTATAAGGTCACAGCAGGATATAGAATACAGGTGGTTTGTTGACAAATCAGGCCGTTTCTTGGCAAATTTAGCAAAAGGGAAAATACCAACCAACCACATTTGCTTGATTAAGGATCGAACAGGGAGAATAACATGAGAACCAAAAGAAATTAATGATATACTGGGAAATCATTATAGGAAGTTATATAGCAATGTCCCTTACAACCTGGTAGGGAGAGAGGAATTTTTAGAGAAGATCTCTTTGCCAACACTAACTAGGGAACAAAATGAAATGTTAAATGCCCCTATCAATGCAGAAGATATCATGCAGGTAATAAAGATGTACTTCCAACTGGGAAGTCGCCAGGACCGCATGGCTACCCGGGTGAATTCTTCAAATCCATGGAAGTACAGGTAGTTCCGCACATGGTAACCTTGTATAATAAGATACTCAGTGGGACACCCTTGTATAGAGACATGAATGTCATCCACATAAAATTGCTACCAAATGAAGGACCCGAATGATCCTGATTGTTATAGACCAATTTCTTTGATAAATGTCAATCTAAAGATCCTATCTAAACTGTTTGCAAACAGACTGGCGTCAATACCGCCTTCTTTAATACGGGGCAACCAAGTGGGATTTGCGAGAGGGAGGGCAGCAGAGACGAATATCAGAAGAGTTTTGGTAGCATTAGGCGTGATGGAAGGAGTGAAGCAAAGAGGGGAAGTGTCTGCTCTAGTCACCCTAATGTACGTTGGGGGCGATTAGAGCAGCTACTAACAAAGATGGGGTTTACGGGTATATTCCACACATATCTAACGTCACTGTCCGCAAACCCCACAGGTAGGACATGAATCAACTCCCTTTCTGTTGCAAAAGAGCGCGAGACAGGGGTGCCCTTTATCACCTCTACTTTTTGGCCTAGTGTTGGAACCCCTGTCTTGGGTCCTGGAATCGGGGACACATTTTCAGGGAATCTCGTTAGAGAGCAAGGAACTATACTCAGCATTATTCGCGGATGACGTGATATTATTCATGAAAGATATTAAAGGGGACCTAACGGGGTGGGGGGTTAAACGACTTATAGAGGAATATGGGAGTTTTTCCAGATTACAACTTAACCAACGACTTAACCAACTTAACATAAGAATCAATATATACGCTAAACTATCCCCCACTAATTCGAAATATTAGTCAGGAATTGGATAAATGGCATAATCTTCCTCTCTATTGGGCAGGAATCATCTCTAACCCATTAACGCCGAAGCTACTTTTCCTCCTTCCTGACACGGCCCATTTTTTCAAATCTGCCCTCTAACACTATAAATGGTTATAACTTCGGAACGCTTTAACATAATTGATTTTGAAATTGTTTTCTCGTGACACATTGTACTTCATGTTAGTTAAAAAAATTTTGGTGGTATGTTTTGCATTTATTTATGAGAAAATCAGATATTTGGTGAAAATTTGGAAAAATTTGCAATTTTCGAAATTCAAAATGTTCTACTTTTTTATACATACTCTCATTTTTGTAGGATGTTATGGGGCTTTGAACGTCAGGTGCAATTTTTCACATTTTCATTAAAAAACGCAAAATCCTGCTATTGAGGGACCTGCTCAGGTTTCAAGTTATTTTGAAAGGTCTAAATAAAGTAAAACCCCATAAATTACTCCATTATAGAAACTACACCCCTAAAACAACTTTTATGAAGTTTGTTAACCCTTTAATTGGTTTACAGGGGTTAAAACAAAATCGGATGTATATTCGAAATTACATTTTTTTTGGCTAAATGAATGTGTTTTTCATAAAATGTACAAATTCTAAGTGGATAAAATACCAAAACGCTCCACAATCTCTCCCGTGTATAATAATACCCCATATATGGGCACACGCCAGGGCATCGAAGGGAAGCTGCGCCATTCAGAGCAGATCATACATTGTCACTTTTTATTGGCTATACAATCCTTATTTTTTGGCAATTTGGACATATAAGGGCTTATTTTTTGCAACATGAGATGCACTTTACAAATACTTCATTTAAGTGGGTCTGTAGCTTTTTGATGAGATTTTATTAACTCTTTAATGTATGGAGGAAAAGAAAATTGTCAATTTGGGGTTTCTTTTTTTTGTATATTTTGGGGGTCGTACACCATACACTAAAAATACTATAATATTTTTATTCTATAGATCAGTACGATTACAGTGATACCTCATTTATATAGTTTTTCATTTATTTTTACAATTTTACTGGAAAAAAACTAATATAGAGGAAATCTCATTTGTTTTTTGCATCGCCATCTTTTTGGAGACGTAACTTTAATATTTTTTGGTTGACTGAGCTAGTTTAGGGCTTATTTTTTACGTGTTGAGTCATCCTTTCAATTGGTACCATTTTGGGGCAGATAACTTTTTTTTATCACTTTTTAGAACATTTTTGTGAAGGGATTTTATGAAAATTCATATTTTTGGCGAGTTTTTTGGGTTTTGTTTTTACGACGTTCACCGTACGGGTCCAATAATGTTTCTGACATATTGTACAGATTATTACAGATGCAGCGATACGAAATATGTGGGGGGTTTTGATGATTTTCAGGTATTTTTACTTTATTAGATGTGTATAAGGAATGTTTATGTTTAGGGGACTTTAACTTTATTTAATTAATTATTTTTATTAAAAAGTGTGTTTATTTAGTGTTTTTAACTTTTTTTCTTTACTTTTACAGGTTAGCTTGAACAAGCAATCCACTGATCGCTTGTTCAAGCTATTCTTCACCTAATACAGTGTAATACAGAAGTATTACACTGTATTATGTGACAGACTGAGCATGCTGCGCATGCTCAGTGTGTCACAGCCGGGTCCTACCAGAAGGCACGGACCCGCCACCCGGAAGGAGATCGCGCAGCCCCGGGCACAGGCAGTCCCGGGGCTGCGATCGGAGCAGTGGGACCCCCCTGGTAAGCGCCGCGGGGGGTCCGAATCCAGTTAAATGCCCTTAGCACGCCGCGGTCAGTGATTGGAGTAAGCTTTCCTCACCTTCTTATGGAGGGGGGAAAGACCCTGCATACATGGGGATAAACTAGGGGCAGTTAGGGAGATGGGAGGCATTAACATGCCATGGATAAGACTATACAATCTAGCATGTCTGGTTAGGAATATTTTTGATTGTTTTAAAGGGATGAGTACATACTCAGAATATGAATTAGAATCTGCATTCACAACCCTTATGTTCTCTAGCGGCTCTTTTACATGCCCCGTTGACTACTGTATCGCCTACCCTTAAAAAATCTATCGTATGCAGAGACACCATAGCGGCGTGTAAATGCTTAAGGAAAAAATTTGGAGTTTCATTTCAGGTCTCCAAACACTTACCGCTATGGACTTCACCAGCTTTTCAACAGGGTAGGACAAACAAGCTCTTTCATAAATGGAGAGATAAGGGGATACTGAGAGTGGAGAACCTCCCCCTTGATAATGACCCACGTTGGCTAACTATGGAGGAATTTGAGGCAAAATATGTTCTAGGCCCCTCAAAATTTATTCAGTAAGCGCAAGTAAAACAATTCATAAGCTACGAGATGTGAGTAAAGAGATCAATAACAATGCATTTGATAATAGAATCCTGGTGGGATCACTGGGCTCCAATATAACCCTGATATATAGAAGGTTGAGAGATGTGTGGACTAAAGGTGTAGCAGAGTGGGCACTTGACACATGGTCAGAGATGATCCTGGAAGGCTGG
This sequence comes from Engystomops pustulosus, assembly GCF_040894005.1. NCBI lineage: Eukaryota > Metazoa > Chordata > Amphibia > Anura > Leptodactylidae > Engystomops > Engystomops pustulosus. Next base: position 155,942,105 of record NC_092411.1, on the reverse strand, counting down.
ATGACATTACGAACAGCAGTATGAAATGAGGTATGGCGTGACACACACTACCGAATAATTCAAATAGCTATCTATGGTTTTAATTTACCACCTTCTCCACTGTACCCAGATAGAATAACAAAATGCCCGAAGTGTAGCTCCAGGTACAGACCTATGGCACGGTCTATGGACATGTCCGAAGATAATAGTTCTGTGGGAACAGATTAAACGATTATGGTCCTCATTGTGGGGATGGGAAGTACCATTACACCCTTTAGTATATATATTTGATTTCAGGGATGAAGCAATGGGAGATAACCCCCGTTATGTACCTAAACTGTTCCATGTGATCTGCATGGTCACTAAAAGATGTATACTGCAACATTGGTTACAGGCAACAGTACCTGCAATTGCACTCATTATTGACCAACTGACTAAACTTCTACACATAGAAAGAATGGAAACAGAAAGAAACAAAAGCAAACTGGAAAAAATTTCTTTCAAAAATATGTTTATCGTGCATTGCATGTCCTAGACGGAAAGGGTCTAGGTGAAGGGACCATTCACACTGATGGAATGGTACTTGACTGAGAGTTTGAGGGGCACATTAGGTCCATTACAAGTGTAGCAAAAATGGAAATCTTGCTGCTGCCTTGGATCACCTCCCACCGGTTGGGACTAGGGGCTGGTTCCAAGGGGTCTTCCTATACTTTCAGAAGAGCTGAGTCAATTAGGATGAAGGGAAAAACAAATTAGTACGGTTAAATGGGAACAAGTATATGTAAAACTCATTTATCAGATACATTACTGGAAATAATATAAGCCTGTGTGTTATAGCATGATTTACCAAACAACTAGAAGAAAATATGAGCTAATTTAGCGTACAACGACTTCCTCTAGTGGGTCTTCACTTCAAAACTAGACACAGCCCAAAACTTCTAGGTATGTTGTCATTTTCTACTTATAATATACATACTCCCCTTAGCAATATAGCATGAAAGGAAAATTCTGTCTGGAACAATTGAATTTTAGATACAGTTTGGCAAACTTCAGTCAGGTTAAATAAATTTTAGATAATTCAATGTGGGGATCACAAATTAAAAATTTATTTAATGTAATGATTCTAACATTCATGTATTTGAAAAATATCAATGGCTATCTTTTTGACTGAGATTATTCTAAGTACTTTAGGGATCTGGCCAGTACTACAAGTGTGTTGCTTGAATGCCTTTTGATAAACTTGCTGTTCTTCATTTCCTGTGGACAATAGGTCAAGGGATAGGCTGTGAGAAAACTCCACCATGTAATCTACCATCAACACACCTCACCCAGAATACCATACAAGGCCTTTATTGGCCTTTGTTGGCAGGTTGGGAGTCGCAAAAGTCCAGATTCATAAACATCCTTGTTATTTAAAGATGAACATGCTCGAAGAGCCAAATTCTGTTTAGGGAAAAAAACTGTGGTTTATTTTGGCCTGTGCAAGCGGAAACAATAATTAAACCCAGACACGTTAGTATAGGGAAGGAATTGGAGCAAAACATGAAGAAAATTGGTTTGATTTTTGTAAGTAAACTCCTGTTTGATTGAGAAGGTCACAGCCAGAAATGATGAACTATATAACAGTGCTGCTAAACTGCATGGCAAACAACCAGTAATATGAAAGCAATGATGTAGGAAGCAAACAGATATTTCTATACCTAGAATTGACTATAATTTATATTCATTATAGAACAAAGGAATTTTTAATCTTTTCAACTAAATCCAAGGTTATATAACAAGGCATCATAGGTTGGCCATGTTGTGAATCTTTTAGAGAGCTCGTACAACAAATCTGATTCCTCCTGAACTTAAATCATTGATCTTCAATGTTGTTCAACTCTTGCAACTACAGGAATGATGTTTGTGGTTTTTTTGCCCTAATGTTTCTAGAAAATGATTAATAAAATATTTTTCAGATATGTTTATAAAAGGGGTTTCCCAAGCAAAAAATTGTCATGAATTGTTTTTGGTCAGAAAACGCCTATAAATCAGGTTGGTTTCTGACTTATAATGCTACATCTTGCTTGTAGGTGAACTTTATATTTTAGTGCTTGTATCATGACTTGTCTGTTGAAGCAAGACTTCGCTGTAAATTAAAACATACTAGAGGAATAAATTATCAGCAAAAAGATATGACAAGAATAAGAACTGGGCCAGAACAATCGTTCTCTGAACGCTCAACACCACCAGTAACACCTTTAAATGGTGTTGGCACCGATTGTGTATGTTACCCATTAAATGCTGTTGGAAAAGCCACCACGCTGTGATGTTATTGGTGAGCAATGGTACTAGAGAAAATCTAAAAATTGTTTGCACCAATCGCAGGTGTTATTGGATAGGGCTGGTTCATCAAAATCTGGAAGTTGCTGTCACATTATAGTTTACAGTTGCATTAAAATCTGAAGCACTGGCGCATTATACTTTGCCTTTACATCATTGCAAAGTCAGTTAAAAATTGAAGCCTTGGTTCCTACATATGTCCTTCATGGTTCCCTTGGTGTCCCTTCTGCTTTGTTTAGTTCTTGCTCCTCAAACTCCTGCTGCCACTGAGCCCTCAATGTCAGATTGGAACTAGTGCATTTTCTCATTTTTCTATTATGAGCTCCAGTGGTGGAATCAAGGATATCGTTTTGTCTTTATAGTGCGAATCCTGCAGGGTGGACTTTGTCTGACCTCTCCATTTGGAAAATACACACGCAGTACTTCACACAAAAAAGGCCAGTTATAATTAAAAATTTCTAGATGCCCCCTATTGTCATTCTAGCTGCCTCCTCTCCCTCGAACAGTGCTAGATGGGTCCACTCATGACTACCAATACCGCCTTCCAACGCAGTGACATTAACAGCATTTTATTTATGTATTTAAATTAATTTATTTTTTAAATGATTTTTTCTTTGTTTATTTTTTATCATATGTTATTTTAAGTACGTTTCCTAGCCCAGTATTATCAGGGCAACTTCCATGGGGTTCAAACCAAACTATTTCCCAGTATTCAAACAAACCCATCAAACTCGAATTCTGTCCAACCACCTCACTAATCATGATAATAAGCTTAGCCCCTATGCTGGTTATCAGCATGTAGAGGAGCTGATTTCTTTCTTTTGTAGAACTGAATCAAAGACTTATGCAGAAATGAACTGTGAGCACAGACAAAAATAAACAAGATGTCAGCCTTCCATTTTCGACATTGTACAAGAAGGGTCTTGTTTATTGATTAATTTCTGCATATTTACATTGTAATTTGGTAACACAGGCCAGTTCTATGTGAATCATGACAGTTTCATCTGTGACTGATTAAAATAATATCTTCGGCTGCACAAAGAGTCCATGCATGTTATTGGTATCAGGAAACTATTCAAAACAGGTTGAGTTATAGAGCATGGGCTGCATTCCAGAACATTAAAAGAATCCCTAATGCAAGGAAACATCACTTTACAAAACACCCTACCACATGGAACAAAGGAACTGTTTTGTTTTATGGGTCTTGCCTTCTAAAGTGGCTGGAGGGGGAGGGAGCCTCATGGGACAATTTGGAATTGTAGAGACCATGATCTACATCGGTAAGGATAGATTATATTAAAATGACCACACATACCTTGGGTGTGAAAATCTATAATTCCCATCTGTAAGTCTCCTATTAAACCTTATGAAAAGGTGGGAAATGGGGATGTGAAGGTATGCATATTCTGCTTTCATTAATGTTTAACCAATTCTACAATACACATAGACTTTTATATGTTTTAACAATTACATTTTTACATTTTTCATTTAATAAAATATGTGTGATGAAAAACAGAACCCAAGTTCCTGTGTGTAGTTTGTTAGTTACTGTTATACTTGAATATAAAAAATATTAAACTTAAAATGTCTTATTTAAAAAGGAATAATTTTGTTTTGCTCTTGCGAGAATCAAAAGGCATTGATCTTGAAAGGGTTAAAGAATATTGGACCTTCAATACTTACAGTCAGCAGCCAGTTTTTCAGTCACAAACTAAACCATGTATACTACTTTTGCGTAGTCCTGTGCACAGGGGTGGACTGGCTAACTGTGTTGGGCTGATGTGGGGCCGGTTTTTGTATACACCCAGGTATATAAAAATAATAAACCAGAAAAATATAGTGAAGCAGCATTCCTTGAAAAACTATTTCTTATATTCCACCATAATAAAAAAAAGCGATGTTTCTCTATAAAGACTTAAAATAGTTTTCTAATATATTTAGAGAGGACGGAACATCACTTTTTATTATGGAGGAATAAAGAAATACTTTTTCAAGGAGTGCTCCTACGCTACTATATTTTTCTGGTGAACTTTTGGTGCGTCTGAATCAGCCGCTTTTGAAGATTTGTACCCGTTATTTACCTATACAAGTGCTGCTCCAATTTTGTCATACTCTGTGTGCTGCTAATGCGCATGGAGCTGGCAAGCTGTATACTGGGAGGACTGGCAGGCTGTACACTGGGGGGACTGTCAGGCTGTACACTTGGGGAACTGGCAGGCCATATACTGGGAGGACTAGAAGGCTGTACCATGGGGGGACTGACAGGCTGTATATTGGGGGTCAGGGGTTGCTGGCAAGCCTGCTGTATACTGGGGATGCCGAAAGGCTGTAAACTGGCTGTATACTCAGGGCTGGCTGGCTGTATACTTGGGGCTGGCTATATACAGAGGCTGATTGGCTTTATGGCTGGCTATATACAAGGGACTGGCTGGCTATATATAGGGGACTGGCAATATACTATGGACTGGCTGGCTATATACAGGGGATTGGCTGGTGGTATAATATGACATACTATAAGTAGTAATAGTAGTTATATTCCTGTACATATGGGGCAGTATAATAGTAGTTATATTTTTATACATGGGGGCAGTATTATAGTGGTTATATTCTTATACATGGGGGCAGTATTTTAGTAGTTATATTCTTGTACATAGAGGGCAGTATTATAGTAGTTATATTCCTGTACATAGGGGGCAGTATTATTGTTGTTATGTTCTTATACATGGGAGCAGAATTATAGTAGTTATATTCTTGTACATAGAGGGCAGTATTATAGTAGTTATATTCTTGTACATGGGGGGCAATATTATAGTAGTTATATTCTTGTATATAGAGGGCAGTATTATAGTAGTTATATTCTTGTACATAGGGGGCAGTTTTATCGTAGTTATATTCTTGTACATAGAGGCAGTATTATAGTAGATATATTCTTGTGCATAGGGGCAGTATTATAGTATTTATATTCTTATACATAGGGGGCAATATACCGTATATACTCGAGTATAAGCCGACCCGAGTATAAGCCGAGACCCCTAATTTTACCACCAAAAACTGGGAAAAAATACTGACTCGAGTATAAGCCAAGGGTGGGAAATGCATTGGTCAACCCCCCCCCTAGTAGTATACAGCCTGCCAGCCCCCAGTAGTATACAGCCTGCCAGCCCCCAGTAGTATACAGCCTGCCAGCCCCCATGTAGTATTTATCAGCCCCTAGTAGTATACAGCAGCCCCTAGTAGTATACAGCAAGCCCATAGTAGTATACAGCAAGCCCCTATCAGTATACAGCAAGCCCCTAGTAGTATACAGCAACCCCCATGTAGTATACAGCAAGCACCTAGTAGTATACAGCAGCCCCTAGTAGTATACAGCAGCCCCTAGTAGTATACAGCCAGACCCTAGTAGTATACAGCAGCCCCTAGGAGTATACAGCAGCCCCTAGTAGTATACAGCAGCCCCTAGTAGTATACAGCAGCCCCTAGAAGTATACAGCCAGCCTGCCCCCACGGCCCTTAAAAAAATAAACTTAAATACTAACCCTCCGATGTCAGCGCGGCTCCCCGATATCCCAGATGTCAGCGTGTCCCGTCTTCTTTCTTCTTCGCGGCTCCTCTTCTCTCTTCTTTCTTCCGGCATGGACGCGGCCATGTTTTCTTCTAGCATGCGCATACTATGACATGACAGAAGCAAGAAGAGAGAAGAGGAGCCGCAAAGAAAGAAGACGGAACACGCTGACATTGGGGACATCGGTAAGCCGCGCCGACATCGGAGGGTGAGTATATAAGTTTATTTTTTTTAAGTGGGTCATTTTTTTTGGTAATAGACTCGTGTATAAGCCGAGGGGAAGTTTTTCAGCACATTTTTTGTGCTGAAAAACTCAGCTTATACACGAGTATATAAGTAGTTATATAAGTAACTACTATAAGTAGTTATATAAGTATATAAGTAGTATAATAGTAGTTATATTCTTATACATGGGGGCAGTATTATAGTAGTTATATTCTTGTACATAGGGGTCAGTATTATAGTAATTATATTCTTATACATAGGGGCAGTATTATAATAGTTATATTCTTGTACATAGAGGGGCAGTATTATAGTAGGCACAGTCTTAATGGAGAAGGTATTGTAATATTTTTTTTTTTTTGTAGCCAGTGTTATGTTGTTTTCTTTAAAAAAAAAAAAATATGCTTTATTACAAGGGAGGCAGTGTGAGTCTTTTTTTCTGGGCAGTTTGTGAGGAATTTGGTAACTCCAGCCACATCATATGGCCACAACTACTTGTTTTGACCCCATCCACAGAATGGGCCACATTTAGAGTTTTTTCCAGGGCCATTTTAAATTCCCAGTCCTCCCCTGTCTGTGCATACTCCACCATCAAAGTTCTTTGTTGAATTACATGCAACATGTTCAGCATAGGCACAACATTACTATCCACTGCAAAGAATGCCACTGGATTGGAAGAAAAGGATAACTTGAACCACATTAATTTGTTAAGTGAAATGAAAGCAATGCTGTGTGTTCTGTGCAATGGAAAAAACACTAGGCAGCTCCAGGGCTCAGAGTGGTTAATGGAAAAATTCACCATAATAACCAAAATTCTAGATGTCATTTTTTTTGTGCTGATGAACTTTTCAGTGTATTTCTAAATTTTAATATTCTAGACTCGATGACAGAGATCAGAAAACCAGGAGTGGCTGGTGGGTTAGTACGGACAGCCAAATATGGATATAGGGGGAGATTTATGAGAATTGTCTGAGAGCTGAACTGTTCTAGTTGCCCAACCAATCAGAGCTCAACTTAAATTTCATAAACAACTTGGAAAATGAAAGGTGAGCTCTGATTGGTTTCCATGGGCAACTAGAAGAGTTTTTTTCTCAGACATTTCTGATAAATCTTCCCCTAATAGTCTGGCAAGTCACATCTATACTGTGTGCACTGTTAACAGTACCAAATTGAAGGACAAACTTACATTCTGGTAATTATGGCCAAAATTTCATTAGTGTGGTGCGAGTATTTGAGGACAATAACATCATGTAATAGTCCAGAAAATAAGTTTTAGTGCATCTATAAATACCTCTGCTAGCCATTAGGAGAATGAAATTAAGAGAAATGATGTTCAGATACACTAAGTTCCTCCTACCTAAGTGGCCGTGATATGATTTAGTGCCACATACAAGGAATGCCATCAATGGTTCAGAAAAGGCATATGTTTTTCAACTGCAAAACAAGAGTTTAGAAAAGAATTTAAGGGGCACTATTTGCAGTCCTTTATATGAGACCTCTTATATTCACAAACTGAGACACAGCTTTCTGAATTGTGAAAAGGGGAATTGTGCAGTTGGAGCTCTAACTGTAATCAACCAAAGATGCAGTCTTCTTATGAACAATTTCAAGTAGAAAAAAAGAGAGTTGGCACTCTCCATTGGAGACTTAAAACGTCATTTTCTTTCTTTATTTATCCTTAAAATGCATACATGCAAACAGGGAGAGGGAGGAACGCAGGTAGCTTGAAAGAGTGAGAGGGACAGGTCGTTTCACAATGTCTTAGTGCTTCATCTTGCTTGGTTCTGTCTGGCATTCCCACCCATTTATAGGCGGGTGCCACGCAGAATCCTTACGTCATAAAAACACCAGCGGTCCTCCCTCTCCTTGTTCACATGTATGTATTTTAAGGATAAATAAATAAAGAAAATGACATTTTCAGTCTCCAATGGTGAGTGCCAACTCTCTTTTTACTACTTGAAATGTTTTTCAACTGCTATTCAGTGTGGAGGCCCAAGGCCTACATATGGCAACCAAGATACTGACTAGGGAACTGATTTGAATGCCTGGTAAAGGTGAACTGTATAGAACTCCACCTTATTTAGAATTATTTTACATTATTATTTGACAAAAAAGCTTAAAATAAAAATAACTTTACTGCTGCCCGATACAAGCTTGCATTTTTTTTTACATATAATATTAAGCACAGTGGCACAGTGAATGTAATGCAAAAATATGATGGATGCCAGTATATTAAAACCTAATAAGCTTTTATTAAATTTGGTAGACACTGTCATCCTGGAACACTGAATAGATGTATCACCACCATGTATTTCATTTTCTACTTCAATGCTTTACATGGGGACATATGGAGATGATTGAGGATACTGCAATATGGTACAAAGCCTCGCAATACAATGCACCTGTCTGAGAGTGTGACCACGAGTGTCCATGATAGCGGCAAAAAGCAAAATATGCAGTTGCTTTTGCATGTTAACACAATCCTTTTTGCTTGTGTTTTTTTTCTCTGAGGTTTTTCAGAGCCTCTTCCAGCTGAACCTGGTGTTAAAATCATTAAGTTTTATGGACCAGAGAAAATATGCCAGTGGAATTTAGATGCAAATTGAAGGGAAAGCTCTTGTAAGTGATCCTGTGGTAATCTTCATGGACCGATTAAGACAATACCCAGAGGACTCACAAAATGAAATCCTGTTATATCCCTGTTCCTTCCCGCTCAGCCTTCTTATCTGGCAGGGCTAATTTTTCTGACTTATACTACTTACCCATATTTACAAAATAGGATAGTTTTATAGTCACGTTTATTTCAATTGAAGAAGACATTTGCTGGCTGTGTTGTGTGCTATGTGAGACAACAATACGCCCTAGGAACACAGCTGGAGATTTAGCAAGGAAGATATTTATAAGAGATGACTGGTAAAAATCAACAGCAAACAATCATATAAAATAATGTACACTAGACACAGCACATGTACAAGTGACCTTGAATTATATGCTGTTTACACAACATGAGCAATAGAATTTTACAATATCTGTGGAACCACTAAGAGCCCAAAAAATGAAGCCCTACAGTGCCCAAATAATATTGCTACATAATGCTGCAATAAATCATCATGCAATGGAAAGGTTTTCCATAAGTTACATAAAAAATTCAGCTGGAATATGGCACCACAAATTCTGTATATAATTTCATTAACCCCTTATCACCGACACTAGTTTTCAGCTCAATGACCAGACTCGATTTTTCAAATCTGACATGTCTCACGATAATTGGTTATACTTCGGAACGCTTTAACATATCCCGGTGATTTTGAGAATGTTTTCTCGTGATACATTGTACTTCATGTTAGTTATAAAGTGATAAGTTAGTTTAAGTGATAAGTTTTGTGATTCATTCTGAAAAAAAGTGAAAATTTGGCAAAAGTTTGTAAAAATTCTTCATTTTCCAAGTTTGAAATGTTCTGCTTTCCAGACAGGAAGTAAAACTACCCAAAAAGCTTGATAAATTACATTTACGGAATGTCTGCTTTATGTTGGGATGATATTTTATGCATCCTCTCACTTTTCTAGTATGTTATGAGGTGCAGAACTTTAGGTGCGATTTTTCTCATTTTCATGAAAATTGCCAAAACTCACATTTTGAGGGAAAACTCAGCTTCCAAGTGACTTTGTAAGGCCTAAATAATAGTAAAACCCCATAAATTACCCCACTATAGAAACTTCACCCCTCAACGTATGTAAAACAACTTCTATTAAGTCCATTAACCCTTTAAGTGTTTCACATGGGTTAAAACAATATGGACCGGCGATTTAGAAACTATGGAATTTTTTTGGAAAATACATTCATTTAGGCCAAACTGACATTTTCAGAATAAATTAAATGATGAAACGCGCTGCAACGTTTGATGCCCAATTCCTCCCGAGTGTACTGATACCCCATATGTGGTGGTAAACTGATGTACGGGCGCACTGCCGAGTATAGAATGAATGGAGGCGCCATTCACTGCAGATTTGTATTGTCACATTGTACCACATTTTTATTTTTTTTGGTAATGCAAACATATGAGGGCTTATTTTTTACGGGATGAGATACAATGTATAGATAATTCATTTAGGGAGTCTATAGCTTATTCATGAGATTTTATTAACTATTTCAAGGGGGACACAAACAAAATCATCAATTTTTATTTTGGATTTTTAGCATTCAGTTTTTCTTATCTTTGCTCAATTTTCCTGAGCAAAACCAATATTGGAGAATATCGCATTGTTTTTACTATTGACAACTGTTAAACACATGTCACATAGAGTTTTTCCGACACCGGCACTATACTGACCCGATGTCCCGAAATCTTCTTCTGACGCGGCGCCGTAGAAAGGCGTCGCGTCAGAAGAAGTACCCTTAATGACCGACGTAGATTCCCGATAGGGCGGTCATTAAGGGGTTAAGATAGATGGAGGAATATAAATAAAGTGTCAGAACTCTCAAATTGCTCTGAATGGGATCTTGTTTCAGGCTTCTGTGCTTGAAAACACACCCAGAGCTGCCTTTGATTGACAACTCTTTTTCGGGATATTATTAATGGAAAGTTGGGTGTGCATTTAAGCTCTTTTTGTGTGCAGCTGTGGCCTAAGTGATGGATGGCTGAGCCAGTCATTGCTGGAGGCAGCGTCCATTGCTCCCCTAATATTCTGCCCAGTCCCTTCCGAGGATGCTGGTTATTCAGTCTTATCTTTGCTATCTAGTGCTTTTGCTATATTGTTGTTTGCTATTTTGTGTTTTTGCCACCACTTACCAACTCTGAAAGCTTGCGCCAACTGTGGTTGTGGTTGCACTGTTGCTGGACAGGGTCATTACATAAATGTTTGATCAATTGTCATTCAATTGTCTAAAGCCTTATGCACACTATATCCACATCCATATAGCATTCTGTGGTCGTATGGTTCTTTCACATAACAATAGGTTGGTCAAAACAGAAATTTAAAGAGATTTGTAGTTCTGTTAACCCCTTATTAACCAAGCTCATTTGCACCTTGATGACCAAGGCCTATTTTTCAAAATCAGCATGTGTCACTTTTCCGCTAATAACTTTAGAATGCTTTAACCTACCCAGGTGGTTTTGAGATTTGTTTTTTTTTTTGTGACATTTTGTACTTCAAGTTAGTGTGAAATTTTAAAAAGTTCGCTATTTTTAAAATTCTAAATGTTCTATTTTTCAAAATGATAGTAACTAATTTGGGTAGGAAGACTAACATTTACCATAACTCAGCTTTGTGTTGACATAATTTTATTAGTGTAATTTTTTTTATTACAACACTAGGAAGATTGAACAGCATTGTCTCAAATTTTCAAGAAAATTTTAAAATCAATTATTTTTAGGACCATTTCATTTCTATAGGGGTTTTGGAAGTTCTGTTAATAGAAACCCACCATGTATCTCACCGTTTTTTTAATATGTTCATTTAGCCCTAAGATTTACCAACATTAAACTGCATAACAGTAGAAAATGCATCTACGAATATAATGTGCAGTTGTTTCCGAGTAAGAGAACACCCCACATGTGGATGTAACCACTGTCAGGGCGCATGGCTGGCGAGGAACGGAAGGAGCCATTTAGCTTTTGTAGGGTAGAATAGTTTCCAGGTGCCATGACGTGTTTGTAGAGCCCCTGAGGATGTGTTCACAGGTGAAATTTCGGTTGCGTTTTGAAATGCAATCCAAAGACTCTTCCTGTGATCGCATGCTGAGGTAAGATTATATTTACTTCGCATTTAGTTGGGGACACAATGTTACCAAAACATGTGATCATGAGTGAAGCCTTTGAATTACGTTTCCAAACGCAACCAAAATGACATGTGTGAACGTGGCCCCAGGTACCACAAATCCTTATTCCAGAGAATTTGTAAACTTTGTGGTATCGGGGACATTTTAACCACGTGTCCCTGATGGGCTTTTTCCATTTTACTTTCTGTTTATCATTCTCCACTTTCAAAAATCAATAACTTCTTTATTTTTCTGTGTACAGTGGTGTTTGAGGGCTTGTCTTCTCCATAACAAATAGTACTTCCTAATGATGGTATTAAATATTCCATGCCGTGTGCTGGGAAGTAAAAATAGAATTTATAAAGGTTTTAATAGGTGTTAATAGATTTTAAAAAAATTAAAACCTTTATACCAAAAATGTTTTTTTCATTTTGCCATATTCTGACCCCAATAACTTTTTCATACGTACGGAGTTCGTTAAGGTGTCATTTTTTTGCCGACTGTGTGACCTTTAGATCACTTTTTACTTCATTTTGTATGTGTTGCGAAATTTTAAAAAACTCGCAATTCGGACATTTGAGTGCATTTTTCCTGGGATCGCTGTTGGGAATAACCATTTTTATATTTTTCTAGATTAGGAATTTTGGGCAATGGTTATACCTAATATGTTTTATTTTTTTTATCGAGTTTATCATTCTCCACTTTCAAAAATCAATAACTTCTTTATTTTTCTGTGTACAGTGGTGTTTGAGGGCTTGTCTTCTCCATAACAAATAGTACTTCCTAATGATGGTATTAAATATTCCATGCCGTGTGCTGGGAAGTAAAAATAGAATTTATAAAGGTTTTAATAGGTGTTAATAGATTTTAAAAAAATTAAAACCTTTATACCAAAAATGTTTTTTTCATTTTGCCATATTCTGACCCCAATAACTTTTTCATACGTACGGAGTTCGTTAAGGTGTCATTTTTTTGCCGACTGTGTGACCTTTAGATCACTTTTTACTTCATTTTGTATGTGTTGCGAAATTTTAAAAAACTCGCAATTCGGACATTTGAGTGTATTTTTCCTGGGATCGCTGTTGGGAATAACCATTTTTATATTTTTCTAGATTAGGAATTTTGGGCAATGGTTATACCTAATATGTTTTATTTTTTTTACTTTTTCCTCTTTTTTAATTATTTATTGTTTAATATGAGTTACAGGCTTTTGGGACATTTTGATTAATTTTATTTTTAATCTTTATTTCTTGTGATTTTTTTAAATTTTTTTATTTTTACAAAACTAGCATATGAACTAGTGATCATGTGAACACTAGTTCATACTAATGCACTGCAATAACCATGTCTTGCAGTGCATTAGGAATGCCAACCTATGCCCTTGCCAGGGGCTGGACCGAGCAGGCTCTTCCTCAGTCCAAAGCTGCCTGGCAGTGAAGACTTTCTTCCACTTTTTAAAATAATTTATTGTTTTATATGAGTTACAGGCTCTTGGGACATTTGCATAAATTTTATTTTTAATTTTTATTTCTTGTGATTTTTACATTTTTGGATTTTTACAAAACTAGCATATGAACTATTGATCATGTGATCTCTAGTTCATACTAATGCACAGTAAAAACCATGTATTGCTCTGCATTAGGAATGTCAGCCTATGCCCTTGCCAGGGGCTGGACCGAGCAGGCTCTCCCTCAGTCCCCAGCTGCCCGGCAGTGAAGATGGCACCCACAATGCAATTGCGGGGTAGTGGGGGGGGGAGGGAGCAGTCCCCTCCCTTTCCAGGTATATTGATCCCCGATCACACAATTGACCATGGGATCTAAGGGGTTAAACAGGCTGGATCGGAACTCATTCCGATCTGGACTGTTAGAGCAGGGAAGAGCAGTGACCCAGCTGTCTTATGACAGCCAGGAACGTCTGTCATAAGACAGCTGGGTCACTGCTCTTCCCTGCATGGCGGGCCTGTGCAGAGCTTAGGCTAGCCTAAGGCCCCTTAGTAACCAAGGTATTAGGTATATATAATAGGTATAATAAGTATATTGAAAAACAGTATTTTTCATATTTGAAACATATGATGAAAAAGTCTGAACCACCAATTTCGGGTCTGTACTGTGTTTCGCAGATTCGGCTTTTTGTGCTTCAAGTTTGAGGAAAACGTGGTGAACAGACTGATTGACAGCTAAGCATTCAATCAACTAGCTTGTAGCCCCTTAGCAGCCACAGCTATATCCTCTGTGGGTATGACACAGGTACACAAAATGGAAGAAAGCTCAACATACAGTACAGACCAAAAGTTTGGACACACCTTCTCATTCAAAGAGTTTTCTGTATTTTCATGACTATAAAAATTGTAGATTCACACTGAAGGCATCAAAACTATGAATTGACACATGTGGAATTATATAATTAACAAAAAAGTGTGAAACTACTGAGAATATGTCTTATATTCTAGGTTCTTCAAAGTAGCCACCTTTTGCTTTGATTACTGCTTTGCACACTCTTGGCATTCTCTTGATGAGCTTCAAGAGGTAGTCACCAGAAAAGGTTTTCACGTTACAGGTGTGCTCAGGTTTAATAAGTAAGATTTCTTGCCTTATAAATGGGGTTGGGACCATCAGTTGTGTTGTGCAGAAGTCAGGTGGATACACAGCTGATAGTCCTACTGAATAGACTATTAGAATTTGTATTATGGCTAGAAAAGCAGCTAAGTAAAGAAAAACTAGTGGCCATCATTACTTTAAGAAATTAAGGTCAGTCAGGCTTAAAAATTGGGAAAACTTTGAAAGTGTCCCCAAGTCTAGTTGCAGAAACCATGAACTGCTACAAAGAAACTGGCTCATATGAGTTCCGCCCCAGGAAAGGAAGACCAAGAGTCACCTCTGCTGGAGTTCACCAGCCTCAGAAATTGCAGGTTAACAGCAGGTCAGATTAGAAACCAGGTCAATGGCGCACAGAGTTCTTGCAGTAGACACATCTCTACAACAACTATGAAGAGGAGACAGTGTGCAGCAGGCATTCATGGTAAAATAGCTGCTAAAAAACACTACTAAAGGACAGGCAACAAGCAGAAGAGACTTGTTTGGGATTAAGAAAACAAGGAATAGACATAAGACGAGTGGAAATCTGTGCTTTGGTCTGATGAGTCCAAATTTGAGATCTTTGGTTCCAACCACCGTGTCTTTGTGCAATGCAGAAAAGGTGAACAAGTGGATTCTACATGCCTGGTTCCCACTATGAAGCATGAAGGAGAAAGTGTGATGGTGCTTTGCTGGTGACACTGTTGGGGATTTATTCAAAATTGAAGATATACTGAACCAGCATGGTTACCACAGCATCTAGTAGCGGCATGCTATGCCATCTGGTTTGCATTTAGTTGGACCATCATTTACTTTTTCAACAGGACAATGACCCCCAACACACCTCCAGGCTGTGTAAGGGCTACTTGACCAAGAAGGAGAGTGATGGGGTGCTATGCCAGATGACCTGGCCTCCACAGTCACCAGGCCTGAACCCAATCGAGATGGTTTGCGTTGAGCTGTACCACAGAGTGAAGGCAAAAGGGCCAACAAGTGCTAAGCATCTCTGGGAACTCCTTAAAGGCTGTTGGACCATTTCAGGTGACCTCTTGAAGCTCATCAAGAGAATGCCAAGAGTGTGCAAAGCAAAGGGTGGCTATTTTGAAGAACCTAAAATATAAGACATACTTTCAGTTGTTTCACACCTTTTTGTTAAGTATACAATTACACATGTGTAAAAAGTGTAAGTTGTTGAAGGAGGCAAAGGACCAGTACATATACATGTACATGTAGAGACATGTCTAATGATACCGCTGATAGGTTGCTAAAGTGCAGGACAAGACTAAGCATTATTAGCATTTAGAGCATCATCCAGCAGTATCTTAACCCCTTAATGCCGAAGCCACTTTTCACCTTCCTGACACAGCCCATTTTTTCAAATCTGCCCTGTGTCACTATAAGTGGTTATAACTTCGGAACGCTTTAACATATACAAGTGATTTAAAAAAAATTTTCTCCTGACACTTTGTACCTCATGTTAGTTGAAAAATTTTGGTGGTATGTGTTGCGTTTATTTATGAGAAAATCAGATATTTGGTGAAAATTTGGAAAAATTCTTGATTTTCGAACTTCAAAATGTTTAAATTTTTCCATACATAGTCATAACCGCAAAAATACTTAATAACTAACATTCACCGAATGTCTATTTTATGTGGACATGGTTTTTTATGCATAGTCTTATTTTTGTAAGATGTTAAGGGGCTTTGAACATTAGGTGCGATTTTTCACATTTTCATAAAAAATGCTAAATCCTGCTATTGGGGGACCTGCTCAGGTTTCAGGTCACTTTGAGAGACCTAAATAAAAGTAAAACCTCATAAATTAACCCAGTATAGAAACTACACCCCTCAACGAACGTAAAACAACTTTTATGAAGTATGTTAACCCTTTAATTGTTTTACAGGGGTTAAAACAAAATCAGATGCAATTTTGAAAGTAACATTTTTTGGGCGAAATGAATGTGTTTTTTAAAAAATGTACAAATTTTCAGTGGATAAAATACCAAAATGTTCCACAAAATTTAATACCCAATCCCTCCCGCAAATAACAACACGCCATTCAGAGCAGATTATGCATTGTCACATTTTATTGGCTATACAATCTTAATTTTTTTGGCAATTTGGACATATAAGGGCTTATTTTGTGCGACATGAGATGCACTTGACAAATACTTCATTTTAGTGGGTCATTAGCTTATTGATGAGATTTTATTAACTCTTGACTGTATGGGTGAAAAGAAAATTGTCAATTTTGGTTTAATTTCTTTTGGTATTTTTTGGGGGTCGTACACCGTACACTAAAAATACTACATTATCTTTATTCTACAGATCACTACGATTACGGTGATACCTCATTTATATAGCTTTTCATTTATATTTACAATTTTACTGGATAAAAACTAATATAGAGGAAATCTCAATTGTTTTTGCATCACCATCTTTTTGGAGATGTAACTTTAATAATTTTTGGTTGACAGAGCTAGTTTAGGGCTTATTTTTTATGTGTTGAGTTGTTCTTTTCAGTGGTACCTATTTTGCACACATTCCTTTTTTTGATCACTTTTTAGAACATTTTTGTGTAGAGATTTTATGAAAAATGTACATTTTTGGCGTGTTTTTCGGGTTTTGTTTTTACGGCGTTCACCGAGCAGGTCCAAAAAAGTTTCTGAGTTATTGTACAGATTGTTACGGACGCGGTGATACCAAATAAGTGGGTTTTTATTGGCAATTTTGTGTTTTTTTCACTTTATTGCATGTGTATAGGGAATATTTGTGTTTAGGGGACTTTAACTTTATTTAATTAATTCTTTTTATTAAGAAATGTTTTTATGTAATGTTTTAAACTTTTTTATTTACTTTTACAGGTTAGCTTGAACAAGCGATCCCCTGATCGCTCGTTCAAGCTCTTCTTCACATTACACAGTGTAATACAGATGTATTACACTGTGTAATGTAACACACTGAGCATGCTAAGTGTGTTACAGCCGGGTCCTGTCAGAAGGCAGGACCCGGCAGCCGGAGGAGGATCGCGCAGCCCCGGGCACCGACAGTCCCGGGGCTGCGATCGGATCAGCGGACCCCCCCGGTAAGCGCGCGGGGGGGTCCTATTCACTTTAAATGCCCGTAACACGCCGCGGAGAAATCTCCGATCGCGGTGTTAGAGGCAGGTGTCGGCTATAATATATAGCCGACACCTGCCGCTTCTGGCCCCGGCTGTGTTCAGGAGCCGGGGCCAGAAGTTTGACGTAATAGTACTGCATTTTGCGGGAACGCACCTCCCGCCATGCAGTACTATTACGTCAAATGTTGGGAAGGGGTTAAAGGCACTGTCTCAGTACAGTTTGCAGTTCCAGCACCATTCACCAATAGCTTAAAGTAAGAAATGAAGGTAAAAAATAGGGCAAAAAGGCCCTAGGGTGAGTACGTTCATGAGAGGAAATTCACATTGACAGATAGAAAAAGGCTCACTTGATTTAGTTGTGCTTGTCCTTAGTCACAACTCTCGCCTTAGCGGTTTCTCTAATAACTTTCGGGTGCTGCCTTCTGGTTTTTGAGCCTAGGATGCCACACTGGCCGGAGTTGAAATTATGTGGAGTTTGGAAAATGGGCTGTATGGAGCTTGGAAAGTGGCTATATGGTGAACTTTATTTGTTGTTGAAAAATACAGGAACCACAAAAGGTTTGTCAAGAGGATTTGGCTTTTGGGCTTGGTAGGAACAGCAAGCTGAGGGTTAGCTAAGCCTATACAGCTTGTTGTTCCGAACAAGTTCAAATGCTCAGCCAAAATCCACTTTACAGAGGGATTGTCCTGGACCAAAAAAACACATATAGTAGTTCCTGTATTTTTATGACAAATAACGTTCGCCATATATCCACTCTACTGGTGTGTGCCCATTTTCCAACCTGAACTTAACAGCAATATCTTAAAGGTGCATTCTCAGTGTAGTTTGCAGTTCCAGCACCATCGATATATATCTTAAAGGTACAGGTACAGGTCTCAGTACAGTTTTCAATTCCTGCATCATACAGCAATATCTTAAAGATTCAATCTCAGTACAATTTCCGTTTCATGCTTCATCCAGAAATATCTTAATGATGCAGGTCCAATTTGCAGTTCCTGCATCTTTCAGTGTTGAGTTAAAATAATAGTTTTAGACCAATTCCTGGCCTGAAGATCTTTTTTGCCTAGACAGAAGATGGCGTAATCATGTTAACCATATTGTTGGCACATTGGAAGCAGTACAGCATAGAACAAATGTCCCTCGTGGAGGCCTAGTCCTTGGTGGTGAGGTACTGTTGGTCACTACTTCAACTCAACTGGGAGTTCTAGAGCAGTTGTGGGAAGGCCAAAGTTTCTCTGCAGTGCAGGCAGACAGACAGCATCAGCTCCAGCAGGTCTGTGCCGTTGGCCAGCGACCTTTGCTCCACTAAATTGTACGCAATGTGCATCAAAAAGGCATGGGACATTTGCATCACCAACTTTTTGTTTAAGTTTCTGTTTTCCTTAAGGTTTTTAAGTTTTTGTTTTTGCAAATAGTTTCAGTTGATCCAGGGAGTTACTCTAGCAGTCGGGAAGGAATTTTTTGCAACTTTGGGACAGATTTTGTGTTTTGCCCAGACAGATGAGTTCCAGCATGACCGGCAGCTATTTTCATTTGGCAACTAGTGGTGCTGGCCCAAATCTGATTGGATGATGAGGCAGGAGAAGAGGAAGTGGAGGAGGAGACAAAAGGAGACAAGGAGTGATGTCCAGCAAACCCTGATGTAAGTATTTGCACCACAGCAACTTCTGCCTAGGCTCCAGCTACCACATTAATCCAGTGGGTGGTTCAAGAGATTTAATGTACCTGCCCATGCTTATTTGTCCATGTATCAGTTGTATATAGTTGTGCACTCTGTGACTAATGGCAAATTTACAGCGCACTCATTATTTTCTCTACAACTTGTTGGTGCAGGGAGGGTATAGCTTGCCTTAAAAAGTAGTGGTAGCTGAGAAGAACGTATTGTGGAAAAGATGCTTCCATAAGATTTTTAAAACTTTTCAAAGATCAGCATTTTTGCTACTGTCCCAGTAAGGACCAAGGCTTGTGGGTGAACTGGACAGAATTTCCACTATTCTCCATTGTTTGGGGGCTTAGAAAGCTGAATGCTTCCTTGGGATGTTGTGGACGGGTTGGTGATGGTTGTGGTGATGGTGTCACATCCCTTTGCAGGAAGACAGGGGTCCATGTCACTTGGGAGGAGGTGGTAGAGGCTTAAATAACTGAAGCAGGAGCCTTAAGTGTTTCCATATTTTTTTTGTCTTTTCAAAATTTGACTTGTCGTGGTTATGGGCTGCCCCGATACCTTACGCATCTTCTGCTGGTTACCTAGGGCTCATCCAACACACATAGTTGGGTATCTGTGCAATCTGTGCAAGGGGCAGGTGGACAGCCCACCGAATCCCAGATAGAGTGAATATGGAGTATTAGTGACTGCTCCATGGCCTGTGGCTGAGACATCCTTGCTGTTTTGAACATAAGTGAAGTGGAGGGCTTTGCGCAAAAGTGGTGGAGTGGGTTGAAGACAATCCAATGGAACTTGAGGGACTCTTTGCGATGTAATTCCAATGCCTTAACTTCATCTGGCCTGTTTATTTGAGAAATACATGTGCAGTACTTCACCCTTGCATGAAGATGGAGCAAACGGTTCCAGCACCGGAAAAAAAGAAAACCAATAGCCTTCTTTATTGATTACATCTTAAAGTAACAGACAAAGGGTATTGATTACCCAAGTGTCTACCACGTTTCTGGCAAGAAAATTGTTGGATGACCTTAATCATAGTCCATGATTAAGGGCATCCAACAATTTCCTTGCCCAAAACACGTCAGAACCCTTTGTCTGTTATTTTAAGATGTAACCAATAAAGAAAGTTTTTGAGAAAGTACTACACACTGCCTTGAAAAGGCTAATTATTTAACATTTACAGCTCTAGCTCACTGTTATTCTTACTGCCTCCTCTCCCCCAAACAGTTTAGGTCGAGTTCATTATAACTACCCATACCACCTTCTTTCTTAGTTTATTTCTTTTTTTATGTTATGCTTTATTTTACTACCCCCATTTTACATTTGCTACAGACCACTGCTAATGACCAGTAGAGGTTGAGCATTCTGTGTAAGTTGTTTTCAGTATTATAGGCTTTTAGGCTTTTATACTTTATTCCACCATGGCCTTTTATTTTCTTGGTTACTTTCCTCTGTATCTGCTCTAGTTCAGAATATAATTTTAATATACTCATTATTAAACATAATATTCCATTTTTGGTCTGACTAGTGATTTATGTGAGCATGTATGTATCTCTTGATTAATTTAATAATTATATATGCCTTGGGAGCAGCTGCCCCATTCTCTCTTCTTCTCTAAAGCGGTGTACACCAAACCTTTTTTAAATTTAATATATAATCAGATTTATTTTGTTTCCTTGAACCAAAAGCATAATATTATATTTATCTACATTACATTTCATTACCAGTTTTCAACCTCTAGCTTCCACAAACCTATGTAAACTTACGGTATATATGCAGAGCTTAGTATCATCTGCAAAAATGGAAATATGATTTGTAAACCTTCACACCTTCAAAACCAGCTCCTTTTTGGGACTGCTGTATGCTTATGGTTTTTTTCATTACACAACTTCTGTCACCATATTGTGATAGGGGGTAATTTTAGTTTTATATTATAATATGAATTACACATTTTGCCCCATTTAACTAAAATAAAAGTTCTATTAGATCCCCCACATCCTCTTCTAATGTCTTTACTACATGACACCTCTACACACAGCCTGTGCCATGTATTCATTTCCACGGCCAAATAATTATATTGTATAATCTATTCTATATTGCAAATTTCTTGCTGTGATAAATTTAGTGCTAAATGTATGCACCATACTATTACTTTTTCTACAGATTCATAATGATATTTTGATTCTTATTTTCTTGGCAGTACATACGTTCTCCAATGTGTTTTAAATTCTTAAAGCATAAGTCTCTTTAATACTTTGAGCTTTTGCTTTAATAAAATGGACAGTTTTTCTCTCCATTTTACATTTCTTGTGTTGTAACTGTGATAAGAAATGTTTCTTGACTAATGTTCAAATGACTAATTTGCTGAAATGACAGAGTTAACAATCTAATAGATGCTTATATAGCTTTAGCTTCGTTAAATGCTTGCCAAGATGCACACAATACTTGCCAAGAACATTTGGACAGCTTATTTACTAAGGGCCACGGATCGGACTTTCGTCGGACTGTTTGTCGTTTTCTGGATTTGTGCAGTTTTGACAGGTGTTTAACATGGGTTTGCGCTGGGATTGTGTCACACGCAATCAGATTGTGGCGCAGCAGCGCTGGCATTCATGCGACAGAAATTGGGGGGCGTGCCGTTGGACGATCCGACTGATTCGGATTGAGCGTGGGATTTAAAGTTCAAATTGTGTCACAAGACAATGCACTTATATGCACCAGGATGAAGAAGGTGAAATCTGTCGGACCTGAGCGGGGAAGCGACACATGCAGGTTATCGGGCACACTATCTTACTCTTAATCACAATCTTAATCTCACTTTCGGTGAGCTCCACGGGGCCAGGTAAGTAAATGTACCCCATAGGATTTTTTATTTTAGAGCTACTGTTTAAACATAAAACAGACTATTTTAACTTATCGTGAGAAAAAGATAATGAATCCAGCGACCGCGTCCAGGGTTTTGATTAAAACTTCATCTTTATTGAGAAATACAGATTCCAATTAAAAAGTATGCAATGCAAGATACCGCTTTTGTCACTTGTCATTAGCTGGCAGATGATAGTTGGTGTAGCCTGGCTTGTCCTACACATTTAAAGTGTCAAACGACACTCTTATTCATGGCTGGAGTCACGGACGTTTAGGGGAAACTAAATGCAAAAGGACCGGAAACTCTGCTGCATGTGAGCAGAGATGAATAATATCCGGACTGGATTCCTTGTCGTGCGTGACTCTCTCCATTGCTAGTTAGTATAAATCTAAGTATGAATACATATCTTTTAACAAGGGATTGCTTAAAACAGAAGTTATACATCATGATAAAACCAACAATGCATTTATATAAAATCAAATACAGGCTACTTGTATTCTCCGCATGACTGTAAGAAAAGTGCAAATACAAAGAAAAACACATGTTATGATAAGACCATAACCTCGATAATATATTACTGGTGAATGTCCATATGTGGAGTGCTGTTACAACTATTGTTCGCTATGATTTTATACAAACTTTTTTGAAGATATACACATTTGTGCACCAGAAAAAACAGCATACAACAGAAAAATACCGTAAGATGGGAAGCTATCTAGTAAAAGGGAAAAAAACTAGATACTTGTAAATTATATTATGTTCTATAATGGTTACAAAGGTGACATTGTGCGGTAAAACTTTGGCAACTACTAGGTCAATCACTGATATACCGCCAGATATACCAACATTTGTAGAGAGAAAGATCTCAACCAGACATCCTCTAGGGCTAGGCTACAACAACAAAATGACTTCCATGTTCTTAGATATATTTTGATTTAATTGCATAACCCACTAACCACCTCACCGTGACCTGCTTTTAGTGGATCCCTACGCTAATGGGTGTAGCATCACATGGTGTTCACCATCCCCCCAGTACACATATTAGCTGGCTAAGCCCCCATGGCTCTGGATCCCCACCAGCACTGCAAAAAAGAGACAGCAGACGCCATGCAGTACCACAAGGTGTGAACAGGTCTTGAATGCTCACCATTCCATGTGGTTTCTAATGCTATTGCTTTCATAAAATGTATACATTTACAATTTTTATCTCCATCTCTCTCCAATTGGCAGGCACTATATGGCTGTCCCTATCTTAAGGATACCTGGCTTACAGTAGTAAGGTGTCTTTGTCTTTGTTCCCATGACAGCATAAAATTTTGAAAATTAGATTGTCACTGGGACAAAAACATTTTTTTTCTGGATTTACAATGGGCATCTTATTGGTCACTAAAGATACTTAAATATCTTCTGTCTTTTATTTCAGCTTTTTATGCTAAATCATATTTCAAAAGTCTACTTTTGGCCCACAAATTATCAGAGGTTTTAACATGTTTTTGATGGTGGAAGGTTTGACTAGTTTTTAAGCAGAGGTAGCTGTTTCATTCTTGGTTTCAGAAAGAAAATGAGACTAACAAATATCTTTTCACTGGCTTTGTGGCCTGTTGTTTATGGTCTGTGTATTATTGGCGGGTAAACTCTGCTCAAGTGGCAATGACAATAGAAAAGACTGACATAAACTTAGGAATAGCACTTAATAGCACTTCATTAATCTGGCATATATATACACATTTCTTCCATTAGATGTTATTAAAAAAAATTTACCCGTGTGAAGATAATTTCTCATAAATGTAGTCTTATGGTCTCTTAGAAACAAGACTTATCCTTGGATACGACCACCCCTACTGGAGTGATTGCACAAAGAAACAAAAGTTTTTTGTATATAAAATGTCCAGGAGTTACTGCATGTCCCACACCTGTCCTGTGTTAATGAACGCTGAATCCAGGTGGTTAGACAGGATACCTGTCTGGCCACCGCTGCCAAAATGTGAGGTGGTCACATCCGAGGAAGCTCTCTCGTTTCTAAGGGACAACATGGCTACATTTATGAGAAATTATCTTCAGACAGAAACATTTTTTAATAACATCCAATTGAAGAAATGCTTACATATGGCAAATAAATTAAATTAAATGTGAATGCCCAGATGGGAATACCCCTTTAAATTATGAGAGGGCTGTAAATAAAATAATAGTTTATTTAATAGTAATTTTTAATGCCACCATTTGAGTTAACTGAAAAGGAGCCCACTGAGGCTCTGTTTCCCAGGGGCTTACTGAAACCCGGAGCCAGCCCTAGTGAGGGATATTGTTGCATCAATGTCCAGTACACTTCAAAAAAGCACATTTGTGTACATGCATCATTTGTATGTGAGAAATGACAGTTGGTATTCAAAGTTAATGGAAATCACTGGCATGTTGGCTTGCAGTGCCATTTTATGAAAGTAATTTTTGAAACTAGGAGCTGCTGGTACAAATCATTGAGCCAACATATACATATAAAGCCAGCCAGCCCATGCCCCCTAGAACAGTGATGGCAAACCTTTTAGAGACCAAGTACCCAAACTACAACAAAGACCCGCTTATTTATCGCAAAGTGCCAACACAGAAATTTAATTTGTGATTTATACTCCCTTCTCTGTCACAGTTTTCATTGATACCAGCACTCTGAGGACACCAATAAAGCAGAAAATAGTCCCAGGTAGCACTGTCACTTTAAAATAGCTCTGTGCACAGCAAATCCTGGGCTGTCTGGGACTGCAGGAAGATACCTGGAGTGATCTCTGGTGATGGCCTAAGTGCCCACAGAAAGGGCTGTGAGTGCCACCTCTGGCACCAGTGCCATAGGTTAGCCATCACTGCCCTAGTATACAGCCAGCCAGCCCATACCCTTCAGTATATAGCCAGCCCTTGCCCCTAGTATATAGCCAGCCAACCCCTGTCCCCAGTATATAGCCAGCCAGCATATGCCCCCTAGTATATAGCCAGCTAGCCCCTCTGCTCTCAAAATATAGCCAGCTCCTGCCCCCTAGTATATAGCCAGAAGACCCTGCCGCAATATATATCCAGACTCCTGTCAAAGTATGACCAGCCTATAAAAAAACAAACTCTGTACTCAACTTTCCACCACCCCTTTCCCACACACACACACACAGGTTCTCTTCTTTCTTGCAATGCTCTGTGTCCCTGTGCACTGCCGTTGTTCACACCATGACGTCAGCTGTTTGCTGACATCACTGCTTTTTTTATAGACTCAAATATAAGCCTTGTTAGATTTTCTCAGCAAACTTTTGATGCTGAAAATCACAGCATATACTTGCGTATATATGGTAGTTGGTAGCCACCACTATGTTAATCAATGATGTGGCCGATTCAGTTTGGTCAGTTTTTAAACATGCATTACTCCAAAAAAGCTTAGACAAAATTTAAAAACTGCAATGCAACATTTTGATAAAAATTAGAGTAGCTAAAAACAAACATGACAACAAAGTGTCTTAAAATGATCACTGATGATACATAGGAAACATAGGGGCAGATTTATCATGCTGTCTGAAAGTCAGAATATTTCTAGTTGCCCATGGCAACCAATCACTGCTCAGCTTTCATTTTATCAGTGCTCATGAATAGTTTAAAGGGGAGCTGTGATTGGTTGCCATGGGCAACTAGAAATATTCTGACTTTCAGACAGTATGATAAATCTGCCCCATAGTGTTTTGCAGTTAGGCCAAATAGTTCAGCTGACCAGAGCACATTCTTCCATAAGCTTGCTTTGTACCCTAGATAGCTTTGTGGCACATCTTATGGCTTTGTTGTAAAATCCAAAACTGCACATCACCCTAAATCAGTGGTGGTGAACCTATGGCACGGGTGCTCGGAGCCCTTTCTGTGGGCACTCAGGCTATCACCCCAAGACAGAGTTTACCAAACAGGACCAAATACACCAAATATTCCTGCAGTCCGAAGTACCTTATGAAAAGCTGCTTTTAGCATTTTTTAAAGTGAAACTTCATTTTCAACTGCAGAAATAGTGAGAAGGTGTTCACAGAAGTGCATCATGCTCAACCCACCATTCTTTCTGTACAGAGAGACCCTGAATAGAAGCTATAATGATGTCTAAATTTGCCCTCCTGATTTCAACTGTATTGGTGGTCTAAGGGGTTGATTTGATCAACAGCTGTGACAGAGCAAAGAGCAACAAGTTACTGCTTAAAAAGCCATGTTGGTGGATTTTGGTTGTAGTTTGGGCACTCGGTCTCTAAACGGTTCACCATCACTGCCCTAAATTCTTCACCCCCCACTGTGAAGCATGGTGGTGGCAACATCATGATGTGGGGAGGCTTTTCTTAAGCAGGGACTAAGAGCCTAGTCAGTTTTGATGGGAAGATCAATGGAGCTAAAAGCAGGGCAATCTTAGAAGAAACACCATTAAGACTGAAATAAAATTGAGTTTAGGGCATAAGTTCACATTCCAACAGGACAACGACCCTGAACATACAGCCAACATTTCATTGGAAGGGTTTACATCAAAGCGTTGTCATATGTTAAAATCTCCCAGTCACTGTCTAGACAAGAAGTTATAGTTATAAGAAGTTATAAGAAGAAGAGAAGTTATAGCTTTATATATACATACACACACAGTATATAGAAAGAAGTGAGGAAAAAACCTGAAAATGGTCCAGGCATTAAAGGGAATATATATATATATATATATACATATATATATATATATATATACAGGCAGTCCCCGGGTTACATACAAGATAGGGTCTGGAGGTTTGTTCTTAAGTTGAATTTGTATGTAAGTCGAAACTGTATATTTTATAATGGAAGTTCTAGACAATTTTTTTTCTTTTGCCCCAGTGACAATTGGAGTTTCAAAATTTTTGGTGTAATTGGACCAAGAATTATCAATAAAGCTTCATTACAGGCATCTTACAGCTGATCATTGCAGTCTGGGACTATAGTAAAGCATCCAGAGAGCTTCACCAGAGGTCACAGTGGGCAGAGGGGTCCGTCTGTAACTATGGGTTGTCTGTAAGTCGGGTGTCCTTAAGTAGGGGACCGCCTGTATATGCTAAGGAACTAAAAGAAATTTTGAAAATTTGCCCATAAAGCTACTCTCATAAATATATAGTTATGACCCATAAAAAGTACAAACTTAAATATCAAAGAATTTTGCTTTATTTGAAGCTGTTGGGCCCCAGTGCAAAATTGGCACTGTACAAATAGGCAACATTTCGGTTCCTATTTAGGAAACTTTGTTAAGCTCGACAAATGTTCCTGAATATTAAATGAAACATTGCCTTTTTGCACACTGGGTCAATAAAGTACCCACATATTTTTTTATTGAATTATATATATATGTTAGATGCTCCTCCCCACTAAATTGATAAGTGTACAGTGCATCACATTAATGAAATCTGTTGCTATTTCCCAAAGGAAAAGGCTACAAACTGTGGGTTTAGGTAAGCCTTGAAGCTATGCACACCTCTCTATACCATTACAAGTTGTAGCACCTTGCCATTAGGGCTAATGCATCATCAAGGTACTTTTTTAAGCCACTTGTGAAACTTTGCTTTTGACTGTTCTGATTTTTCCTCAGTCTACTGTCAGGGTTCGGGGTCAGTGGACCCCCTGGACCACCGCGGGAGATAGTCCTAGCCGACACATGGGACCAGCATCTAAGTGGCATCTGGTCTTCACTATAGCCCGCCAGAAGCGGGATGGTCTTACTGTGGTGGGGCGCTACCAGGTCGTTCCACAGGGGTGACTAGCCTGTGGTTGCAGCTAAGGTTGTGGTACAGAATCAGAATCCAGGCTCAATGTCAGGAACAGGCGCAAAGTCAGGGCAGATGGCAGAGATGCAGAGGTCAGATCCGAGGTCACAACAGGGAAACAGGCAAGGCAGGCAGGAGAACAGGTACAGGAACACAAAGGAAGCTTTCTCAATAGAGCAATAGAGCTCAATGATCCGGCAGGGAGTCCTGGAAGCAGCCGGTCTTTAAGGAAACCCGGGAGTGCCAGCACCAATCAGTGGTGCGCTGGCCCTTTAAATCCTAGAGTGCCAGTGCGCACGCCCTAGGGAGCGGGTAAGCGGGCGTGAACCAGACCGGATGGGAGCAGGAGCATGGAGAGGTAAAATTGACGCCGGGGCCAGGGGGCCGCGCCACAACAGAAAGGGGCTTCAGTGTGCCCACAATCCGAGACATGGATCACGGGGGCCTCCGTGACATCTAATTTATTAAAATGTTCCACTACTGTTGTTAAATGTGTTAAAAGTTTAGGAGTAATGTACTTTTTAAAAATGTTCACACTCAGTAGTGGCTTAAAATATACACACATGGACAAAATTGTTGGTATCCCTTATTTAATGAAAGAAAAACCCAAAATGGTCATAGAAAAAACTTGAACTTCAGTGCTAACGCACCATCCATTGTTATTTGAGAGAAAGTGGACTTAATGGGAGACAAGCAAGTAGGACACCATTGTTCAAAACAAATAAAGAAGCAAGACTGGAATCTGCAAAACTGCATGTTGACAAGCCACAAAGCTACTGGGAGAATGTTCTATGGACAGATGAGAATTAAATCAAACTTTTTGACAAGGCACGTCTGATGTTCACAGATTAAGCAAATATTGAAAAGAACATTGTCCCTACTGTGAAACATGGAGGAGCCTCTGTTATGTTCTTTGGCTGTTTTGCTGCATTTGGCAAAGGCCCTAAATCTCTGCAGGGTACAATAAAATCTCAAGACTGTCAAGGGATTCTAGAGAGAAATGTGCTGCTCAGTATCAGAAAGTTTGGTCTCAGTCACAAGTTATGTGACTTGCAACAGGATAATGACCCAAAACATACAGCTAAAAACACCCCAAATTGGCATAGTGTAAAACATTGGACTATTCTGAAGTTGCCTTCCATGAGCCCTGATCGTAATTCTATTGTGCATTTTGGAAGGAGCTGAAACATGCCTTCTGGAAAAGGTATCCACATGTATCCACTTGTGAATAAAAATCCTTGAGTTGGAAGATGGAGTGCTACTACTTTCTTCACTCCTTCTGGAAAAGGCACTCTTCACAGCCCAGACAACTGGAGCAGTTTGCTCATGATTAGTGAGCCAAAATACTTGTTGAGAGGTGTAGAAGTCTCATTATGGTACAGAAATTGTTTGATTTGAAGTGATTGCCTCAAAAGGATGTGCAACAAAATATTAAGTTACGGTAAGTGTAAGTGTCATTTCTGTCCAGGCCTGTTTAATGAGTTTTTGTTTTTTTTTAAATTCTGTTGAAGTGTGGTTGAAAAGCAATGTCTGGATTTCATTTGTACATTTTCATAGAAATTTAATTTATTTTTACTTTTGTCAATTTATTTATGTGACCATTGTAGAGTTTTCTTTAATTAAGCAAGGTGTACCAACAATTTTTTTTCATGCATGTAGGTGGTTTGGGTGATATCCGAGACCCAAGGCTTCAAGAGGGACAATGGCCACCAAAACTACAAACAAAGTTTTATACTGAGAAGGGCCATCACCCATGAAATCCTTATACATCTGTTCCTGCTCTCCATTTAGATGTACATAAGAACCATCTCAGGCCCTTTGAAGGTCCCCAAAGGTCCTGAAACTGAGCAATGAAAGCAGACAGGAAGGACACATCCACCATTCCTCAAGAAGCTGATTCTAGTACGATATGTAGGATGTAAATTTCAGTCTTAAAGGGGCTATAATATTCATACACCCCAGGGGCCATGGCAGTATTAATCAGCCCCTGATCACATTGAAAAAGTGTGTCATGAGTTTGATTTACTAAATTTGGATGTGTCTTGTTTTTTTAAAGCCTGGCTTTTGCAACTGCATCTGTGCAACATTCCGCAATATTGCAAATATAAATCTCGCTCCAAGCAGCAAGCCACAAAAACACAAAACACACCAAAATGTTAAACAGAGAAAACAACACAGAGAATAAAAGGTGCCGAACAATAAAAAGGCCCCATGCACAAGACCGTATGAAAACTGGTGTACATACAGCCGGAATAAGACCCCATGTATTCCAATGGGCAATACGGCCATCCATGTAAATGGCCATATTGTCCACCATATCGTACCGTAAGTGAGCCGTATAAAAATATAGAACATGTCCTATTTTCCACCGTATTTCCTTTTCGTATGGCCCATAGAAGTCAATAGGAAGGTTTAAAATACTTGCTACATATGACTGTGAACCGTATGCTTCCATATATACAGCATCCAGAACCAGTTGGAGGAGCATTCTGTCAGCCAGCCAATAGTCAGCCATCCATCATACGGTACGGATACGGTGCAAAACTTTGCCATACTTTTGCAATATGTCCCGTATTTACGGCCAGAATACAGCCATATATACAGAACAGAAAACACCATACGATCATGTGCATTAGGCCTAAATCAGACATATTAGGAAAAAAGGCACAGAAAAGACCAAAACATGCAAGAAATATTTAACTCAAGGATTGATAGATTAGCCTCATTGAGTCTTGCTTTCCTTTTACAAACTTACAGGTAGCCTTGTATAGATATATCAGCAGCTACCAATCAGTAATGTGTGGGGATGGGAGCAGATGCATGTAATGAAAGATACCTTCATAAGACAATTGAAAGTTATGCACTAAACTGCTGTACAATACCCTTTGCTTTTCCATGATTCCTTTTATATTGGTTGGTGCACAGGTGACTGGCTGCAAAGACATCTTGTGGACTTGAGTTTATTTTTTTCTGGTTCATAGTGAAAATTTCTCCCCATGTGCTTTTAACTCAGAATGACAATCCACAGATGCATTCAGCTTGTTACCTCACATAATTGCTCAAGGACATCTACTTTGTGAATTCAAATTGTATCACAGCTTGGCTGAATAATGGCAATCTATATTAATCATGGAAGCTATAAGTCAGTAAAGACAGAAACAATTTAAAATGGCCATCATTTACCTTTCTGATATTGTTTTAAAGATACAAAGTACAAATTAAATGCTTTAACTAATAGAAGAATGAGTCCGGTGATTCAAAGTGAGCCCTTCCATTATATAGTTTCTTTGTCCAACAATGGCTTTAGCTTAAACAACAACTGTAATTTTTTTTTCCACAAATCAATAGCTCTTGGGATGTAGAACAACTTAATAATAATAATTCCTTTATTTATATGGTGCACACAGGTTGCGCTGCACAAAGCATGTCAAACTGGTCCCTGTCCCCATGGGGCTCACAATCTAATCAGTGCCAAAATGCCAAAATGCTGACTTTGAATCCCACAAATAAAATAATGTACAAATTCCTGGGAGGGGCTGCTGCTCCCTGCTCACAGAGGAGGAGATCATGTGCTCTCACCATGTATGCAGCAGAGCTCCCACATCTCTCCTACACCGAATAGTGAGGTACAAGATCTCCGCTGTTCCATCAGTTCCTCCATCCCAGTCTGTGATTCTACAGAACTTTCTCTGTCTCTCTCTTCACCTCAGCTGCAGCCCTTCCCCCACCTTGTACTCGGCACTGTGCAGATAAGCTATTAGCCCTTTGTGCGCCCACAGCACAGACTATACACTGCATGTAATACCAAAAAAAAAGGAGAAAAGAGGAAGAAAACAAGGCTACACAATAATTAATGAAAAATAGTAATCTTTATTACACATAGAAAGCATAAAAAATATATATTTATAAAATATGAGTGCATCACAGGGCGAGATACAGAATTCATGGCAGGTAATAGGTCCTAAATAAGTAAAGACCTGCTGTGGTTGAAACACGCGTCGGGGTTGCACGCCAGGAAATAGTTTGTACTCCTTCCTGTCACCTTAGTGCTATGTCCGCCACCTTCTGGCATTTATTTGTCACTGGCTGTGCTGCGCTTCTGTGACTCAGGGCACACATTGTTTGGTAGCTATTGCACACTTCTTACTTCACTGCCTGTTTAGCATGTGTATGTATACTAGCTCTTATGTTTTGCTACCTTTTGCCATATTATAACTGTCTCTGCCATTTTATATTAATATATATATATATATATATATATATATATATATATATATTATGCTTTCTATGTGTAATAAAGA
This sequence comes from Engystomops pustulosus, assembly GCF_040894005.1. Classification (NCBI taxonomy): domain Eukaryota; kingdom Metazoa; phylum Chordata; class Amphibia; order Anura; family Leptodactylidae; genus Engystomops; species Engystomops pustulosus. The sequence continues at coordinate 155,909,964 of NC_092411.1, read as the reverse complement.
TTACTATTTTTCATTCATTATTGTGTAGCCTTGTTTTCTTCCTCTTTTCTTCTTTTTTTTTGGTATTTCTTGAGATTTCTTAAAAAGGTTTTTGGCTTTTCTGGTATACGGATTACCTAGACTACTAACTTATTGTTTTTGATTTATATACACTGCATGTAACTGGTTTACTTATGATTTCTTCCATTCATTAAATGTCCCATGTTCCTCCATGTAATAAAAGCTGCCAGGTTAGTCATCATGTACATCCAGTATGTACACTGCTGCAGTGTTCAGTGGATTTTATTGTTGGAATCTACATGGATTTAATGTAAGCAATAGAAGTCTATGGATCAGCAAAATCCCTTCAGTATTTTTTGTGGACATGGAGACAAAAAGGAAGAAATATGAAGACACAACTGAGACAAAACACAAGGGATGCGCAGCTGAAGCTGAGCACCAACGCCAATGTGAAAGAAACCTAAGGCTAACTTCTTTGAAATAGAAATACATTATTAATTTACTGCACCATGGATACCCTGTATCTGTATTTTCATTATTATATTACAGTGATTACCCAAGCTGTTAGTTGAAACTGCTAAATATCAGTAAATCCATGTTTTCCATTAACCCCTTAAGGACGCAGGGTTTTTTCGCTCATTTCTCGCTCTCCACCTTCAAAAATCCATAACTTTTTCTGTGTACAGAGCTGTGTGAGGGCTTATTTTGTGCGTAACAGATTTTACTTTCCTGTGATGTTAATTATTTTAACATGCCATGTACAGCAAAGCTGGAAAAAAAATTCTTGTGGGCTCAGTTTTTACAACTTTGACTGAGCACTCCAAATAATACCTCTACTTTATTCTTTGGTTCGGTACAATTGCGGTGATACCAAATTTATACAGGTTTTATTGCCTTTTAATGCATTGTCAAAAATTAAACGAATGTGTACAAAAAAGAAAAAACATTTTTTGCCATCTTCTGATGCTAATAACTTTTTCATACTTTGGGGTACGGAGCTGTCTGAGGTGTCATTTTTTGCGAAATGAGCCGACATTTTCATTGCTACCATTTTGAGGTCTGTGCAACACTTTGATCACTTTTTATTCCATTTTTTATGTGATGTAAAAAGGTGTAAAAGTCGCATTTCGGACATTTGGGCGCCATTTCCCATCTCGGAGGTCACCACCGGCCGTAACTGTTTTTACATTTTGATAGATCGGGCATTTTGGATGCGGCAATACCTAATGTGTCTATGATTTTTACTGTTTATTATGTTTTATATCAGTTCTAGGGAAAGGGGGGTGATTTGAATTTTTAATATTTTATGAATTTTTTTTATTTTTTAAACTTTTTCTTTCCCTATTTCTTAGGCCATCTAGGGTACATTAACCCTAGATGGTAAGATCGTTCCTACCATACACTGCATACTTCTGTATTGCAATATATGGCATTTTTGCAGGTCATTCATTACAATGAGCCACTGGCTTATTGTAATGAATCTGCAGAAGCCATGTGGCCTCGGGTCAAACGAAGACCCAAGGCTACCATGGCAATCGATCGCGCCGCCGTCTTTTAAATGCCGCCGGCGACTTTGCCGGCGGCAACGGAAGTGTTAATAGCCACGATCGGTGCAAGCACCGACCACGGTTATTAGCGGTGGGGGTTTGCTGCAATATGCAACAACCCACACCCTTGTATGAAGAGGACTCAGCCCGTGAGCCCTCTTCATACATTCCCTGTACCTCTGCGTAGAGCTACGGCGCAGAGCGTTAAGGGGTTAAAGTTTGTTTGCTTATGTTGGTAAGAAAGTTAACAATCAAAATTTTATCTAGAGCCCATATGACCATTCTACACCATAAAAATCATTAACCAGCATTCTTCAATGAGTACTGAAGACAAACCAGTATATTACTGGTCCAAGATGTACAGCTTGTACAGATGTTACAGTGCTCATACAGATTCAGGATCTAAGCGTCTAATGTGTTTTAAGAATTGAAACCCCTCCTCCCGAGCAAGTATTTAGTTCTCTGAAGGGTGCAGACTCCACGACTTGAAAAGGAAGGGACTGCAGTACCAGTACTTGGACAGGAGCACGGTCAGCTGTTGCACCATAGGATGGCTGGACACATACAGCTGTATCTTTGTAATTGCCTCCTTCAACAACTGCTGGTGCCATGCGTAGCGAGGAGCAGGAGCATCTGGACCGGGAGATGATGTCAAAGACAAACAGCTCCCTTCAGCAGAGGTGCTGGAGTCTTGACTGGCTGAAATGGCATGTGTACCACTAGGTGCGGCGGCTGCTGTTTCTCCCAGGCCATTGGTGACGCTGCATGTGTTGATGCAGGGCCGTGTTGCCAACGTTAGCTCCCTCGCCATGCTTCAGTTTCTGCCTGCAGATACTACATATACACAGGCTCAGGTCCTCTGGTGTCTTAACAAAAAACTGCCACACACCGCCGAGTTGATGATTTTACTGCCAACACTACTAACACCGCTGCCTCGCTGAGCCCCAGTGCCACTGCTTACTTGGAACTGCAAAACAGGTTTTGTACCCCACGGCAGTTTGGCTCCCGTCATCGCACTGCAAGCTGACACCCACTTCAGACGATGATGATGAAACCTTGCTTCACCTGGCTCCCAAGTGTGATTGGCTACATCATCATCGATTTGTGTTTCCCTGTCACTGCTATTCTCCTCAACAGTCTCAGTATGCATGGGCTGAATTCTTGCAAGTGCAACATATCTTCCTGTGCTACTCTCCACATCTCTACTTTCCCGCCTACTGAAGAAGCAGATGTCTACCCCACATCTTCACTGCCAAGCAGCTGCTGACTGTCCTCAAAGACTTCGTCCTTCCTGTATAGTGGCACTGAGCCCAGACCACTTAGTAGATCTCTGGCTGAGGGAAATGAACAGGACAGAGGCTGGTTGAGGACAGGTAAGGGCCGCTGAATTGCTCCTGGGCCATGCCAAATAAGTGACTCTAGGCTGGGGTTTTTAGATGTTATTTGGGAGGAAGTGGATGACCTAGTCAACGAATCAACAACCTTTGGGTTGTTGATCAACGCACTGCCGCTAGAAGACAATGGCAGTTCTAGCCTCACAGACTGATCCCTGCTGCAAAGTCCCCTTACTGTGCTGCGACCTCTGCCTGCTCCACCAGTCACCTTTCTGTCTGACATAGTGGTTAATCAACTACATGTATTTGACAAACAAAAAAAAGAACTGCAATTTGAGGTATACAGATCCCCCAAAAATGGACACCCTGAAATTAGAGCAAAAAACACTACAGCAACTACATGGATTTGATACGTATTTCTTCCTATTCATTTCAGCAATAAAAAATAACAATTTTGGGTGTACAGAAATCACTACAGACAAAATGTGGATTTTACATAGATTTCTTCCTATTCACTTCAACAACAACCCCCCCCCCCCCCGCTATTTGGGGTATACAGATCCCTAAAATGGAAACCCTGGGATTGGAGCAGAAATCACTACAGAAACTATGTGGATTTTACACAGATTTCATCCTATACACTTCAGCAACAAAAAAAACCTTGCAATTTGGGGTATACAGATCCCCCAAAAAGGACACCCTGTGATTGGAGCAGAAATCCCTACATAAACTATGTGGATTTTATACAGATTTCTACCTATTCACTTCAGAAACAAAAAAAAACTGTTATTTGTGGTATACCGATCCCCCAAAATGGACACCCTGGGATTGGAGCAGAAATCACTACAGAAACTATGTGGATTTTACACAGATTTATTCCTATCCACTGTTCCTTTCTTCTTCCCAGAGTTCACTGCCACATGTAACACGTTGTTCTCATGCCCATTTTGGTAATAAAGGAGAAAAAAAACTTTGTTTCCACGAATCATCGTAAACTTTGGATTTGTGACTAATCAAATTTTCCTTGAAATTCGGACCGAATTCCATTAGATTCGATTCGCCCCTCTTTAACCTCAACTGTGGAAAATATGGAAAATAAATGTAAAGTTCAGATAAAAGTCGTGCCTGTGGAGCGACCTTGTGATATCCTGCCGTAGCAAGTCCAACCCGCTTTGCGGTGAGCTCTGGTGAAAACCAGGTGCCACTTAGACTCCTCCTCTCCCAGGTGTCGGCTTACTTCATCGCTTGCAGAGGTTCAGTGGGTCTACTACCTCTGACCATGACAATATGGGAAATAAAATGCCAGAAAATAGTTTTTTTATTCATAGCAGAAAGAGTTTATGAAATTAGCCAAAAGGTACCCCAAATGGATGCTACCAAAAAGTTAGTGTTCTCTGTTGTTATCCTGTAAAAATGAATCTCACAATCACATATTTTTTATATCACCTTCAGTATGTGATGAAGGTCACCTTTGACCAAAACATCATGAAATTAATATTGATTGTTATGCAGATAAAACATTTTTGAATTGATTATCTCACTGTTGAGTTTCATATTACTATTATTTACTAAATGGGGTTGGGACCCTATATTGGTACCAACAAATACTAAGTTGTAGAGGGCTGTGATATTCTCACAGTGAAAGTACCCAAAAAGTAAAACGTGTCTAGAAAAAGTGCTCCAGCAGTCAAAAGTACAACCTGTCTAAATTAAAACAATACCTCATACAGCGACATTCACAGAAAAATATAAATGTTACATCTTTTAAAATGTGATATTAAAAAAATTTAAAAATACTGTGTCCCAAAGGCCAAACCTGTAAGAGAGTGAAAATAGAGTGTCATGTAAAAGATAAAAAATAGAGTTAGTTATTGGTTTGTATCAAAGCAAATGACCTAAAAGTGTTAGTTTAGCCACCAGTTTTACAATAAACATGCATTATGTCCAATCTTTAGAAAAATAAGGAGCAAATAGTTACCTTGTGTTGTATCCTTGAGATGACAAATAAAAGATCCCTTGATGCCTATTTACTGACATAATTTGAGAGAGAAAAGGATCAAGGTGTATCGTAAATCTGAACATCTGTGGAACAGTACACCTCAACTCAATCTAAATCTCAAACACATGTGCTCAAGGAGAAGACATGATATTAATTTGGCCTCAATTATCCACATCACAAGGAATGTTCCACTGGAGTTTAGATTGGCAAATGAATTGAAGGCTCTCCAGGAATTTATCTGAGGAATAGATGTAACTGTTAGGGGTTAATTAATTCATTCCTTCTTCTCCAAGTATTTAGTCTGAGAAGAACAGTGAATGATGTTAGTGTTACTGTCAGTGACTGATTACTTCTAAGATGAAAACACACAAATTGTGAAAAGTTATGCGTATACCAATTCAACTGATTATGGTATACTTGTTTTCCTGCTGACTTATTTCACCATACTTTTTCCTATGTTATTTACTCCCTTTCCTCCTGAGCTTTACCTTAATATTGCCTTGACTGGAGATAAAGAGTAGTTGCTTAAGTATGTAGTAACTGAACCTCTTAGGCAACCTTTACATGGTCAGTTTTTTCATCAGTATTTGCAGGCTACAACCAGATAAGGAACCTATACAGAGAAAAATAATAATGGAAAAAAATGTGTTTCTCTTCCAGGTATTTGAACCCAATAGTATTTGTCTTACAAAATACAAATGAAAAATACTGACCGTGTGAAAGTGGTGTTACAGTGAGTCATTTAATTGAAGTATCTCCATACTGAGTTGAATTAACAGATAAAATGCTTTAATGTTTTTTTCACTGAAGATCAAATTTAAAGTATGAAAATATGATATAATTTTTTTACAACTCTGAAATCGCAAGAAACATATAGCATGAGTGCTATACAACTTAAAGGTCCAATTAAGTATTCTCATGTACATGATTTCTTAGACAACAATGTTTCTAAGCCAGAAGTAAAACAGAAACAGCAAACACTCATGATAAACTTAGCACCTCTTCTGTATACTTAACCTATTTCTAGTTTTAGCCAATAAATACTGCTTCAAAATACAAAGCCTTAACGTTCTTTTTTTCAACATGAGCTTGTCAAACTGCTGTGTAAGACATGAAAAAAAAGTATTATTGCAACAGTGTCTGGAACATAAATGTTCCCAGAATTTAAATAGAGACATTAAAAACCATAAAAATTAGAGAAAAAATAAAATATTTCTACCTCTGGTTCAATTCTGTCCTGCATTTCTTTAGTGTATTGTAACAGAGACTATAGGAATGTTATGCTGATCAAAGCAGCAGTATATTTACATAGACTAGGATTATCAAAAGTGATTATGGTGATGTTTACAGTTAGGTTATTACATCATTTTACTTCACTATAGAAGTCTTACATTTGTAGAATGGCAGTTGTAGTTTTAGGTACAGTTATGGTTTTGTATCTAACTTACTATTTAAATTACTAATATGTGTTATAGACAACCACCATAATCAATAAAATTCTGAAGAACTATTGATATAACAATAAGTTATTATTGTATTCTTTAAACAGTGATGTGTGAAATAATGGCACAAGTGTGAAACTGTAAAAATATTTTTTTCGTGGGTTGCAAGAATCAACTTAGTAAAAATGTATCTAATACCGCGTGAGATGTATACCAGTTAGATTTCCTTTGGAATATTGGAAACAATTACAAAAATAGTTTCTTAAATTCATATGGGCAGGTAACGCATCACAGATAAATAGAAAAACAATGATGACATCAATAGAGAAAGGTGGGATGGGAGTCCCTGATATTGTATTATATCACAAGGCAGCAATTATCAAGCAAATTAAGTACTTCTGGGATAACAAACATAACAACGTGTGGATCAAAATAGAAGATGCAGAAATTGGCCCGATTACGGTAAAAGAGCCCATTTTATTAAAATACTTGGCCTCATTTAGGTTGGAACCTTTCTTAAGAACAACAATGGATCTCTTGCAAATTTGGAACAAAACAGAGAACTTGCATATAAATATTAGTTATGGAGACATCAAATTTGAATTTTTGAAGGAGATAGGTCTAAACCTTTATTTACACTTGTGGGAAAATTTAGGAATCAGGACATTAGAAAATTTAATTGTCAATGGGGCGTTGCTGCCTTTTTCCACATTATGTAAAGATGAGCTGTTATTTAATAGCTTGCTTTTGCAATATCGAGGTATAAAGAGCTCGGTCATCAAAAACAATCTATTAAAAAGCGCAAGTGAAAATCTATCAGAATGCTCCAAGTTTAATAAATTCCTATATGGGACGGATATATTGAAGGGAGGAATCTCTATGGTCTATAAGGATCTGCAAAGTCCTGGATGCCAAAAAAAATGGGCTACATGATAAACTGGGAGAAGGATTTGGGGAATTCATTCTCACTAATCCAGTGGAAAATAACCATGGCTTAAAATAAATTATTGCACAAACCACATTGAGACTCTTCGTAAGCAACAAACAAGATGCTATATATCTCCATCATGGCTAGCAAAATTTTCTGAGTTAGAGATTGATAGCTGTTGGCGTTGTAAAGAGAAGGGAGTGAATTTATTACATATTTGGTGGAATTGTAGCAGTATCAAAATCTTTTGGGGGAAAGTCCGGGATCTGATCGCAGATGGGAAAGGTGCGATCCAATACCCTCAGCCCACTTACAGTACCTTCTTCTGTGATATGTAAGTCCCCTGGAGGTGATTTTAGCATATTTTTAGTTTGCAGCATGAATATAAAAGCATCTTTTATTCTTTTTTAGAAAGCAGTCAGGCGACTCCCGCCTCCTGCAGTCTGCCCCACCCACTCCATGCATCTGAATTCCAAGCCAAGTCCAGCCTAGTAGGGATCGGATACCAGATGCATGGAGTGGGCAAAGCAAACTGACTGTATGGTGTGGGGTTGCCTGACTGCATCCTACAAAAGAATAAAAGATTATTTTTCACTCATGCTGCAACCTAGAATCATTCTTAAAACACCTCCAGCAGATGTACATATTACAGAAGAAGGTACTGTTTGTAGGCTTGAGGGGTAAGTAATCAAGGGTGTAACAGACAGCTAACAAAGTTTTTGAGGCAGAGTTATCATTAAGCAGCTATCTTGCACTTGTAGTCATCAAGTGGTTAGACCATTCATTTTGGCACACAAGTTAATTCCTGGAGTGTAATTTGTTCCTTTACTCAAAAAGGTTGCAAATATGGTGCAAATCTGGAGTAAATGGGGCACATTTACTAAGAACAATGAAAACTGCTCTATGTGTAAGCTGCCTCTGTTTAGTGCTGGGTGCCCCAGATTAAGGATTGCTGGCACACGTTCTTCATGAATCTGGTGGCCTCTGCACTGCCCTGACAGAGTGCAACATTTTTTTGGTGCACCTTTAATCTGGCGCACGGTCCAACTGAGCACCGGAACACCCCCTTCAGTACAGAAATTTGTATCATGTGGAGAATAGTGCAGCCGCGCCACAAAACAGTTGTGCACGACACAATTTTGTTGTTTGCACCTAAAAGAACATGCAAAGTCAGACAGAAAACTGGCACATGGCCCTTACTAAATGTGCCCCAATATTTTAAAGTAAAAAGTGGAATACGTTAGCTTACTCCACCATAAAGTTACAAATTGTAGATAAATTTGCAGGTGCAACAATATTGAGACATTTTGAAGAGAAAAAATTGATGTAACTGCAATGATGACTTCTATGTAGTCTGATCTTTCAAAGTCAGAAGTTCTTAGCTAGAGTTGCAACCTCAAGCTTGTTTCGAAAGCTGATCTGAAAAGGGTCTCTAATGGAACTGGTCGGAATATACAATTGTGGTTTAGGAGATTTGTTTAGAATAAATACAGTTGTTTTTACATCTACAACATGGAATGCTGCTGAATTATTTGAATATATACATATATATATATATATATATATATATATATATATATATATATCCAAGTGCAGTGTTTTCACTCCAGTTTCTCTTTAATTAGCACTACTGCTTTTTTTCCTTAGCATGCCTCTAACACGTTTGCCACCTTGTTGAATTTATACAGGTTTTGCAGCAATTCCAACCTTTCCTTTTATGGGATTTCCTGGTGCCACATGAGGCTATTCCTGTAGTTCAGGACTATAAAACCAAGTTTAACACTGGAAACATGTTTGGTTAGTAATGCATAAGCCCAAGGCCCAAACTGTCCCCTTACTCATAAATCCAAGGTGTGAAAGTTTGAGTTTATTTTCCTTTTGTTTTTGCGCAGGATCGTTGGTGCCATGAGCATGCATGAGACATATATATGGAATTTGAGATTGTATGGGCTCCTATAAAGGGTCTCTTTCTCAGCTGGTGACTGGATTCAGAATCAGAGCAAATGAGCAAAGCTTAGTAAGGCAGCATTATATTTGAAGGCTGTGATAATGCCAGTGTTTCAGATGTGGATTCTCCCCAGGGCAAAATAACACTTATGCAGCTGGTGTCTGGGTTGTAAAATTCTGTTTGGGTATTAATGAAAAGAATATACACAAGAATAAAAAAACAAGTATTAATTAGACACATAATATATTTAAATGTAGACTTAATAATGAATGAAAAGTAACATGGAAATAGAACCTGTTATAGATGAAGTGCACTGTATGTGTATAGTTTAGTGCTGGCGAGACAATAATATTTATCTGCACATTTGTAGACAGTTATATTCCTGCTGTGATTGACCTTACTCACATTAATATACAATGCTTCTGTTTTTCATTGAATCGAAGTTTTAGCAGTAAGCAACTATTTGCTTTTCAATGTGTATTTATTTTATATGTATGTACAATATTAATGTTAAAATATGTCATAATAAATATAATTTTCACAATTATAAAGTTTTCTTCACATTGTGTTCTTTCTGTTGTTTTGGAATCCATGTAACAGTGAGGTCATGCACTAGGTTCAACTTAATGGACCTATGTAGTGTTAACGTTCTTACCTCTAGAAATTTTTGTTTCCAGTGTTGTAGGCTTAGACTCTGTTCACTTATTATGTAAAGGATGTACTGTACAATTCACTGGTCAGTTGAAAGCGCTTTCTGATACACTACACCTTTGTAGTGTTCAAGGGGCTCAGGCTCCTTATTAACATTGATAGGCCATTACAAACTTTATACACATCTTAGAAATGGTGTGGAAAACAACGCAAGACCACTCAATTCCCTAGAAAGCATTCTTATGTATATGCACAGTGAGTCCTTATGATGGTGCATTCCACGGTATGTATTGGAGCCTTTTGTTAATGGAGTTAATGGAGTTATAAGGAGATATTCCAAGTATATATGTCAAATGGAGGAACATAACATTATCTAAATAGAGCCGAACACATGTATATTATTACACACAAAATAATACATTTCCAAATATATTAATACTATTAGTATGCCAGATAAAAAAAAGTGCTATATAAAGATCATACTCTCAGAGAAATTCCTTCAAGGCTGTTACCTGTGTTATTACCTCAAGGTTATTTTGTTTAATTGTCTCCAAGCCTCTCCAATCGCATTTGAGAATCCATTGTAACTTACCAGAAAAGGCATGATAATTTCACCTATACGCAGGACAAAACGAGGCCCCAAACCTTTTTATTCTCCAGAATAAAAAGGTTATGACCCTTAACCATTACATAGTTTATTCAAAAATAAAACAAAAAAATACATGTTTCTAGTTTCAATGTAATAATAATGACAAGAATAATAAAGTCCTTTTTTTATGTCACACAGTGAAGGATACAACATGTTAATAACAAAAATCCAGGTGAGAAATATTTTTTTCTATTCTCCCACAGAAAGGGTTTATAAAAGTTATTTAATTTATGTTTCATAAACTGGTGTCATTCAAAAACTAAAATAATCCTACAAAAAGACAATCCCTCATACACTGACACCAACAATATTATATTATGAAAAAAGAAAAAAAACACTTGGCCCTATAGGTCAAAACAAGGGTTAATATCAATAACACAGAGCACAAGTTATAGGTATTGTCTTTGATAAAGTGATTGCTAGGTATTGGCAGGGGAAGCAGTAAAATAAAAAAATACTTACCTTTCTTCTCCCTTTTGCCTTGTTCTATAGGTCATCTATCTATGGCCGGTATAGTACTAGCCTGCCTGCACGCAAACTTCATGGGCCCGTGTGTCATCGGCGTGTGATCTTCTCATAGCAACAATAGAAAAAAGACAAGCACAGACAAAAATAGGACCCGCTCCATAATTTGTGGCCCAGGAAGTCGGCTGGGATACACAGGGATACAGAAACAGGGCTACATGTGGGGCCATGTGAGACAGGGCTTCCTGCATCATAGTGATATACACTCACCGGCCACTTTATTAGGTACACCATGCTTGTAACGGGTTGGACCCCCTTTTGCCTTCAGAACTGCGTGGCATAGATTCAACAAGGTGCTGGAAGCATTCCTCAGAGATTTTGGTCCATATTGACATGATGGCATCACACAGTTGCCCCAGATTTGTCGGCTGCACATCCATGATGCGAATCTCCCGTTCCACCACATCCCAAAGATGCTCTATTGGATTGAGATCTGGTGACTGTGAAGGCCATTTGAGTACAGTGAACTCATTGTCATGTTCAAGAAACCAGTCTGAGATGATTCCAGCTTTATGACATGGCGCATTATCCTGCTGAAAGTAGCCATCAGATGTTGGGTACATTGTGGTAATAAAGGGATGGACATGGTCAGCAACAATACTCAGGTAGGCTGTGGCATTGCAACGATGCTCAATTGGTACCAAGGGGCCCAAAGAGTGCCAAGAAAATATTCCCCACACCATGACACCACCACCACCAGCCTGAACTGTTGATACAAGGCAGGATGGATCCATGCTTTCATGTTGTTGACGCCAAATTCTGACCCTACCATCCGAATGTTGCAGCAGAAATCGAGACTCATCAGACCAGGCAACGTTTTTCCAATCTTCTACTGTCCAATTTTTCGATGAGCATGTGCAAATTGTAGCCTCAGTTTCCTGTTCTTAGCTGAAAGGAGTGGCACCCGGTGTGGTCTTCTGCTGCTGTAGCCCATCTGCCTCAAAGTTCGACATACTGTGCGTTCAGAGATGCTCTTCTGCCTACCTTGGTTGTAACGGGTGGCGATTTGAGTCTCCCCATTCTCCTCTGACCTCTGGCATCAACAAGGCATTTCCGCCCACAGAACTGCCACTCACTGGATGCTTTTTCTTTTTCGGACCATTCTCTGTAAACCCTAGAGATGGTAGATCAGCAGTTTCTGAAATACTCAGACCAGCCCTTCTGGTACCAACAACCATGCCACGTTCAAAGGCACTCAAATCACCTTTCTTCCCCATACTGATGCTCGGTTTGAACTGCAGGAGATTGTCTTGACCATGTCTACATGCCTATGTAACCCCTGCTAAGAGCACAGCATGTGAACAGGACAGTGTAATTGCTGGGCAGCAGGGGTTAAGACCAGCAGCTAGCAGCACCTACTCCTCAGGAGCTGACTGGACTACATCTCCCAGCAATCCCTGCTGCATTGTGCCACTGACACTGATAGGAGGAGTTGCTGGAGAAAGGGCTGATGGGAGAAACAAGGGATTGTGGGAAAGAGAAGGGAGAGAGGCCTCATGTGCAGCAGAGAGGACTGACAGCACATGGCAGAGTGTAGAGAGTCCTGCACTGAGAGTGACACAGCAGAGGACTAGAGACAGCCCAGCAGCTCAGCCCCAGAGGAGAAGAGGACCTGCTGGAGAAGCTCCACCTCTGCACCACAGCCTGATCCCCAGGAGGTCTCCACATCCACCACACAGGAGGTTCCTGCCTGCCCCTCCATCCAGGTGCCTGGTCCCAGCCACAAGCAGAAGCCTGGGTGCAGTTACTCAGAGTTGTGAGTAGACATTATTGTTAGTAAGGAGTTTGCAAGAAAATAATTTCCAAGAGAACTTAGAGTATTAAGTTCAACTTTACAGAAAGCGCGCCAACGTCCGCGGCATCAGGGCCCCAACAAGTGGACTGTGTAATATGCATAGCTGCAGCATAAGAGTATAATCTGTGCAGGTAGAGTGCGTGTTGTCACCTGCAGAGTGTGTGATAGTGACAGGTGTCATTTGTGTTGTGTTCTGATTTACCCCCATTGGGGGTCATTTACTAAGGGCCGATTCACGTTTTCCCGACGTGTTACCCGAATATTTCCGATTTGCGTCGATTTCCCCTGTATTGCCCCGGGATTTTGGCGCATGTGATCGGATTGTGGCGCATTGGCGCCGGCATGCACACGACGGAGATCGGGGGCGTGGCCGAGCGAAAACCCGATGGATTCGGAGAAACCGCCGCATTTAAAAAAAGAAATGTGTCGCTTGGGACCCGCTTACCTTCACTTGGTCCGGACCGGTGAACTCCAGTGCGTTCAGATGCTTTTCAGTGCAGCAGCGCCACCTGGTGGATGGCGGAGGAACTACCTTGATGAATCCCGGCCAGACCTGAATCCAGCACAGAGAACGCGCCGCTGGATCGCGAAGGGACCGGGTAAGTAAATCTGCCACATTGTTGCTCACAGAGCTCCTTATTTACAGGGACCCCTCTGCACCATTATCCCAACCAGGCCTGGGGAGTGCAGTTACCCTTTATTGCCACTATTTCCCGAGTCAACCCCTGGCAGAAGAGGAAAACCCTCCTGCTTACCTACAGAGCTTCAAGCAAGATTCGGGTGGAGGCACTGCACCATATTGAGTTTGAAGTCACCAGACACCCCTCTGGCAGAGGTAGGCCGGTGTACAATGTGCAGCATAATTTGTATATAATGGTGAACATTTTCCACTTTTTAGTATGTCTGGTCAGATTATGGGGCTCCCTGACACTACAAGCCCCATATGCTATGGCTGCTACCACTGTAGTTACGCAAAAACACATTGGGGCCGATTTACTTACCCGGTCCGTTCGCGATCCAGCGGCGCGTTCTCTGCGCTGGATTCGGGTCCGGCCGGGATTCACTAATGTAGTTCCTTCGCTGTCCACCAGGTGGCGCTGCTGCGCTGAAGTTCCCCGGAGGCGCGCTGGAATGCCCTGAAATTCACCGGCCTATACCTGGTGAAGGTAAGTGTAATTTTCGCAACACATTTTTTGTCTTAAATGCGGTGGTTTTTCCGAATCTGTCGGGTTTTCGTTCGGCCACGCCCCCTGATTTCTGTCGCGTGCATGCCAGCGCTGATGCGCCACAATCCGCTCGCGTGCGCCAAAATGCCGGGGCAATTCAGGGAAAATCGGTGCAAATTGGAAATATTCGGGTAACACGTCGGGAAAACGCAAATCGGGCCCTTAGTAAATGAACCCCATTTACTATGGGGTTTCTGCCTGTGGTGCTCCCACCACCTTTTTTCCTTTCCAACCCATTTATTAGTTGTCAGTGCCAGGAAAAATGTGATTTTCTGCCTCCTCCACCTCTGCTACGAAAAGGAGTATGGTTTTCATGGTGTGGAGACTATGACACAATTAATATTTGTCCTTTTTGACAGTTTTTGGATCTTAAAAGTGGTAAAGAGCAGGCCAAAATAAAAATGAGTCTAGCAGAATAGAAACTGTTCTTTTAAATATGTACCTCATTGCCGACAGCTCATCGGGGACACTTTATATAACTGTCCCCCATTGTGTAAATGCAGCCTAAAACTATACAGTTAATATTTCCATGTAGCAGTAGCCCCAGAATCAATTTCACTGAAAGGCCTTAGGGCTCCATACCTGGTCACAACGCTTGCTTGTTTGGAGAATTCTACTGTTCAGGAGGCTCAGGGACTCTGCAAATATTTCATTGAGCCTGAAAGTAATTACAGTAAAATCTGCTTTCTACAATTGGGCGCCAGATTTATTCACGCCTTGGAACATGGATGTTTTTAAGTGCTTATGCAATAGAATACAACAAGACATTTTCAGCATGCAATACTTTTCTCAAGTATGTCATGTTCAGGGAACATTACTTTTGATATTGTAGTGCTGAGCACAAAAAGGCAGAACAATACAAGCAGTCCAGGTGAAATACAGCTGTTCAGCAGCAGTGGTGAATAAGAAGCGAAAACCTCACTAAACTGTCATTCAGCAACGCCTGACCACTAAGTATCCATGGAGGTACATAGAGGGAGGCTTAGTTGAGATCAACCCCCCACTGCAATCACAGGGAGTAATAATGCTCGCTGGCATTGCTACTGATGAATAGCAGATGAATAGCCTTTATGCACATCTGTAAACCTCACCTTCTGTGAAGTGTACTTATGTATAGTACTTAGAAAAATGATTTCAATATCTAGAGAGGATAACACTGTGAATAGTATGCAATAGTAAGTGTGTATAAAAAAAAAGTCTCAATATTTTCACTGATAAATATTTTTAATAACTTTCTGAAAATATGGTAACATTTTATACTGAACCAAGTCTCCACATTGGTATGTTTCTCTGAAATAGAGAAACCTCATCGCCTATAAAAGCTGAAACTGGTTTTAAAAGACTTAAAATAAGTGCTACAGGAAGAAGAAATGTTACTTCTTCTGGTGTAGCAGGCGGTAGGGTTTGCAGCATATTCTTGTAGGTCACAATAGTGCTGTCAGAGTGGAGAGGCCAAACGTAGTTGAGGAGTTGGTAAATTATATGACAAACAGTATCTCAAGTGCCAATGCAGTGGGGGAGATTTACTTACCCGCTCATTGAAGTTCAAAGAAAGTGTATTGTCTGCCGATAATGCACTGTGCCGCAATTCACTAAGATCGTGCCGCCAATATCCTGCATGTGTCGCATTCTCGCTCAGGTCCGACGGAGTTCACCTTCTTCTTTGTGGTGCATGCAAGTGCTTTGTTTTGCGAGAATTTGAATCTTAAATCCCGCACTCAGTCCGAATCAGTCAGATCGTCTGATGGCGCGCCCCACAATTTCTGACGCATGAAAGCCTGCACAGCTGCACCAAAATCTGACTCCAATCCGACTCAATCCCAGCACAAACCCCTGTTAAATACCTGTCAAAGCTGCGCAAATCCCAAAACCAACGAATGTGCGATCCGCGGCCCTTAGTAAATAAGCCCCATTGTCTTCAACCTGCTTCACTTCTGCTGAAAATGCAGAGCCATCTACCTCACTCCAATTCACGCCAGCAAAGCTCATGGATAAGTCACTAATGGAGTCGCTCATGGAGAAACACTGACTGAGTCAGTGTTTCTTGCAGAAGTATTCGGATGACACTGCGATTAAAGGGTGTATAAAGGAGGGAGATTTGTCTGAGTATTGGTCGACTATCGACTTGTTCTCGGAGTGGTGCGACACAAATGGCTTGGAATTGAATCTATCAAAGACCAAGGAAATGGTAATCAGTTTCCGAAAAGAACGGGATACTGATGGTGAGCCTACAAAGATTAGGGGTGTCACAGCGTCACAAACTATAAGTATTTGGGCGTCTATCTGGATGATAAGTTATTGTGGCATATTAATTCAGAGAAATTGTATAAAAAGGCGTTTGGGAGACTGTACTTTTTAAGATCGCTTAGGTCTTTTGATGTGGACCGTAGGATGTTGCTGTCCTTTTACCAGTCTGTAATTGGAAGTGTTTTATTTTATGCGGTGGTATGTTGGGGAAACAATGCACGCACGACTGACTTAAACAAGTTTAAGAAACTGGTTAGGTAGGTGAACTCAATTGTTGGAACTCAGACAGTGGATTGGGAGTCAGTCTTGTGTGCACGTATGCTCTCCAAATTTAAGTCCATTTCATGGAACGAGAAAAACCCATTACATAACATACTGATGGGTCAGCGTAGTACAAGGATGTGCAAGGTCAACTAGCTACTGACAGGCACCTGCTGGACAGAAGGGTTCGGAAGAGCACGAGGAAGGGAAGGGAGTTAGTGTTTCTTATACAAACCTCCAGTATTGCCCAAATCCTTGAAAGGCTTGAAGACCCTTTCCATTAGCCACAGTGAAGCAGAGCATTTAACCACAAGCTCATATATAAGTCCAGTCTGTAACAACATTAATATCGGGTGAGAAGCCAACCTAGGTAGCATATTGTGGCAGGGTAGCTGCCACTTAAGCAGATTTTGGGTATGGAATGAACATGTTGCTGGATGGATGTGGGAAAGCTGTGTGTTTTGCCACTAATGAGGTTTAATTTGCATCCAGCTGGAAGTCCTGCCTAACTTCCTGGTGCAGACTTCCCACAATGGCTCCACCCTGGGGAAGAGACAGGCTACATCACAGGCCTGTGGAGCTGTGGAAGTGAACTGTTACAGTGAGTTTTTAGGGTGACTGGCAGTAGGCCAGGACCTGGTGAGATTGGGAACCTCAATGTATAGTTAGTGTGGAAAGCCTTAGGCTTTATTTTTGCTGTTTTATTTTGTTTTTACTGTCGAATAAAAATGGCTGAGGTCAGTTGTACCCAAGTCACAGTGTGGACAGTGAATTTACTGGTGTAATGGTGAATTGTGCCTGTCTACCCCAGGAGACAACGATCCCGGACCTAATCCCTTACAGTATATATAAGTGAGAAGTGGGACGAGGGGAAAGGGGTGTTCTCTGTATTACACTATATACTTTGTACTATAGAATGCTTGTGAAAACCTAACACGTGATATTTGTTTTTCCACTAAATAACATGCTCTTTGATGACTCTCCTAGCTGGGATTCCATTGAACATCCACCTGCCCCTGCTCAAGTTGCAGACATGGAGTTCTTGGATGCCTAACAGCTTGTGTTGAAGAATGAGGATATTGACAGCAGATCATCACAGAACATCTACCATGATGAGGATGGAACCTAAATGCCAAATGCTGCAGCTTTCTGCAATGAGGAGAATGACAAGAAGAGCAGGGAGAAGGGCTCAATGGAAGAATATTCGGGGAGCAATGATGAGGTCCTAAACCAAACATGGATTTAAGTCAATGAGAGTACGGAGGAAGAGGCAGTGTCAAATGTGATATATAGGGTGGTATGAATTTACAGATGCAGTTACTGTCACTGTGCCATAGGTCAGTATAAGTATACAGATGCAGTTGTCAGGCTCCAGGTGTAGTGGATTCACTGGACCACAGTGGACGATCACGTAAGCTGACACCTGGGACCGGAGTCTAAGTGGCACCTGGTTTTCAACAGAGCCTGCTGAAAAGTGTCGTGGTACCACCAGGTCGTTCCACTTGTGCAACTTTGTCCATGGTGATAGGGGATAGGTAAGTGGACGCCACAGGAGACTGAGGCACACAGAGGGCCACGGGTGAGACCCCATGTCTGGGGCCCCGGGAGCACCTGTGACAGTACCTTCTCTTCGGCCTCCCCCTCATCCTGGGCTGCAAGAATTTCTGCAGAAGGCCAGAATATTGTCCTCGGGCTCCCAAGATCTCTCCTCAGGCCCGAACCTCTTCCAGTCAACCAAGAAGAATCTATTACCTCTATTAACCGTCTTCATGTCTAGGATTTCTTTCACCTCAAAGACATTGGGGCAGATTTACTTACCCGGTCCATTCGCGATCCAGCGTCGCGTTCTCTGCGGTGGATTCGGGTCTTCCGGCGATTCACTAAGGCAGTTCCTCCGACATCCACCAGGTGTTGCTGCTGCGCCGAGGTCAGCCGGAGTTCACGATCCTATTTCTGGTGAAGGTAAGCGCGTGTCCAGTGACACTTTTTTTTTTAATGCGGCAGTTTCTCCGAATCCGTCGGGTTTTCGTTCGGCCACACCCCCGGCCACACACAATCTGATCGTGTGCACCAAAAACCCGGGGCAATTCAGGAAAAATCGGCGCAAATCGGAAATATTCGAGTAAGACATCGGGAAAACGCGAATCAGGCCCTTAGTAAATGACCCCCATTGTTGGAGTCAGCCTCAGGACTTGCCGGGAAAAGCGATTCAGAATGACTGGCTTGAGTAGAGACATGTAAAAGGAGTTTGGGGTGCCCATGGTGGGAGGAAGGCGCAGCTTGTAGGCTACAGGGTTGATGCGCCTGAGCACCTCGAAGGGACCCAGGAAATGAGGGCTCAGCTTGTAACTAGTGATCTTTAGCTGGACATACCTGGAGGACAACCAGACTTTGTCACCTCCATACAGCAGGACTGGCAATCAGGTCCCCAACGAAGGATCTCCCCCATCCTCCAGTTAAGCATGGGTGCAACCACAGGATGGGAGTTAAGGATCGCACATGTGCGGTAGCACATAGAAAGACATTCTCTCCTTGTGCAGCACTCCGACCTGCTGAAACAGCGGCTCTGTGCCGTACCGGACCAGATCAGAGAGGATATGGCCACTGACTGAAGAGATGATCAGACGTTTCTCAAGGCGGACCACAGGTAGGTAATGCCATGAAAGGCATCCACAAAGTTTCCTGCTAAACCGGAATCCAGGAAGGTAGAAATCTGGAAATAGCCACCTGTCCTAGAGCTGAGCAGAATGGAAAGATTCAGATGTGAAGAAGCTTTGTTCTCACTTAGGGACGCTCCTCCCAAGAACCCTAGGTGCAAGCGTTTCCCAGACGCTGAGTGGACAGGTCTGACAGAAGTGTTCCAGGCTGGCACAATAGAGACAGAGGTTGTCCTAACATCGCCTGGAACGTTCCTGGGGAAACAGCCGAGCTCTGGACAATTGCATCAGTTCCTCTACAGCAGACACGGAAGACAGCTGAGGTGGTCTTTGGAAGACAGGAGCCAAGTGGGGCAAATGTCAGGTCTTGACTTGCAGTTGTTCCAGACATTGCTCCTCAGAGAGCTCAGTAAACCAGTGGCCATGAGAGATGATATCTCTCAGCATAGACGGAAGGTCCCGTGCAGACAAGGCTTCTTTGATCTGACTCGACAGTCCTTTTTTAAACCTAGCCACATCATTCCAATCCAGCTAGGAGGCCAAAGTACGGAACTAGACCGCGTAGTCTCCAACAGAGGAGTCCCCTTGACACAGGTTCAGCAGTGCAGTCTCGGCAGAAGATGCCCGGGCAGGTTCCTGAAAGATGGACCGGAATTCAGCAAGAACGCTGTGAGAGTAGCTGTGACTGGATCGTCCCTGTCCCTGAGGGGACTAGCCCATGCCAGAGCTTTCCTGGAAAGAAGGCTGATAATGAAAGCCACCTTAGCCCCTTCTGTGACAAATTAAGACTGCATAAGCTCGATGTGCAGGGAGCACTGGGTGATAAAGACCCTGCACAACTTGGGGTCCCCATCATACATTGACGGCATGGAGAGTCTCAGCCTAGGTTCAGCGGCAGGCAGGCTAACCGGAGTAGTAAGATGAACCGCCGGTGGTGGCTGTAATAGTGTCAAATCTTTTAATCAGCAGCAATAGGAAGTAGGGGGTCAGAATAGTGAATCCTACTAGATTAAGTGTATTAGAAAGAAAGCATGACGGCAAATAATGTTTTAGGGACAAAGCACTTTACAGGGACATAGAAGGTGGGGATCGGATAAAATATATGGTTCATAGCAGTATCCAAAGCTGTGACTAGTGGTGATACAGTCAAAAAAAAATATTGTTTACCCTGTCGTTTGGAGCTAGCACAGCACAGGGTTGTATATATTGATAACAACCAAAGAGACATCTGACCTCATAGAGAGACTTTACCACTATGAAGATTAACAGTAGCTTACAAAAAACAAAGAATAAATACAAATACAACCACACTAAGTCCCTTACCCTACAAATTATCGCTACATAACTGAGTAACACACTTACATAAATAATAACCACCCATTCCAGATGTGTTTTTAAAATGTTGTTTATTATATACACACTGTGGCAAATTGTTGGTGAACTTGTTACACCATTTTAACAACAACGGGAAGTCAAAACGCGAGGACAGGGCAACAATACAAGCTTTCTCAGAGGCATATAGAACAAAGATCTGGCAGGATGTGCAGGGAGAGGATGGCTTAAATGGTACTCTGGGAAATGGCCAGCGCCACTTAACGGCTCGCTTGCCCTTTAAATCTTCTGAAGCCGGCCCGAGCGCACCGTAGGAGACGGGGACCCCGGGCATGGCCAGAGAAGCAGAGACAGGAGCGGGATAGGTAAGTGGACACCGCGGGACACCGGCGCAAACGTAGGGCCACGGCTGAGCCGTGACAGCAGTTATTGTCCTGCACTATAAGACAGTATGAGTAAACAGATGCAGTTACTGTCAGCTTTTCTGTTTCTGCCCTAATGGTGGAGGTGAACCTGAACTTCCGGCTGAATTTTGGGTTAGGGTCCAGGTATCCGATTCTGCAATTTTCAGGTTCATGCCAGAAATTCAGGTTCAGGTCCACACAGCCCTACTTATTGCCTTAATTCTCTATCTCTACCTCTTCACTGTCCTAATTTTGTCCTTTATTTCTAAAAATACAGATTTTATCAGTTCTTGTACTCTATTTTCCTGCTAACTGTCAAACTTTCTAATAAGGGATTTTTACATTTATTGTTTTGCCAGATATCATGTTTGGAATGGCTAGGTATTGTATAGACACAGGCCGCTCATTATAGAATGCCATAATATTATTAAAGTATGCGTCCAATGTTATTTTTATCTACCACATTGACTAATTTTTATTACTTTTCAGGTTCTCTGTTTAATGTTTTTTTTCATAAACTGTTTTTCTGCTCTTAAAACCTCTATTCAAATTGAGTTTAGCCGTGTTCGCGACCTTGCAAAGCTGTAGACAGTGTTAGGTAACAGCTATGGAGATCTTTGTAACCATATCTTTTTGAATGTCGTCAGTGTCAGCATGTCAAATATTAATTTACAATTCAGGATTGCAGCTGGTGTGGGACATTTCTCAGAAAAGATATTTCAACAGAGGACGGGGGTTGAGGAGCAGTTTAAATACAGTGATCAAACAACAGAGCACTGAATGAGGAGACTACTCCAATGTTCTTAGTCCAGCTACATTACGGGAATTAAAAACCATTTTTCACAATCCTGCTGTTACCAATGCTATCCCCAAAGGAAAAGTTACATTCACCTCACACTCTCTGAAGCTTTGAATGGTTAATCCTATTTATTTCAAATACACATATATATTTTCTATAAACATTCACTTTTTTTATTGCTTATGTATGTACAGTCATGGCCATAAGTTTTGAGAATCATACAAATGTTAATTTTCACAAAGTCTACTGCATCAGGTTTTATAATGGTAATTTGCATATACTCCAGAATGTTATAAAGAGTGATCAGCTTAACAGCAATTAATTGCAAATTCAATATTTGCCTAGAAAATGAACTTCTTCCCCCCAAAACACATTTCAACTTCATTGCAGGCCTGCCACACCACTGGACACTTTAAAAGGAGGCTGGTGCTTGGCATCATTGTTTCTCTTCTGTTAACCATAGTTATCTCTAAAGACACACGTGCAGTCATCATTGCACTTCACAAAAGTGGCCTAACAGGGAAGAGTATCACAGCTAGAAAGATTGCACCTCAGTCAACAATCTATCGCATCATCAAGGAAGGTGTGAGTGCATCTGCACGCACTGTGAGGCGGAGACTCTTGGAGCAAGGCCTGGTGTCAAGGAAGGCAGCAAAGAAGCCACTTCTCTCCAGAAAAACATCAGGGACAGACTGATATTCTGCAAAAGTTTCAGGGAGTGGACTGCAGAGGACTGGGATAAAGTCATTTTCTCTGATGAATCCCCTTTCCAATTGTTTGGAAAACAGCTTGTTTGGTGAAGACAAGGTGAGCGATACCACCAGTCTTGTCTCATGCCAACTGCAAAGCATCCTGCAACCATTCATGTGTGGGGTTGCTTCTCAGCCAAGGGAATCGGCTCTCTCACAGTCTTGCCTAAAACACATCCATGAATAAAGAATGATACCAGAATGTCCTCCAAGAGCAACTTCTCCCAACCGTCCAAGAGCAGTTTGGTGATCAACAATGCCTTTTCCAGCATGATGGAGCACCTTGCCATAAAGCAAAGGTGATAACTAAATGACCCAGGGAACAAAACATAGAGATTTTGTGTCCATGGCCTGGAAACTCCCCAGATCTTAATCCCATTGAGAACTTGTGGTCAATCATCAAGTGATGGGGGGACAAACAAAAACCAACAAATTGTGACAAAATGCAAGCATTGATTGTGCAAGAATGTCAGTCAGGATTTGGCCCAGACGTTGATTGAGAGCATGCCAGGGAGAATTGCAAAGGTCCTGAAGAAGAAGGGTCAACACCGCAAATATTGACTTGCTGCATTAACTCATTCTAACTGTCAATAAAGCTTTTGTTACTCATAATATGATTGCACTATTTCTGTGTGTGATAAAAACATCTGACAAACACACATAAAAACCAGAGGGCAATAGATCATGTGAAAATATAATATTTGTGTCAAAACTTATGGCCATGACTGTAGTACCTAAGAGCAGTTTAGCTTACCCCATCTTCATTTAGGAGGGATTAGCTACAAAATAAAATCTCTGATTCAGATTCAAAACCTTTCAACTTTGTATTAAAGGTAGATTAGCCAACGTCATTAAAAAATATTTGAATAAAAATCTTCAATGAAGTAGAGTAAAAGTCAGACCACATATGGAGTATTGTATACAATTTTGGGCATCTGGAGGTAAAGCTGAAATGGAGCGGATTCGGAGGCTGATAACAAAAGTAGAAGACTATAGTCCTTAGAATGATTATTAAAATTAAAATTTCTTAGTTTGGAAAAAAGACAGCCTAGGACAGTGGTGGCGAACCTATGGCACGGGTGCCAGAGGTGGCACTCTGGGCCCTCTCTGTGGGCACTTAGGCCATTGCCCCAATTTAACCAAACAGGACCAATCCACCAAATGTTCCTGCAGTCCCAAGCAACTTAAAAGATGCTTCTCTCAGTGCTATTTTAAAGTGGAACTTCATTGGCTCTTTGGAACTGCAGGAAAAGTGAGAAGGTGTTGACAAAACTGCATAGTCTTTGGAGGTCCTCCTGCTGGACCCACCATTCTTCCTGGAGAGAAGCTACGATGATGGTCTGAATTTGTCCACCTTCTTTCAACTGTATTGGTGGCCTCTGGGGGGCCAACACAATTTAATGATGTTGAAGAACAGGTAGCAATAAGTTACTGCTTGAAATGCCATGTTGGCACTTCATGGTAAATAAGTATATTCTGGTTGTAGTTTGGGCACTTGCTCTCTAAAAGGTTCACCATCACTGGCCTAGGACCAACTTGCTGTGTACAAATATACCAATGACTTTCTCTAATAAGCTTTTTAAACCTCTTACCAATGCATGGAAAATTCACTTTGACTTACAATAAGCAGGGTGGTCTGACTTATTTGTTTTTAAGTATGGGATAAAATTGTTGTCTTCCACTGTATCAAGTCCTTATGGGAACAAATGCATTTTAGAAAAATCATTTACATAAGCCTCATAAGGCTCCATGTGGTTTGCTACCTAGACATTTATTGTTGTCTAGCTCATTCCTGGTGTGGTTTAAGCTAGTCATTCACGTTACATGCATGTAGGCTAAACCCACGAATATCCAGGGAAAAGAAGGTTTCAACTTAAACACATAAGGGTTGTGTGTATTATGGTAAAATAGTGACTCTATTAAATGTTGGTGTCAGGATCAGTGGATCCACTGGAGTCTAAGTGGCACCTGGCCTTCACCAGAGCCCTCCGCAAAGCGGGATGAACTTGCTGCGGCAGGGTACCACCAGGTCGTTTCATAGGTGCGACTAGCCCGCGGTGGCAGCTGAGGTCAAGGTACCTTAACGGAAGACAGTCTCGTGGTTGGGTCAAGTCCAATCCAGGGTCAGCAACGGTAGGTCCGGGCACTCAGGACACAGGAACAAAGCAACGCAGGAACACAGCAACACGGAGGAACTCTGGTAACACAAGAACATTGAGGGACTTTGGTAACACGGCAAAACAGGACTCAGGAACACACATGAACACAGGAATACATAGGAAAACAAGAATACACAGGAACGCAGGAATATTGCTTAGAAGCTTTCTCTAAGGCTGTGAGTCACAAAGATCCGGCAGAGCAGGAAGGGAGGTGTCAAACTAAGGAGGAGGTTTTCAGCGGTGCGCTGGCTCTTTAAATTTTCTGCAGCCGGTAGGGCGCGCCCTAGGAGACAGGGACGTGTGCGCGGCAGTCCGGAAGATAGCAGGAGTCGGGATAGGAGAGTCTGGCGTCGGAGCTGCAGTGGGGGCACACGGAGCAGATAGGGATCGTGGGGGCAACCGTGACAGTTGGGATCCCAGAGATTGTAAATATTCTTGTTTATTTCCTATTTGAACAATGGACACAATTGGCCACTTTACTCCTTTTTTCCAGCAATCAGTTTAGAGTATTGACAACCAATAATTTCTAATCTACTGTATATGCATTAGTAATATCAAGTATTAACACTACATATACATTTGGTTTATGCTATATTGAATTAGTGGTGTTTAACATCTGTCACGATAATTGTGTATTAGCTGGATCTTACTGATGGCCCTTGAGCCTGTGTGATGTTTATGATTTTGAGGCAGTACGTGAGGTATGTTCCAGGTTGATACTTCCTTTAACCCCTTAAGGACAGAGTATTTTCATTCATTTTTCGCACCCCACCTTAAATCCTAATGTGGTGAAATTAGCAAGAAAACTGAGGGCTCAGTTTTTACGACTTTTCACTGCACTCCAAATGATAAGTCTACTTTATTCTTTGGTTTGGTACAGTCATGGTGATACCAAATTTATATAGGTTTTAATGTGTTTTAATACATTTTCCAATAATTAAAACAACGGGACACATTTACTAAGAACAGTGCAAACTGCACTATGTGCCTGTGTAGTGTGCAGAGGGTGCCGGATTCATGATTTCTGATGCCCGTTCTTCATGAATCTGATGCCCCCTGCACTGCCCCGACAGAGTGCACCACTTTTTTTTGGTGTACCTTTTTTTGGGACATGTAACACATTTCTGTCGGAAAGAGCACTGGAACACCCCGTATAGTGCAGAAATTTGTGTCGCAAGAAGAATAAGGCAATCACGACACAAAAGTATCTCAGAAACTTCTTAAATACCTGTGCAAGCAGTTTGCACTAGGAAGAACTTGCAAAGTCTGACAGAAAAAGGGTGCAAGGTCCTTAGTAAATGTGTCCCACTGTGTACAAAAAAAAAAAATCTTTTGACTCTAATAACTTTTATCAAACTTCGGTGTTTGGAGGTGTGTAGGAGGCCAGTTTGCATTGCTACCATTTAAAAGAGCTGTGCGACCTTTTGATCACTTTTTATTACATTTTTTCATCTGATGTAAAATGGTGTAAAAGTGCCATATTGGACAATTGGTCCCTCCATTATGTGGTTTACTTCCAGGAATAACTGTTTTTATATTTTGATAAATTAGGTATTTTGGGACCTGGCAATGGCTAACATTTTTGTGATTTTTACTGTTTATTTAGTTTTATGTTAGTTCTAGGGAAAGGGGGAGATTTGAAA
This sequence comes from Engystomops pustulosus, assembly GCF_040894005.1. Classification (NCBI taxonomy): domain Eukaryota; kingdom Metazoa; phylum Chordata; class Amphibia; order Anura; family Leptodactylidae; genus Engystomops; species Engystomops pustulosus. Next base: position 155,883,669 of record NC_092411.1, on the reverse strand, counting down.
TTTTTTTTATTATTTTTTTATTAATTTCAAAAATTGTTTTACTATTTTTTTAGACCTTCTAGGGTACTTTAAGCCTAGATGGTCTGATCGTTCCTACCATATACTGCAATACTACATGTGAATCTGATCTTGAGCTGTGCTGATGTCTTCTTTTTCAATAATTGTGAACTTGGGATCTGTGACCTGGATCAACAGTCTGTGTGCACCTTTAGACATTTTTATCTGAGATTGGTGGTTTTGTTGTTTCTTTTTTCTTTTTGTCTATGTATTTACCTCAACTAGGATTTTGTCTTGTTAAAGGAACTAATCAAAATCAAAGATGGGCGGTTTCAAGAGCCCCTTGATGTTGCAGATTCATAGGCTTTTAGACTGTCTCAACATCTCCCTCTGCTCCTGCACTACAATCTTACTAAACATAGGAAGTTTCAGAACAGAGGGAGGGGGAAGTGCTCCTTGCACACTGTAACAGCCCATAAGGCTAATTAGCATAATTTTAAAAAATAGATTTTAGAAGGAAGAAGGTAATGATAACAATATAAGAAGATTACCACAGTCACAGTGCCAGGATCTGTGAGCAAGTGTCCCTGGTTTATTATGCTTGATTTTGATGGTAGATTTCCTTTAAGGCTCTAATAAACAGTATGAAATAAGTCTAAAATGTTTTTTTTTTTAAAGGAAACCAGTCAGACACATTTAGCTCCCAAACAGAAGGTCCTACCACCTTTAATACAACCACCCCCAGATCATGGCTGCAGTGGTCAGAAATGCATTATTCCTTGTGCAATCACTCTAGCAGAGGTATTTTACCATGCAATTAAAGAAATGTATATATATGGTAGATGAATTAAATGAAATGGTAATTCCCAGATGAGAATACCCCTTTGCTAACTATATCATTACTCAGGTCAATAGTGCATATGCATTTAATTAGGATGAGACAGACACCTCTGGCAACTGATTAAGAGGCATGGATATACTAAAATCCAACATCATCAATCTTTTTTTTCACCAGTTACAGTCAGGTTTCACTCCAACAATAACAAAAATTAGAAAAAAGGAGGAGAGGCTGACATGACTGCATATGAAAGGCTTTTATCCATCCAGCCATATATTTGCTGTTCTTCCACAACCTTTCCAATAGAATCCAAGAAATAATATTTCAACAGGTAATCATTTCCAGTTTAGCATTGTAGAAACTATGATGTGTGATACACAAGGAATTATAAAGATATGATTCCAAACCCAAGTAATAGGTAAAATTTATTGCAAAAGGCTAGGTCTTACAATTTATGAATTTGATACATCAGTGCCTCAATGCCAATTCTGAATAGTTTTCTCTAATACAACTATTATCCTTTTAAGCATTCTTTTCCCTTTTTCCAGTCACTTCTAGGCAAGATGATTGTCCCCCTGACATGAGGTCAGGCTGTATCCAGCATCCTAAAAACCTTATGAAGCATTGTGTAATATTATGTCTTATTATTGGGATTACTATTTTTATTTTTATGTTTATTTTTTGTAAGGTAAATAAGGGTCCATTTGATTTTTGGTTGTTATTATTTCTTGTTTATACATTCTATTCACTGTTTATACATTCTATAAACACTGTTCAAGTGACATGGTGTACATCTTACAAATCAGTCAAATGTCGATCAATGGAGATTACATTATTTCCAAAAAAGGGACTTTTCCCAAGAGAGATACGTTACATTGAAATCAATAAAGTCATATCAATGTATTAACACGAAGCATATTTTATTCATGTCATATAGTTTTTCTTTTTAAATCATTCAGGGGAATTCTTTGCAAGTAATACATTTTGAGCAAAAAAAAAATCATCATCAAACATTTTGTTGACAGAAAAAGCTGATTTTCAGTGGAATTCCAATATGCCATACAGAAAGATATAAACACAATCACTTCAGATGAAAACCATTCATATATCAAACAGCTCCGACCTGCATGTGTAATGCGGAATCATTTTGTTGCTTCTTCTGTGTCCTCCTTATATTGATGACATCTGAGCATGATGTCAAATCTAAATATCAAAGTACAACATGGAGATGCATACTGCTTCACTTAGCTCCTTTGGACATACTGAAAGAGTTCATATGTCTAAGGTAAGGTACTAGTACAACATCTGTGAAACAGAACATGTGCAGGTTAATATAAGTGTAAGGTGCTAGTAACTCTGCATGAAATATGAATATAAGCAGACCATTTAACCCTTAGACATATGTGAAAAAATATCCAAAATTAACTTAAAATAAAAAAAAACATTGACTGTTGTTACAACTAGGCATAAATGTCATAGTACCTAAGAAACCTATTTTGGAAGCAATCAAAAACGGAGTAAGATTCCACCACAAATTACGTCCAAGGAAGTCATTGTTTGATGTCAGCAAGAAAAAATCAAAACAAAACAGTTGAAAATCTGTTCCAAAATGCCCAATGGGAATTATTCATTGACTTTAACCAGAGAACTAGGTAAGTCAAATTAAGATGAATACTTCAAATTTTGAAAGAGAAAAGGAGCCTATCATTTTTTGTGCTTTTAGCAGTGTCCTGGTATTTCCTACAGTGATGTATTTAAAGCTTCCTATTGTATTCCGAGTCATGGAGAATATAACCTTGTTCTAAAAACAATGGGACGAATTTCACATGCCTTATAAGATAATAGACGTACAAGGCATGGAAAAGTCTCACGTGTACGTTTTGCTGGTAACACCCTGGACTGCTCATTTTACAATAACCTCTGCCAGAATCCTGCCACAAATCGCAATGTTGTGGCAGAATTACTTAAAGGTCTGAACCTCTCAGTAAATCCAGAATGTTGTAAGCCACATTGTGGAATTATTTAAACTGATGCACAATGCACCAGACATAATATATTCCCCCCAATAAGTCTTTTTACAACTTCCCCTTATATTATTCTCTGCTATACCAAAAACAATGGGGAAGATGTATTAATCAGTCTATACCAAAATATTTGAGTAGTTTGCACCTGAAATGCCTTGCACCACATTTATTGAAGGTTTTAGACCATTTTTAGGCAGTTTTCTGACTTGTCTGAATAGGGGCATGTCCTCTGCAAAAAGTGGGCATGGCCTCACAGAACATAGCATGTGTACCAGAAAATTCAAAATTGTCGTACAGTAAAGTAAACCAACTAATTGGAGGTCAGAGTATGACAGTCATATACCTAACCAGGTTACCCTTTTACGACTGACCCCCATAAATATATGTCAACCACTTGTGAAGGGCTGCATGCAGAAGGCTCAACGACCGAGCTCTCGCCATACCTGACACCATGGTTGGTTCTGGCACACACAGTTATGATCAGACCCCCTAGGTTTCAGGATTTAAAAAAAATTCCATATACAAATAAGTATGTAAAATCATAAACGTGTTAGGTATTGCCATGTCCAAAAACACAAGGATGTAGAATTGTTTAAAAGTATTAAGACATAATAAAACTATATAAATTTGACATTGCTGCAATCGTACTGATCTAAAAAACAAAGGAGAGGTAAGCTCAACTGACGTAAAGATAAATAATAATAATAATAATAATAATTATCATTTATATAGCGCCATCAAATTCCGTAGGGCTTTACAAATCATAGGGGACATTTACAACTATGTTACATTACAAAGAACAAACAGTCATATGGAACAATAGGAGTGAGGGCCCTGCTCACAAGAGCTTACAGACTATGAGGATGAGGGGGTGACACAAGAGGTTGTATAATGGTCCAGCCATTCTTTATAAGGGAGCAATATAAAATTATTTAATAAATAATTTAATAAATATCTGCTGTTTGCCAAATAACAGACGGGAGGAGGACATAGGATGGATTAGTAAAGGGAGAGTTAACATTTCATGCAGTTAGCGAGTGTGATAGGCTTGCCTAAAGAGATGGGTTTTAAGAGCACATTTGAAGCTTTGGAGGGTGGGTTTTAGTCTTAGAGTCTGGGGAAGGGCATTCCAGAGAATTGGAGCAACTCGGGAGAAGTCCTGGAGACGTGCATGAGAGGTTCTAATTAAGGTAGTGATTAATCTAATGTCACTGGCAGATCGAAGAGCACGGGAAGGGCGATAGACTGAGATGAGAGAAGAGAGATAGGGAGGTGCAGCATTATTCAGAGCTTTGTGGATTAGGGTTATTATTTTAAAGTGAATACAGAAGGAGACGGGCAGCCAGTGCAGTGATTGGCACAAACTGGAGGCATCCGTGTAGCCTTTGGTCTGAAAGACGAGCCTGGCTGCTGCATTAAGAATAGATAAAGGAGAGATAAGGAGAGATAAAGCCCAAAAAATATGCCGCAACTGTGGTTTTTTTGCCCATTTGACCACATTTGGATTTTTCCCAACTTCTGGGTACACAACACAAAATATTAGATATTACCACTAGAAAATACAATTTGTCTCGCAGATAACAAGCCCTCAGATAACAAGCCCTGTAAATGAAAAAAATTAAAAGTTACAGCTTGTGGAAGCAGCAAAGTAAAATGGTTAATCATCCAGCATCAGATAAAGTAATTAATCCAGTGCAGCAGAGAACTGTTTAGTTCTACTCTGAACTGGTTTAACCCCATATATCAAACACTGAGCCACTGATGCCGGCCTACCTCGAGATCTGAGCTGGGCCGGTATCGGGATACACAGGGTGTCGGCTGTAACTAATCATGTAGCAATCAGCGCTCCCCCACCCACGTGCGCACCGTCTTCGGGGGGCAACAATCATTTCCATGGCAGCTCTGAGGTCCGATCAGGCGGGGCCTGTAAGATGACATCTGTGGTGTCATCTTAAAGGCACAGTGTCAGTCTATGTACATGCATCAGTATTGCAGAGTATTATCATGAACAAGCATTCAGATGATTGCTTGTTCATGTCCCATGGTGGAACTAGTAACAAAGTTAAAAAAAATGTTATTCAATAAAAAATAAATTAATAAAGCAATATATCAATAAGCCCCATAACATATAAAGAGACACATAATGCATGAAAAAGACTAAATCATAACACAAACCCCACATATATAGTATCACCAAGTCCAAAACAACCCGTAGAATAAAAGTAAGTAATTATTGAACTTGCACGATGAACTCCGTAAAAAAAACTGTCAAAAAGCTGCCAAAAAATTATGATTTCTACGTATTTAATTCCCCAAAAAAGTTAATAAAAAGTGATCAACAAAACATATGCACTCCAGAATGATACTCTTGCAAAGTACAGCATATTCTGCAAAAAACAAGCCATCAACCAGCTCTGTAGCCAAAAAAATAAAAATTTAATGCCATCCGGAAGACGGCGATGAACAAATAATAGATTTTTCCCCACATTAGGGTTTTATTTAGTTAAACATAAGAAAAATATTCATGTGTGGTATCCCCGTAATCGTATTGACCCATAGATAACATGATTATTAAGATATAAGGTGAACACCAAAAAAAGTTAAAAATCCAGTACAGAATTGATGCTTTTCTACTCCTGCCCTCAAAAAAAAGTTTGTAAATTTTCAACAATAGGGGATACCAACCCCAAAATGGTAACACTGGAAAAAGCATCTCGTCCCACCAAAAAAAAATGCCATCGCATGTTATAGCCTACAAAAGAGGCCAATGAGGCAGCTGCAGGGCGCCCCTTCCCTCCTGCGCCTCGCTGTGCCCGCATAAAACAAGTAACAGACACATGTGGTGGTCTCTGTATTCGGAACAAATTGCATAATAAATTTTTAGATTGGTTTTCTCTTTTTATCTTTTGGAAATGTATAAATTTTAGGGCTAAATGAACTTATAACCGACAAAATTTGACCATTGTAAATTTCACCTCTATTTTGATGTAATTACTATGAAGATCTCAAGGGGTTAACAATCTTCTTTTAAAGCTGTTTCTGATAGCTTGAGGGGTGCATATTTGAAAATGGGTTGATTATATAGGGGGGTTTTTAATGCTAAATATTAAAAATTTCATTCAAAACAGTAATTATCCCCAAAATAGTTGTAAGCCGCGTGACATCAAAGTAAATTATCCAAACATTTCCATTATGAAAATGTAAAGTAGACATATAGGAAATGTTATTCCGCAACTTATTCAGGTGGGAAATCTATCTATGAAGCGTGATGATTTCGAATTTCTAAAATGGCAATTTGTTTTTAAAAAATCATCATTTTTTCTTTTATTTTGTAAATAAACTCAAAACTTATCAGCCAAAATTTACCACTAAAATGAAGTACAACATATAGGGAAATAACAATCTCATGATCACTTAGATAGGTAACAGTGTTCAAGAGTTATAACCATATAAAGCGACGCATGTCAGAATACAAAAAATGGGTCTGAAATTAAGCTACAAAATGGCTGCGTCCTTAACGGGTTAAAGATCGAACCATCTCCCCTAATGTGAGCGGATGATTTTGGTAAATACTTGTATTCCCTATGTAATAATAATTCTGGATGATCTTTTCTTATAATTCTATGTTATGCCATTTCCTTGTTATTCCTAGAAATTTATGTTTAAATTGCCAACAGGGTTTTAACCAGTTTCACAGCCTAATACTGTCCAATCTGTGCATACTGTTTGATATTGGGCTGGGAGATCCTTGATCCAAAAGATTAAAGGGGTATTCCAGGAATATGAATGTCTGACACAAAAACCCATGATGATTTAAATAAATGAATACAACAATACTCAGTGTCATTAGTCACAAAATGGCTTAAATAGTTTGACATTAAATTGAGACTATTTTTACCTTAACAGAACAAGTTCCATCTGAGATATAGTTCTCATTTTCAGCTGTGGAAGGGTTTGTTTCCTGCTTTGTAGCTGCAATTATCAATACCCTATAATATCTTGCTTTTCAGAAAGAGAGCATTGTTTTGCAAACAGTTAATTGCACGGATTATACCCTGCAGTGTTCTATACCTGTTCCATGATAATTTCACACCTCCTGTGGGCGTTCAGGAAGGTTTACAGAATACCTATTCTCTAGGCTGCCTCATTTCCTCTAATTGCAGACCATGAAATCCATTTATTTAAAGTGTTCTACCTGTGATAAAAGTCACTTTGTAAATAATAAAATTTGAAAGCACCATGTGGGTATAGGCTCGGGATTTACAGAGGAAAATAAACCTGCTTCTCCCTGTAAATAATCCTTGTTAAAATCACCTTTTTACGGTTACCTTACAGCTGTAGCATGAATTTAATTGATGTACAACATAGGACAGTGAGCAGCCATCAGACTTTGATCATAGTATATAAGGCTGGAAAAAGACGCAAGTCCATCAAGTCCAACCTTTAAGAATTAAATAAATGTTTTATCCCCATAACCCGTGATATTTTTTCTCTCCAGAAAGGCATCCAGGCCTCTCTTGAACATGTATATAGAGTCCGCCATAACAACCTCCTGCGGCAGAGAGTTCCATAGTCTCACTACTCTTACAGTAAAGAACCTTTGTCTATGTTGATGGTAAAATCGCCTCTCCTCTAGGCATAGAGGATGCCACCTTGTCCTGGTCACAGGCCTAGGTATAAAAAGATCTTTGGAGATCTTGTACTGTCCGTTCAGGTATTTGTACATTGTAATGAGGCCTCCCTTCAGCTGTCTTTTTTCTAAACTGAATAATCCCAAATTTTGTAATCTGTCAGTGTATTCTAATCCCCCCATCCCCCTAATAATCCTGGTTGCTCTCCTCTGCACTCGTTCCAGCTCTACTATATCCTTTTTATACACTGGTGCCCAAAACTGTACACAATATTCCATGTCTGACCAGGGATTTGTATAAGGGCAAAACTATGGGGGTCATTTACTAAGGGCCCGATTCGCGTTTTCCCGACGTGTTACTTGAATATTTCCGATTTGCGCCGATTTTCCCTGAATTGCCCCGGGATTTTGGCGCATGTGATCGGATTGTGGCGCATCGGCGCCAGCATGCATGCGACGGAAATCGGGGGGGGCGTGGCCGAGCGAAAACCCGACGGATTCGGAAAAACCGCCGCATTTAAAAAAAGAAATGTGTCGCTTGGGACGCGCTTACCTTCACTCAGCCCGAGCCGGTGAACTCCAGTGCGTTCAGATGCTTTTCAGCGCAGCAGCGCCACCTGGTGGACGGCGGAGGAACTACCTTACTGAATCCCGGCCGGACCCGAATCCAGCGCAGAGAACGCGCCGCTGGATCGTGAACGGACCGGGTAAGTAAATCTGCCCCAATGTCTTTATCATGAGAATCTATTCCTCTCTTGATATATCCCATAAATTTTATTTGCTTTAGCAGCAGCCGCCTGGCTCTGGTCACTAAAATTAAGTTTACCATCCACCAATACCCCCAAGTCCTTTTCAGCTGCTGAGTATAAAGTAGTGGGGTTACAGATTTTGGACATTTCTTCATGACAAGTAGGAATAGTTGAAGAAAGTGCCTAAACAGAGAAATATTAGAGCCCTGTGCAGACAAATTTTATGCACCCCCAATCCCAGCGCACATAAAATTTACCACGATGGAAATGATCTGTACGAGATTCTTTTGCAGGCCTTACAGCTGGATGCTTATTAATCCTCATTTGTAACAGAACACCCAGCTTTCCATTGGACAACATACTCATTTTATACCAAAATCTACTGTAGTGGCAGCTACCCTGCCACTAGTTTTATAAATGTGAAAGGTGAAAGAGTAGAGCAGGGAGCAGTGTAGACAGGGTCGGACTGGGGTGCCTGGAGCCCACCAGAGAAATTGATTCTGGGGGCCCACCATACCGCTGCCTAGAAATATTCCCTATTTCACAGGAGTTCACAGCGGCTGCATTGTGCTTAGCGCTAACTTACCAATAAGAATAACAAACCATAACCCTTCACCTCCTCCGTATGTTCTCTGCATCACATAAGAACTAGGTACTGACATTATAGAAATAGTCTAGATCAGTGATAGCAAACCTTTTAGAGCCTGAGTGCCCAAACTTCAACCAAAAGCCACTTATTGCAAAGTGCCAGCACAGCAATTTAAGCAGTAATTATTTCTCCTTGTTCTCTCACAAATTTCAATCGTTCAGCCTCCTAAAGACAACAACGCAGTTGAAAAGAGGAGGGCAAATTCACCAATCATTGTAGGAAGATTCTGTAGGAAGAAGATTCTTTGAGTCCTGTCTAGTGAACTTCGTGCTGGGGTGATGGCCTGGGTGCCCACAGAGAGGGCTCCGAGTGCCGTATCTAGCACCAGTGCCATAGGTTCGCCACCACTGGTCTAGATAGTCAGTAATTACAGTTACCAGACTAAGAAGTGGGATTCAGTACCTCACATGTCATACGTCTTCTCCTTTGGGTACTGAACTGAAGGACGAATTCTCCCTTCTTTTTCTTATCAATGGAGAATTTTCCACCAGATACCTTCATCTTTGAGTGGCACATTTCCACACTGTGGAACTAAAAATATCACTGTCACTACAGCATATTGTCACCTGGATAACAACGTCCCACTTCTAAATGATATGTACCACTCACAACACAACTGACCACACTGTGCCTCCCACAAATATCAAATATACCCTCATAACATAAACCATACTGTGCCCTCTCCGTAAATCAAATATTACATTGCGACTCCTCAGTATATAAAAATACACACCCCTGAGTAAATAATATAATACACCTAAGAAATTAAATTGGACATCATTCCCTTTAATTACATAATTTATCATTTCCAATTAATCATCTATACAGTCTTACAGTGCTCCTACTTATTTATTATGTTTTATTTAATGTTCTACTTAGTTATTCTTCTTCTGTTTAGTGCTCCTCTTATCAAATATACTACTACTCCTATTCTGTATATATGGGCACAGCACAGTACTACTACTCCTATTCTGTATATATGGGCACAGCACAGTACTACTACTCCTATCCTGTATATATGGACACAGCACAGTACTACTACTCCTGTCCTGTATATATGGGCAGAGCACAGTACTACTACTCCTCTCCTGTATATATGAACACAGCACAGTACAATGGCTCCTGTCCTGTATATATGGGCACAGCACAGTACTACTACTCCTATCCTGTATATATGGGCACAGCACAGTGCTACTACTCCTATCCTGTATATATGGACACAGCACAGTACTACTACTCCTATCCTGAATATATGGACACAGCACAGTTCTACTACTCCTATCCTGTATTTATGGGCACAGCACAGTACTACTACTCCTATCCTGTATATATGGACACAGCACAGTACTACTACTCCTATCCTGTATAGATGGGAACAGCACAGTACTACTACTCCTATTCTGTATATATGTACACATCACAGTACTACTACTCCTATACTAAATATATGTATATGTGCCATAACCCCCCCCCCCTTATTACATTTTGTGCCCCCTTACTATACTATATATTTCCTCTGGTGGCCATTAATTATATATTCGGGCAACCAGTCCCATTAGAGTATATAGTCTTCTAGTGGCTCATGGAGTCCCTTATCATATATTTTCCCTAACTACTGTGGCCCCCTATGATATATTTCATCTAGTAGAGGAAAATAATAAAATCAACTTACCTGTCGCAGCGCTCCCGCGTCCTCTGCGTCTCTTCTCCCGGCGACAGAGGAACTCTCAAGAACAAGGCGCGCAGCAGCGTGAGTACATCATCACGCTGCCGCGCATCAGAGGTCACAGTGCGATGCGTGTCAGGTAAAAATGGCCGCGTCGCACATACACAGTAACAGCCGCTCATTACATCAAAGATGGTATTCAAGTGGCCGCATACGGCCGCATCGAGTACCAGAGCTATCTCTGGTAGCTCTGATGGCAGAGGAATAGTGGAGGTATCGGGGTTCTCCGGTCCTCCGGTGGGCCAGTCCGACCCTGAGTGGAGATGTGTCAATTTGTGATATCCTGTACAACAAAACCAAAGATAGGATTGATGACCACATGTTTACACTGCCAATACATTGAACCCTTACGGACATGGCTTGAAAATCACTTACAGAGGTTTTCTCATCTTATGTATTTATAGCATCTACAGGATATCTCATAAGCACATGATGGGAATGGGTCCTACTTAATGAACACGTAGACGTACATATGTGACTATTTTTGGTGCTCCTGTAAACCTTGATGGAGATGTATACAGGTGCCAGTTGTGTGGCACGCATCTATCCTATGAATAAAATGTCCTGTGGAAGTCATAAATACATATGATGGGAAAACCCGTAGCATTTTCTATTTAATGGGCTACCAAAAAAAATCTGTACGAAGTGTAGATGCTATCATCATGTACCAGCGCCATAATATATTAAGAAGTAGTTTAGGAGTACCTACAATAGGTATTACTGAACACAGTAATACTATTCTTCCTATTATAATGCTATTGTGCGCCGACTGGGCTTTCTTGACATCTTTGGTCCAACCATAGCTTCTATTGCTGCTAAAGAGGTAATTGCCACCACTAAGTAGACAGCATAAAGAAATTTTAAGAAACCATAGTACTCACATGATGTCCTTTCCAAAAGTGAACATCAATCAACCAATTTATTACTGTTAATCTATTCCAGGGAAAGGTCAACAGTATGGTAATATTGAGAATCATTTTCTTGTTCTATTAAAAAAAAAACATACAATTATTATTGCACTGCATCAATCAGCTATATTTATGGACTTCGAGGAGAAGATTTAAAAATGCTATAGACCTACATTTTAATATATTCATAGACATGCACTGTAAATTAGAACACTCTGGATTATGATGAAAGCTTGACAGAATGATTTATTTTTGTATATTTTATAGCGTTACCAATTTAGAACCTCTCAAGCAATTAAATGAAAAGTTTCAGGTAAACTAACTCGCTACCTCCTGCCAACCCTACCTCATCCATTTTCCATTCTTTTTCTTTTCTCAAAGAATGTCCTTTTGTATGAAATTCCAACAATTATCTAAGAAATATTAAATGTATGTTTAAATATATATTTATTACAAATGCATATAATTAACAAGACACAGAGGTTGAATCAGAGATGGCAAAGGAAACAGACTATTTACGGTGATCCTGAGAATTCTTTTAAAGGGGTTTACCTATGAAAGAAACTTCTCAAATTTTAATCCCCCAGTGATGTTTACATAATAAAGATACTTTTTACCCCCTATTTTACAATTTTACTTAGTTTTATTGATGTTTTAAATCCTATAACTCAGTGATGGTCAGTGTAAAATTCCAGAGTGTGAGTGGGGAACAGGGCTGGATTATAGGGGGGGGCTCAAGGGATCCACACCAACAATGGGTGATTCAGGCGGTCCCATGACCACCCATATTGCCAACAGTGTATTTGGCTCCGGGCTCCCTGGACCGAATCCCGACGATGTGCCTGACTTTAGTCTATGGCAGAGCGAGGGAAAAATAAGTTCCCTGCTCTGCCATAGACAATCGTATGTAAACAAAGATGGCAGCGTCCTGGCGCTGGGGGCGCAGCGCGTGATGTTGCAGCATGTGACGTCACAGCACCACCATCTTTGTTTACATCCGATATCTACTAGTATCCTGACACCGCAAGGGAAGGGAAGGAGGTCAGCACGCATCGGGGGAACGATGGAAGGTGAGTACAATTTTATTATTTTACCTGGGGCTGTATATAGCTATTATAGGGGGATTGTATATATTTATTATGGGGGGTGTATATAGATATAATAGGAGTCTGCATATAGTTATTTATTATAGGAAGGCTGTTTATTGTTGTTATAGGGAGACTGTGAGTATGTTTGTTATTATAGGGAGGCTTATATAGTTATTATAGTGGGACTGTGTATAGTTATTATAGCGGGGTGTATATAGTTATTATAGGGGCACTGTATATAGTTATTATAGGGAGGCTGTATATAGTTATTATAGGGGGACTGTATATAGTTATTGGCAGTGTATGTAGTTATTATAGGGAATGTATATAGTTATTATAGGGAGGATGTATATATTTATAGGCAGTGTATATAGTTACAGGAAACATATATAGTTATGGGTAGGCTGTATATAGATATAGGGAATGCATATAGTTATAGGGAGGCTGCATATAGTTATAGGGAGGCTGTGTATAGTTATTATAGGGGGCTCTATATAGTTATTATAGGGGCTGTATATAGTTATTATAGGGGGCTATATATAGTTAGAGGGAGGTTCTATATAGTTATTTTAGGGATACTGTTGTTAGGGATTTTTATGCAGGGCCCCAACAGCCCTCTTGACTTTTGTAAGGTGAGTCCTAATCAACCCTTTGAGGGAGGATGAGATAGCTGCCGGCAGCGAGCTGACAGAGTAAATGCAAGACACAGTCGGTCTTCCGATGCACTCAAATCACACTGTTTATTTCAAACAGATACAGCTATAGAAATCAGCATTTGGGGTGTTGATAAGGACTTAGATTCTATTGGCCATTATGTTTTTTTTACCAGCACATTCTGGGAAAAATGACTAGGCCTTGTTTACAGCCATGCTTATCTATACAATGGCTCCTAGAAGCTTCTTCATAACCAAAATAAATAACAAGAATACAGAGGCCCGAAGGACGGTAAGAAATGCCAAGGATATTGTGAAAAGGCAAACAACAGTTTAAATGAGAAAAATAGCTGAATTAAAACATTTAACTCTATAGCTTCTTAGAGGGAAGCATACCCCCCCCCAAGGTGGCCGCTGTATCTAAGATGGCGGACAGTAGTCAAGATGGCGTCCGAAACCAGTGCGACCTCCTTAACAATTCCCCCCTTTGAGCTTTGCTGGCCTGTAACTCCATCCTGAGCGACCTCCTCAAGCTCCAGGTACCCACAGGTAGGCTAAGCCCTTACCTGCTGGACTTGTTAACTCTTCACCAGATCCCCTGGAGGCTGGTCACTCAGGGGTTACAGGCCCGCACACTCAAATCACATCACTGAGTTCCCATAGTCCATAGGTTTGTAAACAGGCAGCATCCTCCTCCGCTCCGGGCACTTCTCCTGTCGTGGTTCTTACCGCTTGGACGGACATCTGGGACATGGTGGACTTGATGATGGGGACCACACAACGCGCAATGTGACAAGAGCAAAATCACAATCCACAATATCACCCCCACTTAAAGGAAACCCTTCCAATCCCCCAACCACAAAGTGAAGGACAAAGTGTCCACCCCAGAGTTTCTCTTGAGTTCCCTGGACAGTCCTTCAATCTTTTCATGAGCATGGGTAATGGATCCATAGGGGGCGATGTCATCTGGGATGTACATGCAACAAGCCACACCCACCATCTTACAGACTCCTCCCTTCTCAGCAAGGTTCATGTTCCAAAGCCATGCGGTTCTGGGAAGCATCTCGAATATATTCCCAAATCTCTGTTGATTACAATAAAAAAACAGTTACCCAACCAACATCTTTGCTCATAGCTCTCTGGGGAATAATGGACTCTAGACCTGCCCATATCTGATTGTGGGCCTTGTACTCATCTGGGACCCCCCTTGGTGCTCCCACTGTACCCATATAAACGTTGTCATATAGGTGCTTCTCTCTCAGACCTCCAGAATCCTTTAGGATTCTCTACCTTTTCTTATGTGTCTGATCAACCTTATCCCTGGGGATCACGAGGAAGGAATGCACAAGTGTTATCACCGTACACTCACCTTCCCAGCCTCTAGGCCTGACCTGACTCTCCTATCCCCACAAATCCAGTACACATCAGACACTGCTAATACAGGGTTACCTGTGCTGTCAATGTTAAAGAAGGTCATTGTCGTGTTGCACCAACCGTAGGTAAAGTCTCCTACCCTGGGGGCATCCTGGTCGGTCCTATAGTTACAGTGATAGTCATGGTTGGGGTGTCCCTGAGCATACAGTCAGTCAGAAGAGACCAGCTAGCAAGAAGAATAAGTAAGTTTGCAATAGAAAGCGTGGAAGCATGCTGACTTCCCTCCTGCTTCACAGACGTGGCACTGGTCAGCAGGACTTGGAAAGGACCGTCGTAGCGAGGCTCTCTCTTTGGGGTCTCTTTATCACCACGTAGTCTCCAGGCTTCAGGTTATGCGTCCTGAGGTCTCTGTCTGCATCTGAAAAAGGAATCAGAAACACTTTTGCTGACCTTTTTCAAGGCCTGGCTCAACTGTGTGGCACATTCCACCTGGTTTCCTGCCATCAGCTATAGGATCTGTGGGAAGTAGGGGCTTAGTCTGGGTGCACAGCCAAAAAAAAAAGTACTTCAAAGGGGGACAATCCCATCTTTCTTTTGGGGGTGGTCCGCAATGGTTTCCCTGTTTCTTCCATGGCCTTCTGGATCTCTAACTTAAGAGTGCCCTTTAGTCTTTCAATCCCACCACTAACTTGGGGATGCTAAGGGGTGTTCAGGGCCTGTTCTACACCCAGGAGGGACAAGGTTTCAGGTCTTTACCTGTCCAGTGAAGTGGGTTCTGCGACCGGACTCTATGGTCTCTGGAAGTCCAAACCTGCAGAAAAATCTCACTCACCAACTTCTTTGCCTCAGCTCTGGCAGTAGCCTTGGTCATGGGAGAAGCTTCTGGCCACCCTGGAAAGAGATCAATGCACACAGGCACGTATTCCTACGTACCATTTTTTGGTAGCTGGATAAAATCCATCTGCAGTCTCTGGAAGGGATAGAGCAGCTTGGGTGTCACCTTCTGTGGGGTCTGTACCACCTTACCCGGGTTGTGGCGGGCACAGACTATAAAGGCTTTCACTAGTCTAGTGACAGGGGAACCGTCTGTTTTCTCCTGCAGACCTGGAGCCATCTATGAGAAAAAACTCAACATCTGGGTTAATCACCCTTCTCTCCCCCCCTCTCTGAATCCTGGAAGACTGGTGATAGAATGAAGGATTCAGAGCTGTGTACCTTATCAGTGTATCCTGGGGAATCAGGAGTGCACACTGGAGTCTGAGCTGTCTGGCCTTGGCTCACATGCTTGGGCTGTACTTGGGTGAGGACACTGTGCAAGGTATGTGGGGTTTGCACTGTAACTGAGTGATCTAGGGTCTAGGATCAGCTCACTGGCCTTGCTGAGCAGATTGCTGGCTGCAGCTACTAACACATGAGGGGCTCCCCACACGACTGAGTCTAACCGGGCATAATAGTGGGCCACTGGGGAGGCCACCACGTTCCTGGGCTAGGACACCTGTCTCCTAGATACTCCGTGCAAAATAAAATAAAAGGTCTGGTTCAGTGGCATGTGCCTAGGGCCGGGGCAGACAGGATTTGCCAGCTTAAGGCTATGGAATGCATCAATTGCCTCCTGACTAAGGGCAAATGGGGAAGAGGCAATTCAGTCAGAAAGGGGCAGCATTGGGCTGGAGGTAGCAGACCTTATGCCAGGCTGCAGGAGCTGGCCAGTGCTAGAAACATGTAAAGAGGCTTAGGGCCTCAGGACAGGGGCACATTCTGGACTGCCAGCTTTCTTCCCTCTGTCAGGTATCTGCCTGTGGCTGAGAAGCAGTGACCTAGGAAGACCACCTTCTCCTGGCGGTACTGGAATTTGTCTCAGGAAACTTTGCAACCCTTTTGGAACAGAAAACACATAAGGTCAATAAATGCATCCTGGCTAACAAAAACAGTAGGTCATCCGCATACTGAAAAGGAGAACATCCAGTAAGGGGTCAGTCTGCCAGTCTACTCCCTGTAGGGCCGTGGGGTATTGGCTGGGTGAGTTTTACCCCCCTTGTGGGAATCTACATCAGGTGTACTGGAATACTGAACTGGTAAAGGCAAATAGATACTGGCAATCTTCATGTAGGGGCACAGAGAGGAAAACATTTGCCAAATCAATAACAGTGAATAAAAGGTCACTCTCAGGGACTGCTGCCAGTTTGGGCTAGGGACCACTGGGCTTCAGTGCACTCATTGGCAGCTTAGAGATCATGGACCATCCTACATGTATCCGGCTGTTCTTTCTGAGTCTTTTCTTGACCGGGAATGGGCTAAAATCATCATCGGACTAGCAGGGGAGAGTTCTACAATGCAAGGCGATAACTCTGTTTGGGGGGGCTGTTCTCGCTGACATCCTTGTCCATAACCACCCCCCTTGTCTTGCCCTGTCGGGGCCGTCTCCGCCACTCACTACAGTAATGTCTCCTCCCCGCAACGCCCACTTGGGTTGGCCGGTTGAGACTTCCGGAGATGTTGTCAATCTCACTTTGGCATGGTCTGTGAAACATCCTCTATTCCCTCTGAACATCAATGTGTCCCTCCACCACATCTCCAGCCCAGTGTTCTGTGCTTCCTATAAAGTTCTGGCCAGACTCCAACGTCTCAATAAAATCCAGGTACACTTAAGATGGTTTTTAATCAAAAAGGAATAAAAGTCAGTCCTAGTCTCTGTAATACAGTTGGGGGGCTCTTTCTTGCTTAGTCTGTTCATGGGGTACACAGGAGGACATCACATCATACTGTATTCTTGTTCCACAATCAAATAAATTCCTTCAAGTCTTTTTTAGATTGTCAGGGAGAAGTCTAAACGCAGCGATCTACCCCTCCCAAATGTAAATGTTCTCACTAGCCTGTAAACCACTCCCAAATGTAAATGTTCTCACTAGCCTGTAAACCACGAGATAACAGAACACAGATTCCAAGCAACTCAATATGGGGTAAAACTCACTATTCAGTTTTCTGTGAACATTAAGGTCACTATCGTCTCTCTCGTAGATAAGACAGACATAGCACATGTCAGTTCTTCACAAAACAAAACGCAGCTCCAACAGCCCCCACCCTTTTGTTAACCCCTTAAATGCCAGAAAGCAGGTACCGGAGACATTTTAACACTTTTTATAGCAATTTTTCTCTAATAATACTCAAACAAACAACATCCCTCACTCCAAGACCCCTAGCAAACGTCCGAAAAGGTGAACAAAAATCACCAGCCGGCATTTTTTCAAACGTCTGGCAGGACGCCCCAAGCATGGTCAGCTGTTTTCCTACAAAGCCCCACAACAGCTTTTATGGCTGCCAACAGCAATCAACTTTCATCGACTTGAAGGGAATATAACTTAAAATGGCCGCCACTGAAAAATAAACTGTCTTAAGATGGCCGCCACTGAAGGATGGTAGGGCGTGTCATCTTCTCTAACCACCTGATACAGGGGTGGAGTCTGGATTACAGGGGCCATTTTTCACTCCAAGGAAAATATAATAAAATCTCTTTCTCAAATTCTTTCCACATCAAAAACTTTGAAATGTCCCTTTCTTCACTGGGCACTCTGAAGGATTCCTGTCACTCTGTCCCTGGTCCGTCCGTCAAAGTCAGAGGCTATAAGTGTCTGTTTCCAAATCTGATCAAGTTTTCTCACTTGTACAATCATCAGATCATCTGACACATCCCAAAAAACTTCAAACCTTCAATACCACTTTTCATTTCAACACAAAACTACCAGCCCTTATGTCCGATCATGTCAACTTACACTTTTCCATCAGTCCTACTTAACTCAACAACCTTCTGTCTCTGTGCATCTTTCCCCTTCATGTGGGACACAATCTTCCTTCTTGCCTGCAATGCACTTGGCTCTATTCCAATTCACTACTCATCAAAAGTGTCCATAACCACAATACTGTCAAAGGAACCTGTCCCCACAGACTCAAGAGGGTCTCACAACGGATGCCGACACCTTGATTTACTGACCCCAAAAAAAACTAGACACCTGAGTCTTCCACAAAGGACCCTAGACTAAGTCACTGCCTGACTGGACTGATGCTAAACTAAGTCACTGCCCTCAGACTGACCCTGCAGGTCCACAAGGGACTCTACACTAGATCACTGCCTGACTGGACTGACGCTAGAATAAGTTACTGCCCTCAGACTGACCCTGCAGGTCCACAAGGGACTCTACACTAGATCACTGCCTGACTGGACTGACTCTCAGGTCACTGTCCTCAGACTGACTCTCCAAGTCGCTCTCCTTCAGACTCGACTAGTTCTTAGTCATACGAGACCGCTCAGACTCCCAAAGAAAGTCTGTGGGCAACCCTTAATGACAAAACTGTATCATTGACACTGACAATCACAACAGAATATCTCCCACTCTAGCATTGCAGACATCTAAGGGTTACTACTTCTGTCTCACAGCTTCAGCTAACATCACAGACTGTCTGACCATCCGTCACTGTCCAGTCTCTGTTCAGTCTCTGTCCATCACCTTACAAAGTGGTTCTTTGCCAAAAACTCTGAGCTTAGGTTACAGTGAACAACAGTGGCAAATACATAACACAGAGACAGTCTCACCCGGTCCGTCCAACCAGTGAACCAGAAGTGACATATCAAAGTAGACAATAAAAAACAGCTTACCCTGAGAGCTCTCTGGTCAGTTCTGTTCACCAAGCCGGCGGGGACTCTTCACGGAGGCTGTCTCGGTGTTGTTGTTGCTCACCCCTAAGCCCACCCAGGGACGCCAAATATTGTTAGGGATTTTTATGCAGGGCCCCAACAGCCCTCTTGACTTTTGTAAGGTGAGTCCTAATTAACCCTTTAAGGGAGGATGAGATAGCTGCCGGCAGCGAGCTGACAGAGTAAATGCAAGACACAGTCGGTCTTCCGATGCACTCAAATCACACTGTTTATTTCAAACAGATACAGCTATAGAAATCAGCATTTGGGGTGTTGATAAGGACTTAGATTCTATTGGCCATTATGTTTTTTTTACCAGCACATTCTGGGAAAAATGACTAGGCCTTGTTTACAGCCATGCTTATCTATACAATGGCTCCTAGAAGCTTCTTCATAACCAAAATAAATAACAAGAATACAGAGACCCGAAGGACGGTAAGAAATGCCAAGGATATTGTGAAAAGGCAAACAACAGTTTAAATGAGAAAAATAGCTGAATTAAAACATTTAACTCTATAGCTTCTTAGAGGGAAGCATACCCCCCCCCCCCCCAAGGTGGCCGCTGTATCTGAGATGGCGGACAGTAGTCAAGATGGCGTCCGAAACCAGTGCGACCTCCTTAACACTGTATATAGTTTTTATAGGGCGACTGTATATAGTTATTATAGGGGGACTAGTTATTATATGGAGGCTGTAAATAGTTATAGGCAATGTATATAGTTATTATAGAGAATGTATATAGTTATAGGGAGGCTATATATAGTTATAGTGGCTGTATATAGTTATTATAGGGGGCTGTATATAGTTAATGTTGTGGGACTGTATATAGGTAGTGTTGGGGGGCTGTATATAGTTATTGCTGGGGGGCTATACATAGTGATTACTGGGGGCTGTATATAGTGATTTCTGAGGAGCTGTATATATTTATTACTGGGGGGTGTAAATAGTGATTACTGTGGGAGCTGTATTTAATGATTTCTGGGAGCTTTATATTGTGATTGCTGCAGGAGCTGCATATAGTGATTGCTGGGGGAGATGTATATAGTAATTACTTGGGGCTGTATACAGTGATTGCTGGGGTGCTGTATATAGTGTTTGCTGGGGGAGCTGTATATAGTGGTTGCTGGGGGAGCTGTATATAGTGATGTCTGGGGGCTGTATATAGTGAATACTGGGCGTTGTATGTAGTGATTACTTGGGAGGCTATATATAGTTATTGCTGGGGAGTTATATATAGCAATTGCTGCTCCCTGTCTGGACTACATTCAATTGGGGCCCCCACCCACCTTAATCCGACCCTGGTGGGGACTCTCTAAGCAGGCACTGCATGATTCCTATGTGCTATGAGATGCTGTGTGCTGACAATGTGCTTAGATTATCAGGGTACAGGTTTAAATACACTTTTATTTAGCTTCTGAACATTCTACTAGTATTTGGCATATAGAAAAAGAGAGGTGAGACAGATGAGAGATGATGAGCACAATGGCACTCTCAGTTCTGCTAACTTACCTCATCAATAAAACACACAGTCAGCTCTGATAACTCACCTATTATGCACATAGAGTCAGCTCTGCATTATGCCTCCCTCCTGGAACATTCTCAGGATATTCTCCCTACTGTGCAGGTCGGCAGGACAGTGCCCAAAAACCGGGACTGTCCTGCCGCATGCAGAATGGTTGGAAGCTATGCCACGAGTCTCTGCTCCTAGCATCATCCAGGCCACACATAAGACATCTACATGCCTGACACTGACGTCAATGTATATTTGAGATTTGTATCCTTGTGTGTCTATAAATAACTGCAAAGTGCTTCCATGTTTCTCAATGTGTGTGTTTGTATGTGTATGTATATTTCTGTGCATAAGGCTACATGTATGTGTGTTGATTTATATGTGTACATACATATTAGTAGAAATGCAGCTGTAAGTGTATGTGTGTATGTCTGCAAATGTCTTTGCATGCACATAACAGTACGGGGCAGATTTATCAAGCTGTCTGAAAGTCAGAATATTTCTAGTTACCCATGGCAACCAATCACAACCCAGCTTTCATTTTACCAACGCTCATGAATATTTCAAAGGGGAGCTGTGATTGGTTGCCATGGGTAACTAGAAATATTCTGACTTTCAGACAGCTTGATAAATATGCCCCTATGTATCTGTGCTTGTTTTTGTGTGCATGTGTCTGTGTGTGTTCATAAGGCTGCATGTATGTGTGCGAATGTAGCCCATTGTGATGTTTTAAAGCAGCTAAGTTGAGCAGCAGCTAGAGTGTTGTGTAAAGTTCAGCAGCAGATGAGGGGTGTTGTGTGATGTTCTGCGGCAGCAGGTCACCCCTGTAGTTACGCCCTGCATATAATGGATCTGCCAACTGATTCTTCAATTTTGAATAAGATCTTTCAGGTTCACAAATAGATTTTCAGAAGAGATTGAAGACCTCATTCTCAAATTGCTGGATTGTGGGAGGTTTGAAGGGTAAGCGGAGACGTCAAGGAAAGCTCTTCAAGAACTTTGGCTCCATGGCTGTTTTAAAAATCTAGACTTGCTTTAGAAGCACATAGCTGTTATTTCCTGCGGCTATGGCTAACGAGTTGTCCTGACTACCTCCTTCCCCCATTCCTTTTCCATTTTTTTCCTTTTCCGTTTTACAGTGTCTTTCCTTTGTTTTATTTCTTACTGCTCTCTTTTCTTGTCTCATTTTCTTGTCTTTTAGTTATTTTCTGAGGTTCCCTCCACTGGTATCTTAGGCTAGTATGGTGGAAATGTTTTTTGTTATACCAATTTTTTTGCTAATGAGAAAACATGTAATTTTGGTATTTTCCCTCGTTCTATTGTTTACATACAGTTTTCTCAATTGCATTTGTGAAAATTTTGTATATAATGTTGAATTATTTAAAAAATAAAAAGGAGAAATATTTATTCAGACTGTTTTGATCTGTTAAACTAAAATATTGATATTCAGACAATCAGGGAACTGTTTGATTTTGAGCTATACAATAAAAGCAGTAAGTGTAATTTCCAAAAGCACACCTTTGGGCCCCTCCACAAGAGTGAAAGGGTTGAAGTTCATTAACCCCTTTGCGTTGCAGCCATTTTTTCTTTTCATTTTTCACTCCCCACCTTCAAAAATCTATAACTTTTTAATTTTTTGTACAGAGCTGTGTGAGTACTTATTTTCTGTGTAACAAATTGTATTTCACAGTGACGTTATTTATTATTCCATGCCGTGTACTGGGAAGCTGGAAAAAAAATCCAAATGAGAAATTGGCGAAAAAAGCATTTGCGTCACCTTATTGTGGGCTCAGTTTTTACGACTTTCACTGTGCACACAAAATGATACATCTACTTTATTCTTTAGTTTGGTATAATCACGGTAATACCAAATTTCTATAGGTTTTATTGTGTTTTGATATATTTTAACCCCTTAACGACAGGGCCATTTTTTGTTTTTTCATTTCCATTTTTCACTCCCCGCCATTAAAAATCTATAACTTTTATATATTGGCACGTAAAGATCTCGGTGATGGCTTGTTTTCTGCGTAACAAATTGAACGTCATAGTGATCATATTTAATATTCCATACCGTGTACTGGGAACCGGGAAAATTGTAACTGCAATGAAAATGGTGAAAAAAACAGTTTGCGCAGTTTTCTGTGTGCCCAAATGACACGTCTTCTTTATTCTTTGGGTCAGTGCGATCACGGGGATAACAAATAAAATGAGACAGTCTCAAGTCTTTGGAAGACCCGAGGCTGTCATGACAACCAATCATTTGGTGCAGGGAACTGTGTAAAACATAATTTTTTGCAAGATAAGCTGACGTTTTCATCGCTACCATTTTGAGGACTGTGCAACCTTTTGATCACTTTTTATGAAGTTTTTATGTGATGGCATAAAATTGCCATTTCAGCCATTTGGGGGCTATTTTCCATTGGGGTTCACCGCCGGGAATAACTGGTTTTATATTTTGATGGGGCATTTTGGGCTGGGTGATACCTAGCATGTTTGTGATATTTACTGTTTATTTTTATATCAGTTCAGGAAAGGGGGGTGATTGTCATGGAAACATATAGCCGTTGCCCAAGAGGAGCGACAATCAAAACAAAGATGGTGGCCTGCTGGCGGAAATCCTTTGGTTAACACTACCAAGTGCAGGTGTTAGCAGTGGTTGCAATATGCAGCAAGCCCTACATTTGTATGATGAGGGCTTAGGCTACATTCACACTACAGTATGGGGGACGTATATACGGCCGACGTATATGCGGCCGATATACGTCCCCCATACACCTCTATGGGCTCGCGGTGCCCTACGGGAGCGGTACGGTGCAGCACACGTGCGGCACCGTACCGCTCCGTAGCCCGGTAAAAGATAGGACATGTCCTATCTTTTCCCGTATTACGGCGCCGCGGCCATACATCGCTATAGAGAGGGGCGGGGGTGAGCTGCGCTCACCTCCTCCTCTCCCCGAGCTGCCGTGTGCCCGCATTGCTACAGTGCGGCGGGCACACGGCAGTGTGCATGTAGCCTTACCCTATATTTTGTACCGATTTCCAGTGTTAATAATGTGTTAACAGTGTTCCAATGTCATTATCCGTTTATGTTATGTAAATTGGTGATACCATTTTATGCTTCAAGCTCTGCTAGATTGAGAAGTAGAAGCTGTACATGTAGGAGTTACCTAATATTAAGAATGATAGAGCAGAGTATATGAAATAAGCGACCACCTCTCAGACATGTGTTCAGTTAGTATGAAACAGTGTCTCCATGAGTAGTCCCAGTATAGAGTCCAAGGCCTACACTAAAGAGACTATAGAGAAGACAGAGGGTGTAAGACCCAGAGAAGAGTGCACACTGCCACAGGAACAGGGGAGTGTATGAAGTGAGAGTTATGGACTTGATTTTAAAGATAGAGGACTGTATTTCAACAAGTATATATGTGCCTCCATTTTATAGTTTGTAAGCTTGAAGTAAACTGAACCATGAGCTGGCTTGTTGCATCACCACTTCTGCCTCCTGGTTCTTATTTTCACCCCGATTCACCACCTGTGGGCCAGGAAATTACAAGCCAGGTGTTTTCCCTGGGGATACACCAATCCACACTGCCCTTCAATGGTTACTGCGAGCCCCACTACATCCAGCAGATTACGGAGACCGGTGGGATTCACCCTCTAGTCGCAGAGACCCGAGAGCTAGCAAACTTTAGGGAGAAAGATTGCCACTCGAGGGACCCGCCTTCCTAATATTTCTTCGTGGGCCACAACCATGTCAACCATTCAGCAGCCACCACCACACATGGGAGGGGTTCATTGCATTTTTAGCTTGACATTAAATCTACAGTGACTTTGTTTCAATTTTACATTTCTGTTTTTTTGTCTCCCCATATAAAAACATACAGGCTTTTCAGCTTTATTCCAATATCTTCATTGAAAGCATACTTCATACACACAGACCAGTAAAAAGAATGGTTGTCTTTTTTTCTGCACATGTAGAATCACATGCGCCCAAGTGAGGCCATCGGCACCATTGCAGTATTTGGAACAGTTAGCTGAGCTTTCTTTTGTATTTTATTTCCTATCCTCACCCTAAAAAGTCCATAATTTTTAACATTTTCCTTGTACAGAGCTGTGCAAGGGCTTGTTTTTAGTTTGGGCTTCCTAGTTTGGGCTTCCTTTGGCTGTATTTTATATTGCATGCCATGCATGTAAACATAAAACCTTTTGAACACCATGGGGGATATTTATCAGGACCTCTGCGCACCGCCAGTGGCGCAGAGGCCCTGAAATAATCGCAAATGCTAGCTTATTGCTAGCTTTTGCGATTATTTTCCCCAATCCGCCACCTTCACGCCACTCGCACCCGCTGCTGCCGGCGACTTTTCATAGGTGAAAAGTCACCGGTTGCGGTTTTTTCTACGCCAGGCCCTGCCTGGCGTAGGATAAACGCTGCGCAGCTTGCGGCCCGATACATGAAGAGGCAGAAGCCTCTTCATGTATCGGGCTGCGAATTTGCGGCGGCGGGGCTATCATACGCTGGCGCACGAGCGCCAGCGTATGATAAATATCCCCCTGTTTATTCAAATTTATGTTGTGTTGTGAGATGGCCAAATCCGAATGTTGATTTAGATTTTGGTACAATTTCAGTTATGGGGTTCACCACTATGAATAAATGCTATTTATATTTTGAAACACATTTTGTATTTCCACACCTGTAACAACTTGGACTAAAAAACTATAATACAGTGTATTTAACCTGTACGACAGTGATAAGGTGACCACAGCTGCACACCTGCTGCCGTCAGAACTCCTGCAGCAGCAGGCGCATGGCTATGGTCCCCTCACCTTCGGTGGCCTCTGTATACAGACAGAAGCCAGCATTGACAGACAACACTGCAGCTGAACAGAAGCACTGGACAGAGTATAAGAGATTTATTGCTTCTGTAGCCCCACAGCTATGTATAACATTTTTTTTATTCCCTGAAAACCTCTTCAATGTTTTTAATGTTTATTGCATTTGATTTTGGTTGCTTTTTAGGTTAAATAATTATTAGGGTCCTTTCACGCACAATTTTCCATCAGATGTTGATTAGATTTGGGATTATGTCAGTGTTTAATAGGTAAGTGTCCTGTGCATTAATAAACTGTTAATAATAATTGTTGAAAGGGCCCTTATAGTGGCTTTCTGGCTTACATTACTGAAAGGAATTATATTTGCAATGAAATCTTTTAACAAATGTATTTCTTTAATCTTTATATTTCCCTATCTTCTCATGCATCTTTATACCTAATGTAATCTGTTTGAAAATGTAGATTTGAAGGAATGTAGTGCTTTCCTCCCTTTAAAATTAGTAATGTCATTAGTATAACAATTTTGTAAACCTGATGGCAAGCACACAGTGCCACCTTATGGCTGCCATGGGATTTTTATAGCATAAGAACCTGTCCATATCTCAGTTATTTCATCAGTTTTTTTCATAATCTATTGTGAGCCAAAGCCAGGTAAAGAGAGTACACAGAGATAAGGTATAAAAGGAAGTTTTTCATTTGTATGTTTCATTTACTTTTCATCACAATAATTGTGATGAGTTTTATATACTGATGTCTAGATTATATGTTAAATAAATAAACATAATCACCTATCTCCATTTTATTTTACACTTAAAGGGGTATTCTCATCTGGCTTTGACATTTAATTTAATTAATTTTACACATACATACATTTCTTCAATTGGATGTTATTCAAAAATCTACCCGTGTGAAGATAATTTCCCATAAATATAGGCATATGGTCCCTTAGAAATTAGATTGCTGTCCTTGGATAAGACCAGCTCTCCTGTGGTAATGAACGCTGAATCTAGGTGGTCAGGCAGGGCTCGCTAATGCAAGTCTGCCCACTGCTGGAAGAGTTTGGGGTGGTCGTATCCAAGGACAGTGCTTTTGAGGGGCAACATGACTACATTTATGGGAAATTATCTGCACAAAGATACATTTATATATAATGTATACAGCCTGCCCAGCCCCCTGTTGTATACAGCCTGCCCAGCCCCCTGTAGTATACAGTCTACTCAGCCCCCTGTAGTATACAGCCTGGCCAGCCCCCTGTAGTATACAGCCTGGCCAGCCCCCTTTACTATGCAGCCTGCCTAGCCCCTGTAGTATACAGCCTGCCCAGCGCCCTGTAGTATACAACCTGCCCAGCCCCCTGTAGTATACAGCCTGGCCAGCCCCCTTTACTATGCAGCCTGCCTAGCCCCTGTAGTATACAGCCTGCCCAGCCCCTGTAGTATACAGCCTGCCCAGCCCCTGTAGTATACAGCCTGCCCAGTCCCTGCCCGTAATATAATTCCTGTAGGGAAAAAAACAAACACTGTACTCACCTTCCGACCCCCCCCCCCCCCTCCCCGGCAGGTCCTCTTCTATACTGCGATGCTCAGGTATTGGCTCTGTGTCACTACGGGGTCCGTCACAGGGATCATCCACTTGTCAGTGAGCGGCTGCCGCCACAATCCCTGCAACAGGCCGAGCGGGGACACGGAGGAGATGCTGGAGCATCGCGGTATATAAGAGGACCTGCCGGGGTAGGGGGAGGGGCGGGCCTCGGAAGGTGAGTACAGTGTTTGGTTTTTTCATGACTCAAGTATAAGCTGAGGTGAAGTTTTTCAGCACATTTTTTGTGCTGAAAAACTCGGCTTATACTCGAGTATATTCGGTATATTAATATGGTAGATTAAATTAAATTTGAATGCCCAAATGGGAATACCCCTTTAATTTCTGTAATACATAACAGTATATAATAAACCTTTTTCCATAACGTCTACATTTTCTTACTCTTTGCTTTCTAAATCTAATTGTGTATAATTATATTAGTACTGTACATTGGCTGGTGTTATATGGGCTTGCATAAGAAAAAGTTTAAAATTTTATAGCACTTAGGCCTGACCAATAAATGACTGTTTAGAGCTTATATATGATGTTTGCTAGATGTATAGCATGATTTACAGCATACAACAATCTATGTAGAAATCTGTAGCCCAGCGTGTATAGAAGAGGTTTAATACAGTGTCTGGGTATTTTGTGACTTATAATGTTAATTTCACTATATTGGTGAATTGGACTACATGCTTGTCGGATAACCACGTTTTGTATGCAACATAAAAGATGCTGGATTGTTGGTAATGCATTGGCATGTGAACAATTTTGTCAGCCCCATACAGTACTAATGATTTCTGAATGTAAGAGGAGTCTACCAGAGGTTTTGACCATACAAATCTTAAGACAGTGTTAAGTTGTAGGCCTGGAGAACTGTTGAAACTTTTTGTGTGCTCTTAGGTGCAGCAGTACAGTGAAAAATGTATTTATAATCCAGAATTGCAGCTGGAGCCCTGAACACAGTACAGCCTGAGTAAGAGCATTAACAGGATTCTGGTGAGATATTACAGCAGAGGGAAAGGATTGGGAAGCAGATTGAATGCAGAGATCGAAAACGCAGAAGTTTAAAGAGACTCAGTACTGGTAGACAATCTTTAAATTCTGAAGATGGGTGTTGGCAGTTAACAATTCACTAGAAATTAGTTTTCAGTTATTGCTAAGAAAATGGCCTGTGCCAAAGAAAGTGTAGCTTGCAAATTTAAGGTGTGTGGAGTATTTTTGGCATATAGAAAGTGGAAGGATCTCAGACTATGGGGAATGGAAGATGAATGGAAGACCTTCTATTCATCGTTCAACTGTACTTTTTTGTTATAGTTTTCCATAATGGAAGAGCATTACTGAAAATTAAGCCCTGGTGTAAACGTGGTCCTAAAACTGTATTGTCCCTGTTTAAAGATATATTGTTTGCAACTGTGTTGGGCTGTTTTCAAGTTCCTTAACCCCTTAACGACTTGGCCTTTTTTAGTTTTTTCACTTCCATTTTTCACACCCCACCTTCAAAAATCTATAACTTTTTTATTTTTCCACATAAAGAGCTCTGTTATGGCTTATTTTCTGCGTAACAAATTGCACTTCGTAGTGACGGTATTTAATATTCCATGGCGCGTACTGGGAAGTGGGAAAAAAATTCCAAATGCAGTGAAAATGGTGAAAAAACACATTTGCGACGTTTTCTTGTGGGCTTGGATTTCACAGCTTTCACTCTGCGTCCCAAATGACATGTCTACTTTATTCTTTGGGTTGCTACGATCACAGTGATACCACATTTGTACAGGTTTTATAATGTTTTCATACATTTCAAAAAATTAAAACCTCCTGTACAAAAATTTTTTTTTTGATTTTGCCATCTTCTGGCGCTAATAACTTTTTCATACTTTGGTGTACGAAGCTGTGGGTGGTGTCATTTTTTGCGACTTTTGATGGCGTTTTCATTGCTATCATTTTTAGGACTGTGCTACTTTTTGATCACTTTTTATTAATTTTTTTATATTTTCCAAAATGGCAAAAAAATGTCATTTTTGACTTTGGACGCTATTTTCCGTTACGGGGTTATACGCAGTGAAAAATCGTTATAATATTTTGATAGATCGGGCATTTTCAGACGCGGTGATACCTAATGTGTTTATGATTTTTACTGTTTATTAATATTAATATCAGTTCTAGGGAAAGGGGGGTGATTTGAATTTTTAGGTTTTTTTAATATAATTTTTTTTTTTTAAACTTTTTTTTACTTTTACTTTAACTATTTTTCAGACTCCCTAGGGTACTTTAACCCTAGGTTGTCTGATCGATCCTACCATATACTGCCATACTGCAATATGGCAGTATATGGGGATTTTACTCCTCATTCATTACAATGTGCTGATAGCACATTGTAATGAATAGGTTAAAACGAGACAGCTTCGGGCCTTCGTGAGGCCCGATGCTGTCATGGCAACGGATCACCGCTCCCCGTGACGTCATCGGGGAGCGGAGATCCGCGCCAAGATGGCGGCGCCCATGCGGCGCCATCTTTTTGAAGCCTCCGGCAGCATTGCCGGAGGCGATCGCGGTGAAAGCACCCGCGATCGGTGCTAGCACCGATCGCGGGTGTTACCGGTAAGCCTTTGCTGCAATATGCAGCAAAGACTTACCGGCTATGGAGAGGGCTCGGCCCGCGAGCCCTCTCCATGCACCGGGACCCGGCGCGCGCCGTACTAGTACGGCGCGCGTCGGGAAGGGGTTAAAGAGGTTGGTCACTCTTTTACATAAATTGTGCATGTGCCTTTACCGCCTTAATAATAATCCCTGAATGTTTATCAATTAATTAATCATCCCTGATACTTACTTTAGTGTTTTCTGTAAACTCTTTTCTAGAGTGTGTACAGGCAGTCCCCAGGTTACATACAAGATAGATTCTGTAGGTTTGTTCTTAAGTTGAGTTTGTATGTAAGTCGGAACTGTATATTTTATCATTGTCATCCCAGACAGAATTTTTTTGGCCTCTGTGACAATTGGATTTTAAAAATGTTGGATTGTTATAAGAACCATGATTAACAATAAAGCTTCATTGCAGACACCATTGATAAGTGTTATAGCTGTTTATTGTAGCCTGAGGCAAAAGTACAGGAAATTACTAACATCCAGAAGTCCGTTTGTAACTAGGGGTCGTCTGTAAGTCGGGTGTTCTTAACTAGGGGACTGCCTGTATATTGTTTTAAAGTGTATATTGTTTTAAAACATTGGGCTTTATAGGCACTTATTTTCATGCTGTTAAAAAGATACTCAATGGGGGGTATCAAAAGTCAGGTTTGGGCCCCTGGTTCTCCACCAAAAAAAATTCTAACTCTGTGATAGAGACCCTTTTAGAGTACCAATATAGCAAATACAAAACCCACCTATCTATCAAAGTGCCAACAGAATAATTTAGCCCATTATTACCAGCATTACCCCAATACAAGGGCCAAATAATACTGCTACATGATGACTATTACAACATAAATTCCTGTGGAGAACAACATCCAGGCAACCAACAAATTAATGGTAACTCACTTATAAGTAGGGGTGCACAGAAGATATTGATCCTAGTTGCGAGAATAAAATTGTAGATAAAGTAGAAAATATCGGCAGCACTCCAGGGTAAAGTATTAAATCAAAAGTCTTTCTTTTTAGAAACTGGAACTAAGATGAATTTTTGATTTAGACACTTTTGAACCCTGAGGCCTTAATGGGGAGTTCAAAATGGCTGGTATAATTTAGCTTATCCTTACAGGATAGCATTCTCTCCATATCTGTATGTTATAAACATGTTCCCAACTCATGTATGTACTTACATTTGGTGTGCCTCTGTTTTTAACAACTTCTCTTCTTGTAGTTCACTTTCACCATTTTTCTTGACAGACCATGTTTGAACATGCGTTCCAAATTTTGGACATCCTATATTGACTGTGGGACCAGGGCCAAAGATGTAGCCCTCTGAAGTTTATTTCCCCCCTCCAGGTTCCTAGCCAGCAGGCTGCAGGGAGAATTTGCTGCACACAGGAGCTGCCGCGCACCTTTCAGATAATGGAAATATCGATTTCATATGTTACTACATTTTGATAAGGAATAATCTCAACTAATGTTCATGTTTTTAACCCTCTACTATGCAGGAATTCATGAACACACTTGAACACACAAAATTGAGTGATACGAGGAACATACAATTCTCTATGTGGCTACATATTAACACTGTGACCCAGAACATGTCCATAATGTTATATGCAACACCAAAACCACACACATGTTCTGGAATATAGTTTTTATTTCACACCATCCTCCATTATTTACACCTAAAGTTATGACATTCTCACTCAGATTCTTATGAAGCATGAAGGGCTCTGTTATTGTGCGGCTAATACATTGGCACACATCTAAAAGTGATCATATAATGATAGATGTGTGTAAAGCTCTGCCAACATTGTTTGGTGTCCCCTGTGGATTTAATGTTCCCTTTGCTGCATATTTGGTGAATATACACATGTGGGGTATCTATGATCTCCTAACTTCTTGCTGTTTTAGGAAAGTAGATTTTCTTTATATAAGTATTCTGGATTTGTAAATTTTTTAGAGGAAATTTTGAATTTTCCTGGAATTTTTGCATTTTATTGCTGTTTGCTTTTAAGTTACATGAAAGTGTGTATTAAATTAAGGCAACATGAAGGTAAATATTTTCTATTGGCAGAACATTTTTTGGCATCAAAGTCAAATTTTAAGTATTTTTTATAAAATGTTTCAGTTTGAATCAAAATTGCATGAAGGTGCAATAAACTCTTTAATGCATTTTTGAAAATGGGACAAGTATCTGCTTTCAGAATATATGAACTTAGTTGCGGTTCACTTTAATTCTTTTTGCTGTAATTTCGGTTTTATTTGTAAAACTCAAAATTGTAAAAATTTCTCTTGCCAATAACGTGACAAAATATCCAGAAATTCTTGGCAGTAAAAAGCCCTTGGTTGAATTCCCGGGTGAAGATGCTTATCATCTATCTCCTGTCTATACAACTATCCATCTAGTTATCTGTCTCCCATAATCTGACCATTTACATATCTCGCTTTATCTCTATCTATTTATTAATCAATCTCTCTTCTACTGTATTTATCTCTCATATCTATCTACTGTATAAATAATCTACTTTATAGTTCTGTATCTAGAAATCTCTATCATCTTTCATATTTATCTTCTATCATAATAATAATAATTTATAATTTCTTTATTTATATAGCGCACACGGAATCATTTCCTGTCCCCATGGGGCTCACTATCTAATCAGCTATTCAACTATTTTCTTCATACCTACCAGTAAGGCATGAGGATCTGTGCTCCATAGAAATCAGTCAACCTGCCCCCTAATCCTAGTGGATATGACTAGGACAATGATCCCTGTCATTTTGTGATAGTGTCTGTACCCTGTACCCTACTGATTTCTATATGCTCCTGGTTATGGTGGGGTCCCTATGTGCCTTACCCTATCTTTAACAATATGATGTGCCCTAGACTTGATTTTGATTATAGACCCGCTCTTCAGTCCCTCACAATGTTCAAAACTATTGTTCAGAATCGATTATAGTCTGAACAATTATGGGTTGATGGTGAATATTGCTATAATTATCTGACTGTGCATATATTTTCTCTCCCCTTTTACTACACTATTGAATTACATACAGATTATATTTATTTATTACTTTATTTATATTAGCTTTGTCTGTTCTGACTGCTTTTATAAAAAAAAGCAGGTTGTTACCTAGAATTGAAACCTACCAATTTGATTATGGAGATAAGGTTGTCATTTTCATGCCCATTTATTACCTGATTCTAGACACTTCGGTATCCTATCAACAATGTGTTTTGAACATTGCACTTCTGGATATGTGCAGTAAAGTATTTATTTACTCTGTCCGCTGTTTAAATAGATCAGCTGACACGCACATTGGGGCACATTTATTAAGGGTCCTGGGGCCGCGATTCCGTTGAGTTTTCCCTAATATTTCCGATTTGCGCCGTTTTGTGCTGAATTGCCCCAGGATTTGGCGCACGTGATCGGATTGTGGCGCATCGGCGCCATGACAGAAATCAGGGGGCGTGGCTGTAGGACAACCCGACGGATTCGGACAAACCGCAGAATTAAAAAAAATAATTGTGTCCAAAGATCAAGCACTCACATGCACCGGGAAGAAGAAGGTGAACTCTGACGGACCTCGGTGCAGCAGCGACACCTGCTGGATATCAGGCGCACGACCTTAGTGAATCCCGGCAGACCCGAATCCTCGTCGGACAATGCGCCGCGGGATCGCGACTGGACCGGTTAAGTAAATGTGCCCCATTGTTGTGACACAGCCGGCTGTTCAAGTGGATCAATCTGTGGCTCTTGCTATTACTACATTATAATGAATATCAGCTCTGCTCTGTAATTCGGGTGAATATATAGCGGTGATGTATTATTATATTTGGGTGTTTGCATATAATAGTGGGTGGGATTATGTTAATAGGATTATGTCACTTAGGTTATGGGTATATATATATATATATATATATATATATATATATATATATATGTCCACTCTGTATAGACTATGCTTCATAAAGTACCTATAAGGTTGAAACGTTGCACCATACCCCTGATGAATAGTGGAAGGCTTTTGATTTAATACTTCATCCGGGAGTGCTGCTATATTCTACTTTATTACAACATAAATATCCCCATACTGATAGTAAAGACCACCATACAAAGGTCAATAAAACCACTAGCCTGGAGCAAATATAGTGATTACATTTACTTGAACAAAAGAAAATGTCTTTTCCAGCACTTGTTCTTAGATTAAAAAATCCATCTCTTTAATATCCTCACTCAAAACAGTGTACAATCCTGCAGGCTTGCATTACATAAGAAAAAACGTTCTCAATCTCTGACCTACGCGTTTCAGACAAAATAAATACTTCCCAGTATTTATTCATGGTCTGGTTTTCAGGCACCTATTCACAGATGAAAAGATGGAACAGACCCCTATGTGGGAGGTGTTCAAAGCCGTGTTACATCCAAAATAACATTCCTACAACTAGACATAGAAAGGCTTATATCAGTATATGTACATAACATCAGTATGTTATTAAGCCCCTGTGGTTGTCCTGTTCCCATTTGCAGTATCCAAAACATTTCTCTATTATGAAGTTTAGCAACTCTGTCTCTTTCTCTAATGCGTGGGGACAATCTTTCTATGGCTACAACTTCCAGTGATGATGTGTCACCATGTATCGTTTGGAAATGTTTAGATAAATGTGATATGTTTTTAAGTTTTTTATTATACGTTATTACAGCTAAATGTGTAATATGTTCTGATATCTAAACATTCCTCTTTGTACTACCTATATATTGAATGTGACATTGATTGCATGTAGCCAAGTAAACTATGTATGCACTATTGCAATTATTGATAGACTGTATGGAAAACGTTTTTCCATTAGTGAGTGATCTGAATGTTTTAGTCGCATGCATATATTTACAGGAATTACACCCATTATCATCACATGTTGGTCCATAGCCATGTATTCGAAACTGTATGTTTGTGACTATTGAACATGGAGGGAGCTACTACATTACCAATAGTTTTGGCTCTACATGCTACAAATTTGCATCCTCCTTCCAAGATACTAAGTACTCCTTCATCTTTGGTTAAGATAAGTAGGTATTTCTGTGTGATTTCTGTTTTTCTTAGAGTTTTCACCAAACAATAATGTAGTCAGGGCCGGATTGGTAGCCAGGGCCAGATTAAGATTGGTGGAGTCCCCCAAAGAATGTAGCCCAGACAAGGTACACATTAAGGGGTTCCCCCTAACATAATAGGCCTCATGCACAAAAACGTAAAGGATACCATGTAGCCAGATCATGATCCCCATAGATTTCAATAGTGCCCCAGCAATTAATATAGAACCACCAGTCATTAATATATATATAGCCCCCAGTAATAAATGTACAATCCCCCAGCAACTAATTAATATTTAGCCGCCAGCAATTTATAAATATACAGCCCCCAGTAATTAATATTAAGCCCCCCAGAAAATGATAACTGTACACCGCCCAGTAATTAATAAATGTACAAACTCCAGTAATTAAGTTCAGAAAGTGGGCGGAGAGTGCACTTGCCACACTGCTGCTGTAGGAAATGAGTACACCTGTGTGCGTGTGAGTATGAATGTGCTGTAAGGAGACATGTACATTCAATGTCATTCCATTGGCACCAACATCTGTAGCAATGCTATGCAGTGAGTATGTGCATCATGTAGAGTGTTGGGTAGAGCAGAAAAGTCTCAGAAATTTTCATAAAGCATAAATAATGCCAATAAGCATATAAAGAGGGTTTATTATTGTTTATTGTCAAGGGTTTATAGTGTATTGACAACAAGGGTTGTCCACTTTCAGCAAATTGATATTCTCTGTAGGCATCCTTGCTATATGTTATATTAAAGATGTAGATACCAGTAATTCTATCATTATAAGCATGGACAGAAGTGTGCCCACGTTGGAGGTAAATCACTGGGACCAGACTTATTATCCATCATGCTTTCAATTTAAAGGGATCATGTCATCAGAATAGGAAGAAAAAACAAGGGAACCATCGGCAACAGGCAAAAAAAGATGTGAAGTTAAAAAAGGAAAAAGTTTATTAGGACATGGTTAAAAATATGATCACATAGCAAAAAAGGCAGTGACGCGTTTCGGACCTCAAAGACCAGGGTCCTTATTCATACCTACACCATGGAATAATAGCTACACATATGTAGGGGAAAAGGAAACACGTCGGTGTCAGGATCCCTTCTTCTAGCTCTTTCATAGAGAATAGTGTACACGTTGCCAAAGAGTTTTTAGAGTAAAACTGTCTTTTTCCAAAAAAAAAAGTTGTTAGATAAAAGTTTACTTTTTTGTATGCAGAGCTGTGTTCCTAGTTGATTTCAAATGAAAAAAACTCCCATGTCCCCCATATCTCCTCCACCATCGTTTCCCCCTCCGGACATCACAGATATCTGCCCCCATTCCTCACTGGCCACTCTCATGGGACTAGGGACACTGCTCTGCATACAAAAAGGAAAACTTTCATCTAACTTATCTTTTTTGGAAAAAGACAGTTTTACCATAAAATTTTTTTGGCAATGTGTACACTATTCTATATGAGGATATTGGGAAGCCAGAAAAATTGATCCCTTTAAAACCAAAGTTTTGGTTTGCTGAAGTACAATAAGGTGTTAAATGTAGATTCAAATAGACAATATAATAGATTTCTCATTTTCATACTCATCTGTTTTTTTCTCACATTCTTTTGTATTGCATTCTTTTCTATTTTCTATTACACTTATCAAATTTTCACCTTTATTGCCTCTGTTTATACTTTCATTTATTGCTTTAAATTAAGTCAACTTAAATTCCCTATTCATTTAGAATTGAAATGTAGTTTATTTGCTGTTACATCTTATGTGTTTATGTTTCAGTCCAGGTTATGCAACAAGTTTCAAAATATTTCTTTATCCAGCTCCCTTGTGTCCTTTATATGTTACTTCAAAATCATCACCTTTTAAATTCCCTTCAGGAACTGTCTTTGTAATAGAACTGCAGGTGAGCTGAAAGACTTTGTTCATTTAATGATGTGAGTAACTGCTTATTACCTAAACAAACCACTTACAGGAAATGTAGGGTAGAGCAACTGATGAATAACAGATGCACCTTTAAAAAAGGCATGTGGGAGACTCCTTTCTAATAAAATCTTGGGCAAGTTGAGCCAGATGGCCCTATGTTTAAATAAGAAACCTTTCTTTTAAGTATATATCTGCATTTTTTATTATAAACTGTCCGTTCAAAGTGATCAGATATTTTATGACTAATGACCAGAATCTAGAGGTTGTACAGAATAGATGGCTTGATGTAGTGATAGTTGTGATAATTTACAAAACAGTAATAAAAGAATTGATAATCATATTGAAGATCTGTGGGGTTCACATAACACTTCTCAATTGGAAAACCAGGATCCTGAGTTGTAATCTGATTGTATTTTTAATTTACCCTACTTATACATTTATGCCAAATTGTGAAACTTCCTAATCTTCCTAAAAGTTATGCATTTGGAACTTGTCTAAAGAAATATGAAAAGCGATTTGTACAATAAGGACTGGACCGTAAACTTATTTACTTGTATGATATTTTAGCTCTGCATGATTAAGGCACTAAGACAAAAAGAAAGGGACAATGACATATTTTTGTCAAAAGCAGATGTCAAACCGGTTATAACATGATTGAAGTATTGATACATCACCATTGTATAATGTATGAGACCTTCTAAATTAGAATGTAATATTTATTTTAATTTCATTTATTAGACTTTTGCATCTATGTAATACATTTTGTATTTAGTATTTCTAAGAATTCTAATTATATGTGCTCCAGATTCTACCATAGGATTACTATATCTTACATCCAAATTCTGTCTGCTCAATCAGAGGCTTAGGATGCAGAGCAAATTAGATTTCCGGTTTAACATTCAACCAATGGCAAAGGCGAAGTATAAAAACCTCATTCTCTGTGCCTCTCTATATTTGATCCTGGGATTTTCCTGGTACAACATGTCTTCTGGTTAACACTTTGCTTTCAAATTTGCCTGCATCCGAACTCTCCCCTGGTTTTTACTTTGGCTGGTTTCCTCCTCTTTCTTTGCTCATATGGTATAATTTAGCTGTTTACAACTAGGTGTCTCACATTTTATGCAATCTTTTGATACAACTTGAGTCCCTAACAGCCGGGTCATCTTGCCTTGGACATTTGTTATAATAATGTACCTGCTTAGCATTGATTAGGGACTTTCCCAATCAGCAATTCAATAAAGGCATGTTTTTAATGCAATATTTATTTTATTTGTGAAGACTTACCTTAAAACAAATAAGTATAGAAAAATAGAGAAGCTTTGTCTGCTTTGTGAAAACAAGTTTTAAAGAAAATTTACCATCAAAGTTGATTTTAGAAGGAAGGAGGCCCAGTCTTTGGCACACTGGGGTCCCAAATGCTTAAATACTGTACCCACAGCACATTGACATTTAGCTGTAGGGCTGATTCTTAACACTTTTAGAAGTTTGGTAATGAGCACAGAAGATATGCCCCCTGCAAAATACATAGCTTTTATATACTGCTATGCTGCTTATGCTAAATATTACATCCTTACAATGATCAAATATCACCCACTGCACATACTGATAATGAGCAAAATGCATTTTTCATAGTCCAATATTAGCATTGATACAACCAAACAGAGCCAGAAACTGTGGGTATCTACCCTAGTATTCATGTCATGTAAGATATATAAAAGTAAAGGACTGATGGTTTGGTAATGTGTGCATGTTTAGGGAGGGTTTTACTATTAAAATATATGTTTTTGGGGTGTTCATCACAGCAAGACATGCCAGAAGCCCGACTCTCGTTAGCACCTAACAGCTCGGAACACCTTCAATAGGTGCCACTCCCATCCAGTTATGACCCGGCCAAGTAAGCGGTCATCTTGCAGTCCCAGGACCCACAATATAGCCACCCTTCGCGGTCAACAGCACAGGCAAGACCTCCTGTCATGGTGGCATCCCATACACCAGATGCAAGACAAGTGGCGGGCAGCACCTGGCACTCACCTCCACCACTGCTCTGGAAGCTTTCCAGAGGTCAGGAATGACCACAGCAGATTTGCTGAAAAACATGCAGGCTACTTTTGAAAAGGAACTCTCAGAAACAATAGATAATTTTACACAGCCAATTTCTTGTATTTGTACTGGCTACTGGCAAAATGGAACAACGTACAGATGACAACTCTGACACTCTAGAGGAAAATCAAAGTAGACTTAATGCACATGCTGCCCATATTGAGCAGCTGGAACTAAAATTCAAAGATACAGATACAGAGAAACAGATACAGAAGTGGGAATATAAACATAAAAGGGTTACCAAAAGATATTGTGGACTGAAAGGGGACAGCACTTAATCAGTTTGCAGCCCTGTTACCACAAGTGCTTACTTCACAATGGGTTGCATTCTTCAATTGTGGTGCAGGGTCTGGGTTTTTGGCGCAGAATTGGGTAGTAGTTTACACTGGGACATCATATTTTGGAACAAGAGTTTTGTCAGTTTTGGCGCATGAACGAAAAGGTTCTGAACTGTCTCCACATTCATGAAGGTGAAATAGAACTTGGAAGACCAGCGTTTAGCTTGTCTGTTTGCGCACCAAAAAGTGTGCCAAAAATGTGTGCCAAAATGTCTGTAACCTAGAAGTGCAAGAAAAGTGTTGGAATTACTAAGCTGTAAACAAAAAATTGTGTGAGTATCGGGAAAGGAGCAATATTGTGACACCGACACTTCATAAATATGGATAAAGTCAATAATGAGCTCAGCGACACAGCCAAGGAGGATTGCATTTCACCGGATTGCACTTGCATTACCGGCTGCTCAAGCTAGGTACAAGTGTGGCTTCCAATTCACTCTTTCCTTTGCACATTATGAAATACAAGGATTGTCACGTGGCGCCCTCGAATGAGATTTGTACTAGAGGGTAATTAAAGAAATGCAAACGGAGATGCGGGTGTTCAAAGTGGGCTGCAGCATACCTTGTGAACAGCAGTGATTAACTGGTGGTGCAGTATACAGTAGAATGTAAGGAAATTGTGAAAACACAGGTAGGTATATACACACTGCCCCTATGTCTAGAAAGGATAGGTGGACTCAGAAATACATTTAAAGGTTTTTATTCGAATAAGGGACGAATTATCCTCTTCATCAGGTCCAATAACAATATATACTAAAATACATGTTAAATGTAACAGAAAAATAAAATAAGTGGGTGAAACCCATACATTTGCAAACAAATGATGGCTGGATATACCAGAGTACACTGAAGTTTGTAAAGAGATCATAAATAAACATGCCAAGCAATACATTTTATTGCACGTGTATTACTTTCTAAAATGTGGAGTAAAATATACGTAAAATATAAGATAAAATATAAAAAATAAAATACATACACACATTGTGGCTGACAATGCAGGGTGTATAGTGGGTGTGGTTTGACCATACAGAATACGTACAATTGGCTTTTTCAAATAATTTTTTACATCTTAATTTTCTCTCTTTGGTGTGGTCACTTGTTTGGTGCGGAGTTGTCAACTTAACACTCCATCCAATCGCTAAGTAGAGCGGCCTTGTAAGACTTCTATTCTACATTAACTCCGTTCGCAGCAGTTGGCCGATGAATCTCATCAAAGAGTTATACATGCTTTTTCTCAGCACATCATAAATACTCACATATTGATTTCATCTTGACCAACTCACAAACCCTACCCCCTTTACTAGATTCTCAACACAGCCTGGTTGGATCCAGTCCTCTCTGTTTTAAAATGATAACTCCATCTTGCTACCTTGCTAGGTGTGTAAGCCAGGCCCCCACACTCATGGTACTCATGGTAGATACAATAAGGCATTGCCAGGTACTCACCCTGATGATCAGTACCCTCCGTGCCAAGCAGGCCTATTAACGGACCCTAGGGCTGCTTTAGATATGTCTGTGAGATTGTGCGTTTAGTGTGCCTGACAGCCTATGCAGGATGGATAGGCTGACTTAGTCAATATGTTGCAATACATCAGATTTGCAATCTATTAAATTGAACAAGTGATCAAATGATCACTTTTTCAAGTTCCACGGTGGAAGAAAATAAAACAGTTAATGCAAAAAAAAAAAGTGAAAATCACCACAAAAATGCTACACAATTAGTATTACCTTCCCCGTAATAACCAATACAATAAAATAAAATTGTTACCCATAAAATAAAACCCATAGGGTGAACTCTGGAGAATAAAAAGTAAAATAACATACAAAAATTATGATATTTTCACACCCAACATCATAAAAACAGGATAATAACAGTAATAAATAATAATTCTTTATTTATATAGCGCCTACAGATTACGCAACGCTGCACAGAGCTTGCCAAATCGGTCCCTGTCCCCATGTACTACCATACTGCTAGTTTATTATGGAGTGTGGGAGGAAACCAGAGGACCCGGAGGAAACCCATGCAAACATGGAGAGAACATACAAACTCTTTACAGATGTGGACCTGGGTGGTACTTGAATCCAGGACCCCAGCGCTGCAAGGCTGGAATAAAAAGTTACATGATACATGATACCAATAAAAAGCCCTAAAACAGCTTTGTAAACAAAAAAATTAAAAATGTTATGCCTCTTAGAACATGGCAATACAAAAACAAGCGGATTTCTCACCAAATGAGTTCTTTATTCTTTAAATTTACAAAATAAAACTTCAACTGTAAACAGCTATGACAAACTGTACTGAAAAGGCGCTACATTAGGCACAAGCTTCCTCCTATCCTTTTGCTAACAAAATTAATAAAATGTAAGACATACGCATAGAGTATGTAAAACTATTTTCTATTTACAAGATTCTAATGGTCATATTACCTCATAGTCCTCATAGGAGTTTCATTGCTTCTATAGGAAACTGTATTCGCAGGAGCAGCGGGTCAATCTAAAGGCTCTGGATGATTTCCTTTCCTCTATTCATCTTTCTTCTCTTATTTGACTCCTCTGACCACTTACCATATAATGGATTCTTTCAGCCCTTTATTAAAAGAGGTTTCTAGCCTTTCTATTGGCTTACTGTAATTCCATGAGCATAAATGCCGAAAGAATTTTACCTCACACGTTAGTTATTCCCTATTTACCTTTTAAATTTGGAATTTAAAATATTTACCTTTATGCTATCTCTTAGAATTAACCAATTCCTTCCACATTAATATATAGGGAACAAGTAGGTTTTATTCCCACATATCAGGCCCTGATAACATTATAAGAACCATCAATATTCTCCATCTGAATTCTGTTAAAAGTACCCCTCTTCTCGTGTTCGTGTTAGACATGGAAAAGGCATCTGATTTGGTTTCTTAGTCTTAGTTATTTGGTGTGTTGTCCAAATTTGGCTTCTCTTTATTGCTGCGCATTAAATTACTATATGACCACCCTATAAACTTATCTTAAACTTTCTAAATCACATTGCTCCAATTTCTATATTGAGAGGCACATGTCAGTGGTGTCTGTTGTCACCAGCACTTTTTGCCCTGGCAATAAAGCCCCTAGCGGCTGTAATCAGGGCCCACCACAATATTAAAGGCTATAAAATTGGCTTATTCAAATTTAAAGTAAGCTTGTTTGCTAAGGATTTTCCAGCGCAAAAACCACTATCTCACCTAGCTTGGTGTCACACCATAAGTAATCACTATGCAGATGGAATTATACGGTACTATTCTATTAAAGCAGTTCCAATGTGACCAGACTAGATTTGATAATAATTTCACCAATCTTATTTTCGTCCTATTTTCTAAACCCTTTGGTGATCCCCACTTCAATTCATATATCACCTACACAAAAGGGAACTTTAACACGTTGATAATACAAAATAGTGAACTTATATTTCATAATATTAAAACAATATATTGCACAAATACATATAGTGAATTAAAAATGGTCCCAAGTATCAGGGGGACGACCAGACTATGATAATAAAGTGCCAGACATTATATTGCTTATAGCATCACATTTTATGCATCCACATGGCTCACTGTCTCTGAGAAATCCCCTAACATTATAACTGGTATTATTAAAAATATGCATCAGTGATATGGAGATAGCTACCTGTGCACTTA
Organism: Engystomops pustulosus; assembly: GCF_040894005.1. NCBI lineage: Eukaryota > Metazoa > Chordata > Amphibia > Anura > Leptodactylidae > Engystomops > Engystomops pustulosus. Next base: position 155,840,670 of record NC_092411.1, on the reverse strand, counting down.
GATGCTCTCCCCCACCCCAACGAGCATTTCGCTTGTTACTTCTTCAGGAGGCTATATAAAATTCTAAAATATTTTAAAGCGGATCAGCATCTTCTTGAAAGGACACTTCAACTTTCTCCATAATCTATCTTAAAGGACATCTACCACTGGGATGAAAGACTGTATGCAAATGAGCCTTAGGGGCTTCAGGCTCCATTAACACCTATGGTAGATGCCCTTTAAAATTGTTGATGTCATCATGATTAGTAATAGACATGAAATTATATAATACTAGTCTCATGTACTGATTTACTGACTTGTACTTGCCCTATGTATATGGAGCACCTCAATACCCCTGCCCTTCAACTTCCCCCTCCCCCAATGTCTTTCCCCTTGTCTTGTCTCCCCTGTCTGTGTCATTGTTTTTGTTTAAAACATTTATTATGCTGCCTTTTACTGATAAAATTTTGTGTTAATCCTATGCCACCTGCATGGGGAATCTATAGTTGTGACCAGTTGGGCAGCTTGCTTTGTCTTCTTCAATATAAGAATACTTTGAACTAAAATGTGTGTTCTTTCTTTGCTTGTTTTACAACCTCCCTATACCTTGCATAAATGAGACAAAATGTTTCACTTTTATAATAGATGTTCTGTTGTTAAAATTCACTATACACAAAAGGTTATTTATGTACAGATAAAGGTTAAATGCGGCCAAGCCACAAAATTATTCCACTGGGCTGCAACCAGGAAAAAGTCAAGCACAGCATGCCTATAATGTATAAATCATGGACTCAATTAAAGACCATGTCATTGACAAAAGCAAAACCACATGGCTAATATTAGTAGAAACAGTGAATTAAGCTGCAATATTATAATATTTCCTTAATGATAAAGGTTATGACCTGCATATAGCCTTCACTGATGTAGTTAGGCCTTAGAATGAATAACAGACTTAATTAGGATGATCAACAAATAAGAGAATAGCTATGTTGAAAACTGGCAGAAGAATAAAGCATCTCTCCTATAGTATTTTTATTATGACACTAAGGGTACATGATGCTATAAGAAGTGACCTGTACCTGTTCCACCACGTGTTATATATAATTACTGTCACAGAATTAAAGGGCTCCTGATGACTGGTTCCCTTTTATAGGCTCCTCCATATTCTAATAGAGAATAGTGTACAGATTGCCAAAGTGTTTTTATAATAAAACTGTTTTTTTTTCTGAATAAAAGATAAGTTAGATGAAAGTTTACCGTTCTGAATCCAGATCAGTGTCCTAGTCCCATGGAATTGGCCAGTGAGGAATGGGGCAGACCTGTATGACATCCTGAGGGGGAAAGCAAAAGGGAGGGGGGAGATATGGGGGACACAGGAGTTTTTTTTATCTGAAATCGATGCATGATGGAGCTGTTTCCGAGAGTGTGGTGGGGAAAACTCCTCACTGCCCACTCCCATTGGGATATTCCCACCCCTTGGCCTTTACCATCATAGGGACTTTTCATACCCACTCTTCTTTGTCATTATATAAGTAATTCACCTATTTAAAGGATCAGATTTCAATATATAAAAAATTTAAGAATGTGCTATTTTTGATCTAAGGAACTACACAGTGGAAAAAAGTTCTTGAGGAGTCCAGAATTTTTAAGTTCTGCTTCTAGAATTCACTATTTATGATGTATGATAAGAATTCACCTGCTCACTCCTCAGGAAAACAGAGTAAAAAGATACAATATGTTTCTGAGTTAGCTGTGCCTCAATGCAATACCCCTAAACATGCAGCATTAACCCAGGGGTGGGTTAAGATTACCATAGGTCCTGGGATGTTTGATAATTGTGGGCCCTCATTAGTTTTAATGGTATGAAATGTACTTTTTACAAATGGTACAAGAACCAATCTACTTGGGAAAGGAGGATGGTTACGTATCTTATTGATTCATTTATAGATCCAAAACAGGCCCGGTGCCAGCACTCGGCTTACCCAGGCAAGTGCCAGGGCCCACTCGAGTAACGAAAAAAAAAAATTGGCCCCTAAATCAATTGTACCAGTGTCGCTGGTACAAATGATCACCTGTATGCTTTTGTAGTTTTCTGCCTCTGCCTCTGCAAATGCTAGATTGCTAATTTCAGGTATAAAAAAAAGTTCATTTTAGACAGTAATGTAAAAATGCAGTACAAGAAAACCATTTCGGATCTAAAATGTTTTATTTAGAAACATAAAAAAAAGTTCTGCAAATGACAATCGTACAAGACTGCTGATTGCTATTCTTTTTTTTTAGAAACACATTTTCAGTGTTGGACTGGCCCAGCGGATCACCAGAGAAACCTGCGGTGGGCCCTGCTATCTGTACTTTACGACAGAGAGGAGTTAGGCCCCTTCCACAATAGCGTTTTTCACGCGCGAGTTCTGCGCGTGCTTTTGACGCGCAGAACTTGCATTGCACTCTGTCCCATTGTTTCCAATGGGTCTTTCCTCATTTGCGTTGTTTTTCACGCGTGTGCCTGCGTTTGCTTTGACGCGCGTCAAAATCTCAGCATGCTCTACTTTTGCGTTCCACACACATTTTTCCCGCCCCATTCAAGTCTATGGAGACATCTGCAATGTCTTCTTCACACATATATATTCTTCACATGCTATTTTGTTCGCACCGTTTCGCGCGTATCTCCCGACAAGTAAGCAGATGTGCCGAACATCTGTAATCTATTCTTCACTGTGTTCTTTACTGTGTTTTTCACTTAAATGATCCTGTGTTCACTGTGTTCACTGTTTTTATTCTATTCTTCACTGTTCTTCACATCTGCTAACTTGTCGGGAGATAATATACACGCGGAACAGTGAGGAAAAGATTGTAGATGTTTGCATACATCTGATAACTTATCTGAAGACATTCTTTTTCAATTAAATAACACATTTTATTCCCGAACCATGGTCCCTTTGAAAAAGCCCCATTGACTTAAAAAACGCGTGTGAGAAACGCACCGAAAACGCAAAAAAAAGCGAAAACGCTAATGACTCCAAGGAAGAATGGAACAAAAACGCAGCCAAAAACGTCAGTTTTTCACGCATTGCACCCTGACGTGAGATGCAACGCTAGTGTGGAAGGGGCCTAAGCCCCGCTCACCAGCACAGAGCTTTTGCAGAGCTGCTGCTGCTTGCACTTGAATACAGCTGGCTTCATTACAGGCTCCTCACTAGAGGTCCTGTATCCCTTCCTCTCCAGCTCCTCACTAGAGGTCCTGTATCCCTTCCTCTCCAGCTCCTCACTAGTGATCCTGTCTCCCTTCCTCTCCAGCCTTGCTCTGATTAAATTGTAATGCAGTCGGCAGTGACAGGATCGGAAGTCCGAAAGCGTGACAGAGGAAATAGAACAGAGCCAGAAGACAGGACGATTATGGCACAGTTTCCTGCAGGCTGGTTCCTCCTCTGTACTGTACTCTGCGTCTCCCTCCTAACCTCATTATTAGCTCTTTCCTGGATTATTCCTTATATTTCCACTATCCTTTTCACCTGTGTCTCCCTCCAGCTGCTCAAAACTCTGATCAATCTCAGGTGCTTACGTCTATGTTTTAACCCCCTGCTGTACACTTGTGATATATCCCCCCAGCTGCTTTTACTCCCATGTTTTGCCCCCCCCCCCTAATCTTTTCTAATCTTTTGTCTTATTATCTGACCACCCCCAGCAGCCTTTTTTGCCCCCTCCAACCCCCGGCTGCAGATCTTATATGATTGCCTTAACTACTGTTCAACAGTGAAGGCAAAACTACAAGATCCATTCTGTAAGAAAGGGAAGTATTTACTCTTATTTGAGTATGAATGTACTGTATATACATCACCAAGGATAAGAGTAAAAACAATTTTATTCCAGCATACTCACAAACAATATTAAAAGCGCGCATATCACAATGGTTAAAAACCTCATGCACCATCTGTCCACATTCTTCCTGATACAGGACCGGTGCTGTGATCGCGTGCACAACAGTATAGCGTGGTCTCCCACAGGATCCAGTGTAGAGAAGTGAACATCGTGACAGGAGGAATTACTGAGGAATTTTCTTCAATCTCCGATCTATAAGGAACAGGGTGAGACCGTTCTGTGGAACTCTCAATTTTAACATTTTATTGTGGAGTTAGAGCACTAACATTGTTTTTTTATGTGTGTTTTTCTGGCTAATTTGGGAGTTTTGCCAAGTTAGTAGCTCCTCCAGTATTTGCCTCCCTTTTTCCGGATACTGCAACACAAAAAAAATTTTCTGCCCTGTCCCTGTGCCTGGACCGGACTGCTAGGGTACCTCGACCTCGGCTGCCACCGCGGGCTAGTCACACCTGTGGAACGACCTGGTGGTGCCCTGCGGCAGCAAGTCCATCACGCCTTGCGGCAGGCTTTGGTGAAGACCAGGTGCTAGTACCATCTAGAGGATCCACTATCCCTGAATCCTGACACCCCTTAACACCAACATACCCTATACACATTTAAAAAAGTACAAAAAATAAAATAAAATCACCAAAAAAGCACATATTTGGTATTGCTGCATTTGTAACAATCTGTACAATAAATAAATAACAGTATTGGACCAACACGGTGAGCCCTATAAAAACAAAACCTGAAAAACTTTACCTTTTTTTATAAAATCCCTTTACAAAAAAGTTCCAAAAAGTAATCAAAAAAGTTATGTGCGCCAAACTGGTACAACTGAAAAGGACAACTCAACATATAAAAAATAAGCCCTAAACGAGCTTCGTCAACCAATAAATATTAAAGTTATGTCTCAGAAATAGCAATATGAAAATAAATGATATTTTCTCTACATTAATAAGCTATTGAAAATGTAAAGTGCATCTACTGTCGCAGAAAATAAGCCCTTATTTGTTAAATTGCCAAAAAAATAAAGATTGTACAGCCATTAAAAAGTGACAATGCAAATCTGCAATGAATGGCAAGTTCCCTTTAATGCCTTGGTATGTGCCCATACAGCAGGTTACTACCACATATGGGGTATTGTTATACTCAGGAGAGACTGGGTATCAAACTTTGTGTAGTGTTTTGGTATTTTATCCACTAAGAATCTGTACAATTTTTAAAAGTACCTTCATTTAGCCGAAAAATTACAATTTCACCCGATTTTGTTTTAACCTCTGTAAAACAATTAAAGGGTTAACAAACTGCATAAAAGTTGTTTTACAAATGTTAAGGGGTGTAGCTCCTATAGTGGTATAATTTATTGGGTTTTACTATTGAAATCTGAGCAGGTCCCTCAAAAGCATGATATTGCGTTTTTTTTCAAATGTGAAAAATCGCACCTAAAGTTCAAAGCCCCATAACATCCTACAAAAATAAGAAGATGCATAAAAAAACATATCAACATAAAGCAGACATTTGGTAAATGTTAGTTATCAAGTTTTTTTGCTGTTATGACTATGTGTTGAAAAAGTAGAACATTTTATATTTTGAAAATTGAGATTTTTTTCAAATTTTCACCAAATATCTGTTAAATATGTAAAACATATGCACATGCATATGAAGTGTAAAGTGTCATAAATGTCATAAGAAAAAACTATTTCAATATCACTTGAATATGTTTAAGCTTTCCGAAGTTATAACCACTTATAGTCACACAGGGCAGATTTGAAAAAAAGGAGCGCGTCATGAAGGTGAAAAGTGGCTTCGGGGGGAAGGGGTTAAGCATGTATAGTTGTGCAAGCTGCAATTCCTGTATCTTCTGACTTTACCCCAATTGAGTATCTGTGAGATCACTCTGCCTTGTTAATCAGATCTTGCCTTGGGAATAGCTGGCTGCTGCCCGTACATACCACTGTTTAATCAGAGCAGAGCATATGCTTTCTGTTACGAGTTCACAAGGAATGACCACAGTAAAGGATCTCTTCTCGTGCTCTGGATATATCTTTCTAAAATTAGACCTTTTTTATCCTTTTTTAATGTAGAGATATTTCCAGTTTCCTGGGAAAGGTTGATGGTAATGACTGAATTAGGATTAATAGAAAATATAGCTCATATCACTGAAATTTTCTTTGCAGAAAAACATTTGTGCATACAGTACGAGTAGTGCTGCCAATTGGTTAGATCAAAACAGTTCTTTCATTTGTTCATGAACACTCATGTACACTCTGCACCCCAACTTGACAGAAAATAAACAGAAATGTAGATATTTCTGCTAATTTTTTATACAAGAAAAACTGAAATATCACATGGTCATAAGTGTTCCTTTGCTCAGTATTGAGTAGAAACACCTTTTGAGCTAATACAGCAAGGATTCTTCTTGGGAATTATGCAACAAGTCTTTCAAACCTGGAGTTGGGTATCCTCTGTCGTTCTTCCTTGCAGAGTCTCAGGATGGATGGTGAACGTTGGTGGACAGTCATTTTCATGTCTCTCCAGAGATGCTCAACTGGGTTTGGGTCAGGGCTCTGTCTGGGCCTGTCAAGAATATGTACAGAGTTGCTCTGAAGCCACTGCTTTATTTAATCTGTGTGCTTAGGGCCATTGGCCCACATTTATCAAAAACAGTGCAAACTCCACTCCACATTTACTTAACTGTCCCGATACGCAATGTCAGACGAGGATTCGGAGCTGCCGCAATTCACTCAAATCGTGCTTCCGATTTTCTGCATGTGTCGCTTCCCCTGCTGAGGTCTGCCGGAGTTCAACATCTTCTTCCCGATGCATGTGAGTGCTGATCTTGCGACACAATTTTGTTTTTAAATTCCGCGGTTTGTCCGAATCAGTTGTGTTGTCCAACTTCCACACCCCCCCATTTCTGTCACATGAAAGCCGCCACCAATGTGCCACAATCTGATCGTGTGCAATTCAGGGCAAAACAGTAAAAAGTCGATGAAACCTGACGAAAATGCGGTGTTCGGACCCTTAGTAAATGTGCCCCTCTGTGTAGCTTGCCTGTGTAGTGTGCAGAGTGAGCCAGATTTATGAATCTGACACAACTTGTACTTCTCCGACAGTGGGCAGGCGAAAAACTTTTTTGGATACTGCATGATAAATGTAACGTTCAGTCCGACTGTGCACCAGAATGCCCCTTTCTGTGCAGAATTTTGTCTTGCTTCAGGCGCGAAACAAATGTGTTGCGGACACTTTATAAATACATGTGAAAGCAGTTTGCATTAGAAAGAACATGCAAAGTCATGTAAGCCATTAGGGGTCATTTAGTAAGGGCCCAAATCGCGTTTTTCCGTCGGGTTACCAGAATATTACCATTTTGCGCTGATTTTCCTTGAATTACCCCAGGTTTTTGGTGAATCGGTGCCGGCATGCACGCGACAGAAATCAGGGGGGCGTGGCCATCAGAAAACCCTACTGATTCGGAAAAACCGCCGTATTTAAAAAAAAAAGGGTTGCTTGACACGTGCTTACCTGCACCCAGCAACGGATCGTGAACTCCCGTGAACTCCCGGACTTCAGCGCAGAAGCGACACCTGGTGGACATCGGGCACACTACCTTAGTGAATCGCTGGAAGACCCGAATCCTCCACAGAGAACGTGCCGCTGGATCGCGACAGGACCAGGTAAGTAAATCTGCCCCATTGTTTGCTGGAAGATGAACGGTCCAGTCTAAGGTCAAGAGCACTCTGGAAGAGGTTTTCATCTAGGATCTCTCTGTACTTGGACGCATATTTCTTTCCTTCACTTGCAATCATTTGTTCTGAACCTGAGATGAAAAGTTTTTGAGACTTTCTTTTTTACACCAAAAATGCCCAGCAAAACCAATGACAAATAGCACTCAGAAACTTAAAAGGAATATGTTACCAGAAAATAACCTATTTTTAATGTTTTTATGGTAAACCTAAAAACATTTAGGTATATTTACATTTTTTTTATATATTTGATTAAAAAAAAGTACCATATCCTGCAACTTTCACTCAAGAGACTCAATTCTGCAGTGGTTTTCTATGCAGCCATCATCTGAAGGGCAGAGGAGCTCCAAAGACATATAATGTCTATATAATGATCACAAAGAGTCTGCCTAATAATATATAACTCTGATTGAATTGGCTTCATTCTGTTGTTGCTTATGGTGATTAAAAATTAAAACCCAAATCCCCCTGGCGGATTTACTGCACAAGGACTTCAAAATAGGTATGAGAAAGCAGACTTAATTTTACACTTGAGTATAAATCCTCAAACTAAGCTTATTCTTGAGTTAAAAAAAGGAAAGTCACTACTCACTCCCGCCCCCGCATGTACTCTTCTTACTTTCAGGAACGGCAGGTCAAACCGTTCTGGCCGCAAACACACTATAATATCAGCCACCGCTGACATCAAAGTGTGTCCGTGACCAGAGCGGGATCTGTTGCTGTCGGGCTGGTTATATAAAGGGGAGCAGGGGCTGGCTATATACTGGGGGGGGGCAATGTGCTGGCTGGCTAGCTATATACTGGGGGGGAATTGCCTGGCACCAATGCATTTCCCACCTTAGGCTAGGCTTATACTCAAATCAATAGGTTTTCCCATTTTTTGTGGTAAAGTTTTGTGGTAAAGTACCTTGCCTTATATTTGGGTCAGCTTATACTTATATATGGTAATAGGACATTACACCTGGATGTGTCTGCTACTCTTGGTTGCGAAATAAATTATTCTTATTAAAATTATAATTTTACCAATAATTATGTGCATACTACTCCAGGCCCCTATTTATCCCCTAGTCCAATGTTGATTTTATTACTTTTTAGAAATAAATATTGCCATATGTGAAAGACAGGGCTCATTTCCTTTTTTTACCTAATACTAAAATACCCAAATTCTACCCCCTTGGTGACCACCCAAAATAACAGTGGGCAATTGAACCATATTCCATAAAATAAGATGAAGGGAAGGAAAAAATAAGGTGCCCAAAGAGCTTAAGCTGGGTTGCCAGTTTTTGTTTGGTGCACTTAGTTTGACGGTGTGCACCACAATTACAGGCGGTCCCCTACTTGAGGACACGCGACCTACAGACCACCCCTAGTTAAAGATGGACCCCTTTGCCCACTGTGACCTCTGGTGAAGCTCTCTGAATGCTTTATTTCAGTCTCAGACTGCAATGATAAGCTGTAAGGTGTCTGTAATGAAGTTTTATTGATAATCCTTGGTCCAATTACAGCAAAAAATTGTGAATCTCCAATTGTCACTTGGCAAAAAAAATTTTTGTCTGGATCTACAATTATAAAATATACAGTTTCGACTTACATACAAATTCAACTTAAGAACAAACCTATGGAACTATGGGACTTCCTGTATGTTGGACTTCCATTTGTGTCCACAGCCAGAGTTCTGCCACGACACAATAGTGGCGGAAACACTTCATAAATACATGTGCAAGTAGTTTGCACATGTATTTATGTGCAGTCTATGCAAGTATACTGGCGCAGACTGCTTAGTAAATGTGTGCCAATGCCCGGTAACAAGAGTTCAGGTCTAACAGTATTCATTAAAGAAAATGAAGAATGATAACTTATTCCTAGATCCAGGCACTGTTACCAAGGTTATCTTGTTTTTGTTATTCATGGCCTCCTTCCTTCTAAAATCAACTTTTAAAAATATTATAATGTGTCAAAAAGGCTATTGGTGTCCTATCGGAGCCCCTCCTTTCTGCAGATTCACATACAATTACATTCTGTAGAAACACTTCACTCCTCAGACTATGTTCCCACTGCTGCTGAGATTACAGGAAGTGCAGGGGAAGTATTAGAATGCAGTTTAACAGCTTGTGAAGCCAGAGCAAAGAGGACTTCTCTAACACGCCCATAGCTCTTCAAGATCATTAGCACAATTATAAAAGTTGATTGTAGAAGAAAAGAGACTGTGGTTAACAAATATAAGAAGATAACCACAGTTACAGGGTCTGGATCTATAAGTAAGTGCCCCTGGTTTATTATGCTTGATACTTATGGTAGATTTCCTTTAAGAAGTAAAACATTAGCTGATAACTAGAATCCTGTTTTATACTGAAGATATATTTATACCCACTGCTGAGAAGCAGCCGAGAAAATACCACTCAGCCCATCACCAATTACAAGACACATGACAGTTTTCTGATGTCATCAGAAATAGCTAATTTTGGTCATTGTTATATTTGCCTTATAAACTTTAAACCTTTATGGTATCATTTGCATTCTTACTGAGAGCTTTAGTGGCTTTCTGCATCCCACCTTTACATAACAAACTAGTGTAAATTATAGTGTGAATCCGCACAAGTCCTATTTCATAGAAAAGCATTGCCAGAATTATTTAAAAACATCCACTAAAGAAATCTGACGAAGAATACACCAAATAAATGAGACACTAGTCTTAAAAAATTCTTGTCTTTGTGTTAATCCAGCCTAAAGAGAGCATTACCCTTATTTTGTAACCCATGGAGAGACTAATTTAAGACACTGTACGCAGAGGGAAAGTGATATTTTAAACATTTCTTTAAAATGTAAAACATAACCTTTGGTCATGAAAGCCTTTCATAACATATGGCGATTACTGAACCTATGAACCAAAAATAATTCTAAAGATCAAAGGCCTGAAATTCACAGCTATCCAAAGCGATGGGAAATCAAACCCTGATTTATATTTTATTATAATTGTGAACATATTGTAATTGATACTTTTATGTTGTTGGCTGGTTTATGTCTTATTCGTAATTTGATATAGAGTAACTTTTTTATGTTTGCTAGAACAGACAACATGGATGGCATATGTGAATCTTTGAATGGTCTTAATATCACTTTACAAGTAATAGATGTGCAGTGATTAACAGATTTATTTAGCTTTTTCTCGTAGAGAAAGTTCTTGAAAAGCAATACTATAGGTTGACGCTACTTTTAAGAATAACTGTAATCCGGACTATTTTTTTAACCTTATTCTAAGTAAATAATTTTTGCTATGAAGTAGAAGGGATTCCATAAAATAACTGCAGAGTATTTAGACTATGGTCAGTTCACCAACAGACTATGGTGGTTACCATTAGTGTCACTACAGTCCTCAAAGACACATAGAAATGAAAGAGAGGTTCCTACTAGAACACTGGTTTCTTTGTACTAGAGTGGACAGATGGTTGTTCTCCATAAGGAAGGAGATGTGGAGAAATGAAGCTAAGTTGTAGTAGCACTATGTGACCAAGAGACGATAAATCCAGAGAAGAAGGTGAAGATAATTGAGGCTCTTCTACTGAAACAGCGTAGCATGGGTAATGGCTAGAGATGGGCGAATTTGTTCAAATTCGGTTCGACCCAATTTGCCAAATTTTTTTTAAAAATGTGATATGACCCGAATCGCATCATGACAAATCACGTTAAAAAACAGGTATTTCCTGTGTTGTAGAGTGTTGTAGAGTGTTTTGCCATGCTCAAATATACATAGGGAGTATAGTTTGGTCTTCAAACAATGCTGTGTTTTAGTATAACATGCACATGACATCCGCCGCTCTTAGAACCGCTTCACTCTTCAATTCCATGGGCACTTGCAGAGGCCAACTTCACCAAATAAGTGAAGCGGGAACGCAGCCTGACAAGGTAACATCTGTGCCAGCTGAAAGGACTGAGCTGAGGGCCAAGATCCCACTGACATCAAAAAAGAGAGGAGAAGGTGTTGGTAGTAATTTTGCAATTGGTCAATAATCCATCATCAGTATTGCTAAAGCCAAAAACAAACAGGAATGACCAGTAAATGACCAGTAAATGGGATATTTGCATATTTGCATGTCCTCTGTGTTCTGTATCCACTTCTGCTTTTGGCTATCAATCCTGAGGCTTTTCATTCCTTCTGACAGATGAAATGAAGGGGAAAACCAAACATAGCGGCAATGTCAGAGAGTGGTGGAGGGTGAGGGAGCATTATGGAAATCGCAGGGTATTCCAGGGAAACAGTAGTCAGTTTCGCAGCAGCATAGGTAGGCCGCAGAGTGGCACAATGACAAATTATGGAGGTGGTGGAAACATGGTAGGCCACATAGGAGTGTTGAGGTGGCAGCAGCAGGAGGTCAGAAAGCGGCACAATGACAGAGTGTAGGTGGCAGCATGATGGCAGGCCACAGAGTGGCACAATGACAGATTGTGGAGGTGGCAGTAACATGGTAAGCCACAGAGTGGCACAATAATAGAGTGTGGAGGTGTCGGCAGAAAAAGCAGGAGGTCAGAAAGTGGCGACAAATTCTTTAGCTGGCAGCAACATGGTAGGCCACAGAGTGGCACAATGACAAAGTGTGGAGGTGGGTGACAATTCCAGTCCCTGGTAAAGATGGTGGGAGGCAGATGGAGCAACTGGCAGCAGATATGTGGCATCAGGCAGATGGTAGCATCAGACTAGTGGCTGATGCAGGTAGTTAGAATCCTGACTAATTTCTCAACGTTTGGGGGAGGCGTCATGGCTGATCTAATCTGATGCATAAGGCATTGGTGTGTTGAAATACAGGCCGACCCAAGCCTGTTTCATCTTGACAAAGGTCAGTCTCTCCACATTACGGGTGGACAAGCGGGTTCTCCTTGAGGTAACGATGGCCCCCACCGCACTGAACACCCGCTCTGATGCCACACCACACTACTGGCCGGGGAGGACAGCTTCTCTACTGCAAACTCTGCAAGTTGGCTGCCCAGTAGTCCAGCGGATCCCCTACCTGGGTTGGTAAAACGCTGTCCAAGTAGGCCACCTCCTGCTGGTGCAGGGTCTGCTCCATGTCCTGCTGCTGCTGCTAGTGGCCTCTACCCTCATCACTAGGCGGGTGAAGGAAGCTGCTCATTAAGGACTCCAGACTTAAGCTGCTGCTGATGGAGCTGTGGCAGTAGTACGTGAGCGATGACTGCCAGGAATCTCCCGGTCAGACCTGACAGAGGATGGACAATGGTGCACCTAGGCAGCGGCCAACTGTCTGCACAGTATTTCTCTATAGTACAACAGATGTTCCTCTCTCTCTCGGCAGCTGGAAAAAAGTCACTCATTTTGGACTGGTAGCAAGGGTCTAAGAGGGTGGAGAGCCAAAACTCATCCCTATGTCGGATTTTAACTATTCAGCTGTCACTAGTTAGGCAAAGCAGCATGCTGTGGGCCATCTGCGCAAGTGACTCTTAGGGACTACCGGCCTCCATCTCCACTGTATACTGCCACGGTGTTTCTGGGCCATCTGCCACATCTTCTAATTCCGGATGCTCCTGCTCCTCCTCTCTTGTCACCTAAGTGGAAAATCCACTGATTTCCCCAGACTCTGCTTGTGCTCCAATGTCCTCCTCCTTCAGTTCAGCAGAGGTGCTGGAGCCTTGACTGGCTGGAATGGAATGTGTGCCACTAGGTGCTTCTGCTGTTGCTTCGGTGGCAGGATGGACCTCCACATCTGAGCCACGTTTCTCCCAGGCCATTGGATCGTGACGCTGCATGTGTTGGCACTAGAAAAGTAAAGAATTACATCCAGCAAACAAAACCAGCCGTCTGTGTGGAAAGATGTAGTTATACTAAAGTTAGTATGTTTGCGTTACTGTACCTGATAATTTTATATTCTCCCTTGTAGCTCTTCAAAGCAGATATAAGCAACCCAAAACACATTTTTGGTTACACATTTCAGAAGATAATCGTCTTCCTTCATCAGGGATCGTGATCTTCATCTTTTGGTCTCCTTTTATAGTTTGCGGATGCACCTGTGAACAGTACCTTACCTTGCAGGGAACACGGCAGCTAAAATGCAAAGGTCTCTATCTCACTATTTAATCCTGTTGAAATTAAAGCATTAAGGTGATATATCTGTTTGCTTTCTGCACGGGACATTTGGTTTATAAAATTGCCTCCTCTACAGCCAGGTTTTATTTGTTCAATACCAAATACAATTGGCTATGTTATCTATGACATGTTACACTGTAACACTCGGAAGACACCCTGAACATCAGCAGCAGTCAGTCACTGGCTGCTGCCAATGTTCCCCTCCTCTGCAGATAACATATGCCACTGTATGAACATATGTCCTAGCCCTCCTTTATAATTATACATCAAAAAGCCCAATGTAACCTTACAACGGAGGGGTAAATGAGATAACAAGAAATGTTCATCTGGAGTGCTTGTGCAAAAGAGTTGCATCTATGTCTCCTCAGGTGGAGCTTGAGCTATAGCTTTAAACAACATTGGTACTTGCTGTGCCCCTGCTGTCAAGCTTACATTTGGCTTAACTGACACCAGAGGATAGGTTATAATTATGCCCTCTGCAAAAGAGCCTAGATGTCCTTTTCACATTTCCTTCTGGTAAGAGTCCCTGACTGATGCGTTGTCCACATCTTGCTTCAAAAAATGTAAAGTGTTATTTTAGGAATAGGCATTATTAATTAATATTCAAATAATAAATTAAAATATTAGTTCATATGTAATTAGTTGTTATTTAAAATATTGCTCCCTTTAGTGTGTGGACATCAGGGGTGGACTGGCAATGCTGTTTACCTGGAAAGTTCCTGGTGGCCCGGTGTGTTGCTATGCCAATGCTCAGGGAAAAGGCTGGCAGCAGGAGAAGAGCTATACCTACTGTGCAGAGGCATCGCTGATTTGTTCAGCAGCAGTCAGCTTCAGTGTGTGTGTTCTGCTTCTGCTCCATCGCAGCCTCTGCAAACTTTGTGGAGTCCAGGGCAGCTTCTGACTGGCCCAGGAGAGCACTGGAACATGCTCTGGTGGTCCCAGCCCTCTGCACTTGCTGCATAAGTTCTGATAAGTAAGCTCTGTCCACCAGCTCGGAGCTTCAGCAATGGATTCTGCTAGGATTGCTTTCCAGTCTCTCCTATGATTCTCACCCCTTTCACACCTACAAAATTAGGGGGTTACATTTTCTATCTGTGTCTGATGTATTGTCTGATTTATTTTGCTTGGATATGGCTACATACATAATTGAACAGTTATTTGGCAAAGTATTTCAACGCAATGTGGAAGGGTGGTTTGGTGGGCTGTGAAACCCTTCTGGCAGTGATCATGATGATCTATAACCCTGGTGAAGCCCCTTTGTTAGCCAACAACTCCACCTCTGTTGCCCTAGATAGATAACTGCCTTGCTACTTTCGCTAGATATCCATAAATATTCAACTCCCTGCCCTCTTCCTACTTTTTTTCTATCTTTTTATGAACCCAAGTGTGGGCTTTTGCTGTACCCAAATTCTAAAACAAGTGAAACAGAGATGTTCCTTATGATAATCTTTTTATATTATCAAAGGAGCACATAGCTATCTGTATACAAAACCTAGACGTAAGCGGAATTGAGGTAGCATTGGCCCCTCTCAAATTATGCATGTTTGGAGATTATCTGTTATTGCATAGCTTCTTCCCCATGACCTCCCTTCCTAACCTTACCTCTGATCTGTTCAGGTTCAGGTCTGTGGCTTACCTTCGAGTTTAAAGGGCACCTACCACCACAAATCTACTTATAAAGGTAGATCGGGTGGTAGGTGAATCAATGGGACGTGAGGATAGCCCCGGCTTCGGAGCAGTGACCGCGCAGGCGCGGGCCTGCTGTTCTGCGCATGCGCAGACGGCAGGATCGTCGGACGAGGGCGTGCAGCTACGAGCAGCTGCGCGCCGAAGATGGTGAGTAGGAGGGGTAAAGTGGCTACCAGGGTGTGGAGTATGTGCCTCGTGTAACCTCAGATGCGGCTACTCCACGCCCCAGTAGCCGCATAACAAAATTTACATATTAGGGTAATAAAAGTTTCCAAAAAAGTGCGGGGACGCGAGGATTAGCCCTTAAAAGGGCTATCCTCACGTCCCATTGATTCACCTACCACCCGATCTACCTTTATAGGTAGATTTGTGGTGGTAGGTTTCCTTTAAAGCGCTGAATGTGACACTTCCCCCTGAGTTAGCTCAACATTTATTGGAGGCATTCATGATTGACTTTTAATTGCGAGTTCTTTGGCAGAATATTTTTTCTTGCTGTGCCTTGTACTACATATTGATGAAGCGCAGCATCACAATATACGTCTTTTTCCAACACTCATGCCTTTTTTATTATTATACGCTGCTCAATTTGGTCACAGCTTAGTAATCCAGACACTTTTCCTGCGTTTCTATGTTCCTGAGACTTTCTTTAGCGCAAAGCCTAATCGCAGGTGTGAACTAGCCTTAAATTTACCTTGCACTGAAATTTTCATTCTGACCTGTTTTTGTGCCATTTTGTGTGACTTGTACTCCTATTTTTTGAGGCAAAATGCTAAAAAAAAGTGTAAGATTGTTTAAAAATGTTAAATTGTTTATCTAGTATTGATGACGGAGAACATGCCGAATTATTGTTTTGTGATAAAGAATGCAGAAAACCACCACTTCTGACTAGAGCACACATACAGCACACTCAAAACCTGCTGCCTGCTGCCAATCAACATATTATTTGCTTTGGTTTTTTTCTTACTGTTGGTGTTTAACAGAATGGCTCTCACATTATTCTATGCTGTCTTCACATGGAAAGCATAGTATGGTAACAAATTCACTTGTAAATTAAAATTATTTTATTCAGATATTGACTAATCTTAAATCGTTGTTCTGCTTTAAAACCTTATAGCAAGCTTATTTTTAATTTAAAATTAATACAGACAGTCCCCGAGTTACGTACAAGATAGGGTCCGATGGTTTGTTCTTAAGTTGAATTTGTATGCAAGTCGAAACTATATATTTTATAATTATAGATCGAGACAAAAAAAATGTTAGCCCCAGTGACAATTGGAGTTTAACCGGTAAAGCACCGGGCCCTTTCCTGTTTTTTAATTTCCATTTTTCACTCCCCACCTTCAAAAATCTATAACTTTTTTATTTTTACATGTAAAGAGCTGTGTGACAGCTTGTTTTCTGCGTAACAAATTGCACTTCATAGTGATGGTATTGAATATTCCATGCCATGTACTGGGAAGCAGGAAAATAATTCCAAATGCAGTGAAAATGGTGAAAAAACGCATTTGCACCATTTTCTTGTGGGCTTGGATATTACGGCTTTCACTGAGCGCCCCAAATGACAGGTCTACTTTATTCTTTGGGTTGATACGATTATGGGGATACCAAATTTGTATAGGTTTTATAATGTTTTCATACATTTACAAAAATTAAAACCTCCTGTGCAAAAATTTTTTTTTTTGATTTTGCCATCTTCTGGCGCTAAGAACTTTTTTATACTTTGTTGTATGGAGCTGTGGGTGGTGTCATTTTTTGAGACATTTGATAATATTTTCAATGATATCATTTTTAGGACTGTACAACCTTTTGATTACTTTTTATAGATTTTTTTATATTTTTCAAAATGGCCATTTTCGACTTTGGGCGCTATTTTCCGTTACTGGGTTAAACACATTGAAAAACCGTTAATATATTTTAATAGATCGGGCATTTTCGGACGCTTCAATACCTAATTTGATTATGATTTTTACTGTTTATTTGTTCCTGAGACTTTCTTTGGCGCAAAGCCTAATCGCAGGTGTGAACTAGCCTTTAATTTAGCGTGAGCCCTCTCCATGCAGCGGGACCCGACCACCGCCGTGAATCAGTTAAACATTTTTTGATGCAATGGGACAAAGGATTATCAATAAAGCTGCATTACAGACACCTTACAGCTGATCCTTGCAATCTGGGACTATAGTAAAGCTTCCAGAGAGTTTCACCAGAGGTCAGAGGGGTCTGTCTGTAACTATGGGTTGTCTGTAAGTCGGGTGTCCTTAAGTAGGGGACTGCCTGTATATGTTTTATGTTTCATATACACACTGCTACATTGTAACTATTCTGCACAGGGATGTTACTGTAAAGCATTCTAGCACAATATATACAGGACATTAATCTTGAATTTGAGTGTCAGCTGTTGACCTTATTTAAGAATATGAAACAACTTTATTTTATGTGTCAAAGAAAAACATATCCCATAGGAAATTTCAAATGTGCTGTTCTACCTACTCATTTCCCTTTTTATATGACTTCACACCCTATCAATAGGATATATGAAACCATATGTTAGGGCAAGATAAAAGCAACTGGGTGTAGTTGTCAGAAAAGCTTAAATGGATAGAGAAATGTTAACTGTAGTTTAGTTCCCAAGGAAATAAATAAAACTTGTACTTCTGAAATGAACTGGTAAAACCTTTCTCCAATTTAATTTAAAAAATTAAAACATTTATTTATAAAATTCCCATGATGGTCATCCTGATTCCTGGAACATTCATTTGGACTTCAAATCAGACATCATGAAAATAAAAAGGATGTAAGTTTTTATTGAGGGAGAAAGCTGTGCCATTTGTGGTAGAAAGCCCCGTTTTTCTAAAGTAGCAATGTTATGCATATTGCTTAGTATGTAAAGTAATGAACAGCAATTCTCTTTATATATGAACTCCTGCCATAGGCAGCGTAATAGCTTTAAAATAAAATATCAATTACAATGATACAGAAATACAGTGTACTTACGTGAAACTGCTGAAGGGAAGGGACCGGAGGTTGCAAAAAAATAAGGCTCATTGTGATAGAGAAGCCTTACTAGTGGAGTAAAAATACAATATTACAGTCTAAAATATATTAAAGAGTCATATAAAGTAAAAGAAAAGAACCACTACTGTATATAACAGTTAATATTATTCTTTGCATCATGAGGTTTGTTAATAACAGTAGGGTTACAATATTAATCATTACAGGTGCATGCGTGCGGCGCTCAAGATGGCAGCAAATTCAGAGAGCTCCACTCCTCACCAGACTGCAAACTAGCTATTTAAAGTTCTTACCCCCTCTATCTCACGTCTGTGGACGTTGGACAACTACAAGCCTCTTCAGGGTAGCTATAGGAGGCCAAAAGAAGATGGGAGCACAGGTGAAATCTACTCCGGAGCCTGCACAAGAGTTCCCTTTGTCAGAGGGCTCGGCCTCGCATGCGCCGTCATTTTCCCACAACTGTATGACAACCTGACGAATCCCTTGATGGGACCCAGATCTTTCACAGGAAGGTCCACTGGCATTGCAGGACTGATCAGTAGCCCTGGACAAAGCCAGAGTCAGCTTCTTCAGCAAGAACTAGGCAGAGACTGTACTAAATTCACCTTGGATATAATAGAGGACTTATGCAATTTGTGCATAAAATATTTAAAACCACATTACTGATCTGACAAATCAGATATTATTATGTGGACCAAGAACACAGAGCGCTTACAGCCCCAAAGTGGACGGCTTGCCAAGAGATATTGTGGTCAAGCCCTACTTTTTTCAGTTAAAGAACAACTGATGAAGGCAGCTAGGGGTGCTTACACCATTCAAGTCCGAGACTTTGAGATATAGATTTTCACTGACTTAGTGCCTCCCACAATACAAAGAAGGAGAAGCTTAAAACCAATTCTCCAGATCCTGCGCTCCTAGGAAATCAAAAACCATTGGGCTTTTCCATTTAAATTATTGTTCTACCACCATAACAAACTGTACCAGTTTTGACCGAGTTGGGTCTACTACAAAGGAAGCCGGCACCCATAGAGCTGGGATCATCCCAGAAGTCCACTGCTCCTCGTTTGCCTTGCAAGCTACCTCCGCTTTCTCCCCTGTGAAAAAAGAAGATTCCAGCTGTTTGACGTTGCACTTAAGTGAACTATCTACTTTGTAAGAGAATCCAATATTGTAGATTATTCGAAGATTGTTGCTTTTATTTTTCCTAGGTTTTTTTGCTATGTGACAGATGTTTGGATCGTCTCGCTGCCCTAGATCTGGGAGGTTGTCACTTGGCCTCCTCTGAGTTTGTGGTATAGAAAGTGGCAAGAAAGGACAGGGAGAAAGCGCTAATAGTGTGACATCTTAGGGGGTAACAGATGGACATAAAGCTGTAGATTGTGCTCACCGTTTTAGGTTGTGCTGCAGATAGGCACAACACTATTGTAGGCTTTGTGGTGATAATTTTTGTCTGGTGCTGCCTCCAGAGGATAATCTCCTAAATGGAGTTGCCAAACTCTATAGGATGTGGTGAAAGTGGTCTATTGCTGGGGTCCAAAAGGATGGCGCACACAGAGGTGAGTATACTAAAAGGTCTTTAAAACACAACGCGTTTTGGGGCATTCTACCCCTTTCTCAAGTGAACAAAAGACAGATGCCGGGGAAAGTGTGCCCAAGGAGGAAGCTACACTTTCCTGGGCATCTGTCTTTTGTTCACTCGAGAAAGGGGGAAAACCCCGAAACGCATTGTGTTTTAAAGACCTTGAATAAAAAATTTTAGTATACTCATCTTTGTGTGCGCCATCCTTTTGGACCCCAACAATAGTCCTCTGAGTTTGTGACCCACCCTGGTGACTAGCTGGTCTGTTCCTGGGACGGATCCAAACTCCTGACAATTTAGGGACAATTTGTCCCTTCCCCTCCATGACCTGGACTTGGGTGAGAGAGCTAACTATACTGGATAATGATGGCTGCTGATTGTTCTCAATTCTTACAGCCATTCAGATTGATTTTCCATATCGTACAGGGACTTAATTTCCCAGTTAAGAGGAGAATAGCATTTAAACTCTATAACCCCTTTAGGACGCAGCCATTTTATAGCTTAAGGCTCAGCCCCATTTTTTGTATTCTGACTTGCGTTGCTTTATATGGTTATAACTTTTGAACACTGTTACTTATCAAAATAATTCTCAAATTGTTTTTCCCCACATGTTGTACTTCATTTTAGTGGTAAATGTTGGCTGATAAGTTTTGCATTTATTTACAAAAAAGAAAAAATAATGAATTTTTTTGCAAAATTGCCATTTTCGAAATTCAAAATCATTGCGTTTTCAGGCACATAGATTTACCATTAAAATAAATTGCTGAATAACATTTTCCATATGTCTTATTTACATTTTCCTAATTTTTGAAATGTCTGGATTATATATTTTGATGTCACGCGGCTTACAATTCGAATATCAATTTTCTGTATTTTCAGAATTGACTATTTTGGGGAAAAATACTGTTTTGAATGAAATTTTACATATTTAACATCAAAAACCCCTATATAATCAACCATTTTCAAATCTGCACTCCTCAAGCTATCAGAAACAGCTTTTAGGAAGAATGTTAACCCCTTGAGATCTTCATTGTAATTACATCAAAATGGAGGTGAAATTTAGAATGGTCATATTTTGTTGGTTATATGTTCATTTAGCCCTAAAATGTACACATTTCCAAAAGATAAAAAGAAGATACCCTCCATACAATTTGTTATGCAATTTCTCCCGATTATAGAGACCCCCCCACTTGTGGCCATTCATTCTTTTATGAGCGCCCTGAATCTGCTGGGATTTTAGTTTCTTCATTTGATCGGACTCCAGGGCTGCCAAAGCTACGGGGGGCCGATCGTGGGGGGAAAGACCCCCCAAAGGTAGGTTAAATGCTGTGGTTCCGCTGACCGCGGCATTTAACAGGTTAAACACCCGCGATCGGAGCCCACTCCGACAGTGGGTGTTACACCCTGTGTATCCCGATGCTGGTTCGCTCAGACCTTGAGCTGAACCGGTATCAGCTCTGTGTCCAATATATCGGAAGAGAGGAATGGGCATATTGTTTAAAAAAAAAAGTCCTCTTAAAACTGAAGCATTCTGTCAGCAACCCGGAGGGCAGGTATTTATTCGTTAATGGTTTGATTCAAGGAGCCACGGTCATGTTTGTAACTTATTACGCACCTAATAAAGGTCAACTCTCCTTTTTTCTTGAATGCTTGGAGTTCTATGACCGTCAGTGACCCGGAGGGCAGGTTTTTATTTGTTAAAGGTTCTATTCAAGGAGCCCCGGTCATGTTTGTAACCTATTACGCACCTAATGTAGGTTCTCTCACCTCACTTCTCTGGGAGTCACAAGCATAGTAATTGGGAAATAAAATATAAATTTTAATTATAATGATTAAAATCACTGTGGTGTTTCAACAAGTTCACATTTTTTGTCATGTCTGTAGTGATGACACTGCACAGCAAGGAGCAGAATCCCACCTCCCACTCCTCCTCCCCCCTCTGCCGTCGCTCGCAGATCCACTAGAAAGCAGGGTTTTTTCAAACTCACAGATTCTCTCCCATGGACACAAAACACAAGCTTGCAGGGAGCCAGGTAACTTTAATATAAGTTATTGTTTTAACTACTATTTCCAGAAGTTTTATAAAAACAGTTTAGGGATAAGCTATTTATTGTCTGTGGACATTGAGGAGACTTAAAAGGCTGCCCGGTGACAGGTTCCCTTTAACAGTGACGTGGAAACATAATTAAAAAAAAATATTGCACAATTATTACAATTATAAAATCTACAGTTCCGACTTAAATAAAAATTCAACTTAAGAAGAAACCTACATAACCTTGTACGTAACCCGGGGACTGCCTGTATCACAAAGGAAAATATTTAATTGATTTAAATAATTTGATTTACTCTGCTGCTATTTCCTACTGCTATCACAGCTGTTAACATCTTATTTGTGTTCAGAGAGACCACTTTATTCAATCATTGGCAGCTTAGGCACATTCTGCCCCTGAAACCAAGGCTCATGACAAGATAGTGATGGTACAACAGAGAGAAGTACTAGAAGAGTGTTGCATTCCCTTAACTGTAAAGGTATAAAGGTAAATTCAATGTGGTTTTTGTCACCTAGATGCAGTTCTGTAAAACAGTTGAGTTCAGGATAAAATGTTGAAATAATCTTTGTCTGCTGGGGTCCTAGAGGTTGCGCCCCCAAAATTACTATTTGTGTGTGGGAAATCTCTACGGCTGTAAGCAGCAAAACCATTTAAACCATTGTTGTTTTAATGACTTTTACCAAATTGACTTCCCAGGAACAGGAATCCTCTAAACAGGATCTTTCCAGCTATCAATTGAATGTCAATGAGTCAAGCTAAATATACACTACAGAAATGTGAATTTTTTTTCATGCATCTTTTATACACACCATTGCCTATTTTAATTATGTTTCTAACTGAAACTCAATATTGCCATTTCTATATTGACCACTAGGTGTCAGTAGAACTAAATTAAAAATAAAACCAAGCATTTTCAAAAGACATTCAATATTATCCCTAGGAGCATTCCGTTCCCCCTGTTCGCTGCCATACCTACTCCGGCCTAAGCACTAAGCTAGAAGGGCCCAGTCATGGGCCCCTCTGCTTAGCGCTGTGCAGGACAGGATTACAGTTGCACAGATTATATTTTTGTTAATAAGCCTCACTTGGCTTCTGCAGGACTTCATCCAGGGGCGTAACTTTAGAGGGTGCAGAGGTTGCGATCGCACCTGGGCCCAAGAGGTTTAGGGGGCCCTCATGGTGTCACTTTCCCATATGAGAAGACTATTACTATAATCCAATCATTATAGTCAGGGGCCTGGCACAGACTTTATGCCACTGACCTCATCATACAAGCCACACTAGATCCAGAACATGACAATACCTCATTATACGCAACTCAGCTGCTGTAGAACAGCATTGTACACATCCCATTAAAAATACACACTTGAGCTGCTGCAGAACATCATGATACAAACATTTGCTTGTGTTTGTATGCACCATTGCACCTTGCTTTTCCTGTAAGGTTCTATACATGTTTTGAAGAAAGAAAGCGTTTTGGAACCTGCTGCTGAGTGAGTGCCCCACTATTCTATATACATCACATAATACACACCTCAGCTTCTGCAGAACATCACAATTGCAGTATTTTGTAAAATCACTGGATCTCTAAAAGAGTCTTCCAACATGAACGTGTGCGAGCCGGGCCGTAGCCAGGTGGGAATACATCCGGCACAATGGAGAGGAGGAGGGGTCACCCCTCCCCTCTCCATAGAGATGTATGGTATACGGCCGTGCACACAGGGAAAGATAGAATATGTCCTATCTTTTTTCCGTGTACGGAGCGGAAGGGTGCCACACGTGTGGCTCTGTGCACCCATTGCCGTCTATTGGGGATGTATGTATGGCCATACGTCCCCCATACAGTTGAGTGAATTTAGCCTTAAAGGGTATTCCCATTTTAGCAAATAAATGTTATTGTTTGCATATTAAAAAGTTATACAATTTTCCAATATTCTTTCTGTATCAATTCCTCACAATTTTATATTTCTCTGCTTGCTTTCATTCTATAGAAAGCTTCTATGTTTACTTCCAGTGGATAGAAATCTGACCATGGTCACAGAGGTTCATAGCTCATTATATCACACAGCTCTGATTACTCTCTGTGATACTAACGAGCTGTGCACCTGTGTGACTATGGTCAGATTTCTATCCACTGGAAGTAAACATAGAAGCTTTTGTATAGAATTACAGCAAGCAGAGATATACAAAATTGTGAGGAATTGATACAGAAAGAATATTGGAAAATTGTGTAACTTTTCATTATACAAACAATAACACTCAATTGCTGAAATGAGAATACACAATTTTGTCACATGTTGTTGAGGTGTTTAAATCTGCAGATCCTGTGAAGTAAGAGCTAAAGAACACCCACATGCTCATCTGTGAAACACAGTCCATGTGAGGCTGCATTGAATAAGTCCTAACTTTGAAATCACAGATCCTCCTGGGTGTACTGGCACAAGGTCTGTGGGGGAGAAGTGTGAATGGGGTCTGTGGAGAGGTATACAGAGGATTTTACTCAACTACAGGTAATAGTAGGGAATGCTGTCCAAAATAAAATAACCACCTTCACAAGGCAGCAGCCACTACATGCAAGAGAGCAAGAGGATAAGCCTATGGCAGCAGAGACTCTGGAAGGGTACAGCTTGTCTCTTATTCCGTGCTCCTGTGCCCTGGAGAGATATTACAGGCCGAACTACACACAATGCTGTATATACAGGCTCCTCTTCAACCACTCCCGGCAGACTTCATCTTCTGTCTAAACTCCAATGCTCCCACTCCTACTTAGATGCAGAGCAGCGATTGGCCAAAATCTGTAGTTTTCTTCTCCCCCTCTCTCTCTAGTGCTACTGCTACTCCTGCTGCTTGGCCATAAAGCTCCATATCCATATCTGTATCCTGGAGATGCCAATATAGATGAGTCAATATATTCTCTGTATGGTAAGATGGAAGGGGGTGGTCCAGCCCTGTCGCTGTGACCCCTCCTCCCCATAATCAGGCCCCCTGACTACTAAATTCATATGTACCAATGTCTTTTAGACATCTGTACAGCTGATGACGAGAGCAGCGAAGGAGGAGGGGAGACTCCTGTGATGGAGAGCTACAGCTTCTATCTGCTGGTATATATATATATATATATATATATATATATATATATATATATATGTGCAACATCTCCCCACCTGGGCCCAATCTTTTCTTGGTCGCCTGGAGAAAGCCAGGGCCCAGCCAGTGGCTGGCTATTGCGACCTTGGGCATGCTATGGTCACAGTGCTTGGTCTGAGGACCGGAGGGCTGACCTACAGCCTGGCAGATCTCCAGCAAGTGGTGTGTGCGAGAAATATGGAGGGAGATGCTGTGGAAACCCCTGAGGTGTCTGTAGGATGAGTCCCTGGGTGATGGATGGGGAAGCCCATGGTTGTAAGCAGCCATATCCAGGGATCAGACAGAGGCGATGTTGTGCAAAACAACTTCTTGATTCAGTTCTTTATTGAACAGCAGGCAACGGCCAAAAAGATAACTCAAGATTCTCAAGCTGGAAGAGTCATGGAGAGCCGATCCACAGGAAGGTTACACGCAGCCTGATGCAGGCTGGATGGAACTGAGTCCGGGTGGTGGAGCTCAGTTCTGGGCTTAGGTCTCCAGACTTGCCCTGGGGGCTAGGCTTCAGGCCTGAGGCACTAGAAGTTCCTGGAACTAGGACAGTGTGTGCAGCAGACAGACCATGAGGTCTGGTGCTGTCTGCAGACTCTAGGTCTGGCTTGAGTGACTGACTCCTAAGACAGACCTTGAGGTAAGACCACATGCTCTCACCCAGCAGGGATTTATTACTGCACTGGTCAGGTGGTAGCACCTCTCCAATCACCTTCCAGCTTGTGTTACAGAAACATCATTGGACAATTACATATCACAATGTTAACTGTTGCCTTGCCAGGCAGTAGCTTCCGCTGCAATTAGACTAGATCCCAGGTTCTAGAAACACCCTATAGGGTTCATGACTCCCCTAACATCTTATGAGCTGAAGAGGACGCTATTCGCAACTACCAGCCTTCCTATGCATTGGCAGGGGTGTTGCATACCACCTTGGTAATTGAACAAGCCACCCACAACTCAGCTATGGACCTGATGGGAATGTAGGCTAAAACTGTCCACCAGCATATAGCTTCCAGACACTCTACAACCTGTATGGGTTTCAAAAATAAAGTGCACTTTAGGGTAAGTGCTGGGCTATGTGCAGTGTAGGTGAGACAAACCGCCCACGGTCCTAGCTACAGGAACCGGCATTGGTGTCGGACTACATACATAATTGAGGACCGTACAGATGGTAGCTAATGCCCTTAAACCAATTGTTTTCTTAGGAAAGGTGTGGTGTCATGTCCTGTAATCCACTTTTTGTACCAAGGCCTGAAATTTGTCCAAAGACACGTAACCTAGGTGGTATAATCATAAACATATATAGTACATACAGTACACATTGTATACCTGCCATCTGATGGTCTTACCATAGTGTGCAACGTCTAGGTGTCACTCCTTAGACATCCTAACCCGGCGGTCAGGATTTAACAGAAATATAAAGACTGTCTGACACAGTCCTATCCTCCTGGCTGAAAAGCCCATAAAAGGGTTACTGCAAACCAACATATAACAATTGTTACTATAGTTGTGCAAACATAACATTGTCTTAAACAGCCCAATGGGTACATAAAGTTACAATAAACATGATGGCTATTTTTAGTAGCAATTGAAATGTCCATTTGCAAAATATTTGCAAAATAGCATCAAAAACAATATATAAATAGAGTTCTTTTCACCTGAAAGAGAAGGCAATATATGGTTTGCAAAAATAGGCACATGAAGAATGCCCATTTCCTACAAGGCAAGGCATAAAGTGCAAACAAATAGACTTTTTCCTCAAAGTGTATGACAATCAGTCTCTCAGAGAGCTCACATAGACAGTGTCCATCCTCTGGGCACATTCCGTGGTGAAGGAAATTGCAAAAAAATAATACAAAGGTGTAGGGAAAGCTGTGGGTTTATAGCGAGAGTTTAGTTGTTTTTTATAATTACATTGGACAAGGCTCCTGGTAGCAAAGACTGAGCTCACCTTGAGTGCTTGCTGGGAGCAGCATGAGGAGAATCAGCTGGGCAGAGCAGTGGATAGAAGGGGAGGGGCTAACATGTAAATGTGCAATCCGTACTCAGCACAGAGAGTACAGAGAATAACTGACAGAGGCTGATATCATGGTGAAGTCTGCTCTATAGAGTTGCAAGGAGAAAGATTTGGGTAATTAATCAAATTGGAGAAGGGATTAAAATTGCGGTGAAAGACGTAAAAAAAAAATGAATGAATGAAATTTACAATTTTTCATCAAAAAAATAACCAGCCCTCAACCAGAAAAATACAGACGTTATGCCCCTGAAAATGTGTCCATAGTAAATAAAATGCGTAATCATAGTGAACCAGAGAATAAAGATAAAATATTATTTTTACGTTAAGGTTAGTGGAGAAAAAAAAGTGCAAAAATCCAAAATAAAAATTGGTGATTTTGTTTGTGTCCCCCTTGAAATAGATAATAAAATTACAGCTATAGACCCCCAAAATGAATTATCTATACAGTGTATCTCATCCCGCAAATAATAATCCCTTATATAGCCTGTATAGCCTGTACAATGTGACAATACAAATATGCTGTGAATAGCGCTGCTTTCATTCTATGCCTTATATTGAAGTCAATGGGGCAGATTTATCAAGCTGTCTGAAAGTCAGTATATTTCTAGTTGCCCATGGCAACCAATTACAGCTCCCCTTAAACTATTCATGAGCACTGGTAAAATGAAAGCTGAGATGTGATTGATTGCCATGGGCAACTAGAAATATTCTGACTTTCAGACAGCTTGATAAATCTGCCCCAATAAGTTTTCCCAGTTTTTTGTAGCAAAAATAGGTCCCTCGGCTTATATTCGGGTCGGCTTATACTCGAGTATATACGGACTGTAAATAGGTTGGACATACAAGTGACACACAGACTGTACTTACATCCATATGGGGGAGAAACTGGGGGAAAAAAAGAACACTTGCAGAAGACAAATATGAGCAATACGGGTTTCAGCATGTATACAAATATGTGCTGTGTACATGTAGCCTAACGAAAAGGTGCCTATATGTACTCATTTAACCTGCATGTCCTTACTCTCCTTTGACTGTGGTTCTTGATGGATTAATATGTTCTATATGTTCACTTTTACATGTTCAATCTGTAACATCCCCCACCGGGGCCTAGCCTTTTCTCGGGGCCTGGAGTCAGCCGGGGCCCGCAGTACCTGAGTGGCTGGCAGTTGCGGCCTGGGCACGCTAGTGTCACGGTGCTTGGTATGGGGAACCGGAGGGCTGTCCTACAGCCTGGCAGGTCTCCAGCAGGGTGGTGTTGGCAAGAAATGATGAGGGAGAGGCTGCTATAGCGGATCTCCCTGGGGCAACCCTTTGGTGTCTAGAGTATAAGTCTCTGTGTAGTGGACAGGGTGCCTGTGATGATGGCAGCCGTAGTAGCAGGGACCAGACGGAGGCAGAGGTTGAACAAAAACAACTTACAGTTCTTTATTGGAACCAACAGGAACCGGAGCAACGTGCCTTTAACAGAGTAGTGAAGTGCTGAGATGCAGCTGGAGGGAGCCACAGGATGTGGAGCGCCAGCCTGGATGCAGAGGGCAGACTGGGAGGTAGCTGTGTCCTGGAAGGATGCTTCAGCTTGTCCTGGGTTGCTTCAGGTATCACCCTTAAAGGCAGTGGCGTAACTACCGCCGTAGCAGCCGTAGCAGCCGCTACGGGGCCCATGAGGTTCAGGGGCCCGGGGATGCACGGACCCTGTGTGCAGTGCTTTGCCAAGTGGTCCGGCAGTGCACTGCCAGGTACCTGGCAGATCGCGTCCCCAGGCCCCTCCCTCTGTGTCCCGGCTACCGCCCACCTCTCTCCTGGCCCACCCACCAGTCCTGGATTGCCCAGTCCCTGAAACCGCCCGTCCGCTAGCCACCTCCCTTCCCCGTCCACCAGCACAGGTGACCGCGGCCCGCCTACCCCCTGCATAGCGAGGCACAGTTGATGACCACGCCCCCCGCCGCAGCCAACGCACCCCCCTCTCCCTCCCGCCTCAGCGAACACACCCCCCCTCTCCCTCCCGCCTCAGCAAACGCACCCCCCTCTCCTTCCCGCCCGGCGAACGCACCCCCCTCTCCCTCCCGCCTCAGCGAACACACCCCCCTCTCCCTCCCGCCTCAGCGAACGCACCCCCTCTCCTTCCCGCCCGGCGAACGCACCCCCCTTGCCCTCCCGCCTGGCGAATGCACCCCCCCTCCCCCCGCCCGAGCGCACAACCATACCCCCCCCCCTCCTGCCCGAACACCCACCCAAACAGCCACCGGAACACCCACCTGACGCCACGGCCGGGTGGTCACCTACACATCCTAAAAGGTAAGTAATATTTACATATGTATTTATCTGTCTGTATATGTATATTCTGTGTATATGTATATTCTGTGTATATTGTATATATATATGTATATTCTGTGTGTATATACTGTATTTATTGTGTATATATGTATATTCTGTGTGTATATACTGTATTTATTGTGTATATATGTATATTCTGTGTATGTGTATATTCTGTGTATATTGTATATATATCTATATACTGTGTATATTGTGTATATATGTATATTCTGTGTATGTGTATATACTGTGTATATATGTATATTCTGTGTATGTGTATATACTGTGTCCATTGTGTATATATGTATATTCTGTGTATGTGTATATACTGTGTCCATTGTGTATATATGTATATTCTGTGTATGTGTATATACTGTGTACATTGTGTATATATGTATATTCTGTGTATGTGTATATATGGGTATATTGTGTATATATGCATATTCTGTGTATGTGTATATACTGTGTTTATTGTGTATATATGCATATTCTGTGTATGTGTATATACTGTGTACATTGTGTATATATGTATATTCTGTGTATGTGTATATATGGGTATATTGTGTATATATGCATATTCTGTGTATGTGTATATACTGTGTACATTGTGTATATATGTATATTCTGTGTATGTGTATATATGGGTATATATGTATATTCTGTGTATGTGTATATACTGTGTACATTGTGTATATATGTATATTCTGTGTATGTGTATATATGGGTATATATGTATATTCTGTGTATGTGTATATACTGTGTATATTGTGTATACATGTATATTCTGTGTATGTGTATATACTGTGTTTATTGTGTATATATGCATATTCTGTGTATGTGTATATACTGTGTATATTGTGTATATATGCATATTCTGTGTATGTGTATATACTGTGTATATTGTGTATATATGCATATTCTGTGTATATTGCGTATATATGTATATTCTGTGTTTATTAATATACCGTGTATATATGCATAGATGCAAATGCTGTATTTATTCTGTATATGTATATATATATATATATATATATATATATATATATATATATATATATATATGTGTGTTTTTTATATGCTGTGCATATAGTATGTATATATCTGTATGTATATGCAGTATGTGTGTATTTGGTCTTTTTATACTGCATGTATGTGTATAGTTTGTATACACTCTGTATTAGTGTATAAATGTATATGAGTGCATAAATGTGTGTGTATACTTGTATGTATATGGGTGCAACTATACACGTGTAGAACTTTATTTGTGTGTATATAAGTATATAAAGGTGTATATGTATCAGTGTATAAATTTGTGTAATTGTATAAATATGTCCGTGTAGGGTTACATTCACAAGAACGTATGGGGGATGTATATCTGGCTGCAATTTCCTGACAGATATACATCCCTCATAGGTGACTATAGCACCTCGGCTCGGTACAGTGAGCACAACGAGTACTCACTGTTTCGAGCCGTGGCCGCAACAGAAATAGAGCGTGAACTATCTATGGCCGTAAGAATGACCATGTGGCTCTATTCTCTATGGAGAGGGGAGGGGTGAGCCGCGATCACCTCTCCAGCGCGTCCGATGTGTGCTATAGCCTGGCAGGCACACGTTTATGTGAATGCAGCAAACATATGTCTATTTTTTTTAAGAGAAAAGGGGGGGCCCCATGCAGAAATCTGCTATGGGGCCCAGCCTCTCCTAGTTACGCCACTGCTTAAAGGTAGGATGAAACCCCATTTCCTCACTAACTCTTACCTATTAGCTCCACTCTTCAGGCAGGGGCTAGGCTCTTCCTGCTCTGGTCTGGTATGCTAGCTGTCTAGAGTTTAGACTGGAGTTACTCCAGTTTGCTTCTGCAGACTCCTAGGTCTGACTGTTTTCTACAAGTGTCCTGCAGACCTTCTGGTCTGACTGGAACTGGGCTCTAGAACATTCCTGGCCAGGGGTTTGGTTACTCCCCACTGGTCAGGTGGTGGCTGCTCCTCCAATTACATCTCAGCTTACAATACATTAGGATAATACATGTGATTGGATGACACATCTTACATCACATAAAGCAATTAACTCCTGCCTTACCAGGCAGGATCTACCACTGCAATGTTCCCCTGTGTCCTATAAGGACTATGTAGTGTGATGTAGTGACATGCTGTGGGGCTGACTAGACCCTACACAGGCTGCAAGCTACATGGTGGGACGTATTTGCAACCACTCCTCCGCCTTGCATCGGCGAGGGTGTTGCAAATCCTTTTGTCCTTGTGGAAATGATAAGCTAGTAGATGTTCCAGATAACACTGAAAGACCCTTATTTCTCTCTACCCATTCAGTACACAAACATGCTTAGAATTGTGTCCCGTGGGCCTGTGACATTTGACAATTGTTCAATAAACCCTATCAGAAATAACATAATAATTAGCAATCTCAGATTCTTTGAAGTAAAATCCCTCATAGTTCATAGTGCCATGGAGATTTGATGCTTTCAGTAAAATCATAGCAAAAGGTAGATTGCATCTCATGTAATATAGACAGATAAGGGTGCATACAGTAATAATGGATCTCATACCCCTTGTATATATTGTATTTTCTCATCTAATACCAACTTGGATGCATGCATCTCATCCTAAAGGACACTAAAGGGAGATGTCTTTACAAGTGTCCTATACAAGTAGGATGTATCCAAGAGATCCAGTTCACTGTTGGCACTTTTTAGAGAGCTGTTGTCTCAATCACTAGTTATTCCAAATGGATCCATTTTCGGTGAAGAAAATCTTATTTTATTGACAGTAAAATTACATAAAATAGGCTCTCATCTGTAAAATGCAGTACGCCTGAAACACTTTATTAAGGGTCTATTTTATTTAATTTTACCAACAATAGAATAAGATTCACTGAAGATGGATCCATATGAACAACTAATAATCAAAATGACAGCGCCATAAAGAGTGTCTAAAATTTTTCTCTGAACTGTATTTCATGACAGTATCTGGACAATCTTATATAAGCTGACTATTGATATGTAAAGTGGTTCGTTTTCAGCACATTACAAGTCTGTTTCAGGAAAGTTTCTCCCATTAAGCAGCTAGTATATTGATACATTTAGGTAAGGAATGATGAGCAAGAGATTATGCATCCAGTGGGAATAGTGAATCATCGCTAATATGTCTGGAACACAGAAGACATTGAAATGGTAAATTTGTGTCACATAAAAAAAAGATACTACTGGTAACTACTGACATGATTGTTCCACAAGGGACTGTCACATTCTGTTCTGTCTGTTCTACATATTGATCTACTTGCAGGCAGACATGAATAGCACTAGTGCCTTACAATGAATTGCACATCAGTACTGCGTGAGATGCGTAAAAACACATCTAAATATACCGAATACGAGCACCGAGCAAAATCTTTACCTTTGAACATAACATTTTGTTAACCATTGGCAACTGACAATGCTGATAAAAGCATACAAAGTGAATACATTAAGATATTGGATCAAAACCAAAGGATTTTGCCATCAGGGGGCATTTATTTATGGCTTTCCAGCAGTTTTGGTATTTTTTTTTCTCTTGCTGCACCATATTTATAAAGTGTTGGAGCCACGATATTGCTCTATTTCCGATACTCACACCTTTTTTTTGTCGCTCAATTTGGGCGAAGCTTGGTAATCCTGAAACTTTTCCTGCACTTCTTTGTTCCCAACACTTGATTTGACACAATTTTTGGTGCACAAATAGATAAGCTAAAAGCTGGTCTACCAAGTTCTATTTGACCTTTATGAATGTGGAGTCAGTTTGGAACCTTTTCTGTCACATGCCAATTCATTATGCCTTTGTGCCAAAATAAATATAATCCCTGTCTAATTTACTGCACAGTTTCTGAGCCAAAGAAAGCAGACCCTGAGCCACAATTGATGAATGCCCAGGTTTGTGATTACTTATGCCTTTTCTGTCCTATGTGCCTAGTCAACTGGTTTCATATCTTGAAAACCTGCAGCCTTCAAGGGGTTATTTCATTTTTACTATTATTTGGAGTTAAAAATTCAACTAAAAATTACCATTATAAATTTATAACGTATTGTGTAACGTTCTTGTCACGGGTGCTCCCGCGATCGCTGTCTCGGATCGCGGGCGCACCCGTGTTCCTGCTGCTGCCCCCGGTCCCGGGTCCCGCTCACCTTCCCTGGCTCCCGCGATGTCCTCCCTGGCTTCCGCAGCTCGGGGCGCGCGTCCCCGTCTCCTAGGGCGCGCGCGCGCCGTCACTCTAAGATTTAACCCCTTCCCGACATTTGACGTAATAATACTGCATGGCGGGAGGTGCGTTCCCGCAAAATGCAGTATTATTACGTCAAGCTTCTGGCGCCAGCTCCTGAACGGAGCCGGCGCCAGAAGCTGCGGGTGTCGGCTATATATTATAGCCGACACCTGCCTCTAACACCCGCGATCGGAGATTTCTCCGATCGCGGGTGTTAACCCCTAACACCCTGCGGTCGCGCTGACCGCGGCGTGTCAGAGGCATTTAAATGCAAGTTAAAGTGAATCGGACCCCCCGCGGCGCTTACCGGGGGGGTCCGCTGCTCCGATCGCAGCCCCGGGACTGCCGGTGCCCGGGGCTGCGAGATCTTCATCCGGAAGCCGGGTCCCTGCCTCCTGGCAGGACCCGGCTGTAAGACACTGGGCATGCGCAGCATGCTCAGTGTCTTACATTACACAGTGCAATACATCTGTATTGCACTGTGTAACCTGTAAAATAGCTTGAACAAGTGATCAGAAGATCACTTGTTCAAGCTTAGATGTCATTACCTGTAAAAAAAAGTTAAAACAATAAAGGTTTTTTAAAATAAAAATAAATAATGAAAGAAAGTGAAAGTCCCCCCCAAACACCACATTTCCCTGTACACAATTAATAAAGTATAAAAAACACTAAATCACAAAAAAAACCCCACTTATTTGGTATCGCCGCGTCCGTAACAATCTGTACAATAAATCCTAATCATAATTGTACCCTCTAGGTGAACGTGGTAAAAAAAAAACCCCAAAAACTTGCCAAAAATTAAAACTTTTTATCAAATTGCTTTACAAAAAATGTTCTAAAAAGTGATCCGAAAAGGTTATAAGCGCCAAAATGATATCACTGAAAAGAACAACTTGTCACGCAAAAAATAAGCTCACAACCAGCTCCGTCAACCAAAAAATACTATAGTTATGCCGCTATAAAAATGGCAATACTAAAACAAATGTAATTTTTTCTATTCTAGTTTTCCTTCAATAAAATTGGACAAATATAAATAAAACTATATAAATGAGGTATCACCGTAATCGTAGTGATCCGTAGAATAAAGATAATATATTATTGTTATGCTACAGCGAACACCCCCCCCAAAAAAATGCTAAAAATCCAAAACAAAAATTGATAAATCCCAAAAAAAAGTTAATAAAATTGCTTCGATAAGCTAAACACCCTCTAAAATAAAGGGTTTTTTTTACAGTGCATCTCGTCTCGCAAAAAATAATCCCTTATTTGTCTAAATTGCTTAAAAAATAAATAAAGATTGTATAGCCCATTCCCAACGCGCGTTGTTATAGAACGGTGCGGCGGGTAGTGACTTGCCAACACTGTTCAGACACAGTGATCGGGGTAAGACGGCGGCTGTTCCTGACAGCCATCCATCCTGCCTCATGGACCAGAAGGGTTCCATCCCCCCCACACTCCCAGTTCATGATCGCTGCTATTGGCTCATCAATTCAGACCAGCCAATAGAAGCGAATTTACTTATGACGTCAGTAATACTGGTCACTATGTCTGTAGACACGGTGATCGGGGCAGGGTTGCGGCTGTTCCTGACAGCCACCAATTGTGCCTTGTGGTTCAGAGGGGTTTTGTTGCCCCCCTCTGTCCATGTTTGCCGCTATTGGCTGGTCGATTTGGTCCAGCCAAAAGCAGCAATATTCGTCACAATGGGCATCGCTAGGGTGAATAAGAGCAACACTTGGCGATAATTTCCCTACGGAAAACGAAGATATGGTACAGAAGCGCTGGCCGTGTACATTGTACAGATTATGCTGTACAACTCTTACGAGCTGTTCCAATGTGCATGTCCTGCCGTATCATTTCTCCGTTTTCAAGAGGAAGGTATTAGGAAACTAATATTGGGACAAGAAGGACGGGGCCCCAGTACCTCTGGTTTAGATGTTCCAGGACAGCATTTTCCCGGTGAATTCTGCTGCTTCTAAAGGTAGGACTCAATAAAGAGTCTGTTCCAAAAGAGGAGTTAGGATGGACACTACATACTACTAATAGACCTGCGACACCTCCAGAGTGACAAAAGTTTAGTTGGTCCCCTGGTATATTCTACCTCCTTATACGCAACACATTCACAATTCACGCCCAAGCTGTTGTGAATTCATTTAGGTAAAATTAATAATTGTAACAACTGTTAGGTTACGTTGCTCCCTATACCCCTCCATTATTTCATAAGGGGCGCCACATAACGGGCACTGAACTTTCCAGAAATAATAACCACCTGTATGTTCAAAATGCTCATTTCACCACGTGTATTACCCTACACCACATATTACACCTTGCTAAATTCCCCAAGGGGTGTACATTCAACAATTAGGGTCACTTTTCGGGGTTTCCTCTGTTTTGGTACCACTACGGCTCTCCAAATGTATCCTGACACATGTGAAGGATTTCTGTCAAATTTGGCCACTAAAAGACAAACATCCCTCTTTTCCTCTACTGTGCGCCCATAAAGCATTTTATATGCACATGTGGGGTACTTCTACACTCGGGAGAAATAGTTTTACACCTTTTTTGGGGTTATTTAATATATGATTCCTTGTAGCTTACAAAAATTAGGGGTAAAGTGACATTTATAGGAAAATTTTCACCTTTTTAATGTTTAGGGCCTAATTGGATCATTAACCTGTAGGGTAAAATACATATATTACACATTGCAAAATTCTCTAAGGGGTGTGCGTTCAAAAATTAGGGTCACTTTTCGGATTCTAAACTGTTTTATACCACTAGGGTTCTCCAAATGCATGTCAAACATTTCTGTCAAATTTGGCTTCTAAAAGGCAAACATCCCCCTTCCCTTTTACTGTGCGCCCATACAACATTTTATATACACATGTGGGGTACTTCTACACTCGAGAGAAATAGGTTTACACATTTTGGGGGGTTATTACATATTTTTATCCCTTGTGGCTATAAAAAATTAGGGGTACAATGACCTTTATAAGAAAATTTTCACCTTTTTCCTATTTAAGTCCTAATGAAATCAAACAACTTTACGGACAAATACACATATTACACCTTGCTAAATTCTCTAAGGGGTGTGCTTTCCAAAATGGTGATACTTGTTGGGGTTCCCCTCTGTTTTGGTACCGCTACGGCTCTCTAAATGCATCCTGACACATGTAAAGGATGTCTGTCAAATTTGGCTTCTAAAAGGACAACGCCCCTCTTTCCCTTCTGAGCTTCACTGCGTACCCATACAACATTTTATTTGCATGTGTGGGGCAATTTTATACTCGGGAGAAATGCTAGTACACATTTTTTGGGGTTGTTTTATCTTTAATGCCTTATGGGATACAAAAAATAGCCGTAAAAGTGACTTTTTTGGGAAAATGTTCATATTTTTCCTTTTAGGGACCTAATTGAAGCAAACACCTGTAGGGGAAAATACATATATTACACCTTGCTAAATTCTCCAAAGGGTGCACTTTCCAAAATGGTGACACTTGTTGGGGTTCTCCTCTGTTTTGGTACCACTAGGGCTCTCCAAATGCATCCTGACACATGTAAAGGATGATTGTCAAATCTGGCCTCTAAAAGGCCAACGCCCCTCTTTCCCTTCTGAGCCCTACTGTGTACCCATACAACACTTTATATGAAAAAGTGGTTCAGTTCTGTGCTTAGGAGAAATAGTTTTACACATTTATGGGGGTTGTTTAATCTTTTATCCCTTGTGGCTTACAAAAATTTGGGGTAAAAGTGACTTTTTTGAGAAAATGTTCACCTTTTTTCCCTTTTGGGGCCTAAATGAATCAAACACCTGTTGGGGCAACTACACAAATTACACCTTGCTAAACTCTCCAAGGGGTGTACTTTCCAAAATGGTGTCTCTTGTTGGGGCTTTCCTCTGTTTTGGTACCATTATGGCTCTCCAAATGCATCCTGACACATGAAAACTTTTTCAGCCATATTTGCCCTGCAAAAACGAAACAACGCTCTTTCCCTTCCAGGTGCCCCACTGTGTCCGTACAGCGGGGTATAGTGACAAAATGGGTATTTGCATACTCAGGAGGAATTGCCCTCAACATTGTAAAATGCATTTTCCTTTTTAACCCATTGTGAAGGTGCAAATTTTAGTGTTCAATGAATCTATAGTAAAATAAAATTACATTTCTGTAATTTCACTTTCATTTATCTTTCACCCTCATGAAACGCTCATAGGGTTAACAAAATTCCCAAAGGTTGTTTTGAATATTTTGAGGGGTGTAGTTTCTGAAATGGTGTCATTTGTGGGGGTTTTCTGTCATGTAGGCCTTATAAAGTCACTTCTAACTAAATTGACCCTCCAAAAGTAGGTTTTGATGATTTTCGTGAAAATCTGAAAAATTGCACCTAAAGTTATAAGCCTCCTAACATCCTAAAAAAAGGAAAAGATGTTTGAAAAATGATGCCAAGTTAAAGCAGACATATGGAAAATGTCAGTTATCAAGTTATTTTAGTGATATGACCAACTTTCCAAAAAGTAGAAAATTTTGAATTTGGAAAACATTGTTTTTTTCAAAAATTTTGCCAAATTTCCATTTATTTCATAAATAAATACTAAATATATTGATTAAATTTCTCAACCAACAGGAAGTACAATGTGTCACGAAAAAACAATCTCAAAATCAACTGGATATGTTAAAGCGTTCCAAAGTTATAACCACTTAAATAGACACATGTCAGATTTTAAAAAATGGGCCGTGTCAGGAAGGTGAAAAGTGGCTTCAGCGTTAAGGGGTTAAAGGGCCAGCACGCCAATAATTGGCGCTGGCCTGCTACAAGTTTCTTCCCCTTCCTGTGACCCTTGCCGGATCTTTGTGCCTCATAGCCTTAGAGAAAGCTTCCAAGCGAGTATTCCTGCGTTCCTGTGTATTCCTGCGTTCCTGTGTGTCCCCACTCCCAAGTCCTGTGTTACCCGTGTTCCTCCGTGTTGCTGTGTTCCTGTGCCTGTGTTCCCGTCCATTTCTGCCTGGACCTCCTGTTGCTGACCCCGGATTGGACCTCACCTTGCATCTTTGCCGCCTGCCTTGACCCTGTGCCTGGACCTGTCTACGAGATTGTCATCCGCTAAGGTACCTCGACCTCCTCTTCGGGAAAGCCCTGGCCTGGGCTACCCCTCTTTGGGATAGAGGCGACCCAGTCACGACTACTCTCACGGCTTTTCTGGCAGAGTTCCGGGCCGTATTTGAGGAACCTGCACGGGCCTCTTCTGCCGAGACTGCTTTACTGAACCTGCTCCAAGGCAGCTCGTCTGTGGGAGAGTATGCGGTTCAGTTCCGCACCCTGGCCTCTGAACTTGCCTGGAACGATGCAGCCCTCATCGCTACCTTTAAGAAGGGACTCTCTGCGCAGGTTAACGACGCTCTGGCTGCTCGGGACCTGCCGTCAACTCTGAGTGGTCTTATCACTCTGGCCACTCGGATTGATGTTCGGTTCAAGGAACGCGCCGAGGAACTCCGCACCGAGCACCCTCAAGCCCGGGTAAGACGTTTTCCTCGCCTGGCTCCAGCCTTTCAAAGACCTCTCCAGCCTTCGCCTGAATTGTCTGCTGAGGAACCTATGCAGGTGGACAGAATTCGGCTCTCCCTACAGGAGCGTTCAAGACGACGACAGGAGAACCTCTGTCTGTACTGTGCCAGCCCAGAGCACTTCATCAGTTCCTCTCCTGTCCGTCCTCAACGTCCGGGAAACGCCAGCACCTAGGCTTCTTGGGAGAGGCGTCCCTAGGTGTAAGTACAGCTTCTCCACGTCTGACTCTTCCCGTGCTCCTCAGCGCTGGCACCGGTACCCAGATCCAGGTTTCTGTCTTCCTGGATTCGGGCTCTACAGCGAACTTTGTGGATGCAGCCTTGGTCTCTCAGCATCACTTCCTGGTGGTTCGTCTCGAGAAGCCATTGTCCATTGCCTCGGTCAATGGTCAGATTCTCTCCGTACCCATCTGGTTTCGCACGGAACCCCTGCTTCTGCAAGTTGGTGCCCTACATCAAGAGAGAATCTCAAGAGGGGTTTCATACGCAAGTCCTCCTCTCCGGCTGGTGCAGGATTCTTCTTTGTCACTAAGAAAGACGGCTCCTTACGTCCCTGTATAGACTATCGTGGGCTGAATAAGATCACGGTTAAAAACCGATACCCCTTGCCGTTGATCACGGAACTCTTTGATCGCCTGCGGGGCGCCAAGGTGTTCTCCAAACTGGATCTTCGGGGTGCTTACAATCTCATCCGGATCCGCAAAGGTGACGAGTGGAAGACGGCGTTTAATACCCGGGATGGGCATTTTGAATATTTAGTAATGCCCTTTGGACTGTGTAATGCCCCTGCTGTCTTTCAAGAATTTGTTAATGACATTTTCCGGGACCTCCTCTATACATG
This sequence comes from Engystomops pustulosus, assembly GCF_040894005.1. Classification (NCBI taxonomy): domain Eukaryota; kingdom Metazoa; phylum Chordata; class Amphibia; order Anura; family Leptodactylidae; genus Engystomops; species Engystomops pustulosus. The sequence continues at coordinate 155,800,548 of NC_092411.1, read as the reverse complement.
TGTCGTGGTCTACCTGGATGACATCCTGGTGTACTCTCCGGACCTTGAATCCCGCCAGAGACACGTACGCCAAGTTCTTGATCGACTTCGTGCCAACCATCTCTACGCCAAACTGGAGAAATGCCAGTTTCACCAGCACAGTCTTCCATTTCTTGGTTATATAATTTCCGACAAAGGCCTCCAGATGGATCCCGCAAAACTGTCTGCAGTTCTTCAGTGGCCACGCCCAGAGGGCCTCCGAGCCATACAGAGGTTCCTGGGGTTTGCAAATTATTATCGACAGTTTATTCCCCATTTTTCCACTGTGGTGTCTCCCATCGTGGCCCTCACTAAGAAGGGTGCCAATCCACGTTCCTGGTCTCCTACAGCTGAAGAGGCCTTCTCCAAGTTAAAGTCCGCTTTTGCCTCAGCTCCAGTACTCTCTAGGCCTGATACCGACAAACCTTTCTTTCTTGAGGTGGATGCGTCCTCCGTGGGAGCTGGAGCGGTCCTCACCCAAAAAGGGCCCAGGGGCCGAACTTCCACTTGCGGCTTCTTTTCAAAAACATTTTCCCCTGCTGAAAGAAATTATTCGATTGGTGACCGAGAGCTCTTGGCCATTAAACTTGCTCTGGAGGAATGGCGGTATCTTCTGAAAGGTGCTCTTCATCCTGTATGTGTGTACACTGACCACAAGAACTTGTTATATCTCCAGTCAGCCCAGCGCCTGAATCCCAGGCAAGCCCGGTGGTCATTGTTCTTTTCCAGTTTCAACCTGCTAATCCATTTTCGTCCGGCTGACAAGAACGTCAAGGCTGATGCTCTATCCCGTGCCTCTGATGTGATTGGAGAGGAACCAGCTCCTCGGCATATAATTTCTTCAGACCAGCTTGTTGTTGCAGCTCCTGTTGATCTTCGGCAGCTACCTCCTGGCAAGACATATGTTAGACCTGCTCTTCGGAAGAGGATTTTGTCTTGGGGACATTCTTCCCGTGTGGCTGGGCACCCTGGGGTGCAACGCACCGTGGCCCTCATCTCCCACTACTACTGGTAGCCTGACCTGGTCAAAGATGTTCGAGAGTTTGTGGGATCCTGCTCCTCCTGTGCCCGCAACAAAGCCTCTCGTCTCAAGCCAGCTGGACTGTTATTACCCCGTGGTCCCACGTGGCAATGGATTTTGTCACTGATCTGCCTGTCTCCTCGGGCTGTACTGTCATCTGGGTGGTGACGGACCGGTTTTCGAAGATGTCACATTTTGTTCCTCTTCCAGGTCTTCCGTCTTCTCCACAGCTTGCCAGCCTTTTCTTCAGACATATCTTCCGGCTGCATGGTCTTCCGCTGCACATCGTGTCCGATCGTGGAGTCCAGTTTGTGTCAAAATTCTGGCGTTCCTTGTGTAACCAACTGCAGGTCAACCTTGACTTTTCTTCTGCCTACCACCCTCAGTCTAATGGTCAAGTGGAGAGGGTGAACGAGACTTTGGGCTGCTATCTCCGTCACTTCGTCTCAGCCCGTCAGGACAACTGGGCTGACCTCCTACCCTGGGCTGAGTTCTCATATAATTCCCTGGACTCTGGGTCTACTGGCTTGTCTCCATTCTTCGTGGTCTATAGACGTATTCCTCGCCCTCCTCTTCCGCTGTCTACTCCCTCTGATGTCCCTGCGGTTGAGGATCTGCTGTTGGACCTCAACTCTATTTGGGACCAGACCCGCCAGTCTCTTCTGCGAGCTACAGACCGTATCAAGACCCAGGCTGATAAGAGGCGTCGGGCTCCTCCCGTCTTTTCTCCTGGTGAAAAAGTATGGTTATCTTCCAGATACGTCCGACTCAAGATACCTAGCTACAAGCTCGGTCCCCGGTTCCTTGGTCCTTTCAAGGTAATCAAGCGCATCAATCAAGTGGCCTACAAACTCCGCCTTCCTCCTTCTATGCGCATAACGAACTCCTTCCATGTCTCCCTCCTGAAACCTGTCATCCTGAACCGCTTCTCCCAACAATCCCCTCCTCCTGCTCCTGATGCGGATTCCCCAGACGTCTATGAGGTTAAGGAAGTTCTGGACATGAAGTTCGTGAGGGGTAAGCGGTTCTTTCTTGTAGACTGGAGGGGGTTCGGGCCTGAGGAGAGATCCTGGGAGCCCGAAGAGAACATTTTGGATCGGACTCTCCTCCAGAGGTTTATTGGCCGCAAGAAGAAGAGGGGGAGGCCGAAGGGGGGGGTACTGTCACGGGTGCTCCCGCGATCGCTGTCTCGGATCGCGGGCGCACCCGTGTTCCTGCTGCTGCCCCCGGTCCCGGGTCCCGCTCACGTTCCCTGGCTCCCGCGATGTCCTCCCTGGCTCCCGCAGCTCGGCGCGCGCGTCCCGTCTCCTAGGGCGCTCGCGCGCCGTCACTCTAAGATTTAAAGGGCCAGCACGCCAATAATTGGCGCTGGCCTGCTATAAGTTTCTTCCCCTTCCTGTGACCCTTGCCGGATCTTTGTGCCTCATAGCCTTAGAGAAAGCTTCCAAGCGAGTATTCCTGCGTTCCTGTGTGTCCCCGCTCCCAAGTCCTGTGTTACCCGCGTTGCTGTGTTCCTGTGCCTGTGTTCCCGTCCCCTTCTGCCTGGACCTCCTGTTGCTGACCCCGGATTGGACCTCACCTTGCATCTCTGCCGCCTGCCTTGACCCTGTGCCTGGACCTGTCTACGAGATTGTCATCCGCTAAGGTACCTCGACCTCGGCTGCCACCGTGGGCTAGTCACACCTGGGAACGACCTAGTGGTATCCTGCCGCAGCAAGTCCAACCCGCTTTGCGGCGGGCTCTGGTGAATACCAGGTGCCGCTAGGCTCCGGTTCCGGGTGTTGGCTAGTTACATCTCCCGCGGTGGTCCAGAGGATCCACTGATCCTGACAGTTCTTTTTGATATATGATGTTTATAGTCTTGGGGCTGGGTATTTTTACTAATTTATTGGGAACTATTTAAATGCACTTGTATATTTATATACAGGCGGTCCTCGACTTAAGAAAATCCGACTTACAGACGACCCCTTATTACAAACGGACATCTGGATGTTGGTAATTTACTATACTTTAGCCCTAGGCTACAATAAACAGCTAAAATAGTTATCAAATGTGTCTGCAATTAAGCTTTATTGCTAGTCCTGGTTCTTATGACAACCAGGGGCATTGCTAGGAACATAAAAGATACGGGGCACTTTCAGTAATGCCTGCTCCTGTACCGAACCCCCTTCATGTGTGTTTGGGCCTATGTGAGAGATATCATATTTCTCTCCAGATGCCATATTGTTTGCACAGATGCCATATTGTTCAGCCAGAAGCCATATTGTCTATATCAGCCATATCAGAATTCAAACGTTGTAAGGAACTGAACCGGGGTCACAATGGGAATTCGAAAAAAAGTCGCAAGGCATAGGGAACAAGTTTTCTCTCTCTCACTAGGAAACAGGGATGCACGCGCCAGGCCGCAAGAGCCGTCGCTGGATCATGGGGAAAGTGAGTCAAACTGCTGTCGCAGAGGAGCACACAGAGATGCAGAGGTGTGCCTGTGACCCCAGACCAGGGCCGGTTCTAGACAAAGTGGGGCCCTGGGCAAAACTAAAAGTGGGGCCCCAGAATAAAACTATTTTATGACCAGTTACAGTCAGCAAGAGGCTCCCTTTAGTATGGTAAAACAAATTGTAATTTTGGAGAATTTTATAGGAGATAGATAGATGATAGGGAGATTGATGGGCAGCATGGTGGCTCAGTGGTTAGCACTACAGCCTTGCAGCGCTGGTCAACATCTGCAAAGAGTTTGTATGTTCTCTCTGTGTCTGTGTGGGTTTCCTCCAGGTACTCCGGTTTCCTCCCACACTCCAAAAAATTACTGGGAGGTTGATTAGACTGTGAGGCCCATTGGGGAGAGTGACCGATATTTTCTGAAAGCAGACACTTGCCCCATTTTCAAAATTGCATCAAAGAGTTTATAGACATAGGCACCTTCATACAACTTTGATTTGAACTGAAACATTTTACAAAAAAACCCTTAAAATTTTACTTTGATGGCAAAAAATGTGCTCCAAACAGAAAATATTTACCTTCACACCTCCTAAATGTAATAGATGGACATGTGTAGAGTTCACAAATGTCCCATATTGATATGTTCACATAAATAAATCCACATAATATCTAATAACTAGATATCTGCTTTTCAGCTAGAAATTTTTACACAGTCACAACCTGCAAAATATAGCAATAAAACAGAATAAAAAGTAAAGGCGCCATAAAACCTAGAGAATTTTGAAAGCAGACAACAGGCGATGCATTTGGCAATTAACATTCAAAATTTCCTCTAAAATATGTACAAATCCAGAATACTTATATAAACAAAATATACTTTCCTAAAACAGTAAGATGTGAGGAGGGCATACATAACCCACACCAATATACAGTATTCACCAAAATATGCAGCAAATGGAACTGCAGAAAATTCTCACAGATCTATCATTGTATGTTCCTTACACAATGGTCACCCAATTAATAACTATATATCCATTAACCCCTCTAATGAGATAATAAAGTCACTTTTAGATGTCGCCATTGTATTAGCCGCACAATAACAGAACCCTCCGCCCTTCATAAGAATGAGAGTGAGAACGTCATAACATAGGTGTAAATAATGGAGGATGGTGTGAAATAAAAACTTTATTTCCGAACATGTGTGTGTTTTTGCTGTTACATATAACTTTATGGACATGTTCTAGGTCGCAGTGTTAATATGTAGGGACATTAGGCGAAGAGGATTGAATGTTCATCGTATCAGTCAAATTTCCCAACAAAAAATACACAAATCACAAAATAAGAAAAGAGAGAAAGTGTGTTCTTAGATAGTTCTGCATAGAGAAGGGTTAAAAACATGAATATTAGTTGATATTATCCCTTCTCAAAATGTAGTAACATATAAAGTGAATATTTCCATTATCTGTGAGGTGCAGCAGCTCCTGTGTGCAGCAAATTTTCCCTGCAGCCTGATGGCTAAGAATCTGGAGGGGGGTGCATACTTCAGAGGGCTGTATCTATGGCACTGTGACAAATAGAACCTTACTTCTTTTTTTCCTATGAAAGAAGAGAGTCTCCTCTGTTATATGAATCTAAATTTGTGTTTCTAGGAAAATGGAGATAATAACTGTTGAACTGCCGTCGGGAGTGATTTTTATATATAAAAATGGCACCTGATATTCCCACTTTAAACCTGAATATCTCTGGATCCATAGCACCTAGAAACAAAATTCAAGATTCATTTGAAAGAAGAGACGCTCCCCTTTCAGGGGGCCCTGGGCAATTGCCACCTTTGCCTACCCATAGCGCCGGCCCTGCCCCAGACATGGGTCGCAGGGGCACCCGTGACACCCATCATCACCATGTCTCCTCTTCAGCCACCTGTCCTCCCTGTGGAGTTTACCACACAGACATCTTATATTCTTTACTGTCCCTACATCTTGGTCCCCTAACAGTGTTATCCTGCTCGTACCCCCAAACACTCTCCCTCCTTTACTGTAAGGCCTCTTTCAGATGCATGTATGCTACGCCCAGGCCAGGACTGCTTGGCTTGGGAGGTGAAGGGGTGACCGCTACTCAGAATTCTTACGTGTTCTCACCATACTGTGCCAACTCCTCTATTCACCACTACAGTGCACAGAGTGTACAGTGTCCTGCTGACTCGAGACATCCGGGGCACAGGCCAAAAGATCCGGGACACGGGCCCTGGATCTTTTGACCTAGCGACGCCCCTGTTAACAACCCAACATTTTTAAACTCCAATTGTTACAGAGACCAAATTTTGGGTTACTATTATAAAATAGACAGTTCCGACATACATACAAAATTCAACTTAAAGAAAATCTACCATTTCATTTAATGCAATATGTAGCTACACTGATGCAGAATAATTTCTTGCTTAATCCCTGTGCTGAGTGATCAAGTTGCTCTCTGTATATTAAAGGGGCAGCATCAAAAAATGGTGCACACTTTCCAAACAGTGCAGGGTGCTCCAGATAATTGAAGACAAATTGAGGCAAACTGTACTGAGAACAGTTTGCCTAACTTTTGATAAATCTGGGCAATAGTTGTCTCAACTGAAATCCACAATGCAAAAAATCTCACAGGTCATGCTCTGTGGATTTTTAATAATGTCCTTTTATGTTGCAGGTTTATAGGTTTATGTAGGTTTATAGGTATGTAGGTTTATACAAACATACATACATCATATACAAATGCATACAGTATATACACAGTATGTGCATATACAGTCATTTGTACACACATACACTATATACACATCATATACACACATACTGTATAGTATATATACATTATGTTTGGACTTGTCTGACTCATCTGCATTGTTTGGTCTGGTACCTTTCATTTTCCTCTTGACAATACCACATCAATTCTGTATGGGGTTAAGGAACAGACCCTGAGAGACCCTGCAAGTGGATAGAGGGAACTTACTTCTTCTGACAGCTGCTGGATGGTAGAATAGATGGGTAAGATGAAGCCGGAGACAGACCAGCATACACATAGGGACACAGAGGGATAAATAGAGACAAACAAGTGGAATCGGACAGAATCAGGTTAAAACCAAAATAGTTTACCCAACTATATACAGTTGTGTATAATGTTGGATTTTAACCCACTAAAATGAATTACCATATATACTCGAGTATAAGGCGACCTGAGTATAAGCCGAGACCCCTAATTTTACCACCAGAAACTGGGAAAACCTATTGACTCGAGTATAAGCCAAGGGTGGGAAAGGCATTGGTCACAGACCCCACTCCCCCAATCTATAGCCAGCCAGCCCCCTATAATATACAGACTGCCCCCTGCAGTATACAGCCAGCCCAGCTTGCCTCCAGTAGTATACAGCCAGCCCAGCTTGCCCCCAGTAGTATACAGCTTGCCCCCAGTAGTATGCAGCCTGCCCCCAGTAGTATACAGCCAGTCCCCAGTAGTATACAGCCTGCCCCCAGTAGTATACAGCTTGACCCCAGTAGTATACAGCCAGCCCCCAGTAGTATACAGCCAGTCCCCAGTAGTATACAGCTTGCCCCGAGTAGTATACAGCTTGCCCCCATTAGTATACAGCCAGTCCCCAGTAGTATACAGCCTGCCCCCAGTAGTATACAGCTTGCTCCCAGTAGTATACAGCTTGCCCCGAGTAGTATACAACCAGTCCCAAGTAGTATACAGCTTGCCCCCAGGATTATACAGCTTGCCCCCAGTAGTATACAGCCAGTCCCCAGTAGTATACAGCTTGCCCCGAGTAGTATACAGCCAGTCCCCAGTGGTATACAGCTTTCCCCCAGTAGTATACAGCCAGTCCCCAGGAGTATACAGCTTGTCCCCAGTAGTATACAGCCTGTCTGTACGGCTCGTCTTCTGGCTTACGCGGACATCGGGGGAGCAGCGCTGCACATCGGGGCCACCGGAGGGTGAGTATATAAGTTTATTATTTTTTAAGCCCATTGACTTAAGTATTGACTCGTGTATAAGCCGATGGGACGTTTTTCAGCACTTTTTTTGTGCTGACAAACTCGGCTTATACACGAGTATATACAGTATGTAAAAAGAAAAACAGGGCCCCTTTCTTCCAGAAACAGAGGCACATCTTACCATGGTTAGTGCAATCATTGAAAATCAGTGGTATAGAAATAAATTCAATTTAGGTTCAATAACATGTACTACCCAACATCAGGTGGGGATGTGTTTTTGGTAGAAAGCAGCCATGTTTTTCTACCCTCGAACAACCTCATTAATATTTGGTCAAACCTTCTGATCTCCCATATCAATTAATTTTTAGGTGGGGCATACCTCTGACTTTAAACTAGGGATGTATACAATTGTGGTTTATGCTCTGTAAATTTATCTTAATAATTTTATAAACATTTGACAACAGTATTTCTTTGATACATTTCAAGCATTTTTTGGTTGAAATGTTTAAATGTTTGCCAAAAATAGTTATGCTAAGAACAAATCTGCCTTGTAAATCATAGAAAATCTGAGTGACACAAAAAAAAAACCCTGCACTGAAACAGACTTTACAGTATAAGGTCTTCAGGGGAATACAAAAGGCTTCTTTACCAGGATGGAATAATATCTGTCACCAGTAAGTCATAGGTTAATAATCTGTCTCAGTGCTATTGTGCTGCACATATAACTCTGTGGAGTCTGGAATCTTACTTAAACATTGACTATAGAATCATTTTCATTGCTCATCAAAATTGCCAAGGGAAATAATGGAGACTTATCTGTTAGCATCTGGAAACCTACATCTTAATGTAGATTGAAACTCCAGCTGTATTCTGAGACTTTAGCTCAATTCTCTTAATCCCAATTCTGCAATATTGTGTATCTGAAGCCATTGTATTACGTTTATATTACTTCTTTTTGGCAATGCTCCTGTTTCCAATGACTTGTTGACATAATGTAAGAGAGAGATATTATGTAGGGCAATCAAAAGCTTTGATCTGTTCTTAAAAAGTCATATTAAGCATAATGCATGATGCTGCAAAAAGGGGCCTACAAAGTATTGAGACAATAGCAATTTAAACAGTATATAACACAGGTTAAGAACTATTTAGATCACATTTTCTTGTCTAGGGTGTCAAGACAGGGAGGAAGTGTCCTGAGCTTCCCACAACGTCTAACCGTGCCTACTTGTTGTCCCTGAATGAAACAGCATGTAACAACTGTGCGGTGGTCCCCACAATACAGTAGACAGACCAAAAAGGAGCACAAAACTAGGAGAAGTCAAACAAACTTGGTCAAACTAAAATGAGGTACAAAGGTACCAAGTAGAAAAATATCAAGGTCCAGGCAAAAGGTCAGTATCACAGGAAAACACTGTAGAGTATAAATGAAGACAAGCCAGGAAGACAAGTATTAAAGTGCACCAGTATTTGGGCCAAGCAGGAATATATGAAGTAACTGGACACAAAGGTAATTTGTACAGAGGTCCAGCACACTGATAAGAATGTGTGCACACACATTATAAGATAATACTTGCTGATTTCTGAAGAACATTACACTTGGGTGTGGTGCTAAGCCAGTAGAACTCAATCTGATGAGCTAGTTCCTGCAGAAGTTCTCACAAGTTATTTTTCTGACAGTTCTAACATTGGGTACAAATGTATTCCTAAAAAAAAAAATACTTTCCTTGAGAATACAAGTAGTAGAATAGGCATTTTAATCTACCACAATGGACAGTGACTATAGGAGCCGAACATTTTTTTAATATTAGATGTCATAAGCAGCCAATAGGAAAATTTATTTTTTAGGAAAGGTGGATCATTTCTCTTTCTTATTTATGTAATCATAATATTACATAATCATTAGAAGTTACTATCACCATTAAACTATATTCTTATTTTTCTTAGAAACTAAATAAAATTGAAACTTTTCCAGTAGGAGGATATACAATTTTACAGTTTAAAATTGGTGTTATAGAATCCTCTAAATAACGCACAAATAGTTTCTAATTGTTCCGTAACTGCCTAATCTGAAACCTATTACAGCTCCACCACCACCCCCACCCCCCCACGACACGGTATCGGGTGGTGAGGAACTGGTTGGGTTGTGAAAATAAATGAAAAAAGAATCTCATAAAAAGAGGACAGAAGAAAGAAAAAAAGGAACTATTGTATATCCCATTTCCCTCTCAAGGAGCACATTTAGTTTTTACAAAGTACTTGATTTTCAACTTCAATTGTTTGCTTTTCCCACGCAGATTATCATATCATCCAAGTACAAGCAGGGGGAGAAATGTCCAAACATCAATTGATATTGGTAACCTCCTACCCTGGTCACACCATGCCTAGATACCCCCAAGGTATAGGACCCCCACCCTGCAATACAGAAGTTTATGTTTGAAGCCAATTGGTAAATTAAAATAGGTCATTTCTTTTGCTCACTGGGCACTCTGCACCCCATCTTGACAGAAAAAAACAGAAATGTATATATTTTTGCTAATGTATTAAACAAGAAAAACTGAAATACCCCTGGGTCATAAATATTGTACTGTGACACTATTTAATATTTAACTCACATTCTGTCCATTTCCTTCCAATCCTCTTTGATATGGTTCTACTCCTTCATTGGAGTCCAGCTGTATTAACTTAAACTGATTGGACTTGATTAGGAAAGGCACACACCAGCCTATATAAGACCTCACAGCTCATAGTGCATGTGAGAGCACATGAGAATCATGAGGTCCTAGGAACAGCCCAAGGAGGTCAGAGACAGAATTTTGGCAGGGTACAGACCTGGCCAACGTTACAGCAGAGTGTTTGTAGTACTCAATGTTTCTAAGAGCACAGTGGCATCCGTAATCACTAAAGAAAATCTACAATTTGATTTAATGTATTATGAACCAAACATACCTTGAGAATGCTGAATCTACACTGATGCAGGCACATAATTTCTGAGCCTAGTAATTTTGCTGAAAAAATAATTATAACATTCAGGACTGTTGCTCAGCAATTTCCGTCAGCTCCATTGAGGTGTATAGAGCAGAACGGTCATAAGTGGCTGTCTGCTTAACAGACACCTGTCATCAGGTCTCTGTCACTGTTCTACCTGTTGGAGCAGCTCACAAGGATCCCATCCAAGCCTCTATCTAGTCAATTCATACATTAATCATTGTAAAATCCTCTTTTCTTTATTATGTAAATGAGCTTGGGCACATGGAGGGGCAGTGATGTCACCCCTGTTACCACTCCCCTCTCCTCCTCCTGCTCATGTCTATGTGTAATGTATAGTAAAGCATTGCTAGTGTCTGTGCTTTATCTGCTGACATGCTCCCCTCCTAGAACACATGTTCTGCTATACACATGGCTGCCTGGAGCTGTTGTATCTCTCCTATACACACACAGGCTGCAGGGGGTGTGGTCACAAGCAAGCACATAGAGGAGCCATTACACCATTATACTTCACATTATTATACAGGCTATCAGTCAAGCACTGGGGGGGGGGGGGCTGGCTGTGCCTCCCACTCATGAATAAGCTGGGCAGCTTGAATATGATAATGACTCATTGGATATTTCACAGGTCATTTGCATACAGCTTTAGGACCTCATTGCTTAGGTTAAGAGGCATGTAGAGGGACAATGAGGGGATAGAGGCAATGCTTTCTAATGCCGGTTTATGAAAATATATTTAGTTTAGGGGGGTATTTTGCCTGATAGGTACTCTTTAATTAATCAGCAGGATAGACAAGGGGCCGACTGAGGTACCTGGCATCCCATCCAACCCTTCATTCTTGTGATCTGTGGGGGTCCCACTGAGACCCTGACTGATCAGCGATTTAGAACCTATCCTATGTTAATTTTATTTACAGTCTATCGCCTTGAGTCTTGTTGCTAGATTTCTCTCTGCTTTGGTACAGGTTTAGTTTGCATATATATGTTCTGTATGTTAAAGCTGGTATTAATAATACAATCAAATATTATATTGCATAGCATTCAAAGGCTTATTGGAAATAGGTTAACATGTAAACCGTCCCAATGTACAATCCCAATGAATCCCAATGTACAAATTTTTATGTTGAAATATTATATGTATGTTTATGAAAAAATAAATAAAAACAAGTTTAAAAAAAAAAAAAAGAACCTATCCTATGGATAGCGCCTAACTTGGTTTGTGGGACAACCCCTTTAAAGGACATCTACGACCAGGATGAAAAATTGTAAACCAAGCTCACTGACATACTACAATGTGTGTCCCCTCTAATAATAATTCCTTTTATTGATATAGCGCACAAAGATTATGCAGCGCTACACAGAACTTGCCAATCCCTGTTCCAATGGGGCTCACAATCTCATCAACCTAACAGTATGTTTTGGAGTGTAGGAGGAAACCAGAGGACCTGGAGGAAACCCATGCAAACACGGAGAGAACATGCAAACTGCAATCAGGGCCAGTGTCAGCACCTGGCTAACAAGGGCAAGTGCCAGGGCACCAGAGCTCCAATGGGGCCCACCACAAGGATGGACCAGAAAGAGTGGCATAACGACACCAGCTGTATTACGTGCCCCCAGGTACGTCATTCGGAACCCCATCCACTCCTGGCCTGTCCCTTTACCTCCCCTGACTGCTGGTGAAGGAGCTAGGCATGGCCCGTCCCACCCTACCCACCACACAAGTGGCCTGCCTCGCCCTGCCCTTCCCTCCTCACATTTGCTCCTGCCCTACCCACCTCACATGTGGCGCAGCATGACGCGGGCCGCGCCTCACGTCGTCCTTGCCTGCGTGCATCAGTATGGCCTGGCACGGTCTAGCACCTTACAGGCCTGTCCGCCCTCTCCTCTTCTTCCTGGCCCTGCCACCACGTCCCGACCAAGTGACATCCAGCTGGGGTAAGTATAATTGCTACATATGTAAATGCATGTATATGTGTTTGTGTTTATATATGCTGTATATATGCTGTATATCTGTGTGTATGTGTTGTATATACTGGATGCGTGTGTATATATCCTGTATATCTAAGTGTATGTTGTATATACTGAATGCGTGGCTATATATGCTGTACGAGAACGGTTCAATAAGTACCCGTGTTTGATGACAGAGGGAGCTCCTGAGGGAAGTTGGTGTTATCATCATGTGCTACCGTCTATCAAATGACAGCAAAACAAATTGCAGACTGATTGATAGGTTAGTTTGGATTTGGCAGCCATTTGAGTAAGACGTGTGTCGTGATTTTCGCTAAGATGGAAAAAAAACAGTATCATTCTGTAATTTGCTCTTTGTTTTTGGATGGGAAAAATGCGAGGAGATAAAAGCAAAGTTGGATGCTATTTATGGTGACACTTCACCATCTATGACCACAATTAGATATTAAAAAAAGAATACAAATCGTGGTTAAAACTTATCTTTTACTGAATTCGTTTAAAAGTGAACAAACAGTAATCTGGCTTCAAAGAAATAATGTGAACGCACGGTGCCCATCTGCAAAAAATAGGAAGAAACAGAGCAAGTGTGAGCCTGGTGGCCTCCTTATACAGTTCAAGGGTATTGATGCAACTTATAATGAAAAGGAAAGCTCGCCTCTGTGGGCTGCACATCTTGATATGTAAAAGGTTAATATCTACACTCAGGTTTCCGGATATTCCTCGGTGGAGGTGCCACAAACAAAGGGTCAATAAGGTGATTGCGGGCACCCTATGTCCATGTAGAGTGTAGAAAAAGATTAGATTAGACAATTAGATATTAGTTCAACGAATTTAAACGTGGGCGAACATCCATTTTTGATGAGGAGTGACCAGGACGCCTGACAGACATGGTTACCAAGGAAATTATTCAAAGTTTACGACATGATACTCGTTGATCAACGAACGAAAGTGCACAAAGTTGCAGAGGCCGTAGGTGTGTCGACTGGAACGACAATTAATATTTTACATGCCAAATTGTCGGCCTGATGCGATTGCTCACAGTGGACAACAAGCGGATGTGACTGTCAACTTCGAAGTAGTCTTTGGAGCAATTACAGCGAGATCCGAAGGAGTTTTTGAGTTGTCACCATTAACGAAACCTGGATTCATCATTACACAACAAAAACTAAGCAACAATTAAAACAATGAATTTCTCCTGGTGAATCTGCTCCAAAGAAGACGAAGACAGTCCCATCGCCCGAAAAGGTCAAGGCGACAATTTTTTGGGATGCGAACGACGTCATCCTCATGGATTTTTTTAGAAAAAGGGAGAACAATCAATGGACAATATGACAGTGAGTTATTGAACCGTTTCGACAAAAAATTAAAGGAGACATGGCCACATATTCATTCGATTTGGCTCCCTGGGACTTTTTCCTGTTCCCTAACATGAAGTAAAAAATTTCGCTCAAACGAGGAAGTCATCTCCAAGACAGAGGCGTATTTTGGAGAGTTCGACAAATCCTATTTTTTTGGAGGGGTTAAAAAAATGGCAGGAATGTTGGGAGAAGTGAATATTTCTAAAAGGGGACTATGTTGAAAAAAAATAAAAAATGGTGTCTTCATTTCTAACACGGGTACTTGATGCATGTGTATATATGCTGTATATCTGTTCGTATGGGTTGTATATACTGGATGCTTGTGTATATATGCTGTATATCTGTGCATATGTGTTGTATATACTGGATGCATGCGTATATCTGTGCGTATGTGCTGTGTGTATATATTGGATGTGTATATATATATATATATGCTATATATCTGTGTCTATATAGATACTGGACGTGTATATATATTTGCTGTATATACTGGAAGCGTGTGTGTATATATGTTGTACATACTGGATGCGTGTGTATATATGCTGTATATCTGTGTGTATGTTGTATATGTTGTAAATTTGATGTGTATATACTGTATGTGTGTATAAATGTAGGAATCTGTAGACACATGTATGAGTGTAAAAATGATTGTAATTATGTAAAAACATACATGTGTTTTTAAGGGAAAGGGGTCCTCATTCAATGGTCTGCTATGGAGCCGAGCCTCTGCTGGTTACTCCCCTGATCAAAAAATGTAATTACATCAGCGACGGCATCCTTGTTGACGATGTAAGTGAAAGATATGATTGTCCCTTACTGTGTCCGAGCTCAGGTGATAGGGTCATGCCGCCACGTAAGTTCACTGTCAAGGGGCCCACTGAGGCTCTATCACCCAGGGGCCCACTGAAACCTGTAGCCGGCCCTGACTGCAATGATGTTGACCCTGGGACTTGAACCCAGGTCCCCAGTGCTGTAATGCTAACCACTAAGCCACCATGCTGCCCACTGGCAGGATCCGCTCTTCTTTTAGCCTTTGTTTTTAAGGAAAAAATTATTTCAATTATCCAAATGAGGCCCAGAGCCACTCTGGCTTATTTGCATAGATTTAAAAGTTATTTTTGTGTAAAAAAAAAAACCAGGGAATTAGAAAATAAAAGATGATCAGATCCTGCCTCAGGGACGCACACACCAGTATGTCAGTGTGCTTGGTGTACGATCCTTCATCTTGGTGGTAGATGTTATTTAACCCCTTACCGAAAACCAACATAATAATATGCTGGAGTGCTGCAAGGGGTGTATGGAGAGTGCTCATGGTCTGAGCTATTTCCATACAAACTGGGTACATATTGCAGCAAACACCCATCATTAAAACCTGCAATCACTAAAACCGATCACAGCTGTTAACTGCTTACATGGTGCTGGCGCATGTAATAGCCGGTGGTGCATCGGTACCACCATCTTGGATGTGACTGCCCTTCCCTACGACGTCTTTATAAGACTCAAGGATGTGTGATTTCTGCTGTAGGTACTGTCTTTGTTTTTAATGCACATAATCATTGAATGTAATTGGTCAAATTGGTATTGGGTCTTGACGCTCTGACTATTCCACCAGCTCTCTCTCTCTTGCCGCTGTAGTCTAGCGCCTCTTTTGCAGCAATATTTCTTTTCTTATTACTTGGATTACTAAACCCCAATAGGGATTCTTGGTTTTTTTGGTTTAAGGCAGCTGAATTAATCTGTGTCAAGGACAGTTTTTGACAGTATTCTTTGTAGACTTATAAACATCATCGCTTATTTACAGTACCCGACCAGGGCATTTGGAAAGCATATCAAGTGGAGACCAGGTGAGCACCCTAAATAGGGGTCTGGATATTCATATACACTCACCGGCCACTTTATTAGGTACACCTGTCCAACTGCTCATTAACACTTAATTTCTAATCAGCCAATCACATGGCGGCAACTCAGTGCATTTAGGCATGTAGACATGGTCAAGACAATCTCCTGCAGTTAAAACCGAAAGAAAGGTGATTTGAGTGCCTTTGAACGTGGCATGGTTGTTGGTGCCAGAAGGGCTGGTCTGAGTATTTCAGAAACTGCTGATCTACTGGGATTTTCACGCACAACCATCTCTAGGGTTTACAGAGAATGGTCCGAAAAAGAAAAAACATCCAGTGAGCGGCAGTTCTGTGGGCGGAAATGCCTTGTTGATGCCAGAGGTCAGAGGAGAATGGGCAGACTGGTTCGAGCTGATAGAAAGGCAACAGTGACTCAAATCGCCACCCGTTACAACCAAGGTAGGCAGAAGAGCATCACTGAACGCACAGTATGTCGAACTTTGAGGCAGATGGGCTACAGCAGCAGAAGACCACACCAGGTGCCACTCCTTTCAGCTAAGAACAGGAAACTGAGGCTACAATTTGCACAAGTTCATTGAAATTGGACAGTAGAAGATTGGAAAAATGTTGCCTGGTCTAATGAGTCTCGATTTCTGCTGCGACATTCGGATGGTAGGGTCAGAATTTGGCGTCAACAACATGAAAGCATGGATCCATCCTGCCTTGTATCAACGGTTCAGGCTGGTGGTGGTGGTGTACTCTTTGGGCCCCTTGGTACCAATTGAGCATCGTTGCAATGCCACAGCCTACCTGTGTATTGTTGCGGACCATGTCCATCCCTTTATGACCACAATGTACCCAACATCTGATGGCTACTTTCAGAAGGATAATGCGCCATGTCATAAAGCTGGAATCATCTCAGACTGTTTTTTTGAACATGACAATGAGTTCAATGTACTCAAATGGCCTCCACAGTCACCAGATCTCAATCCAATAGAGCATCTTTGGGATGTGGTGGAACGGGAGATTCGCATCATGGATGTGCAGCCGACAAATCTGCGACAACTGTGTGATGCCATCATGTCAATATGGACCAAAATCTCTGAGGAATGCTTCCAGCACCTTGTTGAATCTATGCCACGAAGAATTGAGGCAGGTCTGAAGGCAAAAGGGGGTCCAACCCGTTACTAGCATGGTGTACCTAATAAAGTGGCCGGTGAGTGTATTTTCTATAGAAAGTATCACCTGAGGCGCCATTCTCTGTCTGCTTTTTTTTCTCCTTGTTTTAAAGCTTTTTGAAAGAGGGGAATAATAAATAGAAACACTAAAACGAAAAAGTGCTGAGACCTGAAAGTCTGAAACACTGCCAAATGTTTTGGGATTTTTAAAGAAGGGGAGCAAAAAATGGAAATGCAAAATAGAAAAGGGAACCAGTAGGAAGGGGGTTAAAAGGCAGCTGACTATACATTCATTAATGACAAGAAGCCTAATCACATGATGTGGGATAATGAAATAGATTTCCAGCTTTGTACAGAGCTATTTTAATTGGGCAGATTTATGAAAAGTGTTGTAAGGTTAGACAGTGCAGAGTTAGACTAGACAGTCTTATGCTGCACAAGATTAATATAAGTGTCTGGTGCTGGATGATAAATCTGGTGCAGTATGTCTAGTCGTACTGTGCACCTACTATTAATTGCCTTATTTTATGCCAGAAAACTGGGACAAAATTCTGTCGGGTCAACATTATTTTTGGTGGAGGGACTTTTTTTTGTGCTAGGCATCACCCCTTTTCATAGACCCCACCACTTTGTTGAACCAGTCGTAGGAGAGCCAGAAAATTGTCTTAAAACATTTATAAATGTGGCAAAGACAGTTTTGAGTGCACATTATGACAGAAATCTGTCATAGACAGATTAATAAATCTCCCTCAATGTGTTTGCATCTCATCAACACAGTGTACGGAACTGGTTTGTCTAGGTAAAAGGCTGTTGACGTTTGTCTGGGAAGAGACTAAACTCCGTGAGGAGATTTTGGGTCTTCTAGTCAAGGTTTTGGCTGTTAGGTTTGTTGGAACGGCCATATATGTGATCCATCTCACACAGTCTAAACGTATATCTCAATTAGCAGGTATTACCAAGAATATAAGCTATTCTCTTTTGATCACAGTAACAACTGTCCTTGAGGGAAAATACAAGGTTACCATCCCTAAGGCAAGTAAGAGCTTATACATAGATAAACTTTCAGGTGCAACATGTTTTAAAAGATGAAGGGGTTAAAAAATAACAAACTGTACCGGGACACAACAAAATTGTTGGTTAGCATTTTGTATTTGGTGACAAGTCTTTTTTAAGGGGTTCAAGTACTGCATACAGTTCCAAGATCCAGAATTATCTGTAAAAATAAACTTATCAGTTATCATCTGATTAACTATCTCAATGGATCTTATTTTTTATTCTTAAAAGTTAGATGGAAACCCCTTTAATTTATCACAGAACACTTACAAGAATATGTAATGAAAAACAACCCAGACTGATTTGCGGTAATGGATTCATTTAATTCCAAGTTCCTTAAAACCATAATGATTGATTGTAGTCCTTTGCCTAAGACATAATTCATCATGACCACTCTAATTGCTTACTTGAGTTTTACCCGCTCTTATATTAATCAGGACTTCATTTGCATTATATAACCTGAAAAGTAATGCATTTAAGTCAGACCACTGGCAGGGGTTGAATGGTTTCTGCTTGCATCAGTTGAATTTGGCATATGTTCCAAAAGAATCCTGTAGTTTATAAAGGAAAAGTCTGTTGTATAATGAAATTTTTATTTTTTATTTAAAAAAAGTATGACTGGGATTTCTTAAACCTGGTACAATGGAAACCTGCAGTTGAAAAATAAATCAAATAAGTAGCTATAGGCAAAGCACTCTTAATAAATAAAGGCAATAGATTATCATTTTTGAGATTATAATGTACAAGAGGGGCATCTCCTATTTATTGATCTGATTGGAGGGAGTCAAAAAACAGGTTTCCCCATTGATCAACTGTCCAAGGCTAAATTCACACTAACATGTGCCCGCCATACCATAGCATAGCAGGCACACGGCAGCTCCAGGGAGAGGAGGAGTGGAATGAGCAGACTTTTCCACTCTGCCCCTCTCCATAGAGAAACATGGGGCATAGCGCCGTATTACGGGGAAAGATAGGACATGTCCTATCTTTCTCCCGGGTACGGAAAGGTGCCATGCACCAATTGACGTCTGTGGGGGACGTATATACACAGTATATACGTCCCCCATACGACAGTGTGAATGTAGCATAAGACTGAGAAGGTTTCCACACTTGCAACTTATGACCTAAAGCGGACCTGTCATTATGAAGCATGTTCAGGAAGCATAACATGGTGACTCTACTATAAACCCATTCTGATATAAAACACAAAAATATTGTGTTGCTCAATTAATACATAAAAATACAGCAATCTTTTGTTTAAATCTGCTGTATTTATAAGTGAACCATTTTCCTACCTTCTAACCCATTTAGCAGTGGTTATTGGCTCCATACACACAGACATATAGTAGTGCTTAGGCTACTGGTAAGAAAAGTGGGTCGTGTCAAAAAGTCCTTTCCTCACAGGAGTGGGCCACAGGTGAATCCATCAATGGGTCTCTAAGTTTGGGGGCCCATAGACCCTCATGACTTGTGCACAGCCATCACAGTATAAATGTTATTCAACATACAGAATTTCATCCATTCTATAATAATATGGATAGATTACCTAGAAAACTCCCCAGTTTATTTTTAGACACTGTAGATGCATTGAGATTACACATTTGATTACTGAGATGACATATTTATTTCAGAAGAGAGCAGAGCTGTTCTAGTTGCCCATGGCATCCAATCAGAGCTCAGCTTTAATTTTTAAACAGCTGTGGTAAATGAAAACTGAGCTCCGATTGGTTGCCATGGGCAACTAGGATATTTTTCTCATAAATCTGACACATCTGATACATCTTCCCATGTAATGTCTAGCCATCCAGTACCCATGGGCTTTCTCCATGCTACAGTGCCCAATCACACTGTACTAACTTTTTACTTCCTGAGGCCTGCTACTATGTAGGCATGTATTCCTTACTTACAGAGCTAGAGGGGCATATTTTGCTAGCATATTATTGCTAGCTTTTGCAATTATTTGCCCCAATCCACCACCTTTACGCCAGTGGGGGGCGCGGCCATTAAGAGGGGGCGCGGCCGGCAGAACGGAGGGCCAGCGAACTCGCTGCTGCCGGCGACTTTTCATATGTCGCCCCGTCTGGCGTAGGATAAACGCTGCGCAGCCAGCTGCCCCAATACATCAAGAGGCTTCCGCCTCAATCGGGCTGCGAACATGCAGCGGCGGGGCTATCATACGCTGGTGCACGAGCGCCAGTGTATGATAAATATGCCCCAGAGTGTCTAAGTTAAAGATCAGTCAGCAGGTTATTGACACAGCTTCTAGGACCCTAGGGCTTCTAGGATTCAACTGCTGGACTTTAGGCACTCCAGTCCAACACTGCATGGGGTGATAGAAGTATAGAGATAGTTGAAGTGGGCAAAAAAGAGGAGACTTACATTTTGCCTGTCCCATTTGCTTTATTCATATCAGTGATGCTTAGTATTTTTTATATTGACCAATATGATCTCCGCTAATTTGTGTAGGGTATCGTAGACCAAAAAAGCAGCTAATGTCCACCCACCACCTCAGGGAGAACATAGAGAACGTGAAAGAGTCTGCAGATTCTACAGGTAATATAATGATCATGAATACTGCACACACACACTGTACTATTTATTTATGCAATGCTTGCTTAAAGGGTAGTAATTCTGCTGGAAAAACTGCTTTTAGAATATGATTAGATATTTTTGGATGGTTTGAGGTTTTTATCTGCATGGCTTAGGCACAAAGCCATCTTGTATCAGGACCATGGACAGAGATTTTAAGTAGTAGTTTTAATTTTGTAAGGTGTAGTACTTTAACTAGAACATTTCATTCCTAAAGTACAATTGCACCCACATTATATAAGTAATCTTCATGCTCAACAATTATATATATATGTATATATAGTACTTGTATTGATCAATACAAGTATCATTTATTTGCACTGAACAACTAATTTGTTTTTAAAACCAGCAATTCATGATTGGGCCAAAGGTTGCATAAATTGTTCACTTGAAATATTATGAAGAAAATTAAATGCAATACTAGATACAAAAACAAAATTAAAAAAAAAGGTAAATACATCTTAAAATCTTTACGGCTCAAGTAAGCATAAAATTCTACTTACCTACTGTACTTTTAATCAATGGTGCTGGATCTTAATAATTAAAATCTTAATTAATTTTTTTTTTTACATCAATAGATATTTTCACATTGAAAGGTTGATTTAAATTCTTCTGGATTATCTGATGAAATCCATTTAGCAAACCCACTATCATAATCCTACTTTGGGTGAGGAATTTAAGTGTGTGTCTGAGTCTGTAAAAAGAAGAGTGAAGAAATCAGGCGATATATGTGTGTGTAAGTCTGCTATAGGAAACTGAACTTCGCGTTTACAATCACCAAATTTTGCATAGCCGCTCTCTGTGCCTCAGGGAACGTCATAGACTAGGTTTTGAGCCGAAATTTTTACACCGTGCTTTCCAAAATACACTTATTAAACACCATATACAGAAGCCATTGCCTGCTGCTGCTGTAGCAGTTAGAAGCTGAGCCATGATTGGTTGCTATTCTACCACAGGTCATTAAGCTATGAACTTTGATAGGTTACTATAGGCAATAAGTATAAGACAGCTTATGTGTGAGGTAAGATGGATAGTGATACAGAGATAAGAGATTTATCGGAAATGTCTGAGGTAAAACTGTTCCAGTTGCCCATCAGAGATCAGCTGTAATTTTCTAAACAGCTGTGAAAAAATTAAACTTGCGCTCTGACTAGTTGCCATAGGCAACTAGAGCAGTTCTGCTCTGACACTTATGATAAATCTCCCCTTAGACAAAGTGACAGTCAGAAACAGTCACATTTAGAGACAGTCGGAGACAGAGAAAACCAGAGACAGTCAGTCAGAGACAGACAGTTGGAGACAAAGTCAGTCACTAGAAAGAGACA
The DNA here is from genome assembly GCF_040894005.1 of Engystomops pustulosus. NCBI lineage: Eukaryota > Metazoa > Chordata > Amphibia > Anura > Leptodactylidae > Engystomops > Engystomops pustulosus. The sequence goes on along the minus strand of NC_092411.1, from coordinate 155,778,802 downwards.
GACAGCTGGAGACAAAGACAGTCACTAGAAAGAGACAGTTAAAGACAGTCACTGAAAGAGACGGTCAGAGACAGTCACTGAAAGCGAAGGTCAGAGACACTCACTGAGACAGTCAGAGACACTCACTGAGACGGTCAGAGACACTCACTGAAAGAGACGGTCAGAGAAAGTCACTGAGAGAGATGGTCAGAGACACTCACTGAAAGAGAGGTCAGAGACGGTCAGAGAGAGAGAAGGTCAGAGACAGCCAGTGACAGAAACAGTCAAAGACAGTTGAAGACAGTCAGTCAGAGACAGAGAGACACGGAGAGTCAGAGAGAGAGAGAGAGAGAGAGACGGAGTGATAGATACATATAAAATATTTTTTGTTAACCCATTCTATTTTGTTATAGTTAAGAGCAGTTATGCCGGGATCTACAGCTAGTGCTCCATATAATAGCAAGGGTAACTAGAAATGCTTTGGCCAAATAGCAAACTTTTAGCTATAGGCCCCCGTTCCAAACTGTACATTGTAGTCCATAAATCCACTAAAAGATATGGTCAAAGACAGAAATAGTCAGAAACAGTCATTGAAAAAGATGGTCAGAGACAGAGACAGTCAGTGACAGAAACAGTCAAAGACAGTTGGAGACAGTCAGTCAGAGTCTTATAGCGACACTGGTACAATTGATCCAGTGGCCCTGACACTTGCCTGGGTTGGCCGGGTGCTGGCACTGGGCCTGTCTGTAAGTACAATTTATATATAAGGAGCACTGGACTATAAGGCGCACCTTTGATTTCTGAGAAAATCAAAACATTTTTGTGCACTTTATAGTCCGAAAAATATGGTAGTAACCCTGGTACTAGTACTGTATCTGCAGCAATATTGGTTCCTGTGCTATTTTTATGTAATAGGCACTGGCAACTTATCGATTGGAAACATAAGATGGAAATTAATGTTCTGGGAGTGGGGGGGGGGTCTACAAAATCAGCTTGTCAAATGCTTTGAAATTCTTAGTGAAAGCCATGTTTGGATCTAGTATAATATGGACTGAAATGGAAAATTAAAGCACACCTTAAATTAAAACTGGATTACATTAGTAAACTAAAATAAACCAGATACTTACAGTATCTTCATTTGATAAAAAACAGGAAAAATTATGAACATAAGAGACCATAGAGTGAAAAATGGTGGGGGATATGAATGCTGAAATACATGCATTCCGAAATAAGTTGTTTATTAAGTGGGATAAATCTGTGTGTTCATATGTGTGCGTATGAAATGCATGTAATCCACCATCTGATAATCTAGAAACTCTAATTGTTTAGCACTTATTTTCCCCTGATAAAAACATAAAGTCATAGTAGTAAATGTTGCCAACTTTCTATTTTGGTTCATCGGCCTCTATAAGAGTTTTTATACCTTATCTAAGACTGTCCAATATTTATGAATATCTGCCATGCATTTATTGCGTCTCATTAAAGATTTAACTGTGTATAGCTATACTTGTGTTTTCCTGACATTTATTCAGGTATAATTTATTTAATTGACTAAGATACTTTCAACTACTTCCAGAAAATAGATTGGTATAGATACATTATATAACTAAATTGTACAATAAGTGATTTTGAATTTGTGTGTACCGGCAGTTACATACAAGATAGGTTCTGTTCTTAAGTTGAATTTGTATGTAAGTCAGAACTGTATATTTTACAATTGTAGCCCCAACCAAATTTATTTTGGTCTCTGTGACAATTGGATTTTAAAAATGTTGAGTTGTCATAAGAAGCAGGATTAACAATAAAGCTCAATTGCAGACACCTATGATAACTGATACAGATGATCATTGTAGCCTAAGGCTAAGTACAGTAACTTACCAACATCCAGAGGTCCGTTTGTAAGTAGGGGTGGTCTGTAAGTTGAGTGTTCTTAAATAGGGGACCATCTGTACTGTCTTGGACAACTTAAATACCTTAGGAAAAAGTGTAAGTGGACATTGAGTCAATTTTAATTTTTCAGAGATGTTTGCTATATTGTAGAAATGCTGCAGATATAATTTCTTGATGTCAGTACAATGACAAAGCACACACACACATGTAGAGCAGCCACTCCATCACCCACTAGAGCAGCATCAACCCCTCCTTCTCTCTCCCAGAGTCCTTTGCACTATACACATGACGTCAGAGCAGTTCTGACATTGTACAGCACTGCTTCTCTGTGCATCTCTCCGACTAAGCATCTGCTGCTGGATCCTATATAAACCCTGCAGGATGGGAGCCCCTGAGCACTGGAGCTGTGACCTCAGTCTTCTTCTGTCGCTCATAGTTATAGTGTCTGCTGTCAGTGCAGGGGACCCTTTTGATGCTCAACTAGGAGATATCTCCTCCTGCAGCCAGCAGTGTCAGCTCACCTTCAAGCTTAAAAGCTTCTCTCAAGTAAGTGCCAGGATACATCCTTCCTATCTAGCTAAATATCTCATGTGTTTATGATATAACTGTCCTTGATCAATTATATAGCAAGAAAAAGATTATAATATGCATAGATATTTGTTAAGACTGCTGCCCCAATTTAGAATTAAACTACTGCTATTCATTGACTCTACATCTTCCTACTATGAGGTGCGATTTAACCATATACAATTCTGCTTATAAATAAGATGGTGGTGGATTGAGCAGGTGGCTATGGTTGGTGCGCTGCCGTTAACTACGTCTTTACATTATAGGTTACCTGCCATTTCTGATTCTTCATCTTCTGAAATTTCCAGAAGAGGAAGTGTTGGGTGTTCAATTGCCCATTTCTTATGTGAACATCACATCAGCTATGTAACAGTACTGAAGGGTGTTGTGTATCTTTATACTGATAGGAAAGATATACATGGTTACTATTTATGGGAATCACCATATAACAAAATAGAAAAACAAGAAGCTCGGAGACTAAATGGGTTGTGCTTCCAATGAATAGTTACATAATGGTTACATATTGTTGGAATGAGATATCATTGAAATACATAGAGTTTAGGATAAACATTACCCTTTATAGGATGTGTTGATGACAAGCTCTGCAAGAAAGCCATTGATGTGGCTGCATTGCTTGCAGTCATTATGCATTCAGCAAAGCTTGTACATGATTGTGGTGCTTATGACTAGCCTCGGCCATAATAACCTGGTGTTTCCACAGCTATTTGTAGTCTGATTGTAATGCTGGTTACTCAATATGTCTTGGGTTGCTTACAGTAAAAGGGTGTAATAATATATTGGTAGGTAACTGCTGCTAAAATGCCACCAGATATTCATGTAGTGAATAAAATGCATTTTAAATCCTTTTATAATGTCCGTGTTTGTGTCTTATTCCGTATTGGCCATTATGGGTAATTGATTATGTAATTTCTGAGCTTTTAATACAGGTGTATAACATATCCAGATTTGCAAATTGACAGATTTGCTCTTTTTGACAAAAACACAAAGGCCAACATTTACTAAGGCCCTTGCACCAGTTTTATGTCAGACTTTGCATGTTCTTTCTTGTGCAAACTGCTTGCACATGTATTTAAGAAGTTTCCACGCCACATATGTGTCGCAAACGACTCATTGGTGTTGCGGCTGCACTATACCCGACGCAACTGTGACACATAAAGGGGTGTTCTGGTGTACATTCGGACCAAGAAACACATTTATCATGCTGTGTCCGAGGGAAGTGTGTCACACGGCCCATGTTAAAGGTGCACCAAAAAAAAAGTGCACTCTGTCGGAGCAGTGCAGGGTGCACCAAATTCTTGATGAACGGGCACCACAAATCATGAATCGTGCGCACTCTGCATACTTCACAGTGCAGCTTGCACTGTTTTTCATAAATGTGGGCCATAATGCACAAAAGATTTGTTTGAATTTATTGAAACTTTATATGTTTGAATGTTATGATATATGAAAGTAATTACAATATTAGATCAAAAACTATAGGTACTATAGCTACAAGTACTCTGTTGTGTCTGGATACAAGATGAGATATAGTTATAAATGGAGTCATACATGTTCCACGGATTATCCTGTGGCACATTTGCTCACAGATAATGCAGTTGGGCCTGTAGATCCTTGCCACCTTGTTGCCACTGTTGGTATCCCAACTCTTCTCATACATACTCTCTTATGGTGACCAGTAGGCCAAAGTGTCTCAACCTTATATAGACGTTCCTAAGAAACACTGCATTATTCTGCTGAACAATACGTGGTGAGATACCTGCCATAAGAGGCACTGCTTGTTACCACATGATATCCTTCACCTCTTGCTGAGCTGTTATCGTCCCTCATATCATTATTATGATATATCGTTTGCTCCACAGATCAACAGCAGGGTTGAAATTCTCAACATGAGGCCTATTTTAGTGACAAGCACAACCATAAGGGGATCCAACCAATTACTGTTATTGCTCCAATTAGTGTAAAAAGACATAGAAGGAAACTCTGAAACAACTCTTTATTTAAAACAGGGGCAGACATATAATTTGGGGTTTCCGTAGGGAAATCCACTGTTACTATAAAGGAACTTTCTACTTTCTCTAATATTTTTTTATTGTTATGTATATAGAGAATGAACTGAACCCTGAGAAGAGAAACTGTTGTCCAGCAGTATCAAATGTGGATGAAACTCTCCGCATGTTCTTTTAGGTGCAAACTGCTTGCACATGTATTTAAGAAAGGCCCTCTCCATATTTGTGTTGCACTATGCTTCATCAAAAACAAATTCCTGCATTGAAATGTGCGGACCGTGCGCCAGATTTAACATGCAAAGGCCGACAGAAATGTGTCGGACACCCTATGTTAAAGGTACACAAAAAAGAGGTACACACAAAAAAAGGTACACACAAAAGTTGCAATTGCGTCCTATGCACTACACACAGACAAACTGCACATCGTGCAGTTTGCACTGTTCTTAGTAAATGTGCCCCATTGTTTGTTTGCAATTTATCACTATTGAGTTGAAAAAAACTGCAATGCTGCAGTAAACATAATAGAAATAATAGAATAATTAACCTCTTAACGCTCAGCGTCCGATATATCGGACGCTGAGCTCAGTGACTTAACTCTCAGCGTCCGATATATCGGACGCTGAGCCGATGCCGGTTCAGCTCAAGATTTGAGCCGAACCGACATCGGGAAACACGGGGTGCCGGCTGTGACTGATAGCCGGCACCCCAGTGTAACACCCGCGATCGGAGTTGTCTCTGATCGCGGGTGATTAACCCGTTAAATGCATCTAACATGCATCTGGGGGGTCTTTCCCCCACGATCGGCACGATCATTGCTACGGTATCACTGGGGTCCGATCTGGACCCCAGTGTTACCTGCAGGAACTGCCGGTAAGATGGCGTCTATGACGTCATCTTACTGGCAGAGTGCCACCCTATGCAAGTGCATAGGCTGACACTGATAATGCCCTGCAATACATAAGTATTGCAGGGTATTATTATGAACAAGCAATCAGATTATTGCTTGTTCATTTCCCATGGTGGAAAAAGTGAAAAAGTAAAAAAAAAAATTATTCAATAAAATAAAGTAATAAATCACCAAAAATGCCCAAAAGCCCCAAAACATATAAAGATACATATAACTGAAAAAAAAAGTCTAAATCATAACACAAACCCCACATATATAGTATCACCACGTCCGTAACAACCCGTAGAATAAAAATAAATAATTATTGAACCCGCACGATGAACGCCGTAAAAGAAAACTGTTATAAACCCTCCAAAAATTATGATTTTTACCTATTCAATCCCACAAAAAATGCTATAAAAAGTTATCAAAAAAACATATGTACTCTAGAATGATACAGGTGCAAAGTACAACGTGTCCCGCAAAAAACAAGCCATCAACCAGCTCCGTAGCCAAAAACGTAACAAAGTTATGCCACTTGGAAGATGGCAATACAAAAATGATAGATTTTTCCCCACAATAGGGTTTTATTTTACAAATTTAGTAAAACGCAAGAAAATATATTCGTGTCTGGTATCCCCGTTATCGTATCGACCCGTAGAATGAAGATAATATGATTATTAGTCTATACGGTGAACACCACAAAAAAAAAAAACCAGTAGAGAATTGATGCTTTTCTACTCCTGCTCTCAAAAAGAAGTTCCTAAATTTTCAACAATAGGTGATACCAACCCCAAAATGGTAACATTGGAAAAAGCATCTCATCCCGCAAAAAAAATGGCATCACATGGCCCTAATAGCGCAAAAGCGAAAATTTTACAGCCTTCAAAAGAGGCCAATGAGGAAAGTAAAATCCTGGCAGCTGTAGGGTGCTCCTTCCCTTCTGCGCCTCACTGTGTGCCCATAAAACAAGTCATGGCCACATGTGGGGGGTCTCTGTACTCGGGAGAAATTGTAGAACAAATTGTATGGTGGGTTTTGTATTTTTATCTTTTGGAAATGTGTACATTTTAGGGCTAAATGAACGTATAACCGGCACAATTTGACTATTCTAAATTTCGCCTCCATTTTGATGTAATTACTATGAAGATCTCAAGGGGTTAACAATCATCGTAAAATCTGTTTCTGATAGTTTGAGGGGTGCAGATTTGAAATTGGGTTGATTATATAGGGGGGTTTTGATGCTAAATATGTAAATTTTCATTCAAAACTGTATTTATCCCCAAAATAGTCAATTCTGAAAATCCGGAAAATCGCTATTCGATTTGTAAGCCGCGTGACATCAAAATAAATTATCCAGACATTTCAAAAATGGTGAAAATGTAAAGTAGACAAATGGGAAATGTTATTCAGCAATTTATTTAGGTGGTACATCTATCTGCCTGAAAACGCAATGATTTCAAATTTCAAAAATGGCAAATTTTTCTGAAAATTCATCATATTTTCTTTTTTTTTGTAAATAAACGCAAAACTTATCAGCCAAAATTTACCACTAAAATGAAGTACAACATGTGGGTAAAAAACAATCTCAGAATCGTTTTGATAAGTAACAGTGCTCAAAAGTTATAACCATATAAAGCGACGCATGTCAGAATCCAAAAAATGGGACTGAGCCTTAAGCTGTAAAATGGCTGCGTCCTTAAGGGGTTAATAAATGCAGTATTTAAAGGAACCTGTCAGAATGAAAAGTGCATTGGTAGTAGTAATTGTCACTTCATAAGGAGCTACAGATGTGTAAATAGGATACCACTCCTTCTTAGTATTGAATAAATGACTTTGCACTCCGATTATTGTATGGATTTATACTTTTATTTTCCTCAGTCGCAGATTGCTGGGGAAAAAAGGGTCAGTATACATGTATAAGGCAGAAGACTGCACGGCATCAAAAGCAAGGTGGTATATACCACTAATTAAAAATGCGCCTTTTCTATTATCAGTATACACCTAAGTTCAGACGAATGTTATAGAGCAGGAAAGCTGAGCAAGTTTTATATATGCAGGCAGCATGTTGTAGCACGTGATATTACTTTGAGCAGTAGATTACCTTTTATATCTATATAGGTTTGACTGCACCTCTGAATTTTCTCTTGGTTATAAGCTCTTATTTAGTAATTTTTTTTACCTACAACATAGCTTTTACTTAAATGTTTTCTTTCATTGCACAATAAAGCCAATATATATGGGTTCTCGCTTTTTTTAGTTTTAGTGTTGATTCTATTAGTAAATTACAGCCTTGTGCTTTTCCTCAGTCAGTTAGAAATGGCTGTTGCCATCGAAAAAGATACATTAAAAAAAGCAAAATGAATCTTTTCCTAGTAAAACTACATATCAATCTATGGAGCTCCTCTTGGTGTATAGAATTCTACCTGCGGATTACATTTTCATGGAAGCTGGTTCCCTTCAATGTGTGCATTTCCAAATTCTTACATTTTTTGTAATGCTGATGCCAAGCCTGCTTGATGGGGGTTAGTTAGGTTAGAAGTGGCAGTCTAAATAAAATCTAAGTTTACACTGGATAAATATTTGACAAAACTGGTAAAACTGCTCATGTCTGAAAATAAATCACCAATGACTGGAGGCATGTAAACACATGGACAGCTAAACCAGAAATCCAGGCTGGACATCAAATTATGCTCCTGCTGCCTTGCATTTATTAAGGTTTCATCTGTAGTGTGTCCCCACCAGACCAAATGTATCATAAATTTTTATTTTCTTTTAAATGCTCAAAGGGGTTTCCCCACGAAGCAAGTTAGGCCCTACCCTTGGGATAGGGCCTAACTTCCTTCATGGAAAAACTCATTTAAATATACTTTTGGGAAACTCTAGTTGGTTCTTCAAAATCTGGATGTCCTAATATAACTATTACTTGAAATTTCATGTGATGTTAATATGGCCTGTTGGAGATTAATGGATTTAATACAGGGACTTGTTGCCTGCTGCATCAGATGATGTACATGGTATAATCTATACAAAAACAGAACATAGAACAATATAGGTGCATTTTATTGCCATTAGTTTCCTTTAGATTAAGTGCTAATAACACTGATTATTGAGGTTTTGTTTAATAAACAGTAAAGGTAATTAACATTTTGTAAGGAACAAGCAGGCTCTTGACCAAGTGTTTGTTTGTACATATGTAAGTAGTAGTTCTGAAGCACTTCTTCACTCAATTTGATAGCTTTACGACTTTCTTTATAAACCCTAGGGCCAAGTTAAAGCTCAGACAAAGGCCCAAAAGTATAGCAGGGGCAAATCTTTATGTTTACTATTTGGTGGGTCAGCTCAAATACATTAGATTCTGTGTCCTTACAGATCATCTGAGATCATTACTAGAGATGGGAAAATCAATTCTAATGAAGTGGAATTTCGTTCAGGAAAATTTTGATTTGGCACAAATCAGAAGTATACAGTGATTTGTGGGACCAAAGTTTTTTTTTCCCCTTTATTAGCAAAATGGCCATGAGCACAAAATGTTACATGGGGCAGAGAACTCTGGGAAGAAGAAAGGAACACCCTCAATTACATGTGCAGACATGAAAGCCAATCAGCGACCGGCAGGCTTATGTGATGTCACAGCCCTATGGAAACAAAGGGCCATTTGAAATCCCGTCATTTCACACTACACTGTTGTCTCTAGCGTCTAGCTGCTTGCATTCAGTAGTTGAGGGAGTGATTTTTGCTCAAAGTCCAGGGTATCAGTTTTTGTGGTTCTGTATTCCCCAAATTTTAATTCTTTTTGTTGCTAAAGTAGACATCAAGAGATCTGTGTCAAATCCACATAGCTGATGGAGTGATTTTTGCACAAAGTCCAGGGTGTCAGTTTTTGGGATTCTGTAGTCCCACATAGTGGATTTGACACAAAGTGGATTTGACTTAGTGCCAAATCCACTCTGTCATTGTGCCACACTGTTGCCTACTATGTTGCTGCCACTCCAGAATTTGACATTGTGCCACTCTCTGGCCTCATGCAGCCGCTACTGCTGCCGCCCACCTACACACACTGTAATTGTGCCACTCTCTGACCTCCTGCTGCTGCCACCACCTCCACACTTTGCCATTGTGCCACTCTGTGGCCTATCATGTTGCTGCTACCTCCATAATTTGTCATTGTGCCACTCTCTGACCTCCTACTGCTGCTGCCCCCACCACCACACTCTGTCATTGTGCACACTGTGGCCTACCATGTTGCTGCCACCTCCATAATTTGTCATTGTGCCACTCTGCGGCGTACCCATGCTGCTGCCAACTGACCGCTGTCTCCCTGGAACACCTTGTGATTTTCATAAAGCTGTTTTCACCCTCCACCACTTTATGATGTTGCCACTATGTTTGGTTTTCCCCTTCATTTCATCTGTCAGAAGGATGAACAGCTTCAGGATTGATAGCCAAAAGCAGGAGTGGATACAGAACACAGAGGACATGGAAATATCCCATTTACTGGTCATCTCTGTTTTGGATCAACTCCTGTTTGTTTTTGGCTTAAGCAATACTGATGATGGATTACTGACCGATTGAAAGCGGACACTGACAGATGAAAAGAATGGCAAAATGATCAGTGACGTTAATGCAAAATTTCTGCCAACACCCTCTTTTCTTTTGGGAGTGTTTCTACATGTATTAGCGTTTAACAGAACAGGTTCTGTCGTAATCTATGGAATCATCTGGTGTCAGTGTAAAAAGAGTGCACTCTTTGATGTTATAGTGGGATCTCAGTCCTTTCTAGCTGTTTTTACAGCCTGGCAGCTGTAGATGCAAGAGGACAGAGGGGATATGGAGCCGTGCATGAGGCTGTATACAGACACTCTTTAACTTAACTTCCTATATCTTATAAATGTCTTCATATAATTGCAGTCTGCAAGTGGTACCAAGTTGTTATTGTTTCATTTGTCCTACTCTGTTAGGTACAGAAATAATGAGACAATTGTACTGTTCCATACCATTGTTTATTGTAATGCTTGTAGTATACTTTCAATAAAGCATGTTTAAAAAAACAAACAAGCGAGCTAATATCCCTAGTAAAGGGATCTCTCCTATAAAGATTTAAAGGGGTATTCCGGGAATCATCCCAGTGATGATATAGCAGATACCATAGTAAAGATGTGTAACTACTATACACGGCATCACTGAGATGACGCCTTACCACAACACTGCCCAGGCAGGTGCAGGACATGTGATGTGGACATGTGACCAGCAGCCATCTTCTGTCCTGTGTCTGCTCCACACGGAGGAAATAAAAGGACTGATTAAAGGGCCAGTAGCATTTTAATTCTTCCCTACAGTATAGGTCAGTAGCATTTTTCTGCTTAGGGGAGCAGAATTTTAAATAACAACTAATTACATATTTGCTTATATTTTACTGACTCATTTGTATATGAATTATGCTGATTCCTGGAATACCCCTTTAAAGAAGAGTAAACAATCATCATAGTAATAAAAAAAAATAAACCATTAGCTTATAGAATAGGTTGTTAAGAAAAAGTACTATAATACCCCTAAGAATTTGGGAAAGTGATTTCCACTCAGCATTCCAATTCTATTCTAGTTAATGTAATATATAACCAGCAGCTGCATGTAACTGATGCAACAATAGCCTACACAATGACTAAGGCATAACAGCCAAAACGTGTCGATCTAGTGCACGATTTGTTCACACTTGTGGATGCAAGGGTTTTAAGAGATAAACGTGGAAGATTTGCATTGTATCTGGATTGCTGGATCTTTTCTTTTTTCACCATTAGACTACACAATGTTATTTCTCATAAAGCTTCTACATATTTAAAAGTGATGTAAGGAGTTTTTCACCATTCATGTCATTATATGGATATTTTGAACACATATACAGTATTTTCACTTAGGTGTGTTCTCACTTTTGTTACTCACTGTGTGTTGAGTCATTTGAGGGTACATTGTTAGTGCACAGTTATACAAGCTTTACACTAAATACTTTACATTGTTTCAAAGTGTCATATGTTCAGGTTGTCCCATGAAAAGAAAGAATTAAATATTTCCAAAAATGATGGGTGAACTCACTTTTGTGAGATACTGTAACTTTCCTCAATATATATAATATATATATATATAATAATATATATCACTGTAGTCTAGTAGAACAAGTATAGAATCCTGACCACACATGGGGGTCATACTTAAAGGAAACCTACCACTTGTAGGGTGAGCTGGTGCCGGAGCTTATTTTCGTTAGTGTTTTAAACCGCGGTATCGCGGTTTAAAACACTTTTTAAACTTTATAGCCGGCGCAGGCAGGTACGCGCTCGGCGCTTACCATGCGCGCGGCTCTCATTCACTTCCTATGTAGCCGCGCGCACGGTAAGCGCCTAGCGCATACCTGCCTGCGCCGGCTATAAAGTTTAAAAAGTGTTTTAAACCGCGATACCGCGGTTTAAAACACTAACGAAAATAAGCTCCGGCACCAGCTCACCCTGAGCTGCTGCCCGGTATTTCCATCAGAAACCTGCCACTACAAGTGGTAGGTTTCCTTTAAGGTATGTATTTGTAATGGAGTTTTCAATGGATGTTCAAATATGCCAGGAATGAGCTGTGGTACAAAGTCATTGTATGACATTGCAGAAAAAAGGTTTTTTTTATGAATCTCACCTATTTTTACTTTTCACAACCTTTTGTTTGTAGCACATTCAATAATGGCTTGTTGGAAGCTATAAAAGTATTTATGGAAACTAGGACATGAACTTTAATTTGATTCCTTTTTTTATTTTTTTTTTTATTTAACAACCTCTGAAAAACCTCATCTTTCAACATGAAGATTAAAAACAGACTCCCTGCTGTGTGGTCAAGTAGAGTAATGAGTGTGAGCAGCAGGATAAGCTATTTGAAAACTCTTCTCTAGGCTTTAGGCCAGCTGAGATAAACGTGTTATAGATAACAAAAAAGGTAATGCCTGGGTAAATCACTTTTCTTCTATTAATGGTTTAATTGCAAGGGATGTTGTGGCTTTACAATATCAGCAGGTATCAGTTTCCAACCAGGTATCTATTGCTTGCAGATTTTTTTCCTGTTTGCTGTTTACTTAAATGGGATGTCCAGTTTCAGCAAAAAAAATGTAATTGTATGATGAAAAGCAAGAGTGGCATGTTCCATACCACTTCTTTCAGCATTTAAGTTAACAGTGGGGCACATTTATCAAAAATAGTGCAAACTGCACCATATGCAGTGTGCCTGAGAGTGTGCAGTGTACGCCAAATTCATGAATTGTGGCACCCATTCTTCATGAATCTGGTGTGCCTTGCACTGCTTGCAACTTTTTTTGTGCTCCTTTAACATAGGGCCTGCGACACAATTCGGTCAGACACTGCATGATGTGGCGCACAGTCCGACTGTGCGCCGGAACGCCCCTTTCAGTGCAATATTAGTGTTGCGTCACAAATACATGTGCAAGCTGTTTGCACATAAAATAACAGAAAACTGCCACAGGGGCTTTAATATTATTAATACAAAATTTTTTAAACATGTGATTCCCCTTGAGAAAGGCACAGACACCGAAGCGCAGGTCTGGGGTTGGCAACCACGTTTATACAGAAAACTTTAACATGGGTATGTTATAAAGAGCATCTTTTGGCACTTTATGCATTAATTTACTGATATAGCACATGACTGCGCACAAGCACTTTATGATAATATCCACTTTGTTGCTAATACAATTTATTTGGCCGAGTGTTGCTTGTCCATGACACCCTCTACTCAGTGTGAAGTTTACATATTTAAGCAAGTATTAACTATATTCGTATATACATGAAATGTAAATTTTCACACGTGTTGTCTGCAATGGTCCGACTGTGTGCCAGAACGCCCCTTTCAGTGCAGCATTTTGTGTTGCGTTGGGTATAGTGCAGTGACAACATAAATGTGTTGCGGACACTTTTTAATACATGTGCAAGCTGTTTGCACATAAAATAACAGAAAACTGTCACAGGGGCTTTAATAAATCTGAGCTAGTATATTATTAATACAAAACTTTTTAAACATGTTGTGAGAAAATATGTAGATATTGCCTATAGGTCTGTTTAACCCCTTCACGCACTTGGACGTAATAGTACATCTCTTCAAGAAGATACTTCCCACATCGGGACGTTCTATTACATCCAGCTTCTGGCAATGGCTCTCGAATGGAGCCAGCACCAAAAGACGCGGGTGTCAACTGTATATTACAGTTGACAACATGCTCTATCACCCAGAATTGGATCGCGATTGGATCAAGCTTGACAGCGGCGTGTAATGGTCTTCCCTGTAAGGATCAGATCCCCTGTGCCACTTACCGGAGGATCCAATCATCTTCTGGGCAGCCCCAAGGTCTGACAAGTGACCGGTGGCTTCCCGATGTTCCAGGATTGACTGTAAACTGTCTGCATGTTTAACAATGAATAAGTATTGTAGAGCAGCGGTCAGACTTGAACCAGCGGTCAGAGCATCTTTGGTTCAAGTTTGTATAAAGCAAAAAAGTTAAAAAAAATAGGTTTAAAACATTAAAATAAATAAAAAGCTAAATAAATAAAATATAAGCCCCTAATGCAACACATCACCATACAAACAATTAATAAAGTATAAAAAAAAAAAATTTCATAACCCCCCCCCCCTCCACCACCAACATATTTGGTATCAGCGTGTCTGTAACAATCTGTATAATAAAACAGAATCATTACTGTAACCACACGGTAAACGCCACCAAAACAAACCCCAATAACATTTTTGGAAAAAAGATCATTGTAATTTAAACCCTTAAAAAATGCTCTAAAAGGTGATTTACTTTCTTTTCAACTCTTCTTGCAAAAAATTTGCCATTAACCAGATTCGTCAGGCGAAAAAAAAAATTATGAATTTGAAAAGATGGTGATGCCAAAATGAACAAGATTTTCTCCAAATTTGTTTTTATTCAGTAAAATTGAATAAAATACACCCCCCCCCCCCACACACACACACATATTTGGTATGTGGCGAACCCTGTAAAAAATGTAAAATAAAAAAAAAATCTGAATTTTTTTTTATTAAATACCCTTTAAAAATGGTCTAAAAAGTGATTTAAAAAATATTACTCGCTCCAAAATATAACCATTAAAAAGAACAAATGCTTCTCGCAAAAAATTAAGCGCTTATCCAAATTTTTAAGCCGAAAAAGTTATGTATTTGAAAAGAGGGTGATGCTAAAATGAACAAAGACAAAACAATCTTCCTAAAAATTGATTTTCATTTTCACCACCAACAAAAAGTGAATAACATACAGCAGTTTACCACCACATATGAGGTTTAGGCCTCTCACAGTCAACCTCTAAATACGGGGTTTGGATATTTTCCCAAAAATGTGTAAAATTTGTAAAATTGCACCCAAATTCTAAGCCTCATAACATTCTAGTAAAATAAGTTGAATCTTAAAAACTATGCCAACATAAAGCAGACATTTGGGAAATGTAAGCTATGAATTTATTTGGGTGCTATGTCTATCTGCATTGAAAGTAGAGAATTTAGAACTTTGAAAATAAAGAATTTTGCTAAATGTTTGCCAAATTATTTATTTTTCATAATTAAACACAAAAGGCTTTCTCAAGCCTACCAGGTTGGCTTGAGAAAGCGCCTGTTCGACGCGAAACGACCCGTCGCCTGTCACGGCTCTATATTTGTCCGTGTTGTCACTTTGCTTGAATAAAGGATTGAACACGTCCCGGTGAGTGCCGCTTCACTACTTTCTACAATCGTGACTGGATACATTCTGTGTGCATTTGGAGCTGAGCACCCTTAGATGTGACCCGTGGTCCATGTGGGAGGAGCAGATTTGGACAGGGATCATTCACTGCAGTAGTGCCGGTAGCTCTTTGTCTTTGTTTTCTTACATGGCATTATCGTTGCAATGTTTATGTGGGGTTTGCTTTTGCATCTCGTTTACGTTTATGCGGTTTTTGCAGTAGGTTTATGTTAACTTTTCTTTGTGTTTACGATTATGTGTGTTGCATTCATGTTTATGTGGCATTTGAGTTTACGTTGTATTTATGTCGCGTTTACACTTACGGTTATGTGGTGTACATTTAATTTGCATTTGTATTTTACATGGCGTTTGCATCTCTTTTTTGTTGTATTTGCATTTATAGGGCATTTGCTTCGTGTTCATGTGGCATCCGTATGTACATTGCATTTACGTTAACTTTGCGTTTATGTGCCGCTTGCATTGCATTTGCATTTACATCTGTGTGGCGTTTGCATTTACATGGCATTTGTCTTTACGTTTACATGTCGTTTACATTGTGTTTATATTGCACTTGCATCACGTTTGTGTTTACATTGCATGTGTGATTACAATGCATTTGCATTTACACTGTGCTCACATTTCTATTGTGTTTGCATTACATTGCAATTTGAATCATTGCATTTTTTGTAAACACAATGTAAACACAATTTTAACAGAATACCAGCGGAATTTGTGTAACCACAGCCTTAAGATGAACATAGAAAAAAGTCACAGCTCACTACTGACAGTATGAGAGAAGATTAGCATAACACACGCCTCGAGCTCCAGCCCCAGCCCCTGTTCCTCCTCTCTGACCAAACACAGATTATAATAGTCAGATCTTGGGACTGATATCTCCGCAACCCTGTGCTCCTGAATCAGTGTAGCAGCCCCTACAGAATGGTATGTCAATCTCCACATGTGTGAGGTGGTGAAAGTTCCTCTTTAACCCCTTACCGACTTATGACGTAGTATTATGTCACATGCCAGGTGTGGGTGCATGGAGAGGGCTCACGGGGCCTCACTGAGCCCACTCCATAGCCGGTAAGTCTTTGCTGCACATTACAGCAAATATTTACTGGTAACACCTGTAATCGGTGCTAGCACCAATCGTGAGTGTTTTTTTCTGACGATTGATGCCGGCGAAGCTGTCGGTGGCTTATAAAAGATGGCGGCACATGGACGCCGCCATCATGCAAGAAATCGTCGCTCCCCATGCCGAAAAGTCGAAAATGGTACTTTTTTGCCATT
Organism: Engystomops pustulosus; assembly: GCF_040894005.1. Taxonomy (NCBI): domain Eukaryota; kingdom Metazoa; phylum Chordata; class Amphibia; order Anura; family Leptodactylidae; genus Engystomops; species Engystomops pustulosus. Next base: position 155,762,394 of record NC_092411.1, on the reverse strand, counting down.
TTAAAAAATAGAAAAAATTCTAAATAAAGTGATAAAAAGGTCGTACAGTCCTAAAAATGATAACATTGAAAACGGCATCAAAAGTCTCAAAAAATTACACCACCCACAGCTCTGTACACCCAAGTATAAAAAAGTTATTAGCGCCAGAAGATGGCAAAATCCCCAAAAAAATTTTGTACAGGAGGTTTTAATTTTTGTAAATGTATGAAAACATTATAAAACCCGTACAAATTTGAAATCCCCATAATCGCACCGACCCAAAGAATAAAGTAGACATGTCATTTGGGGCGTACAGTGAAATCTGTCAAATCCAAGCCCTCAAGAATACGGCACCAATTTCACTGCATTTGGAATTTTTTTATCCCGCTTCCCAGTTTAGGCATGGAATATTAAATACCACCATTTTGAAGTATAATTTGTTAAGCAGAAAATAAGCTATAACACTGCTCTGTTATAAAGTTATAGATTTTTGAATGTAGGGAGTGAAAAATGAAAACGCAAAAAACGAAAAAGGGTTGCGGCCGGAAGGGATTAAATGGAAGTTGAACAGAATCTCTTACATTCACCTTTCGTTCTCCATAGGGATACATGGTTCCTTCCAACATGCTTCTGTTAAATATAACTGCAAAAATTACACGCGCTACAGGTTCTATTTTCGCTGTTATAGGCAACTGCACAGGAGGATGAGTAACACGTGGAGCTGCAGAGACATATATATGCATACCATTCTATATATCTGTAATAAATACTGTCCTATACACATATAAATAATCTGCTCTACTGCTCTATACAATTACCGTATTTTGCGCCTTATAAGCCGCACCGGACTATAAGGCGCATTAGTCCGATGCGCCTTATATATGTAATAATTACATATATAAGGCGCATCGGACTATAAGGCGCGGGGTCCGGGGGCGTGGCGGAGGTCCGGGGGCGTGGCGGAGACCCGACGGGACGCGACGCCTAGACGCGACGGGGAACGCGGGGAAGGTGAGCGGGGAAGGTGAGGGGGAGGTGGAGGAGGGCAGCGGACCATACTTACATAGGTCCCCGCTACCGGAGACAGCAGATCTCCAGCGGGAACTGCAGACCATGCGGCAGAAGTTGTTCATGCCGCGTGGTCTGCAGTTCCCGCTGGAGATCTCCGGTCTCCGGTAGCGGGGACCTATGTGAGTATGGTCCGCTGCCCTGTGCCCTGTGCCATAGATAGGGCGCACCGGACTATAAGGCGCACTTTGGATTTCCACGGAAATCCAAGGCTTTTAAGTGCGCCTTATAGTCCGGAAAATACGGTACATGATCATACAGACATAGAAATATACACACACATATTATCACACACGCCCATAAATAAATACAAACATACATACATATATTTACACAATTAGATGCAGAAATATGCACACACACTGGTTATATACTACATGTCCATTTAATTCACACAAACATACACAAATACAGACACAGAAACATAAATACAGACACATACATTAATCACACATACATATGCAGGAGGGAAATCCAGCTTGCAGGAATTTATACTGTGGCAGACAAAGGGTTAAACACCTGCCTCTGCTCCGACTGTTGCTGCGGTGAAAGATAGGACAAGGAGTGCAGGCTATGCAGCAGAGGCTGTGGGGGCGCCCTACTACTCGCCCCAGGCCCCACTCTAGTCTGGGCCCCCTGAACAAAACCCCACCAAACCTCCCTGATAATCCATGCTGACAATCTACGTAAGAAGTGAATCCCCGGATCCACAACTTTCTTTCTCATCATAATCTTATTGTCACCATAAAAGTTACACTTAGGCCCCTTCCATACTTGCGTTGCAGATCACGTCAGAGTTTGATCAGGGTACGATCAGGGTTTGGTCAGTGAAAAACGCGCAATCAGTTTTCAGTCAGAGTTTGTTCAGTGTCTCAGTTTTTCACGCGCGTTTTCAATGCAATTTCAATTTTTCAGTTTTTCACACGCAGAAAATGCGCGTGAAATGGACTCAGGACTGAGCTCTATCTTTTCTATGGCAATGGATGCGTGAAAAACGCATTGCACTTGCAAGTGTCTCAGAGTGTAATGCGTTTTTGATGCATCTCCATAGACTTGTATGGTGCGTTTTTTTTAACACGCGTTTGAATCTCGACATGCCCTACTTTTGCAAGTCACGCGCGTGAAAAACGCAGCACCATACAAGTCTATGGAGATGCATCAAAAACGCATTGCACTCTGAGACACTTGCAAGTGCAATGCAAGTGCAATGCGTTTTTCACGCATCAATTGCCATAGAAAACATAGAGCTCAGTCCTGAGTCCTGAAAAACGCATTGAAATTGCATTGAAATTGCAACAAAAACGCGCGTGCAAAACTGAGACACTGAACAAACTCTGACTGAAAGCTGATTGAACTCTGATGCAAAATGTGCGTTTTTCACTGACCAAAAACTGATCGCACCCTGATCAAACTCTGACATGATCTGCAACGCAAGTGTGGAAGGGGCCTTACAGGCCACGTTTTTGCCTGTCCTGTCCGTATGGTTGCTTACTGTTGATGTCACTCCCACTGGTAGGCTTCATGTAAGATGTGATGCAATTTAGATGAGACTGGGGGGTGAGTCAATTATTTTTGTAGAAGAGTCTTAAAAGGTAAGTAAGATCATTGACACATAAATAGGTGTTCACCGATAAAACAAAATTTGCAGCCATTGAATACAAATAGCATATTGCAATAATCATAAACCATAAAGTCAAAAAACATTGTCATGCCAGCAATATGATCCTGTAAAAGTGTCCTCCTATTGCTAATGTAACTTTTATGTATTGGTTTAAATAAAACTATGCTGAAAAAACAGTTGAACGTACGCAGATTTACTACTTCCATATATTAAACACTAAAACAAGTCACCAAAAACATAATGCACAACCATTTAAAAAGTTCTTTTTGTGTCAGAGTATCAATTTGGTATTGAGAATCATGATAAGAATGGATATAAAATTCCAAATCCTGGTATGGAAACAACTCCAGCATGGAGACTGGTACTGAGTGACTCCAGGACTGCTCCTGCAGTCCCAATATAGCCCTTGACGTGCCATGAAACCCTATTTTAAATCACTGTCTCCTGAGCTCCCTGGGGAGCATGTGGTGAAGATATAATTGAAAACTCTGCTAGTGTGTTTTTGTATTAGGGAAACCATCTATGTATGAGTTGTTCTTTTGAAAACTAAAATCTCACTATTCCAGTTAAATAGCTGTGTTGACATGTTGCCATTTATAAGGCATATTGTTCCGCTGCTGTATTGCAAGTATGATATATTACACTAGGCTGGTAATCTAAAGCACAAATACTGATGTTATTTTTGAACAGTCTCTTATAGAAACTTGGATGAAGGTCAAGAAAGTTTCTCAATTAACTTCTCAGATTCCCCAACATGTATGCACACTGAAGTTGGATAGGAAAATATGGATTCCTGTTCAACTTTAAGGGAACCTGCCATTTAAATTAACCCATCCAAAATAAATTCTTCATAAAAAAATATGATTATAAAACATTGCCCTTATCCCTGAATGGTTCATCTCCATGGCTGCAATGTTAAGAAATAAGTTTGTAAACATATATCCAACTCAACTGATGTGAGTCTATTAATGGAGTCCTGCATATAAAATTTTAGCTGCATTGCCCTACCTCTTTCTTCTGGAATGGACAGGTATCACTGCAAGGACATGCTGCTGTATAGAACTAGTACTTAGGGACTGTCTGCCAATATTCATCTACAGACATATGCAGCTCTGTTTCTGAGAGTTCTGTTATATCAGTGCACTTCATATTAAGTGATCAGGGTAATGTCATCTAAGATCCTTTACCCAGAGACATTAACATCTACCTCATGTATCTGTATGTATCATGTATGTATGTATGTATCTGATCACATGAATTCATGCCTCCATAGGCAGGGGGATGGGTAGAAGTCCATGGAGGCATGCTGTGTGTCATACACATACATGAGGTAGATGTTAATTGGAAATGTGTCAGCTCTAAGAACCGTCTCTTTTACGTGAGCGGCAGGAGCCAGCTCTCTGCACTGAACCGATGGCTCAATTAACGCTGCCCTTAATTGAGTAACAACACCCCATTTAACCTGATAAAATCGTGTTAAAAGTGGTGTGGAAAGTAGTTAATAGGGCTCTATTGGAACTTGTCACTAGCTATGTGAAAAATGTGGTGAAAGGTTCCCTTTCATGGAACGAAATAAAGCAGTGCAAATTGACTTGTCTCTACTCCCCTCTTATAGCACCAACTTATTGTTGCCCCAGGAAGACTCAATTATGTTTTATTTTTTGTATGATGTGATTTTGTTTCTTTGTTCCATTGTAATGGAACACATAAACTTGAGTAAATACAGTTGTTCATGCTCCCCTTGTCTTCCAACAGGATGATGTCCTTAGCGCCTGCTTCAGAGGATGCAGACTGTTTTCCATTTGCCACTTTGTGGATGTCACTGCTGACCTCAATACCACTAGAGCTGAATGTGAATCAGGTAACTTTGGATAATATTAAGGTATACAAAGGACAGATTTATCAATCTGTTTATGACAGAATTCTGTCGTAAAAGGGGGTGTGGCTTTGTTCGAAAGGGAAATATTATACAAATTTGCCAGCGTTCTGACACATTTTCTGACATAAGCAAATTCAACTAATAGGAAGTGCAACATATGACTGCAAAATGTAAAAATAAACCAGATTTATCATCCAGGCTCAATCACTTTGATAAATCAGGTACAAAATCAGCTGTGTAGTGTAACCAATGATGAGGTTTATAGGTTGCACTTGTTTGACCAGTATCTTTCTGAACCTTATCTATCTATGAAACTGCGCACTGTCCTACTTTTAAAGGAAATCTACCATTTGTTATTTGTTATCTTGTTTAATCCCTGCTCCGAGTGGTTTTGCTCAAAAAATAATTATATAATTCAGGAACCTTGGGAAAGCTGGGTTGCATGCTGGCTGCCGTTCATAAACACATTACACAGGATTACTGAACTGTCCAGACAAGGCTTAACAACCTTATACACGGTAGCTGGGGATGGTGCAGCGATTGATTACTTCTGCCTGTCAGGGACAACACAGTGATTACAGCGTTCTCTGAAGCAGGGTAAGAGCAGAAGTGCCGAGACTGGCAAATGGAGCGACAACGCTTCATTATCATAATTTTATAATAGTTTTTCAGCAAAACCACTAAATTCAGGGATAAAGAAGATACGTTTCTGCATCAGTGTCGCTACAGCATTCTCAAGGTATGTTTGGTTCATAATGCATAAAAGCAAATGGTAGATTTCTTTTAAGACACTATTGATAAATCTGCCATATTGTATTTAGAAATGCCAAATATTTCTGTTATCATTTTAGTGCCAATAATGTGCTTGAAGCTTTACAGGAAACATCCCATTTACACCATCATCACATTGTGCACCAGGCACTTAAAATTGTAAATTTTTTTGGGTCAGCTGGAGCTCCAGCTGTTAGTAGATGCTAGATTGCCAAGGAAAATGTAAAATTAAGGAAATGTGTGTATCCTAATACAGCAAAGCATTTCTGCTACTTTAGTTTCCAAGATTGTGTACTCTATGTGGCATAATATACTTGTGAAGATTAGCATACCATCCTATAGGGGCTACTACACAGATTCAGGGCCCCTATGAATTTTTTACTAGACCCAACATTTGCGAAGTCCCAGTATGTGACCATTCTGATCCTGCTTAGGGCTCCGTCACATGGCATTGTGTTCACCCAGACCAGATCCAGGCGAGCAAAGGACCGGGAGGAGGAGGTGAGAGGGGCGAATGCTCTACACCCCTCCTCCCTCCATAGGCAGACGAGTGGCCACAAATCTGCCAACGTATAGGACAAACTGGTGTTTTTTGTTTTTTTTTTTCATTTCTGATCCCCTTACACCTTAAACTGTCATCAGAAATAAGCCTAATAAATCACTACCAGTGTGTTGTTGGACAGTTTCCAGATCATGTTTATTTCATGACCAAGCTAGGTGGGATCATCCAGAAAATCAACTTTGAAGTTAGATGTAAGTTAGATGTATGAAGTCAGGGAGGTGGAAAGTTTAACAAGTCAAGCTCTCCCTGCCTCTGAACACGTCCTCCCATGTGATTGATATCATGGGCCAGACTTAAGGATATCTGATCAATGACGGCCCTGGACGCAGAACCATCAATTACAGTGAAGGGGGCATTTTAAGGCAGGGAAAGCTTGACTTCAGTGTTAAACTCTCTGCCTCCTTGACTTCATAAAACCAATTTAAATCTCATTTTAAAGTTGATTTTCTGGATGATGCCACCACATCAGGCCATGAAAGAAACATAATGTATAAGATGCTCAGTTGCTTCACAACATGCTGCTAGTGTTTTAAAAGGCCATATTCTGATTACAGGTTCCCTTTAATTTATGAAGTGTCGGAACCAAAATATTGGTGTTTTCCTAAACTCTCGACTTGTTCTATATTTTGTGAATCCAACAGTTTTCTGGCGCCTCTATTTGTGGTTAAACTGCATTTGTGTTCTCATTGCATTTACATTACATCTGCACTTGCATTGTGTTAACATTGCATTTGCGCTAACATCATATTAATATATATTGGGTCTCATGGTCAAAATGTCAATAAAACACTGACAGCCACAATACATTGTAGTACAGAAGTAAGGGATCAAGGTATCCCCAGTGTAAGTCCCCAAGTGGAACAGTAAAAAAAAAGTTAAGCAAAGTATAAATAAATAAAATAATAAAAAAAAACACCACTCATTTCCCTGTATATACTTGAATATAAAATACATAAAATAACACTCTACAAACACAAAATTGGTATGTCCATAGTGACCTCGGCCAAGAAGCTATCACATTATTATACCTATATTGTCATGGGTATAAAAAAATTGAAATAAAAAGCGAATTAAAAATTGCAATTTTAGTGCTTCCTACCTCCCAAAAATATGTAATAGAAAGCAATCAAAATGTCAGATGTACCTTACAAGGGTACCAATCTAACTGTTACCTTTTCCCGCAATAAACAAGCCCTAACAACCCTCTTTTAATTGAGGAATAAAAAAGTTATAGCTTTCAGAATATGGGCACACATATGCAAATGGGGTTTCCTTAAAAAGGACTTTGCACCAGAACGCCCCTTTCACTGCAGAATTTTGTGTCTCCTCAGGTATAGTGCAGTAGCAACACAAAAGTATCACAGACACTCTATAAATACATGTGGAAGCAGCTTGAACTAAAGAGAACATGCAACATCAGTCAAAAAACTGGTACAGGGGCAATCTACCACTAGCTGATCACCAAGAAATAAACTTATAATTAGCAACCCGGAGCACAGAGACAAGATGTCAGGCACTCTGGGCTGCTAATTATGCATGCCCCCTGCGTGACGTCACCTCCCTTTCCCAGCATGGAAAAAGGGGGTGCAGGTGTGTGCATAATTAACAGTCCGCAGCACTGGACATCTTGTCCCCGTGCTGCTAATTATAATTTTCTTTTTTACATTATCCCGGCATGTCAAGCCTTGAGAAGGACATATCTGGGATCAATAGGAGCGTAGGTGAGTATATGTAGTTTAATATGTCTACCAGTTAGTGGTGGGCCATTGTGTAAACACTTTGTAAACAAAATTGTAACAGAAAGTAAATGCAATGTGTAAACACGGCATAATTCATGAGCATAGAGGGAACACGCTGGGTACGTTCATTGTTGCTTCTCTAACAGTGTCTGCTGCTGATTGGACAGTATAAAAGAAGATTAGCATAACCCACGCCTCCTCCACCAGCACCCCCTGTCTGATAATACACAGGATTATAATGGTCAGATACTGAGACCAGGGACGTAACTATAGTGGAAGTAGCCATAGCAACGGTTGTGCGGCCCACAGTGTCAGGGGGCCCCAGCATCACTAAAGAGTGGAGGATGCATCATTATATCCATATTATGCTGCAGTTTGTACATCATAATATGTATATAACATATATATGATGTATATATATTGTATGTGTATACGGTGAATGGGTGTCTACATATACTGTATGTGTGTGTAAATGCTCTATATGAGCATATGTGCATAAGTGTACAAATGTGTGATTGTGATTGCATGTGTGAGTGTACAAATATGTATCATTTTCAAGTGGGAAGGGGGCCCCATGCCGAAGCCTACTATGGTGCTCTGCCACTCCTAGTTACGCCACTGACTGAGACTTATATATCTGCAACTGTGGTGGCTAGAAAGTATAATCAAAGTGTCCCTGAATCTGTGTAACACCACCCTATAGGATGATATGCTAATCTCCATATAAGTAAGATGGTAAACAGTCCCCTTTAAGTCTAGCTTTGTACGCCTTTTTTTCTTGCTTTTATGCTGGTAAGTTGTATCTTAGTAGTTCTCTTTTCTCTAATGCAGTGGGTGTTTGAGGAGTTCTGGTTTTTAGTGAAAGTGCTACTTTTTTTAACAATAGTTGAAAAAAAATCCTCAAAAAGTCAAACAGCTCTGAACCATTTCCTGTGCCTGCCAAGAACAGGTATGGATTTGCACCTGCCAAGAGCAAGTATGGATAGTATGACTTATTTGTGACTTTTTGAAAAAGACACAGTTTCTTGAACTTGAATCTTAAACAGGTGATAACTCAAGGAACACTGCAGAAAACTGAACCATGGTGAAATTGAAGGGAGGTTGTACATAAAAAAAGTGGTAAATAGAGAAGAAAAAGCCAAGTCAAATAAAAGATGTTTAATTTTTTCTTACCAATCTGAAGTTTATAGTCATCAGGTGGACAGCAAGGATTTAAGTGTTGATGTTACATGCCTACTTAGTGTCCTAAATGACCAGCTACCATATAAACAGATTAATTGTAACAGAAACTTAATATAGGTGAGTAATTTAGACTAAATACAGAAATAAAATATTTTCACATCTTGTACAATGAAGAAAGATTTTGATTTGTATACATAACTGTTACAACCTGCATTTGTTGTATGTATTCCTTCTCCCCGCTGTTTTAGCATGTGCCGAAGCCTATTCCAAAACCGAGGAGCAATATGGTTGTACAACAGGCTGCAGAAAACAACTTACTGAGGTTGAAAGCCAAAAGGAAAAGGTAACAGAGATATTGCAAACAACAGATAAAAATGGATATATTACAAAATGTACTTTAGGTATATAAATCCCCCCCCCCCACAAAACTACCTACTCAGCTACTTCTGTTCTTTAACTAGTTGCTGACTGCTGTACAACTATATACGTTGTATGGGCTGAGCCCTCTCCATTTACGGCGGGTAACAGCCTTCTTACACAGCTGACACCCACCTGTAACTGCCATGGTCAGTGCTGGCAATGATCTGGCAGTTAACTTGTTAGGTGCCGCGGTCAAAGCTGATAGTGGCACCTAACAGTGCTTCCAATGGACGCTGCTATCTTGGTTTGCTGATCGGCACCTTTCATGACTTAATTGGAGGGCGCCGATTGGTTGCCATGACAGCTGGGAGCCTGAGCAAGGCTCCCATAGCTGTCATTCATCGATCTGTATTACAGTCTGTCAGAGACAAACTCTAATACAGAGGCAATATTAACAATTAACAATATACTGTAATACAATTGTATTGCAGTATATTGTATGAGTGATCAGACACTTTAGGGTTAAATAACCCTAGGAGGTCTGAAATAATAGTTAAAAAAGAAAATAATGTTTTAAAATTATAAAAATTCAAATCACCCCCCCCCCCTTTCCGTAGCACACATTAAAAAAAAAAATAATAAATTAGTAAAATCATAAACATGTTTGGTATTGCCGCATATTAGGTATTTGGCGTCCCAAATGCCTAAATTGCCACTTTTGTGATCTAAAGCCTGTACAGTCCCCAAAATGGTATCACTGAAAACATCAGCTTGTCCCACAATAAATGACACTTTACACAGCCCCGTCTACTATATTAGGTTAAAGTTATTGCTGTCAGAATATGGCAAAATTAAGAATTCTTTTTTTCACAAAAGATAAAAATATTTTTATTTTGTTATTTGGACCACACAGGAAAAGATGTAAAAAGGAAAAAGGGCCTTAGGAATATGGTGCATCTGTTTTTTTTTGGCAATTAAATTATGTCACTAGAAAATACAATTTGTCCTGCAGATAACAAGCCCTCCTATGTCTTTGTAAATGGAAAACAAAAAAGATATGGCTTGTGGAAAGAGGGAAGAAAAAAATGGAAATGCAAAACTGGAAATTAAATGGTTAACGTGCTGCATGTAAATAGGACTCTATATACAATCTTCTTGCTTTGTAACATTCTTCCAAAGCTTCATAGTGCATTTTCTAAAATTTGTAGAAAAAATATTGGCAGGAACACAAGTGTATCCATAGTCTAGTATGTTCGCAAATCATCACAATCTTATGTTCCCTATATGCAATTATGCTCACATTTTCGGGTTGTGAGAATCTCACCACATAAATCGCAACATTCATAATAACCCAACATTGTAGGCTCACATTCCAAAGATGACCTGGCTTAATAATGGCTTGACACTACACATGCTTGTATTTTTCCCACCAACAAGAAGGTTGCAAAGTCATTCCATTACTGATGAAAATCCAAAACAAAAAGAAATTTAGATAGTTATGGCAGGTGGCCATCAGTGGATTAAAGGGAATCCATCACACAATTTACCTTCCCAAACTAATCGCTATGTTATGTAGGGCTATGCCTACACATGTCAATCAGACTCTGTCCATACCAAAATTTCAATGCAAATTAGGCCAAAGTGCTTTTGCATAGCACCTCTGGGCTCCGGCTCTACATTTTGCTGGACCCAGGAATGATGTAGCTGAATGGGGAAGGATGAGATAAGTAGCAGGGAGCAATGTCATTGATGTTTGTAAGCCCTCCAAAGCACTGCAGCCTTATTTGCATATTTCTTAGAGGACTTGTCACCCTGAAAACGGCACTAGGAGCTGCTTACTAAAGTAAGCAGCTCCTAGTGCTAAAACAGACGCAGCAGTGTTAAGTAAACAGCTCCTAGTGCCATTTTTCAGGGTGACAGATCCTCTTTAAGTTCATGTAAATGAATCGAAATAAAGTGCCCCATGATTAATTCATATAGAGTGCCCCCGATTAATTCATTTTAATACATCATTGCCCAGATTATTTAATTAATTTGTATACAAAACACAAATTTGGCACTAAAGTTTGGCTTACTAAAGTTCGCTCCATAGGCCGGCGGTGATTGCCTCGTGTCCTGCAGCAGTCGGTGCAGGCAGTGCACACCCATACCCCAAATAAAATTATAAATCTATAGCATAGTTTTTACTTCTAGTACACAGAAACACAAACGCCTGCTACTCCAAAGCCTGGACAGATCTAACACTCAGATAGCCTGACAAAATAAAACATGCAAAACATGATCCGCGTTCATGCATGCAATTATATATATATATATGTAAAGTTGGAAACAGTAGCAGATTATAATATAAGGGCAGTTGCCCGGGCACAAGCCTTCTAGGGGCCCATGGCCTTCCAAACCACCCACCAAATTTAATACTGAGAGGGACCTTCACTCATTAAATCCTCGTACTTCTGTTCCTGTTCTCAATACCTATATACACAAGAGCCATATGAGGACATTTGAAGGCTCCAAAGGTCCTGAAAATGCAGATTGAAAGCAGACAGAAGGGACACGTCCTCCATTCTTCAAGAAGCTTGATTATTGTACCATATGTAGGAAATAAATTCTAGACTTCTAGGGGCTATAATATTCATACAGCCCAGGGCCTATGGCAGTCTTAACACGCCCCTGGTTGGAAATGGGAGAGGAAAATAAAAATCTGATCCCTCTTTTTTACTGTCTGTATCTCCAGTTCTGTAGCTCACAAAACCACAAGCCAGATGTAGTCTGAAAGATGAACTTCTTATCTTTAAAATCAGAAACATCAGAAGCATGCTATCAAACCGATAGCCGCATATGAAGTGGCCCTCACCCTGCAGCCTCTAAACTTGACCCATCTCAGACAAAATATGACTCTTCTGATCTTCTGATCTTCACATAATTATGGAGAAAATTTTTAATACATGATATTTCACATAAAATATGAGGTGCCCTTCAATATTAATCTACCTCTCTGTTTACAGCATATTGGTGGATTATCACTCAATTTATATTCTATAAAGCTGAATAAAATTCTATATGTAAGTTACAAGGCCTCAAACAAATAGAACATTTTCCTGGAAACTTCCCAGATGCAAGTAGGAAATTGGCTAACTCCATGACAAGGGCACATTGTGTAACTGCAGGTTTTCTCTAGTTATTTCTGCTCATTTTGTTCCTTTTAGTTTATATTTAAAACCCATTATCTAAGTGGAAAGTTGTAAAGTTAAAAAAAAAGGAAAGGGAAAAGCATGGCAGCTAAAATTTCTAGTCCTGGGCATTTCTATGTACTGAATCTGTATTTAGAGTGCAGCCCTCATTGATCATTAGACAAAAACATATACCATTAACAACTATCAATAACTAGCCAATGGTTTCTGTTCCAAAAATTAGAACAGGGAACTACTGGAGGATGTAAGTCCATCCATCTTCATGAGTGTCACATCAGAATGCAGTTCTGACATTCTCTCTGAACAATGACTCTATTTCATGCAGACCCATATTAACAGCAAGAATAGACTAGAATAGACATCATTTCATACTTTCACTACATAGGAATCATATTTAATAACTAACCTCTCCTTATGAACACAGAATATTAAACATATTTCTAATTAATATTTGCAATTGCTCACATTGGGGCATATTTATCAGGACCTCTACGCCACGCCAGAGGCCCTGAAATAATCGCAAATGCTAGCTTATTGCTAGCACTTGCGATTATTTGCCCAGATCTGCCACCTTCAGTGGGGCGTGTAGGGGCGGGGCGCTGGCGGCCGAGTGGAAGGCGTGGCCGGCCGGGAGTGGGCCGGCGCGGGGCGTTACTGTCCCCACGCCGGCGCACTCGCTGCTGCGGGCGACTTTTCACATATGAAAAGTCGCCGGCTTAATTTTTTTTTACCTGCCTGGCGTAGGATAAATACTGCGCAGCCGGCTGCCCCGATGTAAGCCTCTTGATGTATCGGGCTGCCACTATGCAGCGGCAGGGCTATCATACGCTGGCGCACGAGCGCCAGCATATGATAAATATGCCCCATTGTGACTATATACAGCTATTGAGCAGAAAGCTGACAGGTTGGTGATGACTCAAAGATAAGCTTTAAGCGTTTTTTACCTTTGAAAATGTTCCCTATTCACTGATTTAACCTCCTAGCATTGACAGTCCAGCAGAACAGGGGATTGAAAGTATGACCTTCCCCGAAGTTGCGGCTGAAGGCTCCTAGAAGTAGATGCAGCTTAGGTCACAACTCTATCCTGAACTCTATTCACTCTTATGGAACTCCTGGGAGAACTTACTCAACAGAGAATCCAAGAAATCCCATTCTGTATGGCAAAGGTCATGGGGAGATGTGGTTTTCCATTCAGCCGATGGCTGGGTGTCCAACAATCAGACAAATTCGCTGGTGATGTCTATAGAAGTTCAAAGTTCAAACTTCTTACTAGGACACATCTACCATTGCTAAACTGATAGTAGATGTCCTTTAAGAACACTTGACTTACAGATGAACCCTAGTTACAAACGGACCTCTGTGGCATCTTTCTGGATGCTGTTGATTTACTGAACTTTACTCCCAGGCTACAATCTTCAACATAAGAATTATCAAATGTGTCTGCAATGAATAAAGGTGTCTCGAATGAAGCTTTATTAATAATCCTCAATCCCATTACAGACCAAAATTATGAAAATCCCATTGTCCCACAGGATGAAGAAAATACCTTATCTAGGGTTACATTTACAACATACCATAGTTCCTTACATACTTACATACAAATTCGACTAAAGTACAAACCTACCCAGGGACTGCCTATTATAACAATTGTTTTTTGTCTTTTTTATCACATGTGAGACTTTAAATTAATAGGATAATCTAATTAATTACCTGTTTTATATTTTTTAGAATTACCAGATAAAAAACCATTTACCATTATATGTATGTGTCCCTATATCTTCCTGCTCCCTTTCCTTCTTCTGGTCGGCTAAAGGGTGGAACATTTCAAACAGCTATAATTTCTGAACTGTGGCACCTACAAACAATTTAAATAATTTTTCAGAAGACAATTTAGTATAGCACCAGAATTTTGTTTCTAGGTGCCACATAACCAGAGATATTCACAGTTAACGCAAATCTTACATCAAAATCCATCATGTTAAACAAGGGTCACTTCCTCATAGATCCAGACGCTGTGACTGTGGTAATCTTATATTTGTTATTCATGGCCTCCTTCCTACTTAAATCAACTTGTACAATTATGCTAATGATGTTCTGCCATAGGAAAAATATGTTTTTCTGCCAGCAAATGTTGCCAACAAGCTGTGCAATGTAGTGGGGTAAAAACCTGGCCCTCTATTCATAGATTATCCCTTATACATCAGTGTGTCTAATTTCAACACTTCCCACAAAAATTACTTGGAGAGACCCCCACCTCTTTTTATTTATTGTTTTAAAAATAACTTTTTTGAGCCTAACATCAATTACATCCAATATCATACAAACAATATCCATGGATTTTGAGACGTATACAAGGAAAAGGAATGCTACTTTCTAAACCAGGTGGGGAAGGGGTGAAGGGTAAGGTAGGGGATAAGGTGGCTGCAATATAAACAACTCTACATATATACATTTCTTTCATTTGAAACATAAAGTTAAGGTAATGCAGATTACATCTTTCAACTGAATAACCAAGAAAAGGATTACAAAAAGGCCTATGTGTTTATTAGATCACTAGAAATTGGCCTAATAAACCACTACAAGTGTGTTGTCAAGCAGTTGTATAAAGTCAGGGAGGCAGAGTTTTTAACATTGAAGTCAAGCTCTCCCTGCCTCTGAACCAGGGCTGCATCCACCTTCTCTGCCTGAGGCAAAAAATGAAATCGAAGCCTAGGTGCACACTTCTTTACTTTTTCTGTATTCTGTACTGTCAGAAACAAAAATCCAATATGATCTTTGCTATGATGTATTACCTTATACATATGCTACAAAGCATGTATGCAAGAATAGCATAAATATACAATCCTAATTACAGCTCTGCAATACAATGTACATACACTTTGCAATCATACACTCCCATATTAACATTTATGCACTTTTACACACTGATATATATATACAAAACCCTAATATATGCCGTCCTATTCACACATACCTAAATACATATCTACAGGCACACTTATCATCCATGCTGAATCTGTAGGTAAGCAGTCTTCCTGCAGATTTGATTACACTACACCCCATCCAGCTTGGCAGAGGGGGACTAGATGAAAGTATTAATAATAAGGGGCCACATCCAGGAGGAGGAGGACACACACAGGGATCGAAACTGTGAACTTTTAGTGCCCTTTACCACTGCTGTGTTGACACCCGTCCTCCTTATCACTGCTCCGACTTCAGCACATTTTAAACAAGCAGAGAAAGAAAAAGGAGTGCTCATACCATTTCCCATGATGAATTGTATGAGAGCCGAGTTTCACTCATTCTTTACTTGGTAAAAATCAGAGGACGCTTTAAAAAACCATGACAAGTTACCACACTTATGCCCCACAGTAGCCAGTAGTCATAGGGCTGCCTCTAGTAGCCACAGTGCTGCCCCCAGTAGCCAATACTTCCCCCAGTAGTCACAGGGCAGCCCTTAGTAGTCACAGGGATTCCCCCGGTAATCAGAGGGCTGTACCCAGTAGTCACAGAGCTACCCCCCCAGTAGTCACAGTGCCTGTCCCAGTAGCCATAATACATCAGGAAGATAGAAAAATAGTCGGCACTCACCGTTTTTCTTCAAAAAATTATTTTTCTTTTATTTCATATCGTTAAAAAATGTTCTGTTTCACAGGGAGAGACATTACACAACAAGAAAAAAGTGAGAGTTGGAGGGACGGATCGTTTCGTGCTAACC
This sequence comes from Engystomops pustulosus, assembly GCF_040894005.1. Taxonomy (NCBI): domain Eukaryota; kingdom Metazoa; phylum Chordata; class Amphibia; order Anura; family Leptodactylidae; genus Engystomops; species Engystomops pustulosus. Next base: position 155,746,324 of record NC_092411.1, on the reverse strand, counting down.
TAGCGCTTCATCTTGCCTGCTACTGCAGGGTGTTCCAAACAATTTATGTTGGCCGCCATGCAAAACTCACTGACGTCGTCAGAACACACCCACAACCTTAACCTGTTACAATTGGTTAAAAACATAAACAGGGGAGGAGTCGAAATTCGACCGCGCCCTCTTCTCAGGAGCTGTTTTTGTCTATCGCCACCGTGGCCCGGGGCAGGTACTAATTCCAAACCCGCAAATGACAAAATATTGGGGTTGCCATTATGTGCTATCCTAACATGGTCTATTAACCGAGGAGCTCCTTTACCCTTGATAATAGAATTTTTGTGCTCCCTGAACTGGGTAAACAAAGTCCTAATGGTTTTGCCTATGTAAAAATGTCCGAATGGACAAAAAATAACATAAACAATGAAACACGATCTACATGTAATAAAGGAATTCACTTTATGATCTATGCCTTCTATTTGTAGAGTTTTCCCCTGAATCATCTGGGAACAATGGTTGCAACTACCACATCTATTGTTCCCTAAAGGGGTCATCTTTTTTAACCAATTTCCTTCATTATTTCTCTCAGGCAGTCTACTTCGTACTACGAAGTCTTTAACAGTTCTACTTCTTCTAAAAGTCACAGTGGGACCGTTTTCGGCTATTCCCTTTAATTGTGGGTCCGATTTGTCTCCCAGTAGCCATAGTTCTGCTCCCAGTAGTCACAGTGTAGCAAATGCCATTCTCAGTAGTCACAGGGCAGTAGTCACAGGGCTGCCCCAATAGCCAGTGTTGCCTGGCACTAGTAATCACAGGGCTGTCCCCAGAAGCCTTTTCTGCCTGCCCCCAAGTAGACACAATGCTGCCACCAGTGTGCTGCCAAGGGAAAATCACAAACCCTTCCTCTCATTGCGGTGTTTGGGTGTTCAGACCCAGTTAGACATTATCGTTGCGGTAAAAGAAGCAAAGGGAAAACAACCTACATTTCGTCTCAATGCAGTTAAAGGCACTCTGGGTGTTCAGAACCAGCTAGTTATTCTCATAGTGGCAAAAGAAGCAATGGGAAAACCACACCCTTCCTATGGTTAAAGGCACTCTGGGTGTTCAGACCCAGTTAGTCATTCTCATAGCGGTAAAAGAAGCAAAAACCACACACCCTTCCACATGGGAAAACCACACACCCTTCACTGAAGTTAAAATCCAGCTACTGTGTATTTGTCAATTTCAAATTTAAATTCAGGTAATACAATTTCAAGTTAAAATTCCATAATGCTGTCATATTTCATTATCGTGTTTCCATTTTTGCTCCCCTCCTGATAGTATAGTATATTCTATTCATTGTATTGGGAAGCACATTTGCACCATTTTCTTTTTGGCTCTGTTTTTGATTTGGCGCTTCAATTGACACCTCCACTTTATTCTTTGGGTCAGTATGGTCACATGGATACTAATTTTGTATAGATATTTAATTAGATTAAACTTTTTCTACACAATAACATTTCTTTGTTTGCCATCTTCTGAGGCTAATAACTTGCTGTGTAAGCTGTGTAATTTTTTTCAGGATGAGCTGACATTTTCCTTGCCACCATTTTTTATGGGTGTAGGACCGAAAGATGGCCTTTTATTAAATTGAGTTGCAAAATGGTAAAATAGTGGAGATTAGGATGTTTTCTGTTAGAGGGTACATAAGGAATAACTGTTTTTAAATTTTGAAAGATTGTGACTTATGAGACAGGACAATACCTAACAAATTTATGATTTCATTTGTTTATTTTACATCAGTTCTAAGGAAAGGGGGTGTGATTTGTACTTTTAGGGTTTCTTTAATTTTTTTTATTTTTTAAACTTTTTTATTTATTTATTTATTTACTATTTTTAGGCCCCCTAGGTTAAGTAATAGATTAGGTAGTGGGGTAGTTGTCTCCTGTGGTGTACCGGCACTTTTGTAAGACACAGCAGCGACACAGTCTGTATGGTGCAACTGGCCACAATCAGTTTTATTTTCAATTAAATACAAGAACATAGCTGTGGTTGCTTAGGGGCCGAAAGCTGGTTGACTGGCTGCTTTTTGCACAAAACACAGCCATAAGCAGAAGCTGTTTGACTTCAGGGATTTGGATGCCAAATCCGCCAAATCAGTATGGACACTAATTTGGGGCTTCAGAAATACTTATCAAAAATCAGTAACGTGTTGTTTAGTATCTTAATAGGTTTTTTTTTCTGTGAAATGTAGATGCTGGATCTCAGACTTCCCACTACCTTTTCCATGTTTGACTTGATTTCTGGCTTCTGCAGCGACATTGTAAGTTCAGCTCAGAGTTTTATATCATCTACATGGACTTTCTATCTCCAATCTGATGATGGGAAGGTTGTGGTATTCCAGGTAAGATTTTTTTTCTAGGATAAGTAACTATTTTGTGTTTACTTCACAATTAAATAAACCACTTCATCTGCTTCTCAAATTATCTCTCAGTCACAGCCAGAAGTGGAATATCCAGTGCTGGAGCTTCAAGCTCCAAGATCTGAGGTCACGGATAAGACATGGCTTTCTTCCAGATTCAATACCCTGAAACCTCATAAAGGTATACCATCACTTTATATCTTTTTCCTTTCGTTGGTTGCACTCATGTATCTGGAAATAAATACACATGGTTAAAAAAGGGAACATTTAAACAGCATAATGTAAATCAATCACAAGTCAATCACACTTCTGTGAAATCAAAGTTATGAATCAACATGAATTGTGAATCAATTTCTCCAGCTTTTTTAAAAATGTAACAGACGGCATGTTGATATGATGGTGGATCAGTACGTGGTGACCACAGGCCATTTCTTTGGTCTCACCCTTTATGGCTATTATTTGCTCACTTTTGCATTTTGTCATTGCTTGAGGTAGCATGTGGCAGTGTCTACATCCTACAAAATTTGATGAGGTGGTTTAGCACATCTAGGATAGCACATCAATGAGAACTGTGGCAAGATATTTAGCTGTATCTGTCAGCGCAGTGTCCAGAGCATGAAGCAGATACCAGGAGACATCAAGGAGCCCTTTTAGGGAAAAAACAGCAGAATTACTGCTACCACTTCCTTTGTGCAAGGAGGAGCAGTTCCAGAGCCCTGCAAAATTACCACCAGCTGGTTCACAAGTCAATGTTCTGCATTTGAACAGATGATCATGATTAGCAGGTTAGACACTGGCACATTGTGCTTACATGAGAGCAGGTTCACACTGAGCACATGTGACAGGTGAAGATGTCAGGAGATACCATGGAGACCATTCTTCTGCCTGCAGCATCCTCCAGCATGATCGGTTTTGGCAGAGGGTGAGCCCTCCATATCTAAACCAGAGGTACCCTGATTTCCATTTGGTATGGAGATGAGACCCTATATGAGACAATATCCAGCTGCAGTGGGCCCTGGGCTCCTTCTGATGCATGACAGTTCTAGGCATCATGTGGCTTTAGGACCAAAGCTTTAATCCAGGTCTGGGACGGGATCCCTCAGGAGAACATTCTCACTCCTCATGTGAAGCATGTATAGTAGAAAGGTCATACAGGAACGTGGAGGCCATACTCAGTACTAAGCTACATTTCCGTTTCTTGAGGCACTTCAACTTTGTTGTATTTGCCTGAAATTTGATTTTCCACTTCGATTTTGATTCTCTTTCCATGTTCAGACCTTCATGGAATACTCATTTTGATTTATTATTTTTATGTGTTATTGTTGTCAAAGCATTCTAATATGTAATGGATAAAGAAATGCAACTAGAATATTTTAGTCATTGAAATCTAGCATGTGGTATTTTAGTGTTCCCTTTATTTTTTGAACAGTGTATGTTTGTATATATACATTTCACAGTAATGTTGATTATTTCAGAAGATAACTTTTCTTAAGCAGAACACAAATTGAAAGTTGTGATGTGAAGGGCAAGAAAATTGTTGATGCTGATTTTTCTGCCAAATGTCAATAGGATTTGTACCCCATTCACTGATTGCTTTGTGCCACCCATAGGTGATTCAAACTACCCCACACTATCCATGGAATTCTCAGTGGAGGGCAAAATATGAAGTGAATATGCCCTAAGAAAATGGTTTTCATGAGCATTTTATTTTTTGTGTGTTTTATTTACAGATTTATCTTTTATTACGTATTTTACTTTATTTATTTTTAGGTACACGTGATAAAATGGAGAAGAGTTCAGTTAAAGAGTCCAAAGTGAAACATAAGTTACCCCACATGGAGACTCCACAGTCAGAGCATGATTTTCTAGGCTGCATGTCAAAGTAAGGTTCATTCAACACCCTAAAGTTGATCAAACCTTTCAACAAACCCAGCTATAGAAATCACCAGTGGCTGGATCTAATTGGCCAGTAAGCAGATAACAAAGCAGTAGGGATACTTTTACCCCTTAACACATTCTGCCATACATGCTGTTAGCTGCCACATCCCAATGTAAATGTATTAGCAGAGGAATGCTTGGGATCAGAAGCAGAGTCCTGTCTGTGACAGCTGGGCCCCTGCACTAACAGCCAGGATAGCAATGTCTATTTGTTTGATCAATAAGGCTTGCTCACCTCTCCTCCACGTGGTTGGCCAATTGTCTCCATGGCAACCCAGTCTTTTTTTGTACAAGCTGTAACTACCTACCTATCTCACCAAAAAGAGGTAAAGAGGAGATCAAAAAGTCACATTTACCCAGAAATAATACAATTTATACAAAACAAGTACAACTTGTCCAACAAAAGGATAAAAATGTAACGTCTCTTACAAGATGGCGACATAAAAACAAGTGAGTTTTTACTCTGCAAAACTACTCAAACATAAAATGGCTATGAAAATGGGGTATCACGTAACCAATAGAACATTAGTAATATGTTATCTGTGCTACGAAGTGAATTTTCTGTACCCCCCACAAAAGGGTTAATAGTTTTTTTAACACTGAGGTGTTAGCACCCCAATATAGTATCAGTGTAAAGTTCATCCCATCCTGCAAAAAATAAGCAGGATAATATAATATAATAATGATAATATTCATTAAAAAAAGAAACATTTTATAGCATGTATGCTGCTCCAAAAAGAGTAATTTATAAAATTGTGTGAGTTTACATCAAAGTACACCATAGATTTAGCATTTATGAGGAAAAGAGATGAGATTTGAGTTCCAAAGAATGTACACCCCGCCATCCTAGAGGTTAATAGAGATAAATCCAGGATTTGGTGCTCCGCATAGCTTGTAGATCCTATTTTTACCATCTCTGCCGAAAAAATGAATAGAGGATGAGTGAAGAAATCAGGCGATACCTTTTTGAGGCTGAGTATATTTGATGGTGAAGCTTTCGAGAATACTAGTTCTCTTCGTCAGACATGATGTTATGCATGAAAATTCACTGCATTTGAAAAATTTAAAAACAGAATGATAAATACAGGGACATCTTATTTATGACAGGACGGCAATAAACAAACTAAAAACCTGTAAGGCGAGACCAGAGAGCTCTGGTTCATATCTGCTTGTGGACTCCAGATCAGAGATAGGAGGTCATGAAGCTGGCATGAATGTTAAGACCACTTTTTAAGGTGTTGAATTAATGCATAATTCTCTGGCATGTTTCCCCAACATAGCAGCCTGTGGTTGGACACTGTTGATCCATAATAAGGTAGACCACATTAGAAGACCTGCAGGAAAAGGTCCCCTTGATCTTATGTACCTGAGGTAAAGGTACCTGGTCACATGTGCAAATGTGCTGGCATGTTTTACACCTGCTTTGCAGGCAGGGCGAGGTACCATTTTCTGATGCTGATCTCAGGGCACTCCGGACAACAAGTTGTTTCAGGTTTGGTGGTTGTCAGAAGGACAGGAGAGGAGGGACTGGGAATATTTCTTTTAGTCTTGTATCTTTATGTAGAATCGCTGGAGTTCCTTGGCAATATGAAGTAGGATCGCCAGTTGTGGGCTGTAAGTGACTACTAGGGGCAGGGCAGCCATCAGGAAATTCGGGGCCCCATACAGCAAAAGTGTCTGGGCCCCAACACACCCCAAAACCGAACAAGCCTCCTGCCCCCCGCAGTGACCTTTCACAAACAGGGTTTGAGGCCTGTTGCTACGACAAGGCACACTCTTCTGGTAGATTGCCAATAGGAGTCATACTATTGAACGTCACGTGCAATTTTTCACATTTTCATAAAAAAAGCTAAATCCTGCTATTGAGGGACCTGCTCAGGTTTCAAGTCATTTTGAGAGGCCTAAATAAAGTAAAACCCCATAAATTACTCCATTATAGAAACTACACCCCTCAACGTACGTAAAACAACTTTTATGAAGTTTGTTAACCCTTTAATTGGTTTACAGGGGTTAAAACAAAATCGGATGCAATTTCGAAATTACATTTTATTTGGCTAAATTAATGTGTTTTTCATAAAATGTACAAATTCTCAGTGGATAAAATTCCAAAACGCTCCTCAAAATTTGATCCCCCATCTCTCCCGCGTATAACAATACCCCATATGTGGTGGTAACCTGCTGTATGGGCACACGCCAGGGCATTGAGGGGGAGCTGCGCCATTCAGAGCAGATTATGCATTGTCACTTTTTATTGGCTATACAATCTTTATTTTTTTGGCAATTTGGACATTTAAGGGCTTATTTTTTGCGACATGAGATGCACTTTACAAATACTTCATTTAAGTGGGTCTATAGCTTTTCGATGAGATTTTATTAACTCTTTAATGTATGGAGGAAAAGAAAATTGTCAATTTGGGGTTTCTTTTTTTTGTATATTTTGGGGGTCGTACACCATACACTAAAAATACTATAATATTTTCATTCTATAGATCACTACGATTACGGTGATACCTCATTTATATAGTTTTTCATTTATTTTTACAATTTTACTGGAGAAAAACTAATACAGAGGAAATCTTATTTGTTTCTGCATCGCCATCTTTTCGGGAACTTAACCTTAATATTTTTTGGTTGACAGAGCTAGTTTAGGGCTTATTTTTTACGTGTTGAGTTGTTCTTTCAATTGGTACCATTTTGGGGCACATAACTTTTTTTGATCACTTTTTAGAACATTTTTGTAAAGGGATTTTATGAAAATTTATATTTTTGGCGAGTTTTTCGGGTTTTGTTTTTACGGCGTTCACCGTACGGGTCCAATAATGTTTCTGACTTATTGTACAGATTGTTACGGACGCGGTGATACCAAATATGTGGGGGGTTTTGGTGATTTTCAGGTATTTTTACTTTATTAGATGTGTATAGGGAATGTCTGTGTTTAGGGGACTTTAACTCTATTTAATTAATTATTTTTATTAAAAATTGTGTTTATTCAGTGTTTTTAACTTTTTTTTCTTTACTTTTACAGGTTAGCTTGAACAAGTGATCCACTGATCACTTGTTCAAGCTATTCTTCACCTAATACAGTGTAATACAGATGTATTACACTGTATTATGTGAAACACTGAGCATGCTGCGCATGCTCAGTGTGTCACAGCCGGGTCCTGCCAGGAGGCACGGACCCGGCACCCGGAAGAAGATCGCGCAGCCCCGGGCACCGGCAGTCCCGGGGCTGCGATCAGAGCAGCGGGACCCCCCCGGTAAGCGCCGCGGGGGGGTCCGAATCCTGTTAAATGCCCCTAGCACGCCGCGGTCAGCGCGACCGCGGCGTGTTAGGGGTTAACACCCGCGATCGGAGAAATCTCCGATCGCGGGTGTTAGAGGAGGGTGTCGGCTATAATATATAGCCGACACCCGCAGCTTCTGGCCCCGGCTCCATTCAGGAGCCGGGGCCAGAAGTTTGACGTACTATTACCGCATATTACCCCACCAGCCGGGCCCCCCCCCCCTAGTGTCTTAGAGTCCGGGCCCCATAGGGCAGTACCAGTTGTACTGCCCTATCGGCGGCCCTGACTAGGGGCACTCTGGCCCCTTGTTGGGTCTCCTTAGATGTTAATGGTAAATGGTCTCTGTTGATGGCTGCTGCTTTTCTTATTTGGTTGTCAGTCACTTTTGGTATGTAGCCCAACTGGAGAAATTCAGACCTGAGCTCCAGAAGGTGTTTTCCAGATCTGTCTTGTATAAACAGATAAGGTTGTAGGGTATAGCCTGTCTGTATATGATAGATTGTCTGGTATGTTTGGGGTGGAAGCTGTAATTTCTCAGGTAGGCTGTTCGGTCTGTTGGTTTAATGGAATATTGTTGTGGTTAAGCGGCTGTCTTTATTTGTGCTGTGAAATCCAGAAAGTGTATCATCTGCAGTCCAGATGATCAGAATGTCATCAATATAACGGAGCTAGATCATGGGTTTTGTGGTACATGTGGATAAGTAAGCACCTTCCAGTTCAGCCATAAAAAGATTGGCACACTGTGGTACACACCTTGTTGTCTGGAGTGCCCTGAGACCCCCATCAGAAAATGGTACCTCGCCCTGCCTGCAAAGCAGGTGCAAACCATGCCAGCTCATTTGCACGGGTGACCATGTACCTGTACCTCAATCACAGCAGGTACATAAGATCAAGCGGACCTTTTCCTGCAGGTCTTGGAATGTTGTCTACCTTATTATGTGTCAACAGTGTCCAACCACAGGCCAGACTCTACATCAGCACATGAACTCGCACCGATCTGATATTAAAAATGAAAGAAAAGATCTCCCAGTAGCTGCACATTTCTCCAGAAAGGACTACACTATGGAAGATTTGCAGATCACTATTTTAATGGGACATTTTAAGACACAGATGGAGAGGAAAGAATGGGAGTATAAATTAATGCAAAGATTCAACACCTTACAAAGTGGCCTTAACATTCATGCCAGCTTCATGACCTCCTATCTCTGATCTGGAGGCCACAAGCAGATTAGAGCCTGGTCTCGGCTCACAGGTTTTTAGTTTGTTTATAGCTGTCCTGTCATAAATAAGATGTCCCTGTTTTCATCAATCTGTTTTAAAGGGTTTTTTTTTAATATACTTTGATGATCACTGTGCATTGTGCATACAATACTGTGAATTTTCTGTTTCATGCATAACATCATGTCTGAAGAAGAGACCTAGTATTCTCTAAAGCTCACCATCAAATATACTCAGTTAGCCTCAAAAGGGTATCGCCTGATTTCTTCACTCTTCTTCTGCTCTCCATGGCTAACATGGTACAAATCTACACTACTAGCAAATAAATGAATGGAACATTTGTGGCCTAAAATGCTCATTATGAACCTTGATAAAGTCCTTGAGGGGTTAAGTTTCTGAAATGGTGTTTCTATTGTTCTGTTATCTCAGGGGCTATGAAAATCTGACAAAACACCCAAAATGTAATCCAAAAACTCCAATAGCTAATTGGCGCTCCATCCCTTCGGAGCCTGACTGGTTACCTCTACACCAGTTTACAACCACATGTGAGTCATTTCCATACTTAGGACAAATACCCTAACAATTCACTGGGTATGTTTTCTTCTTTAACACCGTGTGCAAATAAATATTTAGGGGCCAAAGCAACATTCTTTGGAAATAAGTGAATTTTTCACTGCCACAAGTCAAAGTGAATTAAGTTCCATGAAACACCTGAATTGTTAAATGTTCACTGTGTCCCTTAATAGATTTTAGAAATCTAAAGTTATTACCAGATATAGTGGCAGATTTGAAAAAACAAACGTCCATAAAGTGAAAATGAGCTTGGTTCTTAAAGGGTAATTCCCACAAAGACAAGATTCTTAAATATACTAGGGATAACAAAATAACACCTTCTCTAATTCACTGTTGTACAAAAATACAGCATTTCACAGATATAATTCCAACCTGTCTCTATCAGTCCTGCTGTACACAATTTCGATTGCCCCAGGATCCGCTGTTAATCTTGTGACAATGTGCTCACAGTTCATGAAAGTAGTCTTAGTATTAATTTTTTTTTTTCTCTGCAGGCGCTCAGGATTGCCACGGTGGATTCTGGCTGCTTGCTTGTTCCTTTCTATCATGGTGATGCTCTGGCTTAGCTGTGCCAGCTTGGTGACTGCCCCTGATCAACACATAAAGGCTCAGGTACCGTACAGTACCCCTTTCTTTTTATGATTAGTAAATATTATTTGAAATTACCGTATATACTCGAGTATAAGCCGACCCGAGTATAAGCCGAGACCCCTAATTTTACCACCAAAAACTGGGAAAACCTATTGAATCGAGTATAAGCCAAGGGTGTAGTATACAGCCAGCTAGCCCCCTGTAGTATACAACCAGCCAGCCCCTGTAGTATACAGCCTGTCCCAAGTAGTATACAATCAGCCTGCCCCCATGTATTACACAGCCTGCCCCAAGAAGTATACAGCCTGCCCCAAGAAGTATACAGCCTGCCCCAAAAAGTATACAGCCTGCCCCAAAAGTATACAGCCTGCCCAAAAAGTATGCAGCCTGCCCTCAGTATGCCTAGCGAATAATAAAAAAATAAACTTAATACTCATCCTCCGGCGATACTCACCTTTGATGCTTAGTGGCGGCTCCCAGTTCTCGGCGGCGGCGGCTCCCGGTCCTCGGCAGCGGCGGCTCCTGATCCTCTGTGGCGGCTTCTCTCTTAATAATAATAAAAAAAAAAATTAATACTCACCTTCCAGCTCTCGGAACCTCGGCGCGGGCTCCCGGTCCTCAGCTCCTGGTCCTCGGCGGCAGCTCCCGATCCTCTGCGGCGGCTTCTCTCTTCTATTTTCACTTGTCGGCAGTCGCGTCCATGCGACCTGCCGACGGGCGCACAGTGCGATGCGGCGGTGTCGCCGCTGATGACGTCATAGACGCGACTGCCGGCAAGTGAAGATAGAAGCCGCCGCCGAGGACCGGGAGCTGCCGCCGAGGACCAGGAGCCGCCGCCGAGGACCAGGAGCCGCCGCCGAGGACCGGGAGCCCGCGCCGAGGTTCCGAGAGCCGGAGGGTGAGTATTAATTTTTTTTTATTATTATTGACTCGTGTATAAGCCGAGATGAGGTTTTTCAGCACATTTTTTGTGCTGAAAAACTTGGCTTATACACGAGTATATACGGTAACTCAGAATATAGACAGTTAATGTGTATTATACACACACAAAATGATTTTTTTATTTAAAAATGGAGCAGTATTGTTCCTTTGGGGATAAGAACGGTCCTGTTTGTTATGCATAAATAAGCATTTGGTCTTCTGATTGAAAAATTATAGCTGTATATTATTCTCTGTAAAAAAAAATTTAAATTATTTAGAATAATTTTCAAGGCAACCATTTTTACACAACCCTTTTAAAGGCTTCTAAACTCACTAGTTTATATTTAAACTATTAAAGGGGTATTCCCATTTCAGCAAATTAATGTAATTGTTTTCATGATAAAAAGTTATGCAACTTTCCAATATACTTTCTGTATTAATTCCTCATGGTTTTTTAGATCTCTGCTTGGTGTCATTCCATAGAAAGCTTCTGCATTTACTTCCAGTGGACAGAAATGTGAACATGGTCACACAGGTGCACAGATCGTTATATCATATAGTAATCAGAGCTGTGTGTTATAATGAGCTGTGCACCTGTGTGACCACGGTCAGATTTATGTCCACTGGAAGTAAACATAGAAGCTTTCTATAGCAGGACAGCAAGCAGAGATTTAGAAAACCATGAGGAATTGATACAGAAAGTATATTGGAAGGTTGTATAACTTTTTTATCTTGAAAACAATGACATTAATTTGCTGAAAGGGGAATAACCCTTTAAGCTTCCAAAAAGTAGACTGTCTCTGAGTTTTGGTACAAGTAGAGCTCAGTGAACAAGTTACCATACAAAGTAATTAAAGTAATATTATACCACCATTGTAAAGTAATTGCTCAGCTAATATAACCTATAATGAAGTAAACCTATTTTATGTTTATCTTCTAATAGCCACTAAGCATTAATGGAGACAAAGAATACCTGGAAGACATGGAAAAGCCAGAACCCTTTCCCCTACCTCCTGTTGTGGCTGTTACCATCTGCCCTACTGAAGAGAGTGAGGAAGCCGGACCACTGCCAGTGAAAGTGGACTTGGATAAATCCATAATCTAAGACAGTCTTTTATATACCTTTAGTGCTTGGGGGGATTGTATACCACAATGCATTAAAGGAGATAATTGTATCGTTCTACTGGTTTCATGAACTGTACTCTTTTGCTTCTTTTTGTTGCAAAGCATCTAGGATGATTGACCTACAGATAGAACCCACCACATGTCCTGAATCTTGTGGTGTATGCTATGGAGAGTGAAAAGTTGCATTGTTGGTTTCGGTAATAATAATATTCCTTTATCAGCTTAAGAAGTTTTCAAGGATCTTATTAACTCACAAAGTTTCAAAAACAACTTGTTGGTATCTTCTGATGTATGAAGACAAATAGATTACAGAGCTTAACCATATGGAAATCTGTAAAATTTTCATTATGAGAAACTGTAATGTTATTATAATAATAAAGATGTCAGGTACGGTAAGAGGACTCTCGAACACCATAATATTCACAATATTTACTGACCTGTGTATTGACTTGTGTCTTTATATGCCCATGAGGACACTACTGGTACTGCATGAATCTAGTAATCATTATTATATATATATATATATATATATATATGCTTTTCTCCTTTTTTTAAACATGAAGTTTAAGCTAAGGTGCAATGCAGCTTTTACAAAATACATGAAATTTATAAATGGGCCACTTGCAATGGCAGATGCATTTATAAGTACAAATAGGTTCCATATGTTTTCATGTAACCAAGACAAAGATTTCCCCAGTTCTTCGGGATGTAAGATGCTTTAAGCCTCTAGCATTGTAGTAGCAAAAAGTATTGCACTACATGTTTGAGATTTTACATTTCCCATTGATTGTAATGACACCAGTCACTTTATTGACAATTTAGTTTTCTATTTCCATTTTTTGTAATAAGGTCCCCAGAAGTACAGCTGATTGCTGGGAATCTTAATATCGGGACCTCTTTCATTTCAGATGTTCTTCATTTGGTGACCGTTCATTTTCATATTAGGTATCACACAAAGTCAGGTTCTCCACTCAATTTGTCACCAGAATGTGTGACAAAATTATAAAAAAAATGTTTTAACCAGATTTTTTTTTTTCATTTTAAAGAACATGTTTAGAACACTCTTCCTTATGCCTAATAAGTCGCCTTCAGCCTATGGGCACAATTCGGTTTCATTTGTTTCTGGTCTATATATTACTAAAGAATAAAATCACAGCAATGTTTGACAGAGCATGCCCATTTAATCTTGAGTCTAGATTCTTTTAAGCCTGCTTTATTTATGCGTTCTTACTTTGATAATTTTGTTTATGCAATAAATTAGGAATTGGTTGATAACAAAAATCACAATGGTTATTACTGTTGCCCTGCAGGACTAAAAGACATCTGAATAGTACCTGTATGTGTATCCTAAACTTAGTCCAGGACTGCGTGGCATATAACCGCCATGGATTAGTTCAACAAAAAATATGCCACCTTACAGTAGGAATGAGGCCAATAGATTTTAAACGTATCCTGACACAAACTGCATTAATCTGCACTGCACAGATAAGTCACTTACATTGTAGATTTTAAATCTTCAACACATGTATTTATGCTATGGCTTTTATTGTACATTTCAGCCTTTTGCAGAGAAAAGTTTGATAGCTGATTTCATCTTTAAAAATAAGTACCCATGTAATTTTTACTGTCCCCATATTTAGGAATCTTCTTGCTACTACTGTAGATCTGCTCAGCTAGGCTGAGAGCCAATATTCAGATATACATATGTAACTTCCTTAAGGAAGCAAAATCAATGTGAAGCCAAAGTGGCTTTGCGCAATTTTTCAAATACTAGTCTTTACACTATGCCTTGTATAATACACTTTCATCTACAGACACTGACACATAAATGATGTGATTTACAAGGCCATTCTAAAGTGTAATGTATTGTTTTTTGCCACTAAATACAATCTCCCTCTCCCTCCCTCAAGTGGACATATCAACAATGTCTCCAGGCATGCTTGTGGTTTCAGTAATTCTAGCATATCTTCTTTCTTTTCAACCTGTCCTTATCCATAGAGTTGTTTGCCATTCAATTATAACCACATTTTTTTCAGTTTCTTTTAATTGCTAACTTCAAAGTTATCTGTAACATTCTTTCTTTTCACCAAAATATATAATTTCTACCTCATCCACACAATTAAATTCTATATCTTTTACACATTGGCAGAGCGCAATCACAGTTGACTTCCCCAACACTTGTACACTTAATTAAGACAAAAAGAATATGTATAGCTTACTTAGAACATTGTCAGACATATAAACTGGCAATTTATTTGGCGTACGTAGAAATAATGAGACATCATATGATTCATCATGGCCAATTCTTACTTATGCCGGCATCACTCATCTCATGTAAATGTAGGCAGTTGTATGCCTATTAATTATGTTTCCATGTTATCTTTAGGTATTATCATCCTTCTTACATATCATATACATTACATATGTATTTCTTATACATTACAACATATTTGATTTTCGCAGGGAATGTTTGTTCCAGAAAAGTATCTTCCACATCTCTGAAATTATATAAAGCTTAATAAAGGCTTGTTGTGCTCCAAATCTTAATAATGGATTGTGCTCTAAATCTTTTGCTGCTGTTTACATTGTGAATGTCTGCAAATTAAAGATCCAAGGATGAATCACTTTAGACAATCAGTCTACTTTTGATGTTTTCTTTTTTTGGAAGTTACTAATTAAAGCCTCTTTTGCAATTTTCTCTTTACAGAAATTATTTTATTCTGCATGTAGGAGAGTTTTATATTATTACTCTAATGGTTTAACAAAAAATGTCAGCAACCACCATGCACTTAAATTAGCCTCCTTTGAAATGTCAGCGGATTATATGTTTATGATTAGTTCTGTACACAGTGGCAGATGTGAAACAAAATGGATATTGGATGTATTGGGGTTAATTATCATTAGGGCTGCTCCTAGCAATAGTTCTGTGACTGCTTTTTGACGTCTTCTGTCCATCAGATTTAAAGTGGCGTTCGTACTTTAATAAATCTGTCTCAGCAGGGTCTCAGATTTTTTTTGTAAATAATTGCTGAGTAACAAAAAAATTGCAAGCATATACGCCAGGAGGGGAGTGGAGTGACTTTTTAGTGATTATAAAAAATAGCATAAATTGTCATAAATCCAGATTTATAGGGCGTTGCACTAGCGGTCGTTCTATGTTTAAGCACTATTTCTCAGTGGCAGGAAAAGACCAATGTTATTCAACCTATAATTTAAAAATTAATGTTATCTTTATAAATTTCCATTTTAATTTATGATTATTTTCAGGCAGTTTTAGGCTTTCCCTAGCAAAGTCCTTCAGGTGGGGGGTGTAATACCAGAGCCTGGAGGGGCTCTCCTTAATGCCCCCTGAAGCTCTTTAGCCTCAGACATAAAAATAAAAGTCATGTTTAAAAAGCCAGCAGCCTCATATCCCTAATAAAAGGATGCATGATATAAAGCACTGATGGTGCTGTGTAGAGGTTAATTTAAATTACATAGTTACATATTTTATATATTTAAAAAAAGACACATGTCCATCAAGTTCAATCTTGAGCATTGTCTATTATTAGCTAAAAGCTGGATGTGTAAGTGGGCAAAGTTAATGGGAAGTAATTACTCTGTTTATCTAATGGGAATTAAAGGGAACCTGTTACCAGGGACCTAATTTTCACTAAAGACAGGTTGCAGGAGCCCTTTCCACCTGTATTGCAAATATGCCTCTCTGCCTTTTATAAGCATTTGCATTACAATATAATTGTATGTTATAACTTGCCTTGCACACTGACAGAATCCTCTGTTAGTTCCCAGGGATTGGCTTTTTGGATGCATTTCACAAAACAACATGTTACTTGCCTGGGCTGCAGCCTGCTCAGCTCTTGGCCCCCACCTTTGCGCTCCTGTACAGCTCCTCCCTCCTGCTAATTCACAGAGGTCACAGCCTGGTGAGCTGACATCAGTGTGGAAGTACTGTGATTTTCTATTCAGTTTGAAACTTATATCTGGCGATAAAAAATGTGCAAAGCAAAAAAAATAATTAATTGCTGCATTTACATTCTTATTAACGGTACTTTGACCTTATTATTGGTAAAAGCAAGATGTATTTAATATATTTTCTGATCTGATTAGTCTGCTTGCCATGATTATTTTCATTGCTTTCCAGTTTTAAGTCTTCTTTTACTACCACTTATTGCTCTGCTTTTCTACGTTTTATTCAATTAGATCACTATGCAGATTTGTGACTGGTTTGTGCTAAGCTGTCTTCCTATTGCATTATTGGTTTCTAAGCTGGCTGAATTCTTTTGTATGTATATTTATAGACTACTTTACTGTTTAAATTTGGGACTTGACAATGTAGGCTTTTCTTTCACTCTAATATATCAAGGATTAGAGTAGGTTTCATTTTGTAAATCTTGTTGTAGTAAATTAGATATTCTTGATGTAATTCTGTGGTATTAACATAAATGCATATGTTGTACAACTGCTTAATAATGATATACATTTTACTTAAACAGCTGTAAACATTAATGTGCAGCTCATATGTAAGGAATTTGTTTAAACCTTGGGCCAAAGTTTCAGACAGCCATAATCTTGTATATTCCTGAAGTATGTGTAAAAGATGCATTGCCAGTTTTTATGTGATTCATCATGCAAATGTTGTCCAGATAACAATAAATGTTTTTTTAAATGATCCTTGTTTGCTAGGTTACTACTTTTAGTAATGCTTTAACATAATTTCTACTACATAGCCAAATATGCCTAAGAAATTATTTTTGTAATAATGTAAGGCACACAAAATGTATTGCTCAATATATTCTGTGAGGTTTCACCATTAACTCCTTACAGCTTTAATTTCAGGGATATTTAGCATAGTTGCAGACGTAGTGGTTTAAGAGCCATATCTTTATTTTTTGTGCACTACCTTAAATTGTTTTACATTAATTTTCTTGATACTTAACAATTATTAAAGGATTTTTTAATTTATAGTTTTATTTGTGATTAACATTACAAAAGTTGTAATATATACCAATAATTTTTTATGATTTTTAAGTTAACTTGACATCAGCGGGGAGCGGTGATCTCCTTGACAGCCTTAGGTCTTCCAACGACCCGAGGCTGACTTGTGTTAACCCCTTCATTACAACGTGCTATCAGCACATTGTAATGAATGAGGAGGAAAATCTGCATATACTGCCATACAGTAGTATGACAGTATTTTATAGGATTGATCAGACAACATAGGGTTAAAGTACCCTAGGGAGTCTTAAAAATAGTAAAAATAAAAAAGAGGGAAAAAAATTATAGTAAAAAAACTGTAAAAAATAATAAACACATTAGATATCACGCGTCCGAAAATGCCCAATCTATCAAAATATAATAACTGTTTTTCACGGTGTTCAACCCTGTAACGGAAAATAGCGTCCAAAGTCAAAAAAGGTTGTACAGTCCTAAAAATGGTAGCAATGAAAACGTCATCAAAAGTCACAAAAAATGACACCACCCACAGCTCTGTACACCAAAGTATGAAAATGTTATTAGCAGCAGAATATGGCAAAATAAAAAAGCATTTTGTACAGGAGGTTTTAATTTTTGTAAATGTATGAAAACATTGTAAAACCTATACAAATTTGGTATCCTCGTAATCGTAGCGGCCCAAAGAATAAAGTAGAAAAGTCATTTGGGGCGCAAAGTAAAAGCAGTAAAATCCAAGCCCACAAGACAACGGTCCAAATGCGTTTTTTCACCATTTTCACTGCATTTGGATTTTTTCTTTCCGCTTCCCAGTACACGTCAGGGAATATTAAAAAAGCAATAATTTAATAAATAAGTAAATTAAATATTAAATATGCAGGTGGGGTGTGAAAAAAAGAAATGAAAAAACAAAAAAAGGCTAGGTCGTTAAGGGTTTAAGATACAGAAGGCATTACACTTAGTTTGCATTGGTTTACCTTAGTTTGGTAATATACTCGCAGCTGCAAAGTGGAAAGAGATAGTAAATGGCACGGCACATGAATTATACATGCATGTACTTTTCATGTGGAATGTACAAGATATGCTTTCTCCGAGGTCTGGTAAAACGTGATGTTGGAGGGGATGTGAATAATAAGAAAATTAAGTCATATCCATAACAATATACCACAGAAGACCTCTTAGAGTGGCATCTCTGAGAGCACCAGTTATAGAGGGAAACAACCCCCTGTGAAAGTAGATATCTTGAGCAAAGCTGTACAGGGTAATATAGTCTATAAACTGCTTGCCATCTAAGTATGGTGGGCACTTGTTTACCCCTTAACGACTTCTCTCTTTTTCATTTGTGTTTCCGTTTTTTCTCCCCAGATACAAATATCTACAGACTATTTATTTTTACACGTAAAGAGCTGTGTGAGGGCTTATTTGCTGTGTAACAAATTACATTGTGACGGTAAGCTTGAGAAGCGGCAAAAAAATTCCAAATGCACTGAAAAAATGCATTTGCGCCTTTATCTTGCGGGCTTGGACTTTTACAATTTTCATTGTGCGCCCCAAATGACATGTCTCCGATTCTGACATTTGGACGCTATACTCCTTGCTCACAGCCGGGAATTACTGCTCATGTTTTGCTGACAACAAAATTTTTCTGATTCATGTATAAGTGCATACTATTCACCAACAACAAAACTTTTTTGATTCACATGTTACTGCACGATATTCACTGACAACAGAACTTTTCCAATTCACTTATTAGTGCACACTATTCACTATTCACTTGAGCACTTTTATGATCAACTTATAACTTTATGCAATTTACTGACAAGAGCAACTTTGAAATCAAGGTATGATTGATGTTGATGATTTATGATTTTTCTGGAGCTGAATACAGGACCTTGTGCTATATAACAGTTGACAAAGGCTCGAGGACGGACCATAAAGTGTCCTGTTGTACCTTTATGTATACTCTTTGACATAATAGAAGAATAACGGATTCATCAGCTGTGAGTGCCTAGAATTATTTTGAATGTTGTATGTCTAGCCCAGCACATTCCTCCCAGTATAAAAGTAGCCCAAGTCAGCACCGAGCTTTATTATATAGGTAGACCAGGCCAGCACATGCGCCCAATATATAGGTAGCCCAGGCCAGCAAATGCCCCCTCAGTATATAGGTTGCCCAGCACACTCCCTACAGTATATAGGTAGCATAGCACATTTCCCTCAGTATGTAGGTAGCCTAGGCCAGCACATGCCCCCAGTATATAGGCAGAACACCACATTCCTCCCAGTATAAAGGTAGCCCAAGTCAGCACCGTGCTTTAGTATATAGGTAGCCTGGCCAGTGTATTATACACAGTATATAGTTAGTCCAGGTCTGCTCCTGACCCCCAGTATATAGGTATCCCTGGAAAGCAGATGGTCCCCAGTATATAGGTAGCCCAGGCCAGAGCATGCCCCCCAGTATATAGGTAGCCTGGGTAAGAACAAGGTATACACGTATCCAGGGTCAGCTCCAGGTTTCAGTAGGCCCCTGGGCAACAGATGCTTAGTGGGCCCCTTTGCAGTGAAATACACAGCCCCCCTCATAATTTAACTATATACAGCCCCCTTACTGTTCTATTATATACAACATCCCTTTGATTCATTATATACAGGCCCAGTATCACCAGATAATGCCACTTGCCAGGATATGCTTGGTGCTGTCGCCAGCCCTGCATGTACCACAGGAGAATTTTAAAAAATGTATATTCACCTGCCTGCAGCCTCCTCGTCACTCCCACATTTCTCCTCTCGGAAGAATATTTTTAACACCTCTACTTTATTCTTTGGTTCGGTACAATCGCGGTGATACCAAATTTAGACAGGTTTTATTGCGTTTTAATACATTTTCAAAAATGAAACAAATTTTTGCCATCTTCTGATGCTAATAACTCTCCTCTCGGACACCAGCAGCGTCATACCACCAAGTTTTAAATCTTCAAACACTTAAATAAGTTTCCCCTTAGTTACAATTGGATTTCTTTCCCGGAGACTGCAATGGGATCTATTAGACTTGCGCAATCCAATTCAAAGTAAAAGGGCTGGAGTTCGGAATCAGCAGGACTCTTATCCAGAGATTTTCTCTGCAAATCTGCATATCCCCTATTTTAGAGTACACCTACTCTGGCTGGGACTGTTAGTCCATTAGTTGAGTTGATGATGTTTGCTGTGGATAAAGGCACAACACTTCGTGCAAAAAAGCACCAGCGTTATAGAATGCTATTTTTTCCCTCATCACATCATTTTTTGACTAACACAATAATCAATAATTATCTGCCAAGAACTGCCAATTCTGGACATTCTTTCAGATTTGCCAGTTCATAAAACTAAAATATTTTAGAAAATAAACATAAAAGCCCACAGGAAATCATTTAATGTTTCATAACAGCAATGTTCAAGTCTTTTCCCACTCTCCACTACATGACATACATTTTCTGCCTGCTGGTCTTCATTACCTTTGGGAATCATGGCAAATTGCTTTCCAACTACAAGATCTTGTTTACTTCTTAAACATTATTTTATCCAGAATATAGCATGCTTATCATCTGAAGTATTCTTTGCCATTACCTGGAAAACTAAAGCCAGAGGGGAGAATGAACCTCAAGAACCTAAACAGAAAATATGATCAATACAGCCATCTTTTCTTTCCAACACAAAAACAGTGAATTTTAGGATGCAGCCATTTTGTAGCTGAAGGCTCAGTCCCATTTTTTGTATTCTGACATGCGGCTCTTTATATGGTTATAATTTTTGAACTCTGTTACTTATCAAAGCGATTCTGAGAATGTTTTTTCTCCATTTTAATGGTAAATTTTGGCTGATAAGTTTTGCATTTATTTACAAAAAAAAAGAAAAAATGATGAATTTTTTGAAAAATTAGCCATTTTCAAAATTTGAAATAATCGCGTTTTCAAGCAGATAGATTTACCACCTAAATAAGTTGCTGAATAACATTTCCCATATGTCTACTTTACATTTTTCATAAATGTCTGGATAATTTATTTTGATGTCACGCGGCTTACAAATCCAATATAGATTTTTCCGTATTTTCAGAATTTACTATTTTGGGGATAAATACTGTTTTGAATGAAATTTTACATATTTAGCACCCTATATAACCAACCCATTTTCAAATCTGTCAGAAACAGCTTTTATGAAGATTATATAGTAAAGGTTAAAGGAAACCTTAAATTTTTAACACCTCTACTTTATTCTTTGGTTCGGTACAATCGCGGTGATACCAAATTTAGACAGGTTTTATTGCGTTTTAATACATTTTCAAAAATGAAACAAATTTTTGCCATCTTCTGATGCTAATAACTTTTTCAAACTTTGGTGTACGGAGCTGTGTGATGTGTCATTTTTTGCAAAATGAGCCGAAGTTTTCATTGCTATGATTTTGAGGACTGTGCGACATTTTTATCACTTTTCATTACATTTTTTATGTCATGTAAAAAGGTGTAAAAGTCGCATTTCGGACATTTGGGCACCATTTCACCGCCAGTTATAACTGTTTTTATATTTTGATAGATGGGGCATTTTGGGACGCGGCGATACCTAACATGTTTGTGATTTTTACTGTTTATTATGTTTTATATCAGTTCTTGGGAAAGGGGGGGGGTGATTTAAATTTTTAATATTTTATAAATTTTTTTAACTTTTTTTTCACAATTTCTTAGACCCTCTAGGGTACATAAACCCTAGATAGTCAGATAGTTCCTACCATATACTGCAATAGAACTGTATTGCAGTATATGGCATTTCTGCACAGTATACGTTACAATGAGCCACTGGCTCATTGTAACGAATCTGCATAAACCATTCACCCTGGAGTCTGCAAGCACCGACCGCGGGTTATAGCGATGGGTCTTTGCTGCAATATGCAGCAAAGCCCATCTCTGTATGAAGAGCCTGTGAGCCCTCTTCACACACCCTTCATAGCTCTGCAGCAGATATATTCATTTCATTATATGGACATTTCATTATAAGGGGCTCTGCTCTGCATCTTTCTGTAAAGAGGGGCTCTGTTGAGTACATTGGACATTTTATTAAAGGGGGGTTCTGCTGTAGACATTTCATTAAAGGGAGGAAGTGCACAGGAAGGGGTGGTGTCGTGGGGCGAAGGAGATACCCAATGGGGTTTATTTACTAAGGGTCTGCGGAATGCACTTTCGTCGAATTTTGAAAATTCCCAATGCACTTACACCGGGAAGAAGAAAGTGAACTCCGGCGGACCTGAGTGGGGAAGCGACAGATGCAGGAAATTGGGCGCACGATCTTTGTAAATCGCGGCACAGTGCATTGTCATCGGACAATACACTTTGGGTGAACTCTGACGGCTGGGTAAGTAAATGTGCCCAGTTATTACACTGCCATACTGATGTATGGCAGTGTATTATACCAGTCAGCCTATGCAAATTACCCCACAGGTTAGTCAGACAAGGCAGCTCTGGGGACCCTGGACCTCAGGGTTTCCATGTAGACGAACGGCACCCCAATGGCCGCAGGCAGAACGATCATACGGTGGGAAGGTGGGTGACCCCTTTAGGTGCTGCAGTGATGTTTGACTGTGGCGCCTTAAGGGTTAAACAGCAGGGAATGTGGCTATCGCGATCTCGGCTGTAAGTGCAGAGACTCGGGTGTCACCTACAACCAGCCTCCTACAGGGATCGGCTCCTATACAACAATTGTTAGTATATACATACTAAAATGTTTCACTACCTCCACCTAATAAACACTAAACAGCAGCTAAACAATAAAAACACAAATAATAAGAATGGTAAAAAATGGAAATGATTGTAGTGATAACCAGGCCGGGATGTCAAACCCTTAAATCAACAACAGGTGCTCTGTAGGACTGCAATATACTGAAGATATGCAGGAAAACAACATCTAGGCCCAGACTATTCAATAAATGTCTGTAAATAATAATGTCCAATTGCGCAATCCGATTATTCCTAATAATAATAATCTTTATTTATATAGCACCATCAAATTTTGCAGCGCTTTACAAAACATAGGGGACAAATATAATAATACCTTACAGAGTACAAACAGTCATATGGAACTATAGGAGTGAGGGCCTTCCTCACAAGAGCTTACATTCTATGAGGATGAAAGGGGTTTACACAAGAGGTAAAGAGGTTGTATAATGGCTCAGCCATTCTTTATAAGGAAAATAATTTAATAAATAAAAATTCTGCTGCTTGAACCAGCCACAGCCCCCATCTTACATACATATCCAAGGTGAAAGTGACTGCGGAGAAGCTTGGAGCTTGGTGTATATCTGGTGTTTGCTGGATAACAGATGGGAGAAGAACATAGGATTGATTTAGTAAAGAGACAGCTGACATTTCATGCAGTTAGCGAGTGCATCAGCAGAACAATTAGCATTTTAGAAGTTTCAATGGTCAAAAATGGGCAGATTCTCAAGATGTTTCTGAGATCCATACGACAAGAGCGAGCAAGAGATTGAATATACAATTCAAAGGAAAGGTCGGAGTCCAGCACAACCCCAAGACAGTGGGCCTGCTACCTCCGTGCTATAGGAATCCCACAGACCGAGATGGAGGAGTCGGTTGGTAGATGGTAGAAAGATAAGGAGTTCAGTCTAAAAAGGTTACGTTTCAAGAAGAGAGAGTACATGATGTTCGAGATGGCAGGGAGACAGTCACCAATGTTTTGGATTAAGGCAGGGGTGATGATACCCAGCTGTATACTTCTGCATGTAACATCAGCATAGAGATGACACTGTAAACCAAATCTGCTAATGGTTTGTCCGATGGGGGCAGTATATAAGGAAAAGAGAAGAGGACCTAGGACTGAGTCCCGAGGAACCTGGACAGTGAGAGGAAGATGAGAAGAGAACGATCCAGAAAAGGAGACACTGAAAGTGCAGTCAGAGAGATAGGAAGAAACCCAAGGGAGTACAATGTCCTTCAGGCCAATGGAGCAAAGCATCCTAAGGAGGAGCTGGTGGTCCACAGTATTGAACACTGGCGAGAGATCCAGAAGAATGAGGAGAGAATAGTCACCTATGGATTTAGCAGGAGAAGATCATTGGAGACTTTAGTAAGAGCAGTTTCAGTGGAGTGATAGTATGAAAACCAGATTGTAGGGGGTCAAGGAGGGAGTTAGCTGAGAGATAGCGGGTTAGTCAAGAACAGACCAGATGTTCCAGGAGTTTGCAGATGAAAAGGAGGATCAAAAATGGTCTGTAGTTAGTAGCACTGGATGGGTCCAGTGAAGGTTTCTTTAGTAAAGGGGTAACAACAGCATGCTTAAAGGAAGAGGGGACAATACCAGAAGAGAGGGATAGGTTGAAGAATTTAGTGAGGTGAGAAGTGACTGCTGGGGAGAGAGACTGTACCAGATGTGAGGGGCGGGGTCATTGATACAGATAGTCGGGACACTACTTCCTCTGTGAATGGCTCAAAGGAAGAGAGTGAACAAGGTAAGGTCCCGGAGGGAATGGGATTAGTGGGGTGAGTGGATTGAGAAATTATTTGCCGGATGTAATAAATGTTATCTTTTAAGTAGGTGGCCAGATCTTCAGCCCCAAGGTCTATGATAAGTGGTTGCACCTTTGGTGTTAGTATGGAGTGAAGAGTATCAAAGAGTCTTTTGGGGTTGTTAGGTATTAGTATATTAGATTAGACTTGTTTAGCAAAGTGAACGGCAAAGTTATAGGTTTGTAGCATAGTCTGCAGATGTGCAAGATTTTCTCCACAGACGTTCATCAATCCTGGCACACTGCCGAATGAAATACGTTTTTCTGGGTGCCAAGGTTGCCAGCATCTTTTTTTGAAAATTCCAGAGAGTGGTGCCATCTCATCTAGGGCGCTTCTGATAGTATGATTATCGTGGTTAGTAGCCAGGTTTGGACAGGTGAAAGAGGAGATTGGGGACAGTGCAGTCTGTAAGGTTTCAGTGAGTTGGTGAGTATCAATGGCACATGGGTTCCAGTATGAGTGATAAGTGGTAGGATTCAGAGAAGGTGATGAATTATTGAAAGTAAAAGAAAGAAGGTTATGGTCTGAAAGTAGAAAAGAAGGATTGGTAAAATTAGATATTGAAGAAAATCGTGAGAAGACCAATTCATGAGTAGGGGAATCGGAGCGGAGAAAAGATGTTAGTGCTAGGAGCTGAAAGGCGGGTGGCGAAACGGGAGTGTTAATAGGTATGTTAACCCCTTACCGCGTCGGGTCCCGATGCATGGAGAGGGCTCACGCATATTGCAGCAAACCCGTGCTCAGTGCTAGCGGGTGTTATCCTGGCCAGCTTCAAAAAGATGGTGGCACATTGCCGAGGATCGCCACTCCCAGTGCCATCATCGGGGAGCAGCGATCCGTTCCCATGACAGCCTTGGGTCTTCCGAAGACCCGAGGCTGTGTCGTTTTAACCCTTTCATTACAATGTGCTATCAGCATATTGTAATGAATAAGAAGGAAAATACCCATACTGTAGTATGGCAGTACATGATAGGATCGATCAGACAACCTAGGGTTAAAAATCATTAACACAAGCATAGCCATGTCCAAAAATGCCAGATCTATCAAAATATAGATATATATGGTTTTCACTTCACTTCACCCCGTAACAGAAAATAGCGCTAAAAGTAATATTTAAAAAATCTATAAAAAGTTATCAAAAGGTCATACAGTCCTAAAAATGATATCATGAAAAAGTTATTAGCGCCAGAAGAAAAAAAAAAGGTTTTAAATTTGTAAACGTATGAAAACATTTATACAAATTTGGTATCCCCGAAATGGTACCAACCCAAAGAATAAAGTAGACATGTCATTTGGGGCACTCAATAAAAGCTGTAAAATCCAAGCCCAGAAGAAAATGGCGCAAATACGGTTTTTCACCATTTTCACTGCATTTCGATTTTATTCCCCACTTCCCAGTACATGGGATGGAATATTAAATACCATCATTATGAAGTAAAATTTGTGACGCAGAAAACAAGCAGTCACAGAGCTCTTTACGTTACGGGTTACGCTCTAACCCTAAAAATAAAAAAGTTATAGATTTTTGAAGGTGGGGAGTGAAAAGTGGAAATGAAAAAACAAAATAGGGCCAGGTCGTTAAGGGGTTAAAGTCTCCCAAGATGATGGCTGGAATGTCACAGGATAGAAAGTGAGGGAGCCAGGAAGCAAAGTGGTCAAGGAACTGATAGATTGAGCCGGAACAGAAAATGGGCAGAAAAGTCTGAGGGTGTGGACCTCAAAAGATGGAAAAGTAAGAGAGGGTACAGGAGGATTGACCTGGAAGGTGCGACTTGGAGAGAGTAGTAAGCCTACCCCCTTCCCTGTCTATTCTCAGGTCTGGAGCAGTGAGGAAAGTGTAAGTCACCATAAGACAATGCCACAACCGAGGCAGAGTCATCCTGTTGGATCCATGTTTCTGTGAAGGCCAGCAGGTTAAAGAACTTAGAAAGAAAGAGGTCATGAACTGATTCTAGTTTATTACACACAGATCAGGCATTCCATAGGGCACATTTAAAAGGGGTTACGGGTGGGGGAGGAGAAGAGGGGATACACTGAATCTTTATAAGGTTAGCAGGGTTTCTGTGTGAAGTGTTTAAATATGCAGAAGGTGGGCCTGGGTTAGGAGAAGCTCTAAAGAGTTATAAGAAGTTATTTATTGCTTCACAACAGAACACTGTTATTGGTTAGTATGGTTACATAAAGTATAGAGTGTTTGAGTGGTGTACAAAGGTAAGTGAAGAAGTGAGATATTGATATGGATAATCTGTACTGGTGGAATAGATGGACGTAGGCAAGTAAAACAACCATAGCAAACAGAGAGAAAATGGAAAACATTTTCAGACAAACATATATGTTAACTTTTCTCTGCCATCTTACCTGTCTGCTGCCCTGTCTAACTGCAATGTATAACTGCAGTTACATACTTGTCTGAATACAGGCAGTCCCCGGGTTACATACAAGATAGGGACTGTAGGTTTGTTCTTAAGTTGAATTTGTATGTAAGTCGAAACTGTATATTTTATCATTGTAGTTCCCGACAATTTTTTTTTTTGCCCCAGTGACAATTGGAGTTTCAATTTTTTTTGCTGTAATAGGACCAAGAATTTTCAATAAAGCTTCATTGCAGACAATTTTAACCCCTTCACGCTCCGTGACGGATATATCCGCCACGGAGCTGTGAAGGTTGTATGAAGAAGGCTCACGGGCTGAGCCTTCTTCATACAGAGATGGGCTTTGCTGCATATCGCAGCAAAGACCCATCGCTATCACCCGCGGTCGGTGCTTGCACCGATCGCGGGTGTTAACCTTTTCTTTGCCGCCGGCAAAGTCGCCGGCGGCACTTTAAATTTGGCGGCGCGTGGGGGGGCGGCGATCGGTTGCCATGGTAGCCACGGGTCTTCGTTTGACCCGAGGATACATGGCTTCTGCATATGCATTACAATGAGCCTGTGGCTCATTGTAATGTATAGTGAGCAGAAATGCCATATACTGCGATACAGCAGTATTGCAGTATATGGCAGGAGCGATCAGACCATCTAGGGTTAATGTACCCTAGAGGGTCTAAGAAATAGTGGGAAAAAAAAAAAAAAAAAAGTTTAAAAAATGTAAAAAAATAATAAAATATTAAAAGTTCAAATCACCCCCCTTTCCCTAGAACTGATATAAAATATAATAAATAGTAAAAATCACAGACACATTAGGTATCGCCGCGTCCCAAAATGCCCGATCTATCAAAATATAAAAACGGTTATTGACGGCGGTGACCTCCGGAACGGCAAATGGCGCCCAAATGTCCAAAACGCGACTTTTACACCTTTTTAGATGACATAAAAAATGTAATTAAAAATGATCAAAATGTTGCACAGTCCTCAAAACGGTAGCAATGAGAACATTGGCTCATTTCGCAAAAAATGACACCTCACACAGCTCCATGCGCCAAAGTATGAAAAAGTTATTCGCGTCAGAAGATGGCAAATTTTTTTTTTCTTTTTTGTACACATTCGTTTAATTTTTGAAAATGTATTAAAACGCAATAAAACCTATATAAATTTGGTATCACCGCGATCGCACCGAACCAAAGAATAAAGTAGAGGTGTTATTTGGAGCGCAGAGTGAAAGTCGTAAAAATTGAGCCCACAAGAACATGACGCACATGCAGTTTTTTTCAATTTTTCCACATTTGGAATTTTTTTGCGGCTTCCCACTACATGGCATGGAATAATAAATAACATCATGGGAAAGTAAAATTTGTTACGCACAAAATAAGCCCTCACACAGGTCTGTACACGGAAAAATGAAAAAGTTATGGATTTTTGAAGATGGAGAGCGAGAAATTAGCGAAAATACCCTGCGTCCTTAAGGGGTTAAGCTGATTATTGCAATCTGGGACTATTTTAAAGCATCCAGAGAGCTTCACCAGAGGTCACAGTGGGCAGAGGGGTCCGTCTGTAACTATGGGTTGTCTGTAAGTCGGGTGTCCTTAAGTAGGGGACCGCCTGTATTATGTTAAGCAAACAATCAATCAATGAATGCAAGCATGGCCCTAATTTAGCTAGTAGAACATTTAACACAAGTTCTAAAGACTTAACACAAGTTCTAAACAGAGAAAAACTCATTGAGGGACACAGATGGAAATTAAATCAGTTAGGACAAAAAGGGGTCAAATGTTAGAGAAACAGACACAATACAAGGGTAATTAACAGATAAATACCATTGCAGTAGGCGAGACTGGAATGAAAGACACAGTACATGGGTGAGATTCCTACCCCGACACAATTACTTACCTGTCCACTCGAATTCACCTAAAGTGCATTGTCTGACGATAATGTACTGTGCCGCGATTCACCAAGATTGTGCGTCCGATATCTTAAATGTGTCGCTTCCCCGCTCAGGTCCGACAGAGTTCACCATCTTTTAAGTGGTGCATTTAAGTGCCAGGGCTCGCAACTCAATTTGAAAGTTAAATCCCACGCTCACTCCGAATCAGTTGGATCGTCCGACGGCACGCCCCCCAATTTGTGTCGCATGGAAGCTAACCAGCCAAAAAACGATCCCGTGCACCAAAATCACAGTGCAGACATCTGTTAAATACCTTTCAAAGCCGTGCAATCCCCGAAAAAGGTGAACAGTCCGACTAAAGTGAGCAATGCAACCCTTAGTAAATGAGCCCCGATGTATCCACAGTCCATGTTCATGTCATAAATGTTTTCCATAGGTCTATTGGAACTATTCTCACATATCCAATCTGACTTTTAAATCAGTATGTGGAAAATGTCTTGTATAGTACTTTTTCTTTTTTTTTTAAAATTCTTTATTTATATAACAATTTTTAACAATAAGTGGAGTAGAATATGCATATAGGCAAGACAGAACAACAAGTTAAACAAAAGAATGCATATATGTGACATGACCACAGAGACACGGTCTGGCTTAGGTTTTTACCGTCAGCTGAGCTGGGCGGCCAAACGTTCGCTGGTATGCCCAGGAAGGCCAAATGCAGAAAGAAGGGGGGACAAGGTGTTTTCCAAGGGGAGAGAGAAAAGGACGTGGGGGGGGGGGTTGGGAAATAAGGTGTGGGGAAGGGGGATAAAAGGGGAGGACAGGGGAGAGGGAGAAAAGAAGAAAAAAAAAAAAGAAAAAAAAAAGGGGGGGGAGCCCGGCCACAGACAGGGACCGGTGAGGTGGGGTTGGGGGGTTATGGGATCTCCAGGCAGCCAGGGCAGCCACTGGATGGGCGTCCATGTAGGTGGGCGCACTATTCGCCAGTGGCCAGGAGGGACCTGTATGCGGTTGATTGCCTGAACTGAGTCCAGGGAAGCCAGGTCTTGTGGAATTTCTCAAATGTGTCATGAATTGAGGCAGTGAGTTCTTCCATGAGCATTATTTCGTTAACCTTCGAGAGCCAGAGGGAATCAGAGGGGGCGATCGTTTGTCGCCACAAGAGGGGAATGCATGATCTTGCCGCCATAACGAGGAAGTGGAGAAGCGAGCGCTTGTACACCTGGAGTGAGATCTCGCTATGTTGAAGAAGGAATAGAGCCGCATCGAGGGGCAGAGAGTAGTCATCAATCTGCCTAATTGTGGATTGGACTGCGTCCCAAAAGGGAGTCAAAGTGGGACATGACCAGAAAGTGTCAAGGAACGTGCCCTCCGCAGCCCCACACCTCCAGCATGTTGGGTCCGCATCTGGAAACAGGCTATGGAGTCTGGTCAGAACCCGATACCATCTGGATAGCAATTTGTAGTTACCTTCTTGGAAGCGTGAACTGATGGATGACTCGTGGGATAGAGAGAAAATTTGCTCCCTTTGCTCTGGTGTAAACATCACTTGGAGATCTTGTTCCCACTGGGAGATGAAACGAGGAGGGGGTTGGTTTTCTGGACATTGTAAGATGTTGTAAGTAATGGAGAGACCATGTCTCAACTGTCCGGTGCCCGAGCATATAGTTTCAAAGGGAGTAGGAGTATCGTCGTAAGAGTCTGTGCAAGAAGGACTGTAGTGCGAAAGTGCGCCAAGGACTCAGAACCGAAACCCCTGAGGACTCTGCTATGTTTAGAAGGGATCGGGAGGATTTGTTTGCCCGGAAATGTGAAACGTTACATATGCCAGCCGCCCTCCAATTGCGGAAGACCGGGTCTTCCAATCCTGGAGTAAATTTGGGGTGCCCCAAAATAGGGGACATGTTTGAGTGAGGGGAGATGAGAGGGCCTCTAACAACATCTGAATGGCATACTTTTAGGGTAGGCCATATAGTCCGGTGGTTGGGCATTCCGAGTGTCAGTGATTTGTCGAGCCACGGGGTGGCAGATAGCTGTACTGTTGAGGAGTGTTGTTCAAGGGGTACCCAGGATTTACTTTTAGCGTGGCGACACCAGTCAATCACTCTCACTAAATGTGCCGCCCGATGGTAGGATCTGATGTCCGGAAGGGCAAGACCCCCCCGGTCTTTGGGTCTACATAATACCTCCCTTTTCAGTCTCGCCGGTTTTCCGGCCCATATGAATGAATGCTGGATGGCTTGGATTGTGCGAAAAAAGGCTGACGGAAGGCAAATGGGAAGCGCTTGAAAGAGGAAGAGAATGCGGAGGAGACCGTTCATTTTGAAAATTGCACAGTGTCCTAGCCATGTAAAGGTGTTTTTACCCCAGGAGTCGCAGTCTGCTTTTATCGCCTTTAGGAGAGGAGGGAAGTTTAATCGATATAAGTCTTTGGGGTCCGGGGGGATCTGAATCCCCAGGTAAGATAGGGCCTCCGAAGACCACTTGAAGGAAAATGCCCCTGCTCGATGGTCCCTCTTGACGGAGGACAAGGTCACAGATAAAGCTTCTGACTTCGAGAAGTTTATTTTAAAATTCGACCAGCGAGAGTATTCATGGAGGCATTTCATCAAGTTGGGGAAGGATACTCTGGGATTGGTCACAAAGAATAAGAGATCATCCGCGTACGCAGCAATCTTCGATTCCTGTCCGCCAATTGTTAGACCGGAGATGTCAGGGTTAGCTCTGATGTTGCGTAGGAGTGGCTCGAGGGTCAGGACAAAGATGAGAGGTGATAGGGGGCAACCTTGTCGGGTACCGTTGCGAACTGGAAAACTGTTAGAGAGAATGTCGTTGACCCGAACCATGGCTGTAGGGATTGAATAGAGGGACAAAATCCAATACATCATGTTGGACTTTAACCCAATGCTGCGGAGTGTCTCAGTCATAAAGACCCAATTAACCCTATCAAACTCCTTTTCGGCGTCTGTGGACAGCAATGCTAAGGCTTTAGAGTGCGTGCGAGCGTGGTGTTGTCCCTGGCCTCGTGACCAAGGAGGAAACCTGCTTGGTCAGGAAGTCCAATTTTGACTATTAAAGGCATGAGACAAGTGGCAAGTATCTTGGCAAATAGCTTAGTGTCCACATTAAGAAGTGAAATGGGCCTATAGCTGGCACACTGCGCGGGATCCTTCCCAGGTTTTGGCAAGACTGTGATGTTGGCTCGCAATGAGTCCGTGGGTGGGGGCCGACCGGAGGTGAGCGAGTTGAAGGCGGCTAGCATGTGGGAGGTGTGGGGAATTGCTCTGGTAGTTGACTGGTAGCAGTGCAGAAAGCAGGGACACAAGCAGGTTTAAAAGTCCAACTTAAGTGTTTTATTCACACTTGCTAAACAGAACACAAATTCAGCCTTGGCTTGGGCACATGCAAGAAAAACACTACAAAAGTAATTCCTGCCCGGCTAGGCGCTGTCTAACACATTTGACGGTCCCTAGCTATCCGGGTACCAGGCTGCCTGGCACACGCTCTTGGCCAGCAGCAGGACAGGAGGCCCTCAGTTACCTTTGCTGTCAGAATGCAATCTCGCTTTCAGCTCTCCAGGTAGGGCCTCTCCTACTGCTTCTGGCCTGCAGATTAAATCAGGCCCTAACGAGGCCTGTGACCCGCACCTGTGGGCTATACAAAAGCCCAGGACCAGAGCCCGGGTGGAGTAGGAGTCCCACTACCAGCCTACCCCTACTCCATAATAAGCAGGCCCAGTACAGACATTACAAATGTGTCTGTGTTAGCTAGGCCAACACAGACAAAACAGACTATTCCTGCTTATCATGTCTGCATTAACCCTTGGGTTACTGCAGACAAACCCAGGGCTTTTACCACCAGCATTTCATCTGCCTGTAGGACAGATAGCGGTTTTCCCACACAATACCTCTCACTTTCTCACAGAGGATAGTTCTACCGTAAGACGTTTGTAATAGATGAGTGAGAACCCGTCGGGTCTGGGGGCCTTCCCGTTTGGGGAGTTCTTGATGGCACCGTTAGTTCTTCCGATGTTATTGGGCACTCTAAGGAAGTAAGATTGTCTTCTGATAAGGAGGGGAGCCCTGAGCTTGCAATGTAGGCTTGTACCTGGTTTCGGAAGCCTGCCCGCGAGGTATCTGGATTAGTGCTGTCTACCGAGTATAGAGCTGCATAATAGTCTCGGAACTCAGCGGTGATTTCTTTGGGCGGTGAGACACGGTTACCGGAGGGGGTCGAGATTGAGAGGACATAAGCCACCGATCTTTGTGCCCGCAGGGCTCTCGCTAATCCCCTGCTGCTTTTATTCACAAATTCGTAAAAGAATCTGCAACATTTTGAAAGGGTATTTTTCGCTTTATCAAGGAGGACGTTTTTAAGTTCGTCGCGAGTTTGTGTTAGTTGGGCACGCAGTTCTGGATCTAGCGAACGTTTGTGACGCGTTTCCAGGTCCCTGAGTTGCCACAGTAGAGTTGAAATTTTTGCTGCCTTCTCTTTTTTGAGCCTAGCCCCATGACTCATAAGGGTCCCTTATGCCAAACAGGGGTCTGAAATTTCTCCCTCACATTTGTCGAAGTGGGCTGCTAGGTCGTGTCTATTTGGGAGTCTCTAAGATCCGGTAAGTGCTGGTGTTTAATGAAAAACATGTCGAGTCGCGAGTATACATCATGAGGGGGTGAGTAGAATGAAAAGTCCCGGTCCGTCAGATGTAGCAATCGCCATGCATCTACAAATCTGTGGTCGTGAAGTATGCGTCGGATGTAACGTAGGGCAGGGCCTGACAGTTGAGATTACCAAGGATTACCACCCCCTCCTTGAATTCACCCAAGCGGTCCATAAAAATAGAAAGAGCTCTACCTTGTCTGGAGTTGGGGAGGTAAAAAGATGCAAAGGTGTAGACCTGGGATGAGACACGTCCCTTCACAAGTAGCATGCGTCCCTCATCATCAGAACGAGAGTCCAGAAATTCCCAGGGCAGCGTTCTATAGTACTTTTTCTAACCTTAATAGAGATGTCTTTCTAATGGCTGGTTAGTATTATGCTCACTAAGACTTAGGGTGATGCCGCACATGAGGTTTTTAGTCCGTTTTTAAGCATGCATTTTCAGTCAGTTTAAAAATGCATCGCTGCAAGCAGCCAAATGCCTGGAAAACGGTCAAAAACGCATGCGTTTTTAAACAGACTGAAAAGGTATGCTCAAAAACGTCGTGTGTGGCATTACCCTAAGGCTACATTCACACTGCCGTTGCCTGCCCATACCGTACCGTAGTGGGCAACGGCAGTGTGAATGTAGCCTTAGGGTAATGCCACACACGGCATTTTTGAGCATACCTTTTCAGTCTGTTTAAAAACGCATGCGTTTTTGACCATTTTCCAGGCGTTTGGCTGCTTGCAGCGATGCGTTTTTAAACTGACTGAAAATGCATGCTTAAAACCCCAGTGCACAGGGAGAGGAGGTGAGCGCAGCTCACTCTCTTCCCTATCCATAGGAAGTTATGGCGCACGGTGCCGTACTACGGACTAAGATAGGACTTGTCCTATCTTTTTCCGGGGTACGGAGCGGTACGGTGCTCCCGTAGGGCGCCGTGCGCCCATTGCCCTCTATGGGGGACGTATATCGGCCATATATACATCGGCCGTATATACATCCCCCATACGTCAGTGTGAATGTAGCCTAAGACCGTCTGTTGTATCTCGCACTGCAATACATACAATTAGAAGAAACACCATGTCTCGCTGTTGTGTTGCTGCTCAGAGAATAGAGCAATTTAGCGTGTATAGGACCACTCGATGAGTGTTAGGTCAACTGCCGACATCCCAGTCAGCTAGCTAAGCATGGAGAGGTAATATACCATTGCGTAGTATTCTGTACTCAAGTCTCTGTATGACTGCTTCACAGCAATAAAAGATCTGCATTTGTTTGCCCGCAAGTTGGCCTTTAAAAAGATCTTCCATGAAAAAGAAACATCAATGACACCTGAAGACCGTGAACACCTAGCTTTACAAGCATTGGAGGACTTATTGGAGGAACAGGAGGCAACGGTCATCAAAGGTAGTATTCCTCCTTCTCTGATACCCCGATCTAAAAACTTTCCTGTTCTCTCCAATTTTCCAACCATTGATCTATTTGTTAAATTGGTCTCTCATGAGTTAAAACAAATACCGAGAGTCAACATGAACAGCAATTGCACTGCAGTACAACGCAAGGCAATTGCTGAATTGAGTAAACTAACCGAAGTGGTGATTAAACCATCTGATAAAGGTGGGAATGTTGTATTGTGGCCAACATCTGAATACGAGAAAGAAGCATTTCGTCAGTTGAAAGACACCACGTGCTATAAGCGCTTAACATTCAACCCTCTGAATAAATTTAAAGAGGATTTAACTGACATTCTAAAGGAAGCGGTAGACAATAACATTCTACCGGAGAAACATATTGACACACTTGTACCTAAATACCCTAAAGTGTCTTCCTTCTATTTGCTTCCGAAGGTACACAAGCGTTTGAACAACCCACCGGGATGCCCAATCGTGTCTGGAACGGATAGCCTATGTGAGCCAATATGTAAGTTGATAGATTACTACTTACGCCCATTAGTCGAGACACTGCCACCCTATCTTAAAGATACAACTGATGTCCTAAGAAAATTCGAGGATCTCCACCTGGATTCAGACATGTGTATTGTGTATATGTGCATGCGCCCCCTCATACGCCAATTTATTCCTGGGGCTGTGGGAGAGGGAAATCTTCATTACCAATCCCTCTAGATTTGTGGACAATGTGTACCTGTACGCGAGATACATAGATGATGTGATCATGGTGTGGCGTGGAACAGAAAATGAACTCCACGAGTTCATACAGGAGCTCAACAAAAACGATAAGAACATCAAATTAACATATAAAGCTGGAAGACATAATATTGAATTTTTGGACATTCTTTTTGATGTGGACGACTTGGGTAATGTCTCTTCTAATGTTTTTAGGAAAACAACATCCAGCAATACTCTGCTTCATGCAAACTCATCCCATCCCCATAAACTCATCGAGAGCATCCCAATTGGACAGTTTTTGAGGATCCGAAGACTCTGCTCCAATGATGAAGACTTTGAGACCCAATCAAAAGACCTAAGCCAAAGGTTTCGAGAACGTGGCTATTCGGATCGAGCCATTAACAAGGGCTACATGCGAGCGAAACATACACCCCGCAAGCAACTCCTGGCACCCAAAACCCAAACCAGGGATAAAGACACTAAGGTGAGGTTCGTAACTACGTACAACTCACAGTGGGGCATGATTAGAAAGACTCTATCGAAGTACTGGCAGATACTTAGAACCGACCAAGCATTACTACCGTATGTCCAGAACAGACCAGCAATTACCTATAGCCGGTCCAAGAATTTAAAGGATCACTTGGTTCGCAGTAGCTATACGGGCCAGACACCACGCAATGTGTTTGGGTCACGGGGGCCCAAGATGGGGATGTCGTCCGTGTGGGGGCTGTGTGGCATGTGCCAATGTCGAGACCTCTACCTCTTTTTTCAATTCAAACAGGCAACGACAATACGAAATTACGCACTCTATCACCTGTACTACATCGAGTGTCATCTATTTTGCCACCTGCCCATGCGGGCTTATATACGTCGGCCTCACAACCCGAGAGCTTCGACGGAGAATCCGAGAGCATGTCTTGGGTATCATAGCAGCGAAAGCAGAACAGGATTTGAACAAACTAAAGACCATCCCCCGGCACTTCAAGGAACATCATGACTGCGAGGGGTCTTTGCTGAAAGTAAGGGGGATTGACAGGGTGCTCACGGATACAAGAGGGGGCAACTGGAGACGTGTATTAGCACAGAGGGAGACCAAGTGGATTTATCTGCTAGATACAGTCACACCCAATGGTCTCAATGAAAATATCAGTTTTGCGCCATTTCTGTAATTTATATTCCCTTGAGGTCTTCTTCCTTTTTTCCATAATAACTTTCTTCTGGGTCTTTTAATTCATTTTATTTATTTAGTTTTGTGTTTAGTTTTTGTTATATAGTCGGTTGTCAGTTTACTTTTGTCTATATGTTGTGTCTCTCACGATTTTCTTTATCTTCCAGATACCCCTGGACTCCATTGTCTTCCTTATGATGCCCACAATCTGCAAAAAACCATTTCCCAGCATCTGCCTCTGCCCCCAATATATTTCCACATTCCTATATTCACCTTCTCACGTGTGTTCACTGGGTTGCACTGTGCACTTTGTCACCTATTTTTGTTTTACCCTTTTTTCCCACCATGTCATTTAGCCGTCGTTATATATATATATTGAGTCACTGCAGGAACTTAAACTAGGTTCTTTCTTTCATTTTCATCATTTTCATATATATATATTTTTTTTATGTGCGTTTTACTGTAATTACATTTTATATGTATACATGCACTTTACACAGATCTTCATCTCTCATATTTTATGCTTATATATCACTTTATTAATGTGTGCCTTTTTATGTGTAATTATATAAATATATTTTCTTAGTGTGGGCTTATGTGCAATAATATCATGGTATATATTTTTCCAGGGTCTATAGTAGATATTGTAGTTATTTGTTTTTAACTATTATGTTATTTCAATGCTATTGCGCGTGCGCGTCTTTTTCAGTGCTTGATCATCTCCTACGGTACTAGGTGCGCATGCGCCACAATGTCCCCGGGTTTTTCCTCCCTTGTGTGAGGTCCCGCGCGACTTTGTTACTCCCGCTCCTGCGCAGTCCATCTGTACCGAGACACTTTTTGGCGCACGCGCATTTTAGGCGCAGCTGCGACACAACATATTATTATCGTGCCTCCCAACTTCTCTATTGGCCTGCAGTGGCTTAAATAGCCGACGCCTTGGACACTAGACACTCCCCTTGATAAAGCGCGACAGCGAAACACGTGTCGGGGTCAGCTGCATGTGGTCCTCTCTGCTTGGTATGGTTTTGTCTAGCCTAGTCTCACCCTTTGTATGTCTACTAAGTGTCATTTATCACTCTATATCTCCCTATTCCATGGGTTAACATTATTGTGTAGTGACTTTGTCTTGACTACCTGTATGCCCTTGAAGGCGATTATTTCTGGACACATGCATTTTAATTTTACATTGGTATCTGTCCATTATTGCTTTTTTGACTACTGTTTTTTTATGTCTTTAATAAAGTATACGATTTGTAATATACCCTGAGGGTGTTGCCTCCTTTCTGCTTCAAGTATTTGGTGATATCAAGTCTCTGTATGTGTAGCAAAAGCCTTACTGGAACCTCAAAACTTGGAAGGATGGATAATTTCAGATCTTGTAATGTTGAGCATCCTTTTAGTATTAAAAGTCCATCTTATAGGTATATTGGTTGTATAGTTCATAGTACTAAATACTTGACAAGTTTCATAGCCACTAGCTCTTTCTTCAGCAGCTGTCCTACTTTGCGTTTGTAATAAGTTCAGTGATTTTGTTACTAAACCATTCTTTTCAATGGGCATTTTCACACAATTTTTTTTTTTCACTGATAAGTGACAATCTATCTCAGGCAAATTCATTTGCATTTCCAGCGAAACACATGTTACTGATGTAATTAAATGCCCCCTGCACTTGGAAACTTGCTCTGAGTACTTGCCGAAGTTATCAAACCAAACCAAGAACTGCTGAACTGAATTCAGTTCAGTAATTATAGGTTTGGTGCAGTATACGCACAAGGAGCAAATTTGTAAAATAAAAATATTGCATAAAATACACCATAAGGCTACATTCACACAAACATATAGGGGATGTATATACGGTGCATATATGACCCCCATACACTTCTATGGCCTCACTGCGCTGTACGGGAGTGGTATGGTGCCGCACACGTTCCGTAGCCCATAGAATGATAGGACATGATAGGCGTAGGTAAGTTGGTTAGATGCCGTGCACCAGATCAGGGTGAGCTGGTGCCGACGGTTATTTACGTTATGTTTTCAAACTGAAATAAAGTGTTTAATAGTTTTAGTATGCGCAGAGCGCGTACCATGGTGTGGTGAAGCTACTTGTATATAAAGATTACTAAAGTGTTTAAACGCTTTACATCTTTAAAAACATAACAAAAATAAGCGCTGGCACCAGCTCACCCCGAGCTGGTGCACGGCATTTGCAGCTTATAACCACCATCATCAGAAGTGGTAGGTTTCCTTTAAGTCTGCCCCTTATGTCTAAGTAGCATGATCACCAGAAAATTATCTGCATTCATTTTTGAGAACGGAACACCGGTTCTTATTATTAACCCCTTAAGTACCCCTCATTTCTCGCTCTCCACCTTCAAAAATCTATAACTTTTTCATTTTTCAGTGTACAGAGCTCTGTGAGGGCTTATTTTGTGCGTAACAAATTTTACTTCTCCGTCAAATTGTTTATTATGCCATGCCGTGTACTGGGAAGCTGGAAAAAAATTCCAAATGTGAAAATAAAAAAACCCCACGTTCACGTCATGTTCTTGTGGGCTCAGTTTTTACGACTTTCACTACAAATAACAACTCTACACTATTGTTTGGTACAAGTAAAATGTAGTAAACAGACCACACAATTAACCCAAAGCTCAGATCAGACCCTTAAACGAAGCGAGTAACAACACGCAAGAGGCCAACAGAAAAAAAGCTATTAATAAATGTGGGGACACAGTAAAAGGTATCAGTGTAGGGAGTAAAAGACTACAAAAAGTGGGGTAGTAAAAAAGTTGGGGCCAAAAGTGAAGGCATGCATTATATAGTGGTGGGCTACATTAGGGGGGTATTTTATATGGGCCTCATACAAGGGCTTTAAACAATCTGGAGGTGAAAAGAAGGGGGCATTCTACTATTTAGAGTTCACTAGGTGGGCATTACACGTTGTGGCAGGTTATTGTCTTACCACAGCGACCCCCGCACATGAAGTCATACAGCATGGACCCTCCAATGTAGGGGCACACCACAGTGTTACAGCATGGAGCCCCCAATATGAGAGGCACCCCACAGTCATACAGCATGGACCTCCTACTCATGTGAGAGGAAGCCCACAGTCATACAGCATGGACCCCCCTATGTGAGAGGCACCCCACAGTAATACGACATGGACCTCCCTACGTGGGAGGCACACCACAGTCATACAGCATGGACCTCCTACTCATGTGAGAGGAAGCCCACAGTCATACAGCATGGACCCCACTATGTGGGAGGCACACCACAGTCATACAGCATGGACCCCACTATGTGGGAGGCACACCACAGTCATACAGCATGGACCCCACTATGTGGGAGGCACACCACAGTCATACAGTATGGACCTCCTACTCATGTGAGAGGAAGCCCACAGTCATACAGCATGGACCCCCCTATGTGAGAGGCACCCCACAGTCATACAGCATGGACCCCCCTATGTGAGAGGCACTCCACAGTCATACAGCATGGACCCCCCTATGTGAGAGGCACCCCACAGTCATACAGCATGGACCCCCCTACGCGGGAGGCACACCACAGTCACACAGCATGGACCTCCTACTCATGTGAGAGGAAGCCCACAGTCATACAACATGGACCACCCCTGTGTGAGAGGCACCCCACAGTAATACAGCATGGACCCCAAATGTGAGAGGCACCCCACAGTCATACAGCATGGACCCATCAATCATACAGCATGGACCCCTCCGCCAATGTGAGAGGCACCCCACAGTTATACAGCATGGACCTCTCCCCCCATGTGAGAGGCACTCCGCAGTCATACAGCATGGACTCCCCATGTGAGAGGCACCCCAGTCATACAGCATGGACCCCCCCCCCCCCAATGTGAGAGGCACCTCAGTCATACAGCATGGACCTCTCCCCCCATTTGAGAGGCAGCCCACAGTCATACAGAATGCACCCGCTCCTATGTGGGAGGCACCCCAGTCATACAGCATGGACCTCATCACCATGTGAGAGGCACCCCACAGTCATACAGCCTGGACCTCCTACTCATGTGAGAGGCACCCCACAGTCATACAGCATGGACCTCTCCCCCCATGTGAGAGGCACTCCGCAGTCATACAGCATGGACCCCCCTATGTGAGAGGCACTCCACAGTCATACAGCATGGACCCTCCTATGTGGGAGGCACACCACAGTCATACAGCATGGACCTCCTACTCATGTGAGAGGAAGCCCACAGTCATACAGCATGGACCCCCCTATGTGAGCGGCACCCCACAGTAATACAACATGGACCCATAAATCATACAGCATGGACTCCCTCCGCCAATGTGAGAGGCACCCCAGTCATACAGCATGGACCTCTCCCCCCATGTGAGAGGCACTCCGCAGTCATACAGCATGGACCCCCCTATGTGAGAGGCACTCCACAGTCATACAGCATGGACCCTCCTATGTGGGAGGCACACCACAGTCATACAGCATGGACCTCCTACTCATGTGAGAGGAAGCCCACAGTCATACAGCATGGACCCCCCCTATGTGAGAGGCACCCCACAGTAATACAACATGGACCACCCCTGTGTGAGAGGCACCCCACAGTCATACAACATGGACCCATAAATCATACAGCATGGACTCCCTCCGCCAATGTGAGAGGCACCCCACAGTCATACAGCATGGACCTCTCCCCCCATGTGAGAGGCACTCCGCAGTCATACAGCATGGACCCCCCTATGTGAGAGGCACTCCACAGTCATACAGCATGGACCTCCTACTCATGTGAGAGGAAGCCCACAGTCATACAGCATGGACGCCCCTATGTGGGAGGCACACCACAGTCATACAGCATGGACATCCTACTCATGTGAGAGGAAGCCCACAGTCATACAACATGGACCACCCATGTGTGAGAGGCACCCCACAGTCATACAGCATGGACCTCTCCCCCCATGTGAGAGGCACTCCGCAGTCATACAGCATGGACCCCCCATGTGAGAGGCACCCCATTCATACAGCATGGACCTCATCACCATGCGAGAGGCGCCCCACAGTCATACAGCATGGACCTCCCCACCATGTGAGAGGCACCCCACTGTCATACAGCATGGAACCCTCCCCCAATGTGAGAGGCACCTCACAGTCATACAGCATAAACCCCCAATGTGAGAAGCACCACACAAACATACAGCATGGACCCCCCTCCCCCTTTGTGCGAGGCACCCCAGTTTCATATAGCATGAACTGCTTCCCCCATGTGAGAGACACTCCACAGTCATACAGCATGGACCCCTCTATGTGAGAGGCACTCCACAGTCATACAGCATGGACCCTCCTATGTGGGAGGCACCCCAGTCATACAGCATGGAGGCCCCTATGTGAGAGGCACCCCACAGTCATACAGCCTGGACCACCCATGTGACAGCCCCCCCTAACTAATAACATGCTCCCCTTGTTGGAGATGTGGCTGCTCTGTCATTTATCCATTTGCAGACTGATACTCCGCTGGACCCCTTCCTCTCCCCCCAGCATACCCCCGAGCAACTGTACTACACACAGCATCTACAGACCTCCTAGAAACACAGGGCATGTCTGGGAAACAGGAAGTCCTGCCTAAATAACCTCGGTCACATGATCCCTAGTGACAGGTGACCAGTGACATCACACCTACTTCTGGTAACTCCATGCTAGCGTCTACAGAGCTCCTTTACCAATGCTACTACTGCTTCACCGCACACCCGGGAGCTTTGCCTACGTCCTGGGCATCCCATAGTTGGATTACAGAAGAAGTCTGCATACTGTAGGCTGACGTAAGGTAATTAACCCTTCCGTCTCCTGCTTATTACAGTTGCATAGTCCTCAATGTTTGCCTCTGGTTGTTGCCCATGTTACTTGTACGAAATAGGGTCATCTTGTATTTAATATCCAGTGCAGGAGTATATATATATATATATATTTCACCTACTTCTCCTGCATCTACAGTATGGAACATAACTGCCCACTTGTACCAGCACTCCTCAGAGGAACACATGTTAGCTGAGCTGTCTTTCTTCTGGGTAACATGGGTAGCTTATTGTTTTGTTTGGCTTTAACTGTAAACTTTAACTGTTTTCACTTTAACCCCTATATGACCAGGCATACATTTTTTGCAGCATTTTTAGGTAACATATAGGGATAGTTAAAAATAGGAAAAAAATTTTTAAAGGACCTTTTTTTTTTTCTATAGTATGGATTTTTTGTGTTTACAAATTAACCCAAAATGACTATTATAAATTAATTCCCTAGGGTAGTGTCGGAGTTATTTTATTTTTTTTGGAAATATTAAAGAGATTAATAAGGGTACACACACACAGCCCTATGCCCGCCCAGCTGGCATACCCCTGTGAGCTGGAGAGGAGGAGCTGACCCCTCCATAGAGAAAAGCGTCACATGGCCTGCACACATGAGGAAAGATAGAGTGCACCACCGCCATTGCCGTCTGTGGGGACGTATGTGCAGCCGCGTATACATCCCCACAGATTGCTGTCTAAATGTACCCTAAGGTACATCGAATTGTGGGATCACAATATCCCATATGCCTACACAGTCCCTGGCTAAACTAAGAGTTTATCAGAAGCTGAGCAAAACGTATCTTTTATTTATGCAAATTTGCGGCCACGTCTACTTGGGAGCCTATCATTTTCATAAATAAAAGATACGTTTTTCTCAGTTTCTGCTCTTAATTAGCCAGGATCTGTATGGGGATTAGGTAGTTCCTTGATGGTAGGTTTCCATTAATGTTTGTTTTTATGTATTTATTAACCCCTTAACGACTTGGCCTTTTTTAGTTTTTTCACTTCCATTTTTCACTCCCCACCTTCAAAAATCTATAACTTTTTTATTTTTCCACATAAAGAGCTCTGTTATGGCTTATTTTCTGCGTAAAAAATAGCACTTCGTAGTGACGGTATTCAATATTCCATGGCGCGTACTGGGAAGCGGGAAAAAAATTCCAAATGCAGTGATAATGGTGAAAAAACACATTTGCGACACTTTCTTGTGGGCTTGGATTTTACAGCTTTCACTGTGCACCACAAATGACATGTCTAATTTATTCTTTGGGTCGGTACGATCACGTGGATACCAAATTTGTATGGGTTTTATAATGTTTTCATACATTTAAAAAAATTAAAACCTCCTGTACAAAATTTTTTTTTTTTGATTTTGCCATCTTCTGGCGGCAATAACTTTTTCATACTTTGGTGTACGGAGCTGTGGGTGGTGTCATTTTTTGCGACTTTTGATGGCGTTTTCATTGCTTTCATTTTTAGGACTGTGCGACCTTTTGATCACTTTTTATTAATTTTTTTATATTTTCCAAAATGGCAAAAAAATGTCAATTTTGACTTTGGACGCTATTTTCCGTTACGGGGTTAAACGTAGTGAAAAACCGTAATTATATTTTGATCGGACATTTTCGGACGCGGCAATACCTAATGTGTTTATGATTTTTACTGTTTATTAATATTAATATCAGTTCTAGGGAAAGGGGGGTGATTTGAATTTTTAGGTTTTTTTATTATAATTTATTTTTTTAAAAACTTTTTATTACTTTTACTATTTTTCAGACTCCCTAGGGTACTTTAACCCCAGGTTGTCTGATCGATGCTACCATATACTGCCATACTGCAATATGGCAGTATATGGGGATTTTACTCCTCATTCATTACAATGTGCTGATAGCACATTGTAATGAATGGGTTAAAACGAGACTGCTTCGGGCCTTCGTGAGACCCGAAGCTGTCATGGCAACGGATCACCGCTCCCCGTGACGTCATCGGGGAGCGGCGATCCGCGGCAAGATGGCGGCCCATGCGGCGCCATCTTTTTGGAGCCTCCGGCAGCATTGCCGGGGGCGATCGGTGCTAGCACCGATCGCGGGTGTTACCGGTAAGCCTTTGCTGCAATATGCAGCAAAGACTTACCGGCTATGGAGAGGGCTCGGCCCCCGGGAAGGGGTTAATATTGTGTATTTGTGTGCGCTTTTTTTGAAACGTTGAATGTCATAAAAGACCCCTGGTGGAGATTTCCATTTTTTTTCTAGTTTTCAACTGTGAGGGAGCAGTCACATGTTCTGTCAGCATTGTGTT
This sequence comes from Engystomops pustulosus, assembly GCF_040894005.1. NCBI lineage: Eukaryota > Metazoa > Chordata > Amphibia > Anura > Leptodactylidae > Engystomops > Engystomops pustulosus. The sequence goes on along the minus strand of NC_092411.1, from coordinate 155,701,484 downwards.
TTTTTGCCGCAATGCAATTGGGACAGGGAGAGGCTTGTGCTGATTGTATCCGTGCTTCAGAGGAAAGCATGGGTCTGTAACAAGCACCACATGTTTTGCATCCTTTACAGTCCGGTGCGATCATGCACAAGCACCTCCCTGTTCTGATTGCATTACGTTTAAAAAAGCATTGTCGACAGAATACGTGACCGCACCCTAAGTGGCCAAGTTTTATCCAAATATTACACACTGCACTTAGTGCAGGGTGCAATAGATAATTGAATAATGGCGCAGCCTGCACTGCTATGAAAGTGTGCACAATCTACTTTTAGGTGCACCTTTACAGTGTGTGACATAATTTTGTCAAGTTGCTGTACATAACGCGACGCTAGCGCACAGTGGGCGTGGCTCGGGCCGATCGCATATGCGTTTCCCGGGAAACGCATGCGATTAATAACCCGATCGCATGCGTTTCTCTGAAAACGCATATGCGATCGCCCCAAACTCCGCCCCCTGTGCGCTAGCGTCGCGTTATGAACGCGGCGCTAGCGGAACGTGTGAACGCGTCCTCAGGTGCACAAACACTTCTTAAATACACAGGAAAATATTTATTCGTGGTGCACAGCTTGCCCCTTAAGGAGCTACTCATGGTAAAAGACCGGTCCACACAGTCCTAGATAAAGTCCAAAGAAATAGAGAAAAAATATTTCACTATGACCGGAGCTCCCAGTATTATTCTTTTCCTTCGTTATTCCATCTTTATCCACCGGTGAACGGCACCAATCCTCAGTTTCTCCAGCTGAAAGTATGTCACCATACTTTTCAATGCCCCGGAAGAAGCCTTGCCGGCGAAACCCTGGGTTGGGCGGACATGAGAGCTAGCGTCCCGCTATTTGAACTTGTGATATGAGCATTTTTATCTGACTCTTGTGAGTATGATGAACTTAAATAAATTCTAACTTTGTTGGAACGTACCACACCATCTGCCTGCATATTTCTTCCAGCTACAGTGCTTTACAACATAATTAAAGGAGGATAATGAAAGTGTGATGGTGATAGTCTGAATGGTGACATAGCCCCGGTCATGGTGAAATATTTTTTCTCTATTTCTTTGGACTTCTTAAATACATGTGCAAGTTCCAAAGACGTTCTTCTCAGTGCAGAGTACGATAGAAAACCAGCACAGCCACAATAATAGATCTAGACCAATTAATTCAGTTTTTATGGTACTCGAGCAGCGGTCCCATGGTCCCTTGTTTGCCTCCCATGGGTCATCCACGGATGAGCTCCATTTGCGAGCCAGTGACAATAGAAAAAAACTGCCAAGGGCAAGAATACCAGCAGGAATAGAAACTTTTCTATCTTTTGACATTCAGGAAGTCAGCTGATGCATGGGGCCATGAACACCACTGCCGTATGCATGAGCACGGTTACTTTTGTTTCTGTTTTTACATTTGGCACACGACTCCAAACAATATTCGCTTGCATTTCCCCTTACGCTGTGCATTTTAACCTCTTGAGCCACCATGACGTTCACCAATATCATGGTGCAGGGGTGTCACGGGCTGAGCCCTCTTTATACACATGGGATGTGTAAAGTACCCTAGTGGGTGTAAAAAGTAGTAACAATTTTTTTTCAACAAGTTAGAAAAAAATATTAAATAAAAAAAAAAAGTTGAAATTGGCCCACTTTCCCTACAATTGATATAAAAATAAACAATAAAAACATAAACACGTTAGGTATCATCATGTCCCTAAAGTGCAGATCTATCACTATTGAAAATGGTAACAGAAAATAGAAACCAAATGTCCGAAAGGCCACATCAAAATTTTAATAAAAAGTGATCAAAAGGATGTATAGTCCCCATAAAGGTAGCAATGACAACGTTATCTCATCCTGCAAAAAATTACATCTTACACAGCTCCATACACTGAAGTATAAAAAAAGTTATTTGTCTTTTATTTTGTGCAAAAGATTACACATTTTTAAATCTACTTAAACATAATTAAACCTATATAAATTTTGTACCAAATCCAAGAATAAAGGGGAGGTGTAATTTGGAACGCACGGTGAAATTTTTTTTCCAGCTTCCCAGTACATGGTGTGGAATATTAAAGTTGTTACACAGAAAACAGGCCTTTATACAGCTCTCTATGCATAAAACTAAAAAAGTTGTGGAATTTTGAAAGTAGGGAGTAAAAAAAATGGAAACTCAAAAATGAAAAAACGCTTTGTCCTTAAGGGGTTAAAAATCTTTACATGATATGCATCATGTGGACAACCATAAGGCCATGTTCACACCCTGCATTCGAAATGTATTTAAAGGGAACCTGTCACCAGGAGACCCATTTTTAGCACTCCCCCAGTCACACAGAGCATAGTACATACACTGCCAAAGTGTTTTTGTATAAAAAATTGGTTTTACAGAAAAAAAAAGATGTTATATTGTACCTTTCATTAGCATCTGCTGTGTGACTAGGCAGTTGCCAAATGGGAGGGTCTGGAAAGGAGCAGTTCCCCCCCCCACCCTTGGGAAACATGTGACCATTTCAAATATATGAATAACTCCCCACACTAGGGATTGGCTGTAGAGGAGCAGGGGGCGTCGCTAAGCCCAGTGATTTGAAAAGGTCATATGTAGTAGCTGTTCCCCAAGGGTGGGGAGAACTGCTCCTGTCCAGTCCCTCCTTTTTGACAACTGCCTAGTCACACAGCACATGCTAATGAAAGGTACAATATAACATATCTTTTTTTCTGTAAAACCAATTTTTAATACAAAAACACTTTGACAGTGTATGTACTATGCTCTGTGGGGACTGGGGGAGTGCTAAAAATGGGTCTCCTGGTGACAGGTTCCCTTTAAAGGAAACCTACCACCACAAATCTACCTATAAAGGTAGATTGGGTGGTAGTTGGATCAATGGGACGTGAGGGTAGCCCTTTTAAGGGCTAATCCTCACGTCCCCACACTTTTTTGATAACTTTTATTACACATATATTCAAATTTACTTATGCGGCTACTGGGGCGTGGAGTAGCCGCATCTGAGGTTACACAAGGCGGCTACTCCACGCCCCGGTAGCCACTTTACCCCTCCTACTCACCCATCTTCGGTGCGCAGCTCCGTGTAGCTGCGCGCCCTCGTCCGGCGATCCTGCCGTCTGCGCATGTGCAGAAGAGCAGGCCCGCGCCTGTTTCGGAGCAGTGACCGCGCCGAAGATGGGTGAGTAGGAGGGGTAAAGTGCCTACCGGGGCGTGGAGTAGCCGCCTCGTGTAACCTCAGATGCGGCTACTCCACGCCCCAGTAGCCGCATAAGTAAATTTGAATATATGTGTAATAAAAGTTATCAAAAAAGTGTGGGGACGTGAGGATTAGCCCTTAAAAGGGCTATCCTCACGTCCCATTGATCCACCTACCACCCAATCTACCTTTTATAGGTAGATTTGTGGTGGTAGGTGCCCTTTAACAATGAAATTCTTCTACAGTGGGAAGGAATTTGTCCTGATAGCATATGCATTTAGACCTTGTGATTGGTAATGAGTATCGCTTTTGACATTGTTTACAATACAATATTATAAAGCTTTATTGAGGAAATTGTTGTGTACAAAAAGGAAAATCATAAGAACCTAAACCTTATAACCAGCTTAAAGGGGAACCTGTCACCTGTAGTCTCTTTGCACTGGGGTCTGTATTAGTTATTGTACAAATGCAGGATTTGTTTTTTGAGTGTTGTACTGTAGTATTTGGCACATCTGGGGTTCTGGTTAGTAGTGCGGCCCCTTGAAGTTGAGCAGTATGACAATGTGGCCCCTTGGATAGATAAAGGTTGTGCACCCCTGACCTACTAGCTAACTATATGTGAGTATGCCTCTTATAATACTCTGTACATGGAGTTTTGTTTTGTTTTTTAAACAGAATTCTGATTTTGGATGTAATATTACAGTTCAGACTCCATTGTTGAACTTGTCTGCAGGATAGCTTCTTCCTTATCCACTGTTCCGCCAGAAGCTTTGTACACGGATGTGCCATGACAATTATTTGAGCAATGAGGTGGATTTATTTACCTGTTTGATAATGTGCACATTAACCTATGATAACTTCCAGAGCACTCCATGTATGTATAAACGTAATTGACGGTACATTTCTTTTCCTTTATACACTGCTCAAATAAATAAATAAATAAAGGGAACAGTAAAACAACACAATATAACTCCATGTAAATCAAATTTCAGTTAAATCAAACTGTCCACGTAGGAAGCCACACTGATTGACAATCAATGTGATTTTTTTGTCAGCATGTTCAGTTTTGTACAGAAGAAAGTATTCAATGAGAATATTTCATTCATTCAGATCTAGGATGTGTTATTTGATTGTTCCCTTTATTTTTTTGAGGAGTGTACTTCTAGAGCATTATAATGTTTCTGACATCTAAATTTACAATTCAGAAGACAATCTGTTTGACAGGACTTTTGTTCCTATTGTTCTTGACACAGCTTGCATCTCAGTTATAGTGAATTTCTTCCCTACATTAGCATCATTGTTACCTAATTATTTTGTGCATTTGGAGAAGAGTAACTGTAAATTTAAATAAACTTTTTCTTATCCTACACTTAAGATATGCACTTTTGTAATTTATTCCAATTGGCTATCTATAAAGGTTTGCCCGCTAGAAGGTGTCCCTCTCTCCTCTCTCTTCTCTCTCTTTACTTTTTTTTTTTTTTTTTTTATGAGGTACCTAATTTTAAGACAAAAAAGTGGGAAAACAGTATAAAGCAGACCCTCCCCCTTCTCCTCCAGTATATAGCCTGCCAGCCTCTGCCTCCCCCCAGTATACCCATACCCCCCCACCATATAACCTGCCAGCCCCTGCCTCCCCAGTATATGGCCAACCCCCCCAGTATATAGCCTGCAAGCCCCTGCCCCTGACTTGAATCTTAAGTCCCGCATTCAGTCCGAATCAGTTGTATCGTCCAACAGCCTGCCCCCCCCCCTCCCCCCGTTCCTGATTTCTGTCACATGAAATCCAGCAGAGCTGCGTCACAATCCGATCGCGTGCGACACAGTCCCCTGTTAAACACCTGTCACAGCTGCACAAATCCTGAAAAATTTAAAAATCCGACGAAAGAGCAATCCGCAGACCCTTAAATAAGTCTCATTGTGTTGGACAAATCACTGATTCACTTTACTAGCTGACTGTCTTTCAAACACTACAACCCAAGCAAGAGATGATGTCAAGATGTATAACTTGTATGAATCTGGCAGTGGGTACATGTATACATTTGGGGTGTACAAAGGAAAAGACAGCTAGTTGCATATAGTTGCCCCTCATATATAGACACTAATAGAAAAATTGTACTGGATTGAATGAACCCACTACTAGAAAAGCTTGTGGAACAATTACAAAGAACACGGTTGGCTTCCCATGGTCACTTGTCAGTAAAAATGTGAAGAAGGGGAGTCAGCATCTCTTTGTAGCTCAGAACTATTGGCTGTAAAATACAGAGGTAAAAAAATGTGTTTTTACTGCACAAAATTTATGATGATTCCTCAGTGCAAGTGACTCTTCGTCAAAGCTGCACACATGCACAAAAGCCACTCAATAAGTACAAGACAAATTGATTAAAATTTGGTTCCACGAAAAACCAATTATTTTACAAAGAAGCAGGGCACTTTCCTCACTTTTCAAGAGACAGTTGTTACATCCCTGCTTTACCCATCCATGCCTATCCCCGAGAGCACCAGTTCTGAGTCTGTAGACTTGGTGAAAGACACTTCCCTTATATTGTGCCAAATACTGGAACTAAAATCTCCCCACAGAACAGATGCAGGGTTTGTTTAATTAAAGTAAGGTATTCGGAGTGACAACCAATACTACTGTCCCCAAAGTCCATCCAACCCTGACCTCCGTATTGTAAGCTGCTTTATAACATATCACACCTCCCTAAATTATTAGCTATGATATACTTTTTAACTTCTTCAATTCAGTGCAAAAAAAGGTCCGTCCAATTTTAACACCATTCCAATATCGTCCAACTCTACTCTACAAAAAGAGGTAAAAGGTGTGGAGGAAGTTAGATTATTATTTTTTTTGTTCTCCCTTATTTTATTGAATATCTTAAGAAAATAAAATATAAATAATTATTATTCCCCTAGATGAATACATGGGGAATATTTCAACCGGGGAGGGGGGAGGGGTGAACATTTAGAAAAAGGGAATCTCCAAAATGCACTCATGTCATTTCATTTGTTGTGCCATAACAATATGCAAGAAGCACATATAGGGAGGGGGTAATGCTGAAAATGGCAGAAGTATAGGAATTTTTCCAAGAGCACATACCAAACCCAAAAAAAAGGCTTCAGAATCCAAATCTTTTTAGGAAAAACACAACTCCCATTTTCTTCCCCAAATTTTCATTCAATGGCCCACATTTATGAAAACTAGTGTAAATTGTAGTATGTGCAGTTTGCCAGTGGAGTGTGCAGAGGGAGATTAATCAAAACTGGTGCACGGTCTTCAATAATCTGGTGTTCACAAAGCAAGTTGTAGACTGAGCCAATTTGAATTTGTGAATTATTCTATATTGACAGACTTCGTAGCCACATTCATTGTTGGTCATCAGTCCGCTGCCTTGGTGACCATACAAATATGAGGTTTAAAAACAGAAGTTTTTAAAAGCTAGATAACCCTTATCTCTGTACTTGTGTCCATCTTAATGGCCAGGCCATTTTTCGTAAATGCAGTCTACTAGCTATTTTTTTTTTATTTTTCACTATAACGTTATTTTTTAGGGTTTTTTTTCTAATTTTTTATTTGCCTTTACCTTTGAAGCTAAATAACATAAATACTTTTTTTCTCAAGTTTAATAAGCATATAGTAATACCAAATTTATAGAGTTCCTTTTTTTTAAATGACCTTCCATTGCAAGAAATACTTTTGAGGAAAAAAACTCTTTGCAACACCAGCTTTCAAGTTCCATAACTTTTAAGATTTTTAAATGTGGCTGTGGGGCTTACTTTTTGCAAAAACACTTCTTTTATGTGTACCCACGGGGTTCATGAAGTTTGTATGTGACTGATCGGGGTTAGGGGTAGGCAGTCGCTTAGAGCGCTACCTCTACTCTGACTTGGGAGGGGTGCAATTTTTATTTTTTTTTAAATAAAAATACTTAACCCTCTCAGTGACGCCCTCCTTCCTACAAGTCAGACAGGAGCACTGAGGCAGTCACACAGTCATGGTTCCCAGTGCTCCTAACTCCATCTCTGCCTGTTGAGGATCAGCAGAGTATTGCTGAATACAACGTGGGAAGGTGGGATAGGCTGGGTCGTTGAAGTGGGACACTGGGCAATTGGCCATGAACCTCATGTCCATTGGACCTCCTGCTAGTGACCTACTGCCCCTACGAGAAGCAGACATGGGACAGTTATAGAAGAATATTCAGGCAGAGTTCACTGTAGCAGGTGCCTTTGCAGCTTTAATGCTGTACATTTCTCATTGCCGCTTTAAGAGCCCCTCCCCCTCATATGGAAGTGATAGCAGTCGGAACACCCGAGATGGGAGAGGAGGATCACTGCTGTTGTCTTCACTGCCGATGCAGATTCCAATATAAATGCTGCAACAAGTACGTTCATTTCAATGAAAATTCTATATGTGTAACTTACACATGCGCTGTACATCCTTTGCATGGTGTATGCGTTTTGATGAATAAGCTGTGATTCATACGGCATGATGTATGCGGTGTGATGACCGAGGTGTTTTGTGTGTGGTGTATATAGGGTGTGATGAATGCAATAGGATGTATATTGTGTTATGTATTCTGATAATTGCAGTGTGGTATTTGGTGTGTGTATACGGTGTGTTGAATGCGGTGTGATCTGTGCGGCATGTTGTATACAGAGTGATGTGTACTGTATTGTGATATGTATTGTATACTGTGTGATTTCTGTGATGTATGCGGTGTTTATGCATACAGTGTATGATGTATGCGGTGTGATGAATTTGATTTGTGTATACATTGTCGTAATGTATCTTCTCAAATGAAGGGTTGTAGTGGAATGAAGCAAGTATATATTGAGCCTATAAATTTGCACACTGTAATAGGCTATATATAAGCTCCCTCCATACAATAATTCCTTTTAATAATAATTCCTTTATTTATATAGCATACCCAGATTACGCAGTGATGCACAGAGCTTGCCAAATCGGTCCCTGTCCCCAATGGGGCTCACAATCTAGTCAACCTACCAGTATGTTTTGGAGTGTGGGTGAAAACCGGAGGGCTCGGAGGAAACCCACACAGACCTGGAGAGAACATATAAACTCTTTGCAGATGTTGACCCTGGGACATAAACCTAGGTCCCCAGCGCTGCAAGGCTATAATGCTAACCACTAAGCCCCCGTGCTGCCTCTATACAATGTGAGTGTCTGCTGTATTATACAAGAGACACCAGCCGCCAACACCTACAGGTGTTAAACTTTTAAGTGTAATCTAACCCTACCATTTAGAGGGAACTTGTCAGCCGGATTACACATATGAGGTTAATGGCAGCTTCAGGTCCCATTGTACACAACACAAATGTATTTGACTGAGATATCTGCTAGTTATTTTTTGAAAAATCACATCAATTAACAGTATTATTCAACTTTTGAAGCGTGAGTTGGGTGTGTTTTCAAAAGTTACTCTATAACTTGGGCTGCTACTTGAGGTGCCCACTCCCAAAAATGGAAAAGAGAGGATCCTTTTCTTTATCTGATATCTCAAAAATGAACCAGTAGATATCTTGGTCAAATACATGTTTGTGTTGTGTATATTGGGACCTGCAGCAGCCAACATCATCCTGACATATGCAATCCTTCTGATGTGAACCACCATATTAGATGGGATATTAAATAGTTCCACAAGGGAGCACAATTTGACCTAGATGGAAAACTAAAAAATAGACACACAAAAATTAATGGGCTGCAGTTGCAAGGAGTTAAAAATACATTATAAGTCAATACCTCCTGCTGGGGGTTACTAATTCCTTGTCTGCCCTGGGCACAGAAATGCCTTGTCCCGACCCTGGTGCTGACAACTACAGTATATACTATATACACCTATACTGCTATAACACACACAGAGCACCTACCTCCCCAGCAGGAAGTGTCTATGTGTGAGCTTGTCTTGAAATGGAGGGACAGAGATTACACTGCATTCATGGGAATAATCTGTCCATAGTCAGAAGATTTACGGTCATATCCCAGAACAACCGACATTGTATACACTAGGACTGATAGACTGGTTGGAATTATATCTGTGAAATGCTGTATTTTTGTTAATCACGATGAATTTGAGAATGTGTTATTTTGTTATCCTAAGTGTTTTTAAGAATCTTGTCTTCGTGGGAATATCCCTTTAAGGTCACAGCCTTTTTTCATTTTTGAGTTTCCACTTTTTGAGTTTCCCACCTTCAAAACTAGTAACTAAGAGCCTCATTAAAACTGTATTTCAGAACAAATCTAATATACTAATATATAGAGATGTACAGATCGCATGTATTTCCATAGAAACACATTTCTAAATTCTACACAGAAACACTAGACATTGTTATGTTATAACAAGGTGGGTTTTGGTTGTGGCACCTGCACAAAATTTACAGAGACTATTAGCATTTCTGGTGCTGGAATTTTCTTTAGAATACGTATTACTTAAGGACTTTATGTGTACCATCAATGCTTGAACCTTGACTACAATCAACTATCATTCCTTCAGATATGAATAAGACCAACAATGTCACACATTGGGGCACATGTTTCACTTTTTTCCATGGCTTTTTCTTTCTGCTCTGTGACGTTTGTATTTTTTCTTTGCGTCTAAGGCGGTCTTCCTTCAAAGTTCACCATTGTCTAGTTTGCTGCAATTTTCTGAGTTATCACCTGAATTCAGGTGAAAGTTGCAGTTTCTTTTTAGTGCAAATGCACTAATATACAAATGACCGGCAGAAAAGCCAAAAATGCATGCGCACAAAGCCTTATGATACATGTGCCCCATTGTATTAAATGCCTTCTTACAAGTTGGAGAGTAAGTGGCCTGTTGTTTTCTCTACTTTTAGCATGGCTGATAAGAACAACAGCAGCATGAAATGCACCTTCTCCGCTCCAGGTCATAGCACAACCCTTCTACAGGGACTCACTGCTCTACGAGCTCATGGTCAGCTGCTCGATGTCATTCTTACCATAAACAATGAAGTATTTCAAGTTCACAAAGTGGTCCTAGCTGCCTGCAGTGACTACTTTAGGTAGGTTATAGACCTATATTACCCTTTTTCCTTCATTGTAGAACAGGCAAAATATAGAAAATGAATTAAAGAGCATCTTTCACCATAGGTTTTGCTATACTGAGTCTGTCACAGAAACTTTTTTTCAACATAGCCCCATGTTTCAGAGCAGTCGGTGCAGGTAGCTTCCGCACCCAATGTGCTAACCTGCCAACCTGAAAGTACATAGCCTCATTTGCATATTGAATGATACGTAACAAATGATTGCTGATGAACAGTAGGAAATAAAATGTGATGGAATCAGTGGAGTTACTCAGATTGTATTATTCAATCCAAAAGATTTTACAATGTATCTTTAATAAAGATTATGATGTGATACATCATGCAGACACAACAAAAAATCAACTTGCATACTTTCCGTCTTCAGGTTTCACTGTGGGAAACTTTCAACATATGTATTTCTGATTCTCTAGTTGGACATGGTGAAAGATCCTCTGTAAGTCTGAACCTGAATCAAAGAGCCTCAAAAAGTTCTGAAAACTGGAAAATAATAGAGAAGGAAAGTTGGAATTAAACTACAAAATTAGATGTGTTAATGTATTTATGATATACAGTATATGTAACTGCTTACAATTTTAGAGTGAAAGGAAATATTTATTGTGGAAAACTAAACAATTAAATGGTGGTTGATTTTTACTCTGTTGGTTCTCCTCAAGCCTGGATGAAATGAAATAAGGTCGAACATGGAGACATACACGTTCCTGCATCAGGGTCTGTAGGATTCCAAAACTGAATGGTGAACTCTTAAAACCTTTTAACAACTAAGTCAGAATGGCCTAGATGGGGGAACGTCATCAAAATCACTGTCCTGCTTCTGTCATTCCAGTGGTGCTCCCAGCAAAAACAGGCTACACAGAAGGGATCACAGTTGTGTGCATGTTTGTCTTTGATAAATCGGCACCAATGTGTCCTCTGTGTGAAACTGTTAAAATTTTCTACACTCTTAAACACTTGCACTATTTGGCATCCAATTCTTTCTTTCTAGAATTGTGTTCACACCTTTTAATGCATCAACATAATTTTAACCTTATAGCTAAGGTTAAAGGAGTATTCTTGTCTGGGCATTTTACATTCAATTTAATTAATCTGCCGTATATAAACATTTCTTCAGTTAGATGTTTTTAAAAAATTACCTGGGTGAAGATAATTTTTCATAAATGTAGTGATATGGTCCCTTAGAAACAAGACTGTGTGCTTGGATACGACCACCTCTGCTGGAGTGAGTGTACAAAGAAACAAAAAGCTTTTGTAAATGAAATGTCCGTGAGTTACTGCAGGTCCCACAGCCGTCCTGTGGTGAAGAATGCTGAAGCCAGGGGTCAGGCAGGACTCCATAGCACATGTTCTAAGGTACAACATGACTACGTTTATGAGAAATTATCTTCACACAGGAACATTTTTTTTAATAAAAGAAATTGAAGAAGAAATGTTTACATATAGCAAATTAATTAAATGAAAGGTGAATGCCCAGATGGGAATACCCCTTTTAAGTTTTCAGCATTTTTCCTGTTACAGTATGTAACAGTGAAATGCATTTCCCTTGCTATGTGCAAACCTCTAATTTATCCATAACACTTTGTGCAAAAAAATTACCCCAGTATCATAACAGTACTATGTCAGTTTAGTGACATGAATAAATTGATCCATTCATGGACCCCATCAATTGCCCATTTCGTAATGAGAAACACAATGGCTTCTTCAAATTTCATGAATTTCAAAAATGGCAGCAAATCATGACCATCGAGTGGGAATATTGTTCTGAATATACTTTATTCATGTGCTACTCTATGATCATGCATCCATTTAATGAAGCACATATGCATCAAACAGTCTACACAGTTTTGGATGAAACAGGCAGGTAATGTTTACTTGATAAAGTGACCTCATCAATATACATTTAAGCCGGGGGCATTGTTGGGGGCATAAAAGTTATAGGACAATGTAAAGGGCATGTACTGAATTATCAGTAGTCACCGTTCCTGTACATAACCCTTCTATAATGAGTCTGCCAAAACCAACTGAAAATACAGGAGAAATCCCTACTTATTCCATCCAATGCCTGCAGGTGACCTGTCCTCGCACTGTAGATGTCCTCTATCTTCTCCATTAGGCCTTGCATCACCATGTCTCCTCTTCAGCCATGTGTCCTCTTTCTAGATGTTATCACACAGAGGTCTTTTGTTCTTCATTGTCCCTACATCTTGGTCCCCTAACGCTGTTATACTGGTGCTCCCCCTAACACTGTCACCCAAATACTGTAATACAGCTGCACAGAAAATCCACACTTTATAATGTCTGCAATTGTAGCAGTGGACCTTGTACTGTGCTGATTATGCTTTACAAATACTATATTGTCGGGGCGTGGCCGAATGCCGAGCTAGGAGGACGCATACCGGCGAGCTCCCGGGATCCTGACCTCCATCCTGACAATTGGATAGCCATCCGTGACTGTACTCACCTGGGCACCTGGCACAGACTTCCCTGGCACCTAGGGGACAGAGTGGCACCTGCCGTTTGGAGCTCCAGCCGTGACGGGGTGACAGTCTCAGAGTCCAGACGCCGTTCCAGAGGTCGGGGAGCACGTGAGGCTGGACCCTGCCGCTGCCTGTGCATTGCACCCTTGCAATCCAAGACCCGGTGCTGGCGATTGGCGCGGTGTCGGGCCTCCCGTCCGGGACTTGGGGTGTGCCGCGTGCTGCACGTGGTACGCCGGCGCCATTGTAGAATTGGCGCGCCTCCTCCTCCTGCTCTACAGGCGCTGCCTGCGCGTCTGCACCTCCTTCCAGGACCCGGTGCCGGCGGCAGGTGAGGTGTCGGTCCTTTGGTCCGGGACTGAAGGGGGCCGCTGCTCTGCTGTGTGGAGTGTGCGGCAAGTGGTGCGCCGGCGCCATTGTGAAGTGGGCGCACTTCCCCCCCCTGCCTTCCAGGCGCTGCCGCCATCCGGGACTCTGAGGGACAGCTCAGGATCTACTGCCTCGGGGTCCTGTCTCACTGGAGCAACTGCTGCTGAGAGGTAGGCTGCCTGTCTGCTCCCCTGGCCACAGAGCCTCTCCTGACATAGCCCACTCTTGTCAGTACAGAAGAGACCTCCCTGACCCCCCCCCCCCCCCCCCGACCTCATCACTATCTTGCACTGAAGGGGTTACTTCCACTATACTAATAAGAGCATGGGTTCAGACCCTCTGCCGCCTACCCTGTTGAGTCCTTAGTGACTGTCTGATTCAATCCTCCTTGAAAGCTTACTGGGATACTGGTGCTGTATGCTTGTAATTCACACAGATAGTATAATGGGCAACAGGAGGAGAACAGCTAAACAAAGTAAGGCGCCATCAGGAGCCTCCGCGCCGCCATCCGATGACGAATCAGTTCCTGGAGACCCCCTGTACCATTCCCTGTACCCCCTGGATAACCAGTCTTGTTCCACCTCACAAGCTGTTTTAGCACAAATACAATCTAATGCGGCAAGGAAGCTGGGCAGGTTTTCACGTGCTCAGCCTAGCTCTCCTCAAGGGTCTCCTGGTCCCTCACCCTCCTTGTTTGATGGATCTCAGAGCCCATTGCAACCGGACGATCCGGAGGACATCCCTATGGATCCATCTGAGGTGCTTGACAAGAAATTTGCTGAGGTGTTAGCGGCCATTAACTCCTGCCAATCTAAGCTAGTTAACAAGGTTGATGAACTCCGTCAGGGCTTTGTCATCCTGAGACATGACGTCCATAAAGCTAAGGAGCGGATAACCGAGACGGAGCGCCGCATTTCTGATGTTGAAGATGTCCAGAGACCAATGCCCGCTCAGATTACTGATTTACAACGTCAGATGGCTGCCGCCGCAGACAGGGCGGATGATTTTGAGAACCGCCTAAGGCCCAACAATATAAGAGTGGTTGGTCTCCCCGAGAAAGCTGAGGGTCCCGATCCAGTTGCCTTTTTTGAAAAATGGATGAAGGACTTGCTTCCTGCAGAGACTTTCTCGCAGTTTTTCACGGTAGAAAGGGCCCATAGAGTCCCATCTCGCCCTGGCCCTCCGGGGGGAAATCCTAGGCCTTTCCTGGTCAGATTGCTACATTTTAGGGATAGGGACGCAATCCTGCGAGCGGTTAGAGGCAAAGGGGAGATCCTCTTAGGTAATAGCAGAATAGCATTTTACCCCGATTTTTCTGCTGCGGTGCGGAAGCAGCGCACCCATTTTAATGAGGTCCGCAGTCGTCTAAGGGATAAGGGGTACAAATACTCGATGATTTTCCCTGCACGTCTCCGTGTGATAGATGGTCAGAGGACCCGTTTTTTCACCTCCCCGTCCGAAGCCATGCACTGGGTGGACTCAGCCCCTAGGGCTCCTGGAAGTGCTAGGGCGGCCCCTCCTCCCTGACCATGGGCTGGAGTGTACTCAAAGTTTTCCCTCTTAGTCAAGAGGACCTGCGTGCCATAACTGGGGTCCTAGTTCTAATATAGCTAAGCGGTTATGTCATACAATACTTCAAGGTGGGTGCCTCCACCCCCCCCCCCTAGTAAATTGTTGGGGTCTCCCCTCTGTACTGTACCAGAGCGATAGGAGCTATCCATCATTTACTTCCTATTCCCCTAACTGTAGGGGTCAGGCTCCCGGGATAAGCAGTTTTGGGGTTTATCCTAGTTAGGGACCACAGTTCCCGGTAGTTAGATAGTTCGAGGGTATAGGTCTGCACTTCAGTTGTTAGAGTGTTAGACAGGGGGTTGTTTCTAATGTATAATTGGGATACAGGTTTGCATGTGTTAATGCTTTCTTATGTGTTTATTGTGGTAAAGTTGTGTGTGTGTGTGTGAGTGCGCATGGTTGTCTGTGTCTATGTCCTCTCCACTTCTCTTTGCAGGTTCCAATTCTCCAACCCTCCAGCCAGACCCATATCCCCCCTCACCTTTTTTATGGCGCCAATTAAAGTAATGAGCTGGAACGTTAGAGGGCTAAATTCTAAATTTAAAAGAGCTATAATTTTGGATACCATTAAAAAACAGTCTCCCCATATAGTCTGTATACAGGAGACGCACCTTACAGGACAAAAAATTCTATCACTAAAACGTGCCTGGGTTGCTAGGGGTTACCACTCCTCATACTCAGTGGTAACCCCTAGCAACCCAGGCACGTTTTAGTGATAGAATTTTTGGCCGCTTTGTCATATTGCATTGCTCCTTATGGGGGTCCTCCTTCACCATTGCCTCAGTGTACGTCCCTGCTCCTTTTGATACTGGTCCATTACAAGCACTGACAGATAAATTGGCAGCCATGCCCCCAGGTCCGTTAATATGTATAGGGGATTTTAATGCGGTGCCTGATCCTTCTCTGGATCGCACTAGTGGTGTAGACCCTGCATCAACTCGATTAAATGAATGGATAATGTCCCTTAGCTTGAAAGATCTCTGGAGGGGGAAATATCCTTTGGGAAAAGAGTATACCTTTTACTCCTCAGTGCACAGGACCTTTTCTCGAATAGACCTGGCGTTAGGCTCTCCTGACGTGCTCCCCATGGTTGACTCTATCTTCCACTGCCCCCGTAGTATCTCGGACCACTCCGCTTTGTTTCTCACTCTACTGATTGGTCCTCCCTGTGATTCTCGAATTTGGCGTCTGCACCCTGCATGGCTCTCTTCTCCTACAGTGCAGATGAAAATGCAGACAGATCATAATGAATTTTGGGAAACACATCATGATCATCCAGACCCATTGCTACTATGGGACTCATACAAGTCCTCTACGAGGGGGGCGATCATCTCTGGGGTGGCGGGGCATAGGAGGGTCATGGGCGATAAAGAAAGAGGGTTGACCTCTATACTACAGGATGCTGAAAAAAGATACATAGAGAATCCCAGTGGGGACAATAAGAGGGCCTGGGCGCAGGTGCAGCGGGAACACCTTGCTCTGGCCAAAGAACGCACTAGCAAACGCCTTTTGGCTTCTGAAGCCTCAGTCTTTGAATTTGGGGACAAAAATGGTAAGTTACTTGCATACCTCTCCAGGGCGGAACGACCGTGTGCATCAGTCCCCTTTATAGCAGATGCGAGTGGGGCCTTGGTACACGATCCTACCTCCATAAATAAGGTGTTTAAGGAATTTTATTCTTCCCTGTACAGTCCTAGCATATCTACCTCGGCTGCCGAAATGGATGCCTTCTTGGATGACCTTCCTCTGTGGCGCTTAACACCTGCTCAATCACTAGAACTAGACTCCCCTATCTCAGCAGAGGAGGTGGAATTAGCTATTCAGTCTCTTCCAACAGGTAAGACACCTGGCTTAGACGGGTTAGGGGGAGAATGGTATAGGAGTAGATGTGAATTCTTGGCCCCTAAGCTGCTTGAAGTTTTTAAAACAGCCCTGGAGCATGACTCGCTGCCTTCCTCTATGAGAGAAGCCTTAATAGTAGTTCTCCCGAAGCCCGGGAAAGACCCTTCTCTCCCTGACTCCTACCGACCTATTTCTCTCCTTAACACCGACGTAAAAATCCTAGCCAAAATCTTGTCAACAAGACTAAATAAGGTGATTCTGTCACTGGTGCATCCGGATCAGACGGGTTTCATGCCCGGCAGGGGAACGGATATTAATATTCAGAGACTATTCCTAAACATAGAAGCAGCTGTGGGCTCTCCTGATCCTGGCTTTGTTCTATCACTTGACAATTGCAAGGCCTTCGACTCTGTCGAGTGGCCATATCTATGGGCCATACTGGCTAAAATGAGAATAGGCCCCAGATTCCTGGCCCTTGTCCAGCTTCTATATCAGGGTCCGAAAGCCAGGGTCAGAACTAACCTGAATGTGTCTGCTCCCTTCCCCATGGGCAGGGCTGCCCGTTGTCCCCGTTACTTTTTGCATTGGCCATTGAGCCCCTTGCTGTGGCTATTCGCCTCTCCGATGATATTGTTGGATTGGTTAGAGGGACGATCATGGAGAAGGTTTCTCTATATGCGGACGACACCTTGGTATACCTTGGAGATGTGGGTGCTTCCCTAGTGTCCCTTCTTTCCCTAATTGACAGATTTGGCTCCATCTCAGGCCTACGGGTAAATTGGGATAAGTCAGTCCTCTTCCCTTTATCCGGAAATACCAGTCTTAATCTATCTATCCCTCTGCAGGTGGTGTCTGGCTTTAGATATCTTGGTGTTAGGGTGTCCCGCAGGGTCCAGGAATATGTTGCATTAAATATTGACCCCCTGATAACAGACACAGAGAAACGGTTGCAAGCATGGTCCTCATTACCCATATCCCTATATGGTCGCATTAATATTTTTAAAATGATTTACCTACCAAAATTCTTATATCTACTTCACTCCTGTCCGGTACTACTCCCCAAATTAATATTTAAACGTATAGACAGTATTTTAAGAACTTTTTATTGGCAAGGGACCAGCCCACGTTTCAGTCTGGCCGTGCTACAGGCTCCTAGATCCCGGGGTGGATTAGCGGCACCTGACCTATACCTTTACTATTTGGCATCCCAACTTGTCTACGCACAGTGGTGGATCGACATAGATGGGGGGAATGCAGCCACTGCTTTGGCAGGGTCTCTGATGGGGTCATATGAAGCTCTTACGAACCTTTTATATAGGTACAAATCCCCGGCCTCAATCCCAATTCCCTTGCGTACCGTAGCTGTATGCTGGCGAAGAGCCCAATTGCTAGTCAGCCCCTCCTCCCCCCCTCCAGTGTCTCCCAGATCTCCCATTTGGTTAAACCCTTGGTTCCCACACCTTCTCTCCCTACCTGGGTGGACGATGTGGGGGGCTGCAGGTGTCAAGTTCATCGGTCAATTGTTATCCTCGAACTCTGAGCTACTCTCTCTTAGTGAACTGCGGGAGAAATTTTCCCTGCCCCCCATGGCGTCCTTTCACTACTCCCAACTGAGGCACGCCTTTAAGGCCCAGTTTGGGTCTACTAAACTGTCCACTGAATTCACTAAGTTGGAAACCCTGCTAGGAACCCCTGATCTATCAAAAACTCTCACACAAGTGTACACTGTTCTACAAGCACAGGGAGTTAGACCATTTGATCGGGCTCATGTGCGCTGGAGGGAGGATATCCCAGACCTCTCAGAAGAGGAATGGGGGGAAGTTGAGCACTCATACTTTGACTCAGTGGTGAGCGCTAGGGATTTCCTAGTACAAACAAAATTCCTTCACAGAATTTATTACACCCCGGTAAGACTTAATCGTATGGGGGCTAGACAGGATGATAACTGCTTCAGATGTCAGGTAGCCTGTGGTTCTTTCTTACATTGTGTGTGGGCCTGCCCCAGGGTCAGTGCCTTTTGGACAGAAGTGCTAACCTTCCTCAACAGTCATTTTGGCTTTCCCCATATAGCCAACCCCAAGGTTTGCCTTTTGGGAATAATAAATGAGGTCATTGGTGGCCATTATGACAGGATCTTCTTTAGACTCGTTCTGTACTACGCTCGTAAGGTGGTGATTATGTCCTGGAAGGATCGTGACCCCCCTCCCCTGCAGAAATGGATAACGCTGGTCAACAAGGTTATCCCTATGTATTACTCTGTATACAATAACAGACAATGCCCTCAAAAATTTGAATTTATTTGGTCTAGATAGAACATGAACTCTAACACTACGGTGTAAAGTAACTATCATAAACGAATCCCTTTGTCTGGCTCGAACCCCATGCGAAGAGGGTGGTGTGTTGTGTTGTTAGTGTTTTGTCTTTGTGTGTCTGCATGATTGGGTGCCTGAATGTTTGTTCATTAAGTTCCGACTGCGGCGTTTACATGCTGTATATGTACTGATGTGGTCATCTATTTCTGATACTAGAATGCCATTTGACCGATTGCGATATCTGCCTATGCTGTTTTGCTATCTTCAAGTATTACTACGCTGCGCCGTAGTCTAATGTTTTGAGGTGTTATTGTTGAATTTAAAAAATGAAAAATTCAGAAATAAAATCTTTTAAAAAAAACAAATACTATATTGTCCCCATTGTGGCCCACACAATTGCTGCCTTTCCACCGTATTTGGTCCCATACTTTACATAAAAATATTACAAACCCTCATTGTGCCACCCACCTGATAATGTTCCCTAAACGTGGCCTAACATGTAATATTGTGCTTAATACCTGAGGCCTCTGCTAATGCCACTTCAACGTGACCCTATACTGAATTATGCCCTCTCAGCGCCCCAAGACTCAAAGCCCCATGATTCTGGCTCCTTTCTAATAAGTAAAAGGAGCAGTAAAAGGAGCCACCTAATAATACCCACACTAAATAATGCCCCCCACCACCACCATTGAATATTTCTCCAACATTAAATAAGTCTAACCAGTAATAAGTAATGTTCGGATGTAATGCACCCCCCCTAGCCCACAATCGACTCGTGTTCCCCACAGGCTGGCCCTACACCGTAAGTTAAAGGGAAAAAACAACCTAATACAGGCGGTCCCCTACTTAAGAACACCTAAATTACAGATGATCCTTAGTTACAGACAGACCTCTCTGCCAACTGTGACCTCTGGTGAAGTCTCTGGATGCTTTACTTTACTCCCAGCTGCAATGATCAGCTGTAAATTGTCTGTAATGAAGCTTTATTGATAATCCTTGGACACATTACAGCAAAAATATTGAAACTCCAATTGTCACTGGGGCTAAAAAATTTTTTGTCTGGAGTTACAATAATAAAATAGGAGACATGTTGACGTCATTACACTGCGTCTTCTGGCAGAAACTGTTCCACTATCTGTAGTGAAGGATGGAGCTGATGGCTCCGTTCTCCACTACACTACTGACCTCTATCTGCATCCAGGAAATTTAAATTGTTTGGGTTGTTACCAACTGGGTAGTACTTTATAAATCTGAACACACTTCTAAGATGACCAATATAGTCTTGGCCTGATGTGGCACATATGATTGCTGAAACCTCATTTCTCGAGGCCAGGTTAAGGATAGACTGGACATAGAATTAGTGTTATGAGAGCAGTGTTGCTTTGGTCAGGTGGGTTTTTCTTTTTAGTTATGACTAGATGACCCTTTTAACTAATTGTTATGGTAAGATTGTTGAGGATGCTTGTCAGGTATCTGTCATGATGTTTTCCATTTTGCAATTTTAGATATTTTTAACATGATTTTATACATGACTCTGTTTTAAAGAATGTTTAATTTCTTAATCTTTTCTATTTCAAGGGCCATGTTTACAGGAGGAATGAGAGAAGCTAGTCAAGATGTTATTGAACTTAAAGGAGTATCTTCTAGGGGACTACGACATATCATAGATTTTGCATACAGTGCAGAAGTGACTCTGGATCTTGACTGCATTCATGATGTTCTTGGAGCTGCAGTTTTTCTACAAATGGTTCCTGTTGTGGAGCTTTGTGAAGAGTTCCTGAAATCTGCAATGAGCGTGGAGACTTGTCTGAATATTGGGCAAATGGCTACAACTTTCAGTTTGGCATCTCTTAAAGAATCGGTGGATTCATTTACTTTTAAACATTTTCTTAAAATATCTGAGGAAGAAGATTTCCTTCATTTGCCCCTAGAACGGCTAGTTTTTTTCCTCCAAAGCAATAAGCTAAAAAACTGCAGTGAAATAGATTTATTTCGTGCTGCAATCCGTTGGCTGCAGTTTGACTATTCCCGACGAGCAAATGCCAGTCAAGTTCTTTGCCACATCCGCTTTCCATTAATGAAGTCTTCTGAGCTAGTGGATAGTGTTCAGATTGTGGATATCATGGTAGAAGATGTGTTATGTCGGCAATTTCTGCTCGAGGCCTTCAACTACCAAATTCTTCCATTCCGCCAACATGAAATGCAATCTCCTAGGACCGTGATTAGGTCAGATGTATGCTCGTTGATAACATTTGGTGGAACCCCTTATACCGATAATGATCGAACAGTAAGCAGTAAAGTATATTATTTGCCAGATCTGACTGCCCGCCAGTTTAAGGAGCTTGATGAAATGGAGATTGGCTGCAGTCATGCTTGTGTTGCAGTCTTGGATAATTTTGTGTATGTTATAGGAGGACAGCATTTGCAATATCGAAGCGGCGAAGGAGCTGTAGAAGTCTGTTTTCGCTATGATCCCCATTTGAATCAGT
Organism: Engystomops pustulosus; assembly: GCF_040894005.1. Taxonomy (NCBI): domain Eukaryota; kingdom Metazoa; phylum Chordata; class Amphibia; order Anura; family Leptodactylidae; genus Engystomops; species Engystomops pustulosus. The sequence goes on along the minus strand of NC_092411.1, from coordinate 155,680,133 downwards.
GGCTGCGAATTCAGCCTATGCAGGAGAGTAGAATTCAGTTTCAACTTCATGTATTGTATGGCATGCTATATGCAACTGGAGGAAGGAACAGATCAGGAAGTTTGGCATCTGTTGAAAGGTATTGTCCCAGGATGAATGAATGGACTTATGTCTGCTCCTTAAAACGAAGAACTTGGGGTCACGCAGGAGCTACACTTGGAGGTAGACTGTATATTTCAGGAGGCTATGGAGTATCAGTTGATGACAAAAAAGCCTTGCATTGTTATGACCTCTCTTTAGACCAGTGGGAATTTAAATGTCCAATGAATGAGCCAAGAGTTCTTCATGCCATGGTTGGGACCAAGAACCGAATTTACTCATTTGGGGGTAGAATGGATCATGTGGATCGTTGTTTTGACATTTTAGCTGTTGAATATTATGCTCCAGAGACTGACACATGGACAACAGTGAGTCCAATGAGAGCCGGACAATCGGAAGCAGGTTGCTGTCTCTTAGATCACAAGATTTTTATTGTAGGGGGCTACAACTGGCACTTAAACAATGTGACTAGTATTGTACAGGTCTACAATACAGAGACTGATGAATGGGAGAGGGACTTGCATTTCCCAGAATCTTTTGCCGGCATAGCTTGTGCATCAGTTATACTACCACAGGTTACAACTCAAAGCTAACCAAAAATGACATTTCACAGAGACTTGAACTACTTTGTATTAACTTGCATTGCCCAGAGAACAGAAAATAAAACGGTGTTCTGTACTTAAAGATCTATAAAAGCTTCTGTACTCTGTGCCATGAACATTTGTATACACACAGCAAAGCAGATTTTTGTATACCGTCTAAAATGTATACCTTCTACATCTACGGTAGTTAAATCGCATGTCTCCCAGTACTGGGTGAGGAGTTTGGCACAATTTATAGAGAACCTGTCTGGATGATTTGGGACATTAAACCAACAATAGGACCACTCCGTCCATGTCCACTACATAGAAAAAAATGTTTATACATTTCTAAGCATGAGTCTAATAAGCCACATCGTACTCTTCTCTGGTGCTCCCTGTGTCTGCACAGTGATTCAGTGAAGCCGGAGTAGTACACTCTAGCTTCATTGTGCATGCGTTTATCTTACAGAGCATGCACAGTGAAGCTGGTCTGTACTACAGCAGTTGCATTGCATAACTTCGCAGGTGCTGACAGCTCTGGGCCAAGGTACTTATATGTTTGATTTTATTATTGCAGACACAGAGGGAAAACCTACAGGGTGACTACAGGTTCACCCTAAGACACGTTTTATTTAACTTAAGACAAGCTCTTTGGTTGACTTGAAAAATTTTGTGCAATGTGGCACTTTAAAACCTTACCTTTCCTGAAAGCAATAATCCCTTGTCTATGGTGCACAGAATGTTCTGCAGAATTCTCTTTTAAAATGCATCTCAGTATATCCACCAATGTGCAGATACCGCTAACACTACCGAGAAACTAAAAGCAATACCACATATTTGGTGAAACAGTTAATTTCAGGTAATTGTTGCAGATCCCTAACTCTTAATCTGCATACTGTCTTAAAGGGGTTATCCGGGTTTTAAAAATTTCTTATGGCTGGGCTGGGGAGGGATATTTAAACATAATAAACATGTACTTATCTCCTCCGGTGCCGCCGATGTCCCGCGCCGCGGTCCCTTCGATCCGTGCCCCTGTTTGTTTACAAGGGCACGGAAGCCGCGCACAAGGAGCTTCCGGTCCGGATGTGGCCGGCTCCTCCTATCCATCCCTATCTCTCAGCATTGTAAGCCCTGAGAGATGGTGTCGGATAGGAGCTTCCAGAGGAGGTAAGTAGATGTTTGTTATGTTTAACTAGCCCACCCCAGTCCGGCCTCAGTTATTTTTAAACCGGATAACCCCTTTAAAGGAAACCTACCACTTGAAGTGGCAGGTTTCCGATGGCAATACCGGGCACCAGCTCAGGGTGAGCTGGTGCCGGAGCTTATTTTAATTAGTGTTTTAAACCGCGGTATCGCGGTTTAAAACACTTTTTAAACTTTATAGCCGGCGCAGGCAGGTACGCGCTCGGCGCTTACCGTGCACGCGGCTCTCATTCACTTCCTATGTAGCCGCGTGCACGGTAAGCGCCGAGCGCGTACCTGCCTGCGCCGGCTATAAAGTTTAAAAAGTGTTTTAAACCGCGATACCGCGGTTTAAAACACTAATTAAAATAAGCTCCGGCACCAGCTCAGCCTGAGCTGGTGCCCGGTATTGCCATCGGAAACCTGCCACTTCAAGTGGTAGGTTTCCTTTAAGCCCTCATTTGCACAGCAGTAGCAGTATTCTTGTTGTATTAGGCTAAATTCACCAGTCCTTCCCTCCATTAAAAAAAGTGAAGAACGGAGGTTCAACATATCAGTTCAAAATGTCGTTGATATCAATGGAAATTTTATGTTGTCCGTTATGGTCAGTTCTGTCATGGATTTGTTTTCTTTTCAAACTGAGGAAAAGTACTGCAGGCTCCATCATTTTTTGTGTCCAAAAACGCATTAATAACGGCTCCCTGTCTTAATAGAACATAACGGGTGACATAAAATTTACGTTGATGTCCGTGGATTTTTAAGTGATACGTTAAACCTCCATTCTTTACTTTTTTAACAGATTTGAGGAACGGAGGGAAGGAATGGTAGTGTGAAATGTAGTGTGAAATGAGCGAAAACCAGGAGCAGAGCAAATGAGTAAATCTTTTCACTATAGCTTTACTCTGTAGGATTTGTTCTTTGTTTAGGTTTATAGATGTCAAAATAATATATGCAAGTGAGAAAGTGGCCTATCTGTGTTTTAAAGGAGGAGTACTGGATTTCCTGGGGAGAAAAAAGGCATACTAGTTTTATTATTTATTGTTGGGCATTTGGAGGCACTTTAAAACCCCTTAAGGACGCAGGTTTTTTTTTTTGCTCATTTCTCGCTCCCCACCTTCAAAAATCCATAACATTTTCATTTTTCCATGTACAGAGCGTGTGAGGGCTTATTTTGTGCATAACAAATTTTACTTTCCCGTGATGTTATTTATTATTCCATGCCGTGTACTGGAAAAAAAATTCCAAATGTGGAAAAATTGAAAATAAAACCACATGTGCGTTCTTGTGGACTCAGTTTTTCCAACTTTCACTCTGCGCTCCAAATGACATCTCTACGGAACAATGGGTCGTGTTTTTTTTTTTTTGTTAAATGACGTTTTCATTGCTACCATTTTGAGGACTATGTGACATTTTGATCACTTTTTATTGCATTTTTTATGTCATGTAAAAAGGAGTAAAAGTCGCTTTTCAGACATTTGGGCGCCATTTCCCGTTATGGAGGGAACCATTTCAATATTTTGATTGGGCATTTTGGCATGCGGTGATACTTAATGTGTTTGTGATTTTTACTGTTTATTATGTTTTATATCAGTTCTAGGAAAAGGGGGGTGATTTTGAATTTGTAATATTTTATACATTTTTTACATTTTTCAACCTTTTTTTTTTCCGATGGCAATACCGGGCACCAGCTCAGGGTGAGCTGGTGCCGGAGCTTATTTTAATTAGTGTTTTAAACCGCGGTATCGCGGTTTAAAACACTTTTTAAACTTTATAGCCGGCGCAGGCAGGTACGCGCTCGGCGCTTACCGTGCACGCGGCTCTCATTCACTTCCTATGTAGCCGCATGCACGGTAAGCGCCGAGCGCGTACCTGCCTGCGCCGGCTATAAAGTTTAAAAAGTGTTTTAAACCGCGATACCGCGGTTTAAAACACTAATTAAAATAAGCTCCGGCACCAGCTCAGCCTGAGCTGGTGCCCGGTATTGCCATCGGAAACCTGCCACTTCAAGTGGTAGGTTTCCTTTAAGCCCTCATTTGCACAGCAGTAGCAGTATTCTTGTTGTATTAGGCTAAATTCACCAGTCCTTCCCTCCATTAAAAAAAGTGAAGAACGGAGGTTCAACATATCTGTTCTTTTTTTTTTTTTGTTAAATGACGTTTTCATTGCTACCATTTTGAGGACTATGTGACATTTTGATCACTTTTTATTGCATTTTTTATGTCATGTAAAAAGGAGTAAAAGTCGCTTTTCAGACATTTGGGCGCCATTTCCCGTTATGGAGGGAACCATTTCAATATTTTGATTGGGCATTTTGGCATGCGGTGATACTTAATGTGTTTGTGATTTTTACTGTTTATTATGTTTTATATCAGTTCTAGGAAAAGGGGGGTGATTTTGAATTTGTAATATTTTATACATTTTTTACATTTTTCAACCTTTTTTTTTTTTTCACTATTTCTGTATTACTACTCTATTACTACACTATTACTGTATTGCAGTATATGGCGTTTTTGGCTCATTGTAATGAATCTGCAGAAACCATGCAGCCTCGGGTCTTGCCTCACAAAGACCCGAGGCTGTGATGGCAACCAATCGCCGCCCCCCAATGACGTTCGGGGGAACGACGATCTGAAGAAAGATGGCACGACCCATGCGCTGCCATCTTTTAAGTGCAAGCAGCGACCGCGGGTGATGGCGATGGGTCTTTGTTGCAATATACAGCAAAGCCCATCTCTGTATGAAGAGGGCTCAGCCCGTGAGGCCTCTTCATACACCTTTCATAGCTCTGTGGCGATTATATACGTTGCACAGCGTGAAGGGTTTAAAGAGTAAAAAACAAAGAAAACATTCTGACAACCCCTATATCTAATCACCATGTATCATAAGTAGCAGTTATGTACCATGTCTAATTCTACCATTTTACTTGGATTCTTTTGTATATGGTCTGCTCCATTCAGAGGGTTCGTTGAACATTGTTTTTTCTTACTAAGCTGCATCAACTTCCATCAAACCTCTTGAATTTAAAATAGGACTTTGGAGATGAAGACATTTTTGGTGCAGTCAGACTTTCATTCTGTATTTAAAATATAATTGGGGAAATTTATTAAGATTGGAGTTCCAAATGTCAGTCTTAAAATCCCCCTGGCGTCCCAGAGCCTCTTTGTAGATTCTGGTGCAGTCTCCGACAGGTCGGACTTGTTTAGACCAAGTATGACCTGGCATAGATTTCCCCAGAGTTTACCTCATCAGTCAGACATTCCTGACCATAAAATGGCCACAGTTGGAGGGTCATTTGATCTCTAACTGGTCATGAGTAATTGCCAAGACATTAATCTTATATTCATGAATACTATTATAAGGTCCTGGCAGGGCGATTGTTCATTAACGGTTAGAGATCACATGACCCTCCATCTACAGCCATGTTATGGTCAGGAATGTCTGTCTGATGAGGTAAAAGACAGGAGGCCTCACTTCACATACCAAGAAAGCGGAGCAGAACTTTTAATTGATGTGTATTGGTAAATTACCTAATAACCTGCATTTACACACTCATTACAAAAAACATGAGGTCAAGTGGCCAACCCCTTTAAGATCCTATATAACATAGGGTGCCTGATGAGGGGAGGGGCTTATTTAACTGCATCCTGCCTGCATCACAAGTCAGTGTCTGGAAAAGAAGAGAGAGAGCGCAGTGCAGACAAATTAAACACTACGTGTCACTTAATGATCAACAACTGTTTAATACAGTGTTGCTCCTAATGTACTGATTTCTGCAAGGATAATATATCTCTCTTTCTCTCCTCTCTCTTTTGTAAAATTCCCTTTTTGTAGTGACTTCTTTATTAGACAGTATTTATTGAATTTATTATTATAAGATGCACATTTTGCAGAACAAGTAAAGTGTGACCAATCAAGCACATTAAATGGGTTATCCATTTATGTTTATTGTCGGCCTATCCCCAGCTTAGATCATCATCATCAAACGATATGTGAGACCTGAGCAGTTAGAGTGAATGACCACTACTTGACACATGCACCAGTTTTGTATTTTGTTAGACTGGAACAGCTAAATCACGAATATTAATGCTTGAAAACCACCTTTAATTATTAACAGATTTATGGCCCCTTAAATTTGGGGGAGTGTTTCACCCTGGTGAGCATAAAGATGTCTGAGAAGCTACTGGCCAGAGTATTTTATGTACCATCTGCATAATGTCTCTTCTCTGAAATAAATTGTTTTCTCATTTACTGTATATTCCCCTGAAAAAATTGACTGTGCTGAACAAGGCATTTTATAATTATTTCTTTGTGATAACACTTCAAAGAGGTGTTGGCCTACTTTTAATTAAACAAAATAACTATTCAAGAAAAAATTTAAAAAACTAGAGCTAGCAGTATGTAAAGCATAGATAGGTTGTTCCACACACTCCTGAAGTCTCTCAAAGGGGTTGTCCACTTTAAGGACATTCCTGCAAATAATTGATATTGTTTGTGTAATGAAAAGTTATACAATTTTCCAATATACATTCTGTATCAATTCTTCACTGTCTTCTATATCATTTCTTGCTGTTATGCAACAGGAAGCTTCATCATCTACATCATGTAGATAAACAGCGGTCCACGGCTCGTTATAACACAGTGTAATCAGAGCTGGAGATATAACGAGCTGTGCACCTGTGTGACCTTACATGACCATGGATCGGTGTTTATCACCGTGATTATATTCTTCACATACTACATGCCTTGGCAGGAAGGTGGCCCATGCCGGATTCGACACGTGGCATAACATGGGAAGGTGAGCTGGTGTTTCATTTCACACCCGGTGTTTATCTACAGGAAGTAAACAATGAAACAAGAAGACGGCAAGCAGAAATCTAGAAAACCATATAACTTTTTATTACACAAACAATATCAATTATTTGCTAGAATTTACTAAAGTAGACAACCACTTTAATTGCATCTTTTATTGGTAGTATTGTTCACATGAAAAGATCTGGCATCCGTGGCTTAGTGAAAAGATATGAACATGTATAGGCGGTCCCTGACTTAAGGACACCCAACTTACAGCCGACTTCTAGTTACCAATGGACCTCTCTGTCCACTGTGACCTCTGGTGAAGCTTGCTGGTTGCTGTGACGTCACACCTTGTGTGCCGGATCGTCTAACATACCTCCCACTGCTGGACCGCAGAAGAGAGGATCTGAGGGGCGTTGGAAAAGTGACTTTTGACTTTGTTTTTTTATGAATTGGGCAAACAGGGGCTGGCTATCTACAGGGGCAAATGGGCTGACTAATTACAGAGGCAGGGGGCTGGCTAACTACAGGGACAGGGGGCTCATATTGGGGGGGCAGCGGGCTGGCTATATATTGAGGGGGGGCAGGGGACTGGTTACATATTAGGGGGTAGGGGTTTCCTATATACTAGAGGGGCAGCGGCCTGGCTATATATTGAGGGGTGGGCAGGGGTTGCCTTTATACTAGAGGGGCAGTGGCCTAGCTATATACTGGGGGGCAGGTGACTGGTTACATATTAGGGGGCAGGGGACTGGCTACATATTAGTGGGGGCATGGGCCTGGCTATATACTAGGGGGGAAGGGGACTGACTAGCTATAAACTGGCTGTGACCAATGCATTTCCCACCCTAGGCTTATACTCGAGTCAATAGGTTTTCACAGTTTTTTTGTGGCAAAATTAGGGGCCTCGGCTTATATATGGGACGGTTTATACTCGAGTATATACGGTAAGTACAAACCTAAAGAACCTATCTTGTACGTAACCCGGGGGCTGCGTATACAGCACTAGCACTAGCCTGTTTCCGGCTCACAGAGAGGCAAAAAAAAAATTAACGCCCCTTCCCTTTTGTGCACTGCAGAGTGCCACTATATATGACACCATAGTACCCAAAATCATCCATGTAGTGTCATCTATGTGGGCATGAACTGCTCTTTAACCCCTTCACGACCATCCTATTACCACTTATTACTCTTTAATAAAATGAATCCATTATCAACTTTTTTCATCTGTTAACTGGCCCTGGGTGTAAGCAGCAAAATAAAAAGTGAAAATTTTCCATAAAAAGTGGTTTTCAAGTGTAAAGAAGTAAAACCAATAAATCTGCATATTTTTGGTATTGCCCCATTTGCTCTGTTGATTAAGTGACATACTATCCTAAATTAAAATTTAAACAGCATATCCAGTACAAATGTTGTTCTTTTGGTAACAACTCTACCATTTCTTTTTCTTTCTTATTGCCTATATGTAGCTTGTATCTGACTGTCATTGTATTCCCATAAATTATCAGATGTGTAAGTTTGTTTTTGTTTTTTGAATATTACTAAGTAATTTCAAAACTGAACGTCCTGACAATGTGTCTGCAATGAGTCTTGAGTTACAGAGTGAATAACAAGGAAGGTAGATGAGTAGCTGTTAAGCAGGGTTGTCAGCTGAAAACAGTAATGATACAGCATAAGTATAGATTTGTATATCACAAATTCCCAGCATTTGCTGTGATCTATGAAATGATCATTGCAATCACAACTACTTGGTAATTTATATATACAGTAGATGGCGATCATTGTAGAAGGATGTGCCTAATAAAGTGACCCAAAGTGGAAATTCCATTGTAGCCTTTCTCTCCATCAAACTATTTACTAATTCCTAATGCTTATGTATTTATCTAGAAATCCTAGACACTTACTGTATAATTTTATACTAATGCAAAGTCTGTGATACACCAATTGATGTATACAATTGCGATGGGTACTGTGTATCCGATTTTAATTGTTTGCTGTTTTTTCACATGCACAGTGAATTCCAAAATAAAATAATTTAATAAATGCGAACACTGATTTTATTTAATATTTTAGCTGCCAATTTTATAACGTAACTGTGAAGCTGTAGTGATTTTACCAAATTATCATATGTGATTCCCCCTTTGAAAACAATCAGAATGATGCCTACTTTGTGCTCCTCGTCAGTCTATGCCCTCAAGCTGAGGCCAGTTAGCTTGCCCACAGATCCCACTCTCTCAAAGTAATTTAGCATTAAAGATGATCTGTCACCCAAAGTGCTACAACCCTCTGATAAAGCTAGCAGACACTGCTGCGCTGTACAATAAAAACGCCCAACCGCACTGTAAGCACTAGGAGCTGCTTACTTTAGCTGCAAAATAAAATGCATAAAAGTCGTTTTGTGACTTGTCTGTCTTCCAAAAAAATACAAAATCAAACCCTAGATGTGAGAAGATGCATTCTAGCATATTTGGAAGCTACCAAAAGCTACAGAACTTCTGATGACTTTTTTTTAGTCCAATTTCAAGGAAACCACAGAGGGTCTACAGCCAGCAAATCAACAACAGCGAGATGGATGAAATCTGCCATCTCTTTTGTTACCAGCTTGAGGGGTTGCTTATTGCGGCTCAACTGAAAGCCCACTCTAATAGAGCTGTCTATACCTTTTGGGCAGAAAAGGCATTAGCATCCATAAAGCAGATTTGCAAGGCAACTACCTAGAAGAAATCGTATACCACTTACAAATTAGACTTAGGGCCTGATCTAGATCTTTCTTTTGGAAGGAAAGTCCTGTCTGCTGTTGTCCTATCCTAGGTTTAGTTCCTCTGTTACTCCTACTATCAATGCCGTTGTGGAGGCCAAGGGAAAAAAGAAAAAAAGAAGACTTTCCATAAATCCCCGCCAGTGGAACACTATTTTCAGGGGATTAAAAACTGTAAAATATATCAGAAATTTGATTAGAAATGCAGCTAAAATTTATACAAAGAGCCTATTGTGGCACCACTAATCCACTGTATGTGGATATGCCCTGAAATAACAAGTTGATGAGTTGATGAAAAGGATTGATCAGACTAAGGGAATTTTTTTTTTAAAAAAAGTCTTAGCGCTTCATCTTGCCTCATCCTTGCCCTCTCACTCTTTTTGGTCTTCTGTGGTCTTATCTCTCCCTGTTGCATGCCTGCATTTTAATGATGTGAAAAAAAGAATAAGACGTTTTAACTCTACAATTTTGTATATGAAGACTGCATCTCTGGCTGATTATAGTTAGAGCTCCACCTGCTTCATACTCTGCTAAGCCATGATATATAACGTGATGTCAAAGAATGTCTCAGCCGAAGGACTGCTAATAGTGCCCCTTGTTCTTTCTAAACACTTGTTCTATTGCTATTCTATTGGTTACTAATTCATCTCTTAGGCTCCTAGTTCATTAAAATGCTACTATCGCTTTGTTATGAACATACTGTATATCAATTGCCTTCTATTCTGGGTGGCGATCTTCCCATATCCCTCTCTAATGACCGCCCCTGTGTATCCAAATATCTCTAATGCAATTTCAATTCTTCTGCTTGTATCTCATAATTTTCATCCTCTGAATTAATCCCCCAAAGACATAGGAACTTTCCATATGGAACCACTTTTTTAACATTTTTTGGGGGGAAGGGTAGTACTCAAAATGTAGCAACAAATTTGTTACAGTCAGTTTCACAAACCCTTTATTTCTCAAGACACCATCACATACATACATACATACATACATACTGTAAAATACATATTTACCGCAAAATCATTCAGCATATCCACAAATTCAATGAGTTCATCTCTTGACCCTGATCAGTGTTTTCTAAATAACTTGTACAATACTGCCCAAATGCCAATTCCTATGTAGGAATATGTATGAAATGCTCTACAAGAATAAATTACTTGGCCTTCTTTGGCGAGGGGTGGAAATGGGGATCCTACCGAAAAGAAATTCCCCCCACTAGAATAATATCCTGCAGGAGTGGTACTTCTTACCGAAGATCCACACAACACTTGACTGTCCAATAGTGTGGGATGTGGATTCCTAATGGTCCCATTGCCATAATATCTGGAATGGTTCTTAAGACCTTTGTTGAGCAGTGTCCGCTCATATTTACAAGGCCCTTCTGAAGTTGGCTGAGGAATTCCATTGGAAAGATACTTTTAAACTGGCCTCCATAGATGTGTATAGTTGATATACTTGAATAAAACAACAGAATGGGGTTGGAGCAATATATAAAATCCTAATGAGATCTGGAAAGGAAGAGAAGTTTGTAAGTTGTATGAATCCTAAAGTATCACATATATAATAACATAATGCCTTTATCTTTAATTGAAAATGGTATAGACAATGCACAGGGACTGCTATAGGGAACCCATTTGGCCCCAGCTTTTGCAAATTTATTTCTTGCAGAATTTGAATTTACATATGGGCTTGAATTGTTTTGTGTCAAAAATCATGCTATGTGCAACATATTTGGACAATGTGCTAATACTCTGGTCAGGGTCAAGGAATGAATTCTTTTCCCATACTATTAAAGGGGTAGTCCAGGAATCAGCATAATTCATATACAAGTGGGCACTCAAAATATAAGCTAATGTGTAATTAGTTGTTATTTAAAATTTTGCTCCCCTTAGCAGAAAATGCTGATGACATAGACTGTAATGAAGAATTAAAATGCTACTGGCCCTTTAATCAGTCCGTTAATTTCCTCTGCGCGGTCCGTTGCAGGACAGAAGATGGCTGCTGGTCACATGTCCACATCACATGTCCTGTACCTGCCTGGGCAGGGTCATGTGATCACCACTATGTTTGGCTGTAGTCAGTTGGTTGCAGTGCATCCAGTATGGTCAGTGTGGTGGTGATGGCAGTTACACATCATTACTATGGAAACAGTGCAAGAAAACCTGTTACATCATCACTGGGAGCAGAGCATAAGTGGTAGGAGGAGTTACTGAGAACTAAAGGATCATGGATCCAGTGGCGGCCATCTTAGTGATAACTCCACCTCCATTAGAGAGGCCATAAATTTTGTAAATCATAAAATCAAATTATTTAAGCTCTGTTTTGTGACTAATGACATTGAGTATTGTTGTATTCATTTATTTATATCATCATGAGTTTTTGTGTCAGACGTTCATATTCCCAGAATACCCCTTTAACTTTCTTGATGTAAACTTATATGTATGTGATGGTGTCTTGCTACATTTCAAGAGCTACCATCTACCCATGTTAAAAAAGTGGCCCCACATGGACAGTTCCTCTGTCTCTGGAGGATTTATTCAGGGATTACAAGCAGAAGAATTGACATTGCATTTGAGAGTATGTGGATATACAAGGGGTGGGGGGGTCATCAGAGAAGCATACGGGAGGGTAGCCACCCAGATTAGAAGGCAATTCATATATGCTTTTAAGAAGACTAAAACAGTCCAGTATAATCCTAGAGCATTGGCTCAGAGAAAAACTATTTTATAGCGCCCTTGTGGAGGGAGACTTAGATTTACATGAGATAACTTACAACAAACCGATAGCAGCATTTAGATGAACTAGGAGCCTTAGAGATGAATAGGTAACCAGTTAAATAGTTTTGTAACAAAGTTCATGTTTAGAATAATCCTTTCCTCCAGGTAGGACAGTAGCATGTTTGAGATTAGGGACTTAAAAATACATTACTTGTTTTACATGTAATATAGTATAAAATTCCCTTTCAGCTTTTAATATAAAGGCAAAACAATTCCTATACAATACAATAGTACTTTATTGATCACCTGAGGGGAAATCCGTTTGTACAATTGGGCAATTGTTACACACCCGAAGAGACTGGCTTAACATTGGAGTTAGGGCGGCACGGTGGCTGAGTGAGTAGCACTTCTGCCTTGCAGCACTGGGGTCCTGGGTTCGAATCCCACCCAGGTCAACATCTGCAAAGAGTTTGTATGTTCTCTCCGTGTTTGCGTGGGTTTCCTCCGGGTACTCCGGTTTCCTCCCACACTTCAAAACATACTGTTAGGTTGTTTAGATTGTGAGCCCCATTGGGGACAGGGACCAATTTGATATGCTTGTGCAGCGCTGCGTAATCTGTGTGCGCTATATAAATAGAGAATTATTATTATTTATTTACATAAATACACTGCAAAAGGCGCGTTCTTGCATATTGCTGGTTTCTTAGTTTCATACAAATAAAGTGACAGGACATTGGGATACAGCACAATGCATGTTAACATGAACACATTACATAAGGGAAAGTTATTACAGTACGAATGCATTAGTGACAATAACAGACACAGGCCAGACAGACATATATAGGGATTACTACAGTAGGGGTGCCAGTACAATACTAACAGTGATTGTGGTGAGGCAGTGATGTGCTGCTATGGGTTTGGCAGAACAGACACTACCCATAGCTCCGATTTGGCGCTCTGTTGCACATAGCCGTACGACATGGAGTTTTTGTTGCCGATGATCGCCTGAGTGCTGATTGGAGGTAATATGGTGAGTGGCAAGTCGGTGTCGGAGGTGGGAGCCATCTTGACAGTCCATTCTCCTTGCAATTCAACCAGATTCAGAGTAGGTTGGTTGGAGGGCAGAGGTAATGGTGTGACTTTATTTTTACATTTTGCAAATGTATGTATGTAAGTATGAGTGATAAAGTAGAGTTAGACATGCACAGGCATACTGGTATAATTCTGTTTGTGCACTAAAAATTGCACTTAGTAAGATGCACTGCCGGCCAACGTCTTCTAGACCTGTAGTCTGCAATGTACATTTGTACTGGGCTGGGCTGGTCTAGCCCTAACAGGGATCCCATGTACAACAGCCAAACAAGTGCTCTACAGCGGGGAACAATATGGAACTTTTCTTAGATAGCCATAGATACTTCCATTGATTGTCAACAACAATATTTGTGATCAATCACAGAGCAACATTATTTTAAGAGAGAACTATCAAAGAAGAAAGCTGTGCACTGGTTGCTATGCGTAGCCAGGATAGTTTTTGCATATGACAGGACTTGTTATCCTAGGGATGTACATGTCATAACTGTTGAGTATGGCTTCTTCACATGGTAAGAGGCAACCATAGGGGCAGTTTATTTAAAGGGGTATTCCCGGAATATGAACGTCTGACACAAAAACCCATGATGATATAAATAAATAAATACAACAATACTCAATGTCATTAGTAACCAAACGGAGCTTAAATAAATTGATTTTATGATTTACAAAATCTATGGCCTCTCTAAAGTAGGTGGAGTTATCACTAAGATGGCCGCCACTCGAAACTACAAGTTCCATGATCCTTTAGTTCTCAGTAACTCCTCCTACCACTTATGCTCTGCTCCCAGTGATGATATAACAGACTTTCTTGCTATGTTACCATAGTAATGATGTGTAACACTGACCATACTGGATGCACTGCAACCAACCGACTACAGCCAAACATAGTGGTGATCACATGACCTGCCCAGGCAGGTACAGGACATGTGATGTGGACATGTGACCAGCGTCCATCTTCTGTCCTGCAACGGACCGCGCGGAGGAAATTAACGGACTGATTAAAGGGCCATTAGCATTTTAATTCTTCATTACAGTCTATGTCATCAGCATTTTCTGCTAAGGGGAGCAAAATTTTAAATAACAACTAATTACACATTAGCTTATATTTTGAGTGCCCACTTGTATATGAATTATGGTGATTCCTGGAATACCCCTTTAAGTTCCCTGGGCATGTTTTTTACCTAATTGCAGAGTGATATGAGATGTGTGCAGAAATAAAGACATGAACTCACAAAACATATGTAATTTTGAATTAATGGCCAAATCTTTATAATCCCAATTCCATGACAGACCCCCGAATCTCAGAGAGTCACCCTCAAGCACTCAGGAGAGGAAAAATAAACAAATACCCTCTATGGAACATCGGATAAAGGATGGCCCTCCAGGCTTAGAGGATTAATGCTAATAAATGTCAATTACCCAATTTATGGTAGAATAACTTGGTGACTTTCCCCTTTTGTATTCCTTGCAGCTCCAGGTCTGAGGCAGACAACCTGTTGTAAGATGACGGCAGTGCTGTGGTGATGAATGGGTAGTTGTGGGCTGATAGGTCTCAGCTGGAACCTTTAGATAGGAGGCTTGGTTGAGGCTAAGACAATGAAAGTAGCAGAGAGCCTCAAGTTTTTCCATGTTTTTTGGTGTCCACTGCAGCCCATGTGGTTGATTTGTTTGTTTGCAGTAGGTGCTTGGTCATACAGAAGGTGTTTAGATTATTGATGCTTTGGCTGCGCTTTATTGACTGGCATCAAAGCATGCAAATGATGCGTGCTCTATCTTCTGCACATTGGGTGAAATAATTCCATTCCCAGGATCCTCTGGGCTGGCCTTCCTGTGCATCTTATGCCGGCTAAGATGTCCTGCAATGGTCCACTGTACAATTTGTCATACTCCAACATAAGTTAACATGCTGTTAACTCTATATCTGTGGCCGGGGCAATTGGATGGCCCACAGAGTCGTCATAGAGCCATCATAAAGCACTAGTGACTGTTCCATGACTTTTAGCTATGACAGCCTTGCTGTTTAGAACTGCAGGTGAGGTGGAGTAGGTTGGAGACAATCAGACAGGTCTTAGAGCACTGTTTGCAATGTAATTAATCAACGCCTAAACATTATGTGGCCTCTTCATTTTTACAATGCTATTTTGGGCTACAAGAATATGCTGCAAATGTTGGCGCCTACTTTCACCAGAGGAAGTCGTAGTAGGCACACATGTAACATGTACTCTCCCTGCAGAATCGGCTCCATAACCAGCAGCAGAAGTACTACGGCCACGTCCCTGTAGCTTATTTTCTGCCTTCTTTATTTTAACACACCTGCATTTACTCTCAATGTATTATAGGTTGGTATGTGTGTACAGATGCAGTTTTCACAGATTTTGTACAGCTTTCATTGTCACTGCACTATAGGACAGTATGAGTATACACACACAGTTCTTCACCCTGCACTGAAAAGGTCAACTATTTAAAATTTATGTTATACAGCAGGGTAATGTGTACCACCAGGGCATGCTAATACTGGACATGGCTGTAGCTTTTCCAGTTGGACACGAACCCTAAATTCTGACTGAAGTCCAGGTTCTGGGACCCAAACCCAAGATGTTCTATTGGTAATGAAATCAAGAAATGTTCTAATAAAAAGAGTAGATGATTAGAGGATTTGTGTGTGGGCATCACTGTTGTTTTATCTATTTTATTAGTACATACTCGAGTATAAGCTGACCCGAGTATAAGCCGAGGCCCCTAATTTTACCACCAAAAACTGGGAAAACCTATTGACTCGAGTATAAGCCAAGGGTGAGAAATACATTGGTCACAGCCTACCAGTATACTAGGGGGTGGTGGGAACGTGGCACCAAGTAACTAAATATAAGGAGCTACACACATGGAAGAGCAACCAATTAGAAAATACACAAGAACATGTGTGTAATAGCCAAAAGGAGTAATCTTTATTAACAAATGAAACAATATATACAAAAACGACACACAGGTCAGACACAAATGATTAAAAACATCTAAAAGGGGAGGGGGATACAGCCCAGCTGTACCCCTCACACAAGTATGGACAGAGGGGGGACAGTGGCACCTAATAATACCAACAAACTGTCCCCCCAAGGAACCCATGCAAGTGCAATGGATAATGTGAATACTACACAAAAAGCAGCTGGTAAGTAAGGGCTATGCTGAGCACTCAAATAACAAGCAACCTGTCAGGCTGGATGAAGTGTGCAACAAATCGGCACAAGATAAGAGCCTGTTAATGAATGTCCAAGAATAATGTGCACCCCTAACATGCATAAGAGATGAAACTCCGCATAAACACCCAAGCAGAGGGAGCGAATAGCTCCTGGCAATGATTACGCTGCTGTGAAAATGATGATAGTTACCATCGGGTCCGGACAGTGCAGGGAGAGACTGGGTCGGAAAAAGACGCCCCAGGTGTATCGCCGAGGATTGCAGCTTCCTCAGGGGTGCCCGACAAGTGTGTATGCCTATAAATGCCTCTATGAACGAGTGTACGCTGGCCTGCAGCTGTGTGATGCTGGGAATCCAAGATGGCGGAGCCCATGCATGTGACCGGAAGTGGTGTGACATCACTTCTGGAATGGCCATGAGGAGGGAAAGCCGGGTGAACGCATGCATGCTATTGGCTGGTATCTGTGGAACCACCAATAACTGCTGTCAAACATGTTTAACCCCTTAACGAGGAAGCCACTTTTCACCTTCCTGACACGGCCCATTTTTTCGAAATTCAAAATGTTCTACTTTTTCCACACATGAGTCATAACACCAGAAAACGTAATAACTAACATTCAACAAATGTCTACTTTATGCCTCCGTGGTTTTTTATACATACTCTCATTTTTGTAAGCTGTTATGGGGCTTTGAATGTTAGGTGCGATTTTTCACATTTTCATAAAAAAAGCAAAATCCTGCTATTGAGGGACCTGCTCAGGTTTGAAGTCACTTTGAGAGGCCTAAATAAAAGTAAAACCCCATAAATTACTCCATTATAGAAACTACACCCCTCAACGTACGTAAAACAACTTTTATGAAGTTTGTTAACCCTTTAATTGGTTTACAGGGATTAAATCAAAATCAGATGCAATTTTGAAATAGATTTTTTTTTTTTACTAAATTAATGTGTTTTTCATAAAATGTATAAATTTTCAGTGGATAAAATACCAAAACGCTCCACAAAATTTGATACCCAATCTCTCCCGTGTATAGTAATACCCCATATGTGGTGGTAACCTGCTGTTTGGGCACACGCCAGGGCATCAAAGGGAAGCTGCGCCATTCAGAGCAGATTATGCATTGTCACTTTTTATTGGCTATACAATCTTTATTTTTTTGGCAATTTGGACATATAAGGGCTTATTTTTTGCGACATGAGATGCACTTTACACATACTTCATTTTAGTGGGTCTGTAGCTTTTTGATGAGATTTTATTAACTCTTTAATGTATGGAGTAAAAGAAAATTGTCAATTTTGGGTTCTTTTTTTTGTACATTTTGAGGGTCGTACACTAAAAATACTATACTATTTTTATTCTCTAGATCACTATGATTACGGTGATACCTCATTTATATAGTTTTTTAAATATATTTTACAATTTTACAGGAAAAAAACGAATATAAAGAAAATATCATTTGTTTTTGCATTGCCATCTTTTCGGAGATATAACTTTAGTATTTTTTGGTTGCCAGTGCTAGTTTATGGCTTATTTTTTACGTGTATTTTTTTCAGTGGTACCATTTTGGTGCACATAACTTTTTTTTTTTATCACTTTTTGGAACATTTTTGTGAAGGGGCGTTCACTGTACAGGTCCAATAATGTTTCTGACTTATTGTACAGATTGTTACGGACGCGGCGATACCAAATGTGTGGGTTTTTTTGGTGATTTTGGTGATTAGATGTGTATAGGGAATGTTTGTGTTTAGGGGACTTTAACTTTATTTAATTAATTCTTTTCATTCAAAAGTGTGTTGAATTAGTGTTTTTTTACTTTTTTTTCTTTACTTTTACAGGTTAGCTTGAACAAGTGATCCACTGATCACTTGTTCAAGCTATTCTTCACCTAATACAGTGTGTGTCACTCCCGGAAGGAGGATCGCGCAGCCCCGGGCACTGGCAGTCCCGGGCACTGGCAGTCCCGGGGCTGCGATCGGAGCAGCGGACACCCCCCCCCCCGGTAAGCGCAGCAGGGGGGACCGATTCCATCTAAATGCCCCTGACACGCCGCGGTCAGCCGACACCCGCAGCTTCTGGCGCCGGCTCCGTTCAGGAGCCGGCGCCAGAAGCTTGACGTACTATTACTGCACGTACTATTACGCACCTCCCGCCATGCAGTAATAGTACGTCAAATCTCGGGAAGGAGTTAAGCAACTGAGATACTATCTCAGTATACAAATTTTTAAGAAAGTGCTGACAGTGCTCATAGATGCAGAAGTGGTAAATGGGCAAATAAACGACACATGCACTATGCAAATATCGTCTGAGAGGCCACGGTGTATGGCAGATGAAACTTGAAAGATGGTGATAAAAAACATTTTTTTTTTCTCTTCTTTCCTTCCCTTTCCCTTTATATAAAATAAATTGATGTGTAGAATGTGCATACAAGTGGGAAAATACATATTCAGAGAGAAATGCTTAAATGAGAAACAGATAAATGGCCGCCCCGCTAGGGGGGGAGGAGGGTCCAGCGGGGGTGTCCCAACAGGTAACCGCCACCACGCTATTGCATGAGGAAGATCGGAGGGGCAATCCGGCGGGTCCCCTCACCCCAGCAACACAGCACGGGCAGCAAGGTGAGAATACAGCCGAAGCCTGGTAAAATAATTACATGTTAAGCAAAGGTACTTAGTCTTATAGTTCATGAATAACAGTGTAAAATCACACGACCAACACACACAACCACACGACCATGGGCCCATGTACAGTCATACATGGTCATTTGGTTGTGTGTGTGGGTTGTGTGATTTTACACTGTTATTTATGAACTATTGGATTAAGTACTTTTGCGGCCATGCACTATGCCAGCCATCGCACACTGACGTAATCAGTGTTGCTGCATCATATTGTGCACCAGCCGTCAGGGAAGCCATGCCGAGCTTTGGGGGTGCCGGAAGGTGAGTATGTGAGTTTATTTTTGATGTTCTGGGCAAACTGGGAGCTGTCCTGCTATACACCACAGGGGGCTGTCTGGCTATATTTTTTTATTGACTTGTGTATAAGCCAAGGTGGTATTTTTCAGCACATTTTTTGGGCTGAAAAACTTGGCTTATACACAAGTATATAGGGTTGTAATTAAAGTTTTTTTTCCATCACAAAAATATAATATATTTAAATATTAAGTGAGACTGCAGATCTGAGTATTTAGAGCAGCAGTAATGTCTAGAGCAGCAGTCACACCTAATTAAGTCCCATGGCTCCAATACCATTCATATATAGACGACACACAGATCTATATTTTTGGTCCAGCTATCTCCTCTCTTGTAGCCAGAATTCCAGAGTGTCTGTCAGCCATATCCTCCTTTTTCTCTTCCCGTTTTCTAAAACTTAACACGGACAAAACAGAACTCATAATCTTTCCTCCACCTAACACATCCCTTGCACCTGACCTAACCATCACAATTCATGGCGCCACACTCTCCCTGGTCCCTAATGTCGGTTGCCTTGGAGCTACCTTTGACTCTGCCTTGCCCTCTAAGCCTCAAACGCATGGCCCTTACTACAATCTGCCACCTCCATCTCAAGAACATCTCTCGCATTCGACCCTTCCTCAATCCCGGGTCTACAAAACTACTAGTCCATGCCCTCATCAGCTCTCGCTTGGACTACTGCAACACCCTTCTCTGCGGTCTCCCAGCTAACTATCTAACACCCCTCCAATCTATCCTAAACTGTGCTGCCCAGCTAATCCATCTGTCTCCTTGATTCTCTGCTGCATCTCCTCTTTCAGTCTCTCCACTGGTTACCCATTGCACAGCGAATTCCATTTAAAATACACGTAATCTCCGTTCCCCACAGGACCTTCAGCTTCACTCTATTACGATCCGCTCTTCTCACAACCGCACCCAGGACTTCTTCTGTGCATCTCCCATGCTCTGGAACTCTCTACCAAAATGTGTCAGACTGTCCCCCACTTTCCAAACCTTCAAACGTAACCTGAAAACGCTCCTGTTCAGGTTCTCTTACAATGCACATTAACTGCACTAGTCCCTCACCTCATGTCTCTATTCCCCCACCCCTCCCCCATATAGATTGTGAGCCCTCACAGGCAGGGTCCTCCTCCTACTTGTCTCCTGATCACTGTAGTTTTGTATTTTGCACTTGCATCTGTTTTTGTCTTAATGTATTGTATGTGAACCCCTACTGATTGTAAAGCACCATGGCATTAATGGTGCTCTATAAATAAATAACATAATTATTATTAATTTCTGTTTAATCCCTGAGCTGAGTGGTTTTGCTTAACCCCTTAATGACCGCCCTATCGTCTTTTTACGGCGGTCATTAAGGGTACTTCTTCTGACGCGTACGCCATTCTATGGCGGCGCATCAGAAGAAGATTTCGGGACACCGGGTCTTGCTGGTGCCGGTGTCGGGCTGTGATCTTACAGCCCAGACCCGGCACTAACACCCAGGATCGGAAAAACTCAGATCCCGGGTGTTTAACCCCTTACACGCCGTGGTCAAGCATGACCCGCGTGGTGTAAGCGTGTCCCGCGTGGATCGGACCCCCCCCCCCCGGTGTGCTTACCGAGGGATCCGATCCCTCCTGCCGCAGCCCCGTGTTCCAACGAGTGACCCGGGGCTTCCTTCTCCTCTTCTTGCTGGGTTCTGCCTTCCTGGCAGGACCCGGCTGTAAGTAACTGAGCATGTGCAGCATGCTCAGTTACTTTCACTATACACTGCAATACAAATGTATTGCAGTGTAAAGGCTTGAACAAGCGATTGGACGATCGCTTGTTCTAGCCAAGAAGTAGAAAATGTAAAAAAGTAAAAAAAAAAAAAAAAATTAAATCATTTTATTATATAATTAAATAAATAAATAAAATAAAAGTCCCATAATCTCCCCAGTAACACATAAAATGCAAATAAAGTAAATAAAACACAAAAACACGTACATATTTAGTATCACCGCGTCCGTATCAATCTGTACAATAAATCTAAATCAATCTTGAACCCGCTCAGTGAACGACGTAAAAAAAAAACTTGAAAAACTTCCCATAATATACAATTTTTCATCAAACACCATCACAAAAAATGTTCTAAAAAGTGATCAAAAAAAGTTACGTTCCCTAATATGATACGGCTGAAAAGAACAACTGTTTTCGCAAAAAAATTAGCCCTCAACGAGGTCTGACAACAGAAAAATTCAGAAGTTATGGCCCTGAAAAGTTGTCAATAGTAAAAACAATGCGATATTCTCCAATAGCAAAGATAAGAAAAACTATATAAATGAAGTATCTCCGTAATTGTAGTGAACCAGAGAATAAAGATAAAATATTATTTTTATGTTACGGTGAGCGGGGGGAAAAATGCTAAAAATCCAAAATAAAAATTGATGATTTTGTTTGTGTCCCCCTTGAAATGGTTAATAAAATCTCATGAATAAGCTTTAGACCCCCAAAATGAATTATCTATACATTGTATCTCATCCCGTAAAAAATAAGCTTCATATGTTTGCATTACCAAAAAAAAAAAAAACTGTATAGGTTGTACAATGTGACAATACAAATCTGCTGTGAGTGGCGCCTCCATTCATTCTATACTCGGCCATGCGCCCATAAAGCAGTTTACCACCACATATGGGGTATCAGTACACTCGGGAGGAATTGGGCATCAAACGTTGCAGTGCGTTTCATCATTTAATTTATTCTGAAACTGTCAGTTTGGCCTAAATGAATGTATTTTCCAAAAAAATTCCATAGTTTCTAAATCGCAGGTCCATATTGTTTTAACCCATGTGAAACACTTAAAGGGTTAATGGACTTAATAGAAGTTGTTTTACATATGTTGAGGGGTGAAGTTTCTATAGTGGGGTAATTTATGTGGTTTTACTATTATTTAGGCCTTTCAAAGTCACTTGAAAGCCGTGTTGTCCCTCAAAATGTGAGTTTTGGCAATTTTCATGAAAATGAGAAAAATCGCACCTAAAGTTCTGCACCTCATAACATCCTAGGAAAATGACCGGAAGCATAAAATATCATCTCAACATAAAGCACACATTCCGTAAATGTTAATTATCAAGCTTTTTGGGTAGTTTTACTTCCTGTCTGGAAAGCAGAACATTTCAAACTTGGAAAATGAAGAATTTTTACAAACTTTTGCCAAATTTCCACTTTTTTTCAGAACGAATCGCAAAACTTATCGCTTACATTTTATAACTAACATGAAGTACAATGGATCACGAGAAAACATTCTCAAAATCACCAGGATATGTTAAAGCGTTACGAAGTTATAACCAATTATCGTGAGACATGTCAGATTTGAAAAATCGAGTCTGGTCATTGAGCTGAAAACTAGTGTCGGTGATAAGGGGTTAAAAAACAATTATAAAATTGCTTCTATTCCTACATTAAGTATGAACTTCTCTAGAGCAGTGATTTTCAACCAGTGTGCCGTGGCACACTAGTGTGCCGCGACACATGGTCGGGTGTGCCGCGGGGAAAGTTCCCCAAACTATGGTGCCCCCTGTGTTATGATTCCCAGCAATGCGCAGCGATGTAAAATGAGAAATACTATAGTCATGAGGCTGGAGTACTACAAGTACCATCTCATATGAGTATATGAGCTGGCACTTGTACTCTGGCCTCATGGCCATAGTACTTCTCATAGTACCCCTTTATTTTGCAGTATATGAGCCACATAATAATCAGCACCATAAACTAAAAACAGGGAGAAACTGAGAACTGTTGAGGAAGAGGTTTCACACTCACTCACTGAGTGAGTAAAATAAATTTAGAATCTATATTATTAACTATATGTATAATATGACTGTTTTAGTGTCATTTTGTGCTATTTTGGTTGGTGGTGTGCCCCAGGATTTTCTAAGTATAAAAAGTGTGCCGCGGCTCAAAAAAGGTTGAAAACCACTGCTCTAGAGTATTATGTAATCACTGTGTTGTGCCTGTCAGGCAGAAGTAATCAATTGCTGCACCATCCCCCAGCTGCTGTGTATAAATGATCCAGCTCAGGTTGTTCAGATGGCTCCATGTAATGTGTTTATAAATGAAAGGCTGAATGCAATGCAGATTTCCCAAGGTCCTGAATGCTATAATTGTTTTTTTTTCAGCAAAACCACTCAATTCAGGGATTTAAAACAAGATATGTTTCTGCATCAGTGTAGGAACAGCATTCTCAATGTAGGTTTGGTTCATAATGCATGAAATAAAATTGTAGATTTTTTTTAAGGGGAAAGATTTTATTACGTAAAGTAATTAATCAAAATTAGAATGGTCTTAAATATCCTTGAAGACATTGGCCCATCTTTCCAAACTTTATTAACCTATTCAGTCTCTTCACATATTTTGGCTTTTATCATTACATTTCCTCCAAACTTGCTCTTCACTCTAAAATGTCTAGATTTTATATGGTTCGCAAGATGAGTATAAGTTCACCCAGTTGTCATATTAGGTAGATGTTCAATGAAGAGGGGAAGGGGGGAACAGTGAGTCTAACTCAAATACTTAAGACTATTAAGACTTTTCCCACCTCTAAAACTATGCACCTAACGTGGGGCATTTATAAGGGTTTGTTGACCAGTAAGCTTGTACGCCAATTGCGATGATTTACACTAAGTGGGCAGGGAGGGATATGAAGGGGGGCACATCTGGCGGCAGAGTGGGATGAACCAGGGATTTCCTGTCTCATGACTAGCTATAGCCTGTGGCCATTTAGAAACCTGGCACCACGGAGGGATGGTTGGAACATCATGCGCCCCCTGAGCCCCCATTACTACATTCCCTGATCGCACATATAAAGATCTACCAGCAATGAATAAACAGCATGCATAAAAATATCCTGCACAATTAAATATATCTCGATAATAAATATACTGAAAACATAAATATATAGAAGATGAAACAAAAATATCCTAAAATAAATAAAAATATATTTTCAAAATTGAGTTTCTGTAGATATATATATATTTTTGCACTTCTGATTACTAATTCATAAGTAAAAACTATTTCAGAATTTAACTGACAGCGTGGAATCAGTTGAGGAGTAAATGCATTTCTTAATACAAACTATTAGCTCCTCCTGGTGGTTATTATCAGTAAGTATATTTTATGTTTAAGAAACATTAATATTTAAAAACCAGCTAAACATACAGAGAAAAAAAGTAAGATATTTGTTACCTAAGTTGGGCCAAATTATGCCATATTTCTCTCCCTTAAACTTAGCCAATTGATAGGAGGTATAAATATATTTATATTAAGCATTAGACACTTTGAGAAATCTGCGAAGAACAGTGAAAACTGTACTATGTGCAGTTTGCCAGTGTATAGTGCAGAGTGCGCCAGATTCAGGATTTCTGGCGCAAATTCTGCAGGAATCTGGTGCCCTTTGCACTGCCCCGACAAAGTGCACCACTTTTTTTGGTGTAATCAGATGAATGCTTGTTCATGTCCCATGGTGGAACTAATAAAAAAAGTAAAAAAAATGTGTTAAATATGTTTAAAATAAATGTCTTAAATACAAATAAATTAATAAAAATGCCCATAAGCGCCATAAACATACAAAGAGACATATAACGCAAAAAAGTCTAAATCGTAACAAACCCCACATGTGTAGCATCACCGCATCAATAATGACCCATAGATTTAAAAAAGATCATTATTGAACCCACTTGATGAACACCATAGAAAAAAAGCATTAAAAACCCACCAAAAATTATGATTTTTAACTATTTAGTCCCACAAAAAACACTATAAAAAGTGATCAAAAAAACATATGCAAGAATGATACTGTTGCAAAGTCCAACATGTCCTGCAAAAAAACAAGCCATCAACCAGCTCCGTAGCCAGAAAAGTAAAAACGTTATGTCACTTGTAAGATGGAGATGCAAAAATGATAGATTTTCCCCACATTAGGGTTCTACTTGGCAAATTTAGTAAAACATAAGAAAAAATATCTATGCATGGTATCTCCGTTATCATATTGACCCATAGAAAAAAGATCACATGATTATTAGGCTATACGGTGAACACCAAAAAAAAAAAAATAATCCAGGAATTGATCATTTTCTACTGCTTCCATCAAAAAAAAAGTTCATACATTTTCAACAATAAGGGATACCAACCCCAAAATGGTAACACTGGAAAAAGCATCTCCTCCCGCAAAAAAAATAATGAAAAAGCTAAAATTTTATAGCCTACAAAAGGAGCCAATGAGGAAACTAAAATCCTGGCAGCTGCAGGGCGCTCCTTCTCTTCTGCATCTCGCTGTGCGCCCATAAAACGAGTAACGGCCACATGTGGGGGGGGGGAGGGGCTTTGTACTCAGGAATAATTGCATAACAAATTTTAAGATGGGTTTTCTCTTTTTATATTTTGGAAATGTGTAACTTTTAGGGCTAAATGAGCGTATAACCGACAAAATTTGACCATTCTAAATTTCACCTCCATTTTGTTTTCATTACTATGAATATATGAAGGGGTTAACAATCTTCCTAAAAGCTGTTTCTGATAGTTTGAGGGGTGCAGATTTGAAAATGGGTTGATTTCATTAAAAACAGTAATTATCCCCAAAATAGTAAATTCTGAAAATACGGAAAACTGATTTTCGATTTGTAAGCTGCGTGACATAAAAATGAATTAAACAGACATTTCAAGAATTATGAAAATGTAAAGTAGACATATGGGAAATGTTATTCAGAAACTTATTTAGGTGGTAAATCTATCTGCCTGAAAACGCAATGATTTTGAAAATGGCAAATTTTTAAAAAAATTCATCACTTTTTATATTTTTTATAAACACAAAACTTATCAGCCATAATTTATCACAAATGAAATACAACATGTGAGGAAAAAACAGTGTCATAATCTCTTTGATAAGTAACAGTGTACAAAAGTTGTAACCATATACAGCTGCGCATGTCAGAATACTGACATACTGTGTCCTTAAGGGGTTAAATCCCTATTTGTGTGTAAACCTCCGCTTTCATGTGAGTTTTATGTAAAAACATTCACTCACCGGCCACTTTATTAGGTACACCTGTCCAACTGCTCGTTAACACTTCATTTCTAATCAGCCAATCACATGGCGGCAACTCAAACCGAGCATCAGTATGGGGAAGAAAGGTGATTTGAGTGCCTTTGAACGTGGCATGGTTGTTGGTGCCAGAAGGGCTGGTCTGAGTATTTCAGAAACTGCTGATCTACTGGGATTTTCACGCACAACCATCTCTAGGGTTTACAGAGAATGGTCCGAAAAAGAAAAAACATCCAGTGAGCGGCAGTTCTGTGGGCGGAAATGCCTTGTTGATGCCAGAGGTCAGAGAAGAATGGGCAGACTGGTTCGAGCTGATAGAAAGGCAACAGTGACTCAAATCGCCACCCGTTACAACCAAGGTAGGCAGAAGAGCATCTCTGAACGCACAGTACGTCGAACTTTGAGGCAGATGGGCTGCAGCAGGAGAAGACCACACCGGGTGCCACTCCTTTCAGCTAAGAACAGGAAACTGAGGCTACAATTTGCACAAGCTCATCGAAATTGGACAGTAGAAGATTGGAAAAACGTTGCCTGGTCTGATGAGTCTCGATTTCTGCTGCAACATTCGGATGGTAGGGTCAGAATTTGGCGTCAACAACATGAAAGCATGGATCCATCCTGCCTTGTATCAACGGTTCAGGCTGGTGGTGGTGGTGTCATGGTGTGGGGAATATTTTCTTGGCACTCTTTGGGTCCCTTGGTACCAATTGAGCATCGTTGCAACGCCACAGCCTACCTGACTATTGTTGCTGACCATGTCCATCCCTTTATGACCACAATGTATCCAACATCTGATGGCTACTTTCAGCAGGATAATGCGCCATGTCATAAAGCTGGAATCATCTCAGACTGGTTTCTTGAACATGACAATGAGTTCACTGTACTCAAATGGCCTCCACAGTCACCAGATCTCAATCCAATAGAGCATCTTTGGGATGTGGTGGAACGGGAGATTCGCATCATGGATGTGCAGCCAACAAATCTGCGGCAACTGTGTGATGCCATCATGTCACTATGGACCAAAATCTCTGAGGAATGCTTCCAGCACCTTGTTGAATCTATGCCACGAAGAATTGAGGCAGTTCTGAAGGCAAAAGGGGGTCCAACCCGTTACTAGCATGGTGTACCTAATAAAGTGGCCGGTGAGTGTGTGTTTTCATGGCATTTTCAGTGCATTTTTTGTTTAATAATTTGTGTTTGTCACAAAGTTACGTGAGGTTGGTACAGGCTGTCAACTGTTGATCAATGCAAATGCAATCGCCTGGTTGTCTGTTTTCAAAGAATATATAGGGTTTAAGGGTGTCTTTACTTTTTAATCTGTTTTATTGCCGTATTTTGCAGGTTGTGACTTTTCTTTCTGAAGAGCAGATATTTAGTAATTTCAGTTTTGATGATTTATTAATTATGATGATTTATTTATGTCAACATATGATTTTGCATTATCTGTGAACTCTACACATGTTCATCTATTACATTTTGGAGATGTGAAGGCAAATATTTTCTGTTTGGAGCACATTTTTTGGCTTTAAAGTCTAATTTTATTATTTTTTGTAAACTTTGAATCAAAATTGCATGAAGGTGCCTATGTCTATAAACTCTTTAATGCAATTTTGAAATTGGGGCAACTGTCTGCTTTCAGAAAATATATGGTTTATTGGGGTTTACTATAATTCTTTGTGCTGTAAGTTAGGTTTTATTTGTAGACGCCAAATTTTAAAAATTGCTCTGGCCAATGACGCAATAAAATTTCCAGAAATGCCTGGCAGTGAAAGGGTAAATGCAAGACAATGGGGCTCATTTATTAAGGGTCCGTGGTCCGCTTCCGATGTGCGCCGCATTTAGAAAGGCGCCGGCTTTCACGCGACACAAATCAGGGGGCGGGCCGTTGGACGAACCGGTAGATTCAGACTATGTGCGGGCTTTAACAAAGCAATTTGAGTCACAAGCCAAGCACTTACATGCACCGGGAGGAAGAAGGTGAACTCTGGCGGACCTGATCGGGGAAGCGACACATGCAGGTACTCGGGCGTACGATCTTCATGAATCGCAGCAGATGTGGATTCCGGCGGACAATGCACCTCGGGGATCGTGCATGGACCAGGTAAGTAAATGTGCCCCATTGGGTGCTGGTTAGTGATTGCATGCACTTCCATAGAAACGCATATGCAATCGGGCCCAGACCCACCCCGGCTGCTAGTGTTGAATTTGTAGACACAAGGCTAGCGCTAAATGTGACTACACCCTAAACCAGTGATGGCAAACCTTTTTGATACAGAGTGCCAGAACTACAACCAAAACCCACTTTTATGTCGCAAAGTGCCAATATGCCAAAAAGTCTCAATCGTATTGGCGCCCTGAGGTCACAAATACAATAGAAAGCAGGAGACATTTGGACTGCAGCTTCCCTCCAGGGTCCCCTGAAGAGGAAGAATCAGGGCACCCAAAGCAAGAACTCCATCGTTAATCCATCTCTGCCCACCTTTTCACTCCTCCTGTAGTCCTGGCAGCCAAGTAGGTGTCACTTTAAAATAGCCCTGACCGTGGCGTGCCCTGGGCTGTCTTTGACTGCAGGAGGAAGCCTTGAGTTCTCTCTGGTAAATTCTGTGCTGGGTGCCCATTGAAAGGGCTCCGAGTGCCACCTCTGGCACCAGTGGCATAGGTTCGCCACCACTGCCCTAAACATACCAAAGTAATTAACAGCATGCAACACTATTAAATGATGTAGCACAATTTGCACAACATGAGTGCAATGCACAATGCACCCGTTTTCATAGATTTGGGCAAATGTGTTAACATTGAGTAAATATAAATGTTAACACAATGGGGCAGATTTATCAAGCAGTCTGAAAGTCAGAATATTTCCAGTTTCCCATAGCGACCATTCACAGCTCAGCTTTCATTTCACCAGTGCTCATGAATATTTTAAAGGGGAGCTGTGATTGGTTGCCATGGGCAATTGGAAATATTCTGACTTTCAGACACTTCACAAATCTGCCCCAATGTTATTGGGGAAATCTCCCAGCTGTTGTATTGGGTCTCAAAACGAAAGTTTATATATTACATATATTCTCTTTCTGCTGTGTTTTTGGATTTTAGAAACACCATACAAGTGGTCCTAATCTTTTGCCAAAGGGTTAGTGAGCATATTACAGTAAACCCATACATGTTGCTGTAACATCCGAGCCCTGTCTGTCTCTTGTGGAGTTTACTGTGGTTTAAAAAACTGTTAAGTTAGCTGTGATGGGCAGAATCTTCCAAACAAACAAAAAAAAAAGACAGCAACCCATGTACGGTAATTACCAAAAGTAGTTTTGTTTGATGAACACAGCCCAGGGTCCTAGTGTGCAGAATCCATAGTCCAAGACAAAAAAAAGAGAGAAGGCCACAGCATCCAATATGATGAAAAAAGGTTAAACCTTTATTCACACAGGCATAGAAAAAACTGCAGTTTTTTCTATGCCTGTGAGAATAAAGTTTTAACCTTTTTTCATCATTTTGGATGCTGTGGCCTTCTCTCTTTTTTTGGGCAGAATCTTCCTCCACTCACATTTCAGCCCTGTCTAGATGTCTGGGACTGGGACTTTGACATCTCATAAATGGTTTGCTGCCTATTTCCTCATAGGCTCCATTTTGAATAATTGACATTTATCTTGACTTTTGTATTTTGGATTCTTTCACACTTTGCCTGGTTACTGACTATTCATTTGACTATTGATTCTGTCATGCACAAAAATGGGAACTAAAAGCTGAAAAGTTTGGGTACCCCCAATCCCACCCCATTTTAGCACTGTCCCCAGGATCCGTTTTGGTGTCATTTCCATTGGTAATATAAACCTGGGTGTTGCCCAATGTTGTCTTTCGAAGTGTGTTTACGTTCCTTATAATTCCCCTCTATGCCACTGTCTTCTGTACTTGGCGATTTTTAGGAATGCATTGTCACACGGTACAGTATATGAAATAGATATATATATTTACATATAAGGGGTTAATTTTTCGGGGGAGAGATATGTAATTTTCATTGCATTTTGGGGGATCTTTAGCTTATTCATGAGATTTTATTAACTTTTGAGTTTTTAAATTTTTGGGGGTGCTCTTCAGAATACTGTAATATGGAAATACCTAATTTGTTTAGTTTTTTGATAAAAATCTAATTTTTTTTGCATCACTATCTTTTCAGTGGCATAACATTTTTATTTTAACAAACCTGGTTAAGGGCTTACTTTTTTGTGAGCAGAGTATTTTTGTATTTCAAATGGATGATTCAGTGCTAGCATGGCTGCAGACTGGTATTATAGGATTGGGAAAGCCCATAAATTTTAGGCTCTCCCATCCCAGTAATATCAGGCCGCTTAGAGATAAGGAGGGTCCCCAGTATCGGTTTTGTTCAATTATCTATTTAAAAAAAATTAGGTGGGGTCCTTTTTATATAACTTGACATAACTGTGGTGGGCGTACCCATGGTTTTTGGACCTTCCTAGCCCAATACTACCAGCCTGCATCCACATCTGTAGATTGGGGGGCCAATAGACTGTACCTAGCTCTTTTTGGCACCCTTGGTAGCAGTAATTCTGGGGTAATGGTAAGGGGGTTAGCATTAGCATATTTTTACCCTGGCCTTAGAAATTGGTGCCGTCTTTTAGCACCATTAAAAAGGTGAAATTCAAGCTACAAAAACACAGTTAAAGGCAACCTATCATCATCTTAACCTAATCCTATGATACTTTCTAAATTAAGCTAAACTTTATCTACCAAATATGTAAATTTTACAGAGAGGTTACTGGGCCATGGAGTAGCCTTTCCAGAAAGTGGGAGCAAAGGCTACAAAGGCAGCTCTGTAATCCCTCCCTACCTGTGCAATCACTGCATGATCTTCTCTCTCGCTTGTCTCTCACTGTTCTCACTGTTCACTGCTCCATCGTAGCTCTGCGCATGTGCAGTAGATCTGGCAAGAGTGTCAATGCGCACGAGTATAGCAGCGTTCCCATCGGCAATTATGTCAGAGCTACTGTTCACATAATGAAGCCCCTGTAGTATCTAGCCTGCCTCCCCCTCTGGCATATGGCCCATCAACCCCCTCTGGCATATGGCCCGCCAACCCCCTCTGGCATATGGCCCGCCAACCCCCTCTGGCATATGGCCCGCCAACCCCCTCTGGCATATGGCCTGCCAAACCCCTCTGGCATATGGCCTGCCAAATCCCTCTGGCATGAAGTGTCTGTTTAGAGAATCCCCGCCCACACTCAGTAATTTTACACTGACATCACTGTGTTAAAGGCATTAAATCATTAATAAAACTGAATCAAAATGGTAAAGTAAAGGGGTTAAAAATTATCTTTATTGTGTAAACGTCACTAGGGTATTAAAATTTGAGAACTTTCATGGGCAAACCCCTTTAAGTTTGGTCCTTATAGGGTTAATAGTCACAAAAAGCTACCAGCCTTTCTGCAGCCATAATCCTTAACATAATCCAGGTCTGGTGTAAGAGTCTGGTTGGTCTATATATTTTTGTCTATGTGAAAATATCTTATTCTTATCCTATCTTATTCTCCTATACACGTACTCCATGTAATATACAGTAGCCGCTTAATGAGATGCTAACATTAATTCTATATAGTCATTATAATTTTCCTGAGATTGTTAACAATTACAAATTCATAAAACAATTACCTGTGTAACTCATTGGTATAAATAAAAAGGGCATTTTCTTGAAAAAATCAATTAAGAAGATACCTTAAGAATTTAGGTAGAATAATAAACTCATGAGTTACAAAACCAGAAAACAACAGCTATTAATGTATTTTTCCTTCTTGGAACAAAGTCATCGTAGTCTAAAATAATGTGCTGTCATGGCTAATTGCTATGTGGATGAGGATGCTTGTAAATTGCAGTCCACAGTAAAGTGAACTAACCACATAATGTGCTCAATTTGTGGAAATACTGTGATAAAGGAACTTCTAGTCAAGATAATAAACCTAGGAAGCAATAAATGCTACAAACTGTATAATGGCCCCAAAAAGGTTTTTTTTCTTTAACTATGCAAATATATGGAATAACAAAACAAAGGCGTTCACATAAAGCTGATGTATTGTGGTTTTCGTGAAAAAATACATTACTTGTGCAGTAATATTCCTAAAACAACTTCAGCAAAGAATTGTACCTAAACGCAGGGCAGTTAGTTTAAATTTCCTATAAATGATAAAGTTTGAACACGGAGAGAATTCTTTCATGAACCGTGACTATATGAGTTGTAGTCGTGTAGCTGTGTCTACTGTACTTTGAGATAAGTGACTATATTGTATACTTAATGGACTATAATCTGTGCAGCAGTACTTATGTTCCTTAAACAGCCTGTTCAGGTGCTATGTAATTCTTTTGATCCAGCAGGAGGGGGGAATTATCTTGCTAACTGATCACTGCTCATTGTCACAATAACCACCAGTAATTTTTTTTTATTTCTCCTGCTTCCTAGCATGAATAGTTTTGTGTTTTCAGAAAAGCACAGTTTGTTATCTTTGCATTGTTCACATAAAATTTTTTGTAGTATGTGTTTCTAAGGACTATTTGTCTATGCAAATTATGTGAAGCTTAATTAACTTGAGACTCTTTTAATCTTTTAATTTAGATATGACTTCGAAATGACTGAAGTTAAACTATAAGGAGAGTTTGAGTAATACAGTTGAACCTTTAAGCCCTTACATCATCATTACATGTACATCATTGTGCTATTAAGGGTGTAGGACAGTGGTGGCGAACCTATGGCACGGGTGCCAGAGGCGGCCCTCGGAGCCCTTTTTGTGGGACCATTGCCCCAGCACTCCAAATAGGCACACTCAAAGAATCTTCTTGCAGTTCCAAGCAACTTAAAAGATGCTGCTTTCAGTCATATTTTGATACTTACTTCGCTACTTGGGACTGTAGGAAGAGGGAGAATTAGACAGGGTCGAATTATTTTTGGAGGACCTCCTGCTGGACCCATGATTCTCTATGTACAGAGGGGAACTGGAAAGAAGCTAAAATTATGAAACTTTTCCATCTTTCTACTGTGTTGCTGTCCTCAGGAGGCCAATATGATTGAAAGTTGTGGAACAGGGAGCAATAAGTTACTGCTTTAATTTTTGGTTGGCACCTCGCGATAAATAAGCAGGGTTTTGGGTTACAGTTTGGGCACTCGGCTGCTAAAAGGTTCGCCAACACTGGTGTAGGGTGTAGGCCAGCACTAATAACAGCAGTTAATCTCTTGTATGCCGGGGTTGAAATCGACCACGGCACCAATTCATCGGCGGAGCAAGGGTCCTGTCCTACTGGCGCCTCCCCTTGACATCATTGGGGGTGTTGGTTAGTTGTCATGGTAGCCAGGAATCTCTCAGAGGCGCAGAGTCTAGTAGAATCTCAAACTTGTATCATAAATAAAAGCAAAAAAGAAAGTAAAGCTCACCTCTTAATGCACGGAGACCTTTCAGTCAAATATGAACCACGAAAGGTATCCAGCAATCACAGGAGATATTGTTCGAGTACATTATTCCTTTAACCCCCTAAAGGACGAAGCCATTTTGTAGCTTAAGGCTCAGCCCCATTTTTTGTATTCTGACTTGTGTCTCTTGTTGGTTATAACTTTTGAACTCTGTTACTTATCAAAGCAATTCTGAGATTGTTTTTCTTAACATGTTGTACTTCATTTTAGTGGTAAATTTTGGCTGGTAAGTTTTGCATTTATTTACAAAAAAAAGAAAAAATGATGAATTTTTTGAAAAATTTGCCATTTTCGAAATCATTGCTTGTTTAGGCAGATAGATTTACTATGTCTGGATAATTTCTTTTGCTGTCACGCGGCTTACAAATAGATTATCGATTTTCCGTATTTTCAGAATTTACTATTTTGGGTATAAATACAGTTTTAAATGAAATTTTACATATTTAGACATATTTAGCCAGTTCCATAGCCAAATGGAGGAGGTTTTAGGAACAGTACCAGGCCTTTCTGGCGCTGTAGACCTGTGACTCTGAAATATCCTGGCTATTTACATAAATGACATGTACAGGGTTCCCCAATAAACAAGGAGAGGGGAGAATGGAAAAGTGCCCCTTCGGCTTAGGGACATAAATCGCAGGCATGATGTTTATCGTACCACCTCTCCAGCCGGGAAGATTTCTTGGCCTTCAGAGTCCAGTTGTAGGTGTAGTGGCCAGGGTTGCTGTCTCCTTGGGCTTTTGGTCTATGGGGTCCTGCTGTAAAACCTCAAAAAACTGTTCTATGGTAAACAGCTGGCAGTTGCTAAATATCTGCTGGAAGTTAGATAATTCCTGTGCAGATGTCCACTTCTTTTAGAGGGGCCCAGCTGTCAGCAGACTCCCGCTGTAAATTTCTTCTGGTAGGTCTCCGTGGTCAAGTTGTACTGACAGTCTAGAGTCTGCTGGATAGCGTCTTAGTTCAGGGTGGTCTCGCTGGGAAAATATCCAAATATTTCTAATGCTTATACTTTCACAAGGGTCATAGTATCATAGTATATAAGGCTAGAAAAAGACGCAAGTCCATCAAGTCCAACCTTTAAGAATTAAATAAATGTTTTATCCCCATAACCCGTGATATTTTTGCTCTCCAGAAAGGCATCCAGTCCGCCATAACAAGCTCCTGCGGCAGAGAGTTCCATAATCTCACTGCTCTTACAGTAAAGAACCTTTGTCTATGGTGATGGTAGAATCGCCTCTCCTCTAGGCGTAGAGGATGCCCCCTTGTCCTGGTCACAGGCCTAGGTATAAAAAGATCTTTGGAGAGATCCTTGTACTGTCCGTTCAGGTATTTGTACATTGTAATAAGGTCTCCCCTCAGTCGTCTTTTTTCTAAACTGAATAATCCCAAATTTTGTAATCTGTCATTGTATTCTAATCCCCCCATTCCCCTAATAATCCTGGTTGCTCTCCTCTGCACCCATTCCAGCTCTACTATATCCTTTTTATACACTGGTGCCCAAAACTGGACACAATATTCCATGTGTGGTCTGACCAGCGATTTGTATAAGGGCAAAACTATGTCTTTATCATGAGAATCTATTCCTCTCTTGATACATCCCATAATTTTATTTGCTTTGGCAGCAGCTGCCTGGCTCTGGTCACTAAAATTAAGTTTACCATCCACCAATACCCCCAAGTCCTTTTCAGCTCCAGTTTTACCAAGTAATTGACCGTTTAGAACATAATTATACTTTTTGTTTCCATGGCCCAAGTGCATAACTTTACATTTATCTACATTAAATCTCATCAACCATTTCTCTGCCCACTCCTCAAGCTTCCACAAATCCCTCTGTAATGCTAAACTATCGACCTCAGTATTTATTACTTTACACAGCTTAGTATCATCTGCAAATATTGAAACTTGACTGTGTAAACCCACAAAGAAGTGGCCCCAGTCTTGAACTTACCCCCCAAGGTCATCAGGTCTGTGTCACTTGTCCTGTCACCACTACCTGTTGGACTGTGTAAACCCACAAAGAAGTGGCCCCAATACTGACCCCTGTGGCACTCCACTAGTAACCTCAACCCAATCTGAGTCATGCCATTAATGACGACCCTCTGTTTTCTATCACTAAGCCAATTACTTACCCAAATACACATATTTTCTCCTATTCCCAGCAGTCTCATTTTATATACCAACCTTTTATGTGGCACGGTGTCAAATGCCTTTGAAAAGTCCAGATATACAACATCCACAGCGTCCCCAGATCCAGTCTTGAACTTACCTCCTCGTAGAAACCAAACAGATTAGTCTGACAGGACCGATCTCTCATAAACCCATGCTGACGCTGGGTTATAAGGTTGTGCCGAGTGAGATACTCCAGGATAGCATCTCTAACAAACCCCTCAAATATTTTCCCCACCACAGAAGATAGACTCACGGGTCTGTAGTTTCCAGGATCGCTATTCGATCCTTTTTTGTATATTGGTACCACATTTGCTATGCGCCAGTCCTGTGGAACATAACCAGTCCTCAGTGAATCTTCAAATATTAAAAATAACGGTCTGTCTATCACGGTACATAGTTCATGCAGAACCCGAGGTCAAGGTACTGAGCCCACTGGCCTGCAGTCCATTCTCCCGTGTTTGCATAGGTTTCCTCCAGGTTTTCCGGTTACCTCCCACACTCCAAAACATACTGGTAGGTTGATTAAATTGTGAGCCATATTGAGGACAGGACCAATTTGGCAAGCTCTGTGCAGTGCTGTGGAATCTTTGTGCACTATATAATTAAAGGAATTATTATTATACCTTTATCCAGCAAGGAAAAGTCCTCGGTCTGAAGCTTTTGTATTTGGTTCTCAAAAAAGCCTGGACTAACTGGGATAGACTCTCGTAGCTGGAGCATCTACAGCTGGTATTGGGCGTATGTGGTTCTCAGAAAACCCTGGAATAGCTGAGGCAGATTTTAGTAGCTGGAACATCTGCAGCTGTTGTTCACACTACAGTTGCAGTTTTGCTATGGTAGGGAGGCAGTGGGAGGCACTTGTGTCCCAAGTGAGGAGGAGCACAGCCAAGGCTCACCAAGGAGCCAGTAATCAGTGGTCAAACCCACAGTCAGTTTGTTTCGGTGGCCATCTGCCAGTCTGCCTTGACCAGGATCTTCATAGCTGCGGCAGAAGAGTGGGAGCGAGTTGAAGCAGCGGCTGCAGAACTGTAATTGGATTGTGAACACCAGCTGCAGATGCTTCAGCTATGACGGTCCAAGTTTACCTGAAAACCATGTTCCAAAGCTGCAGACTAAGGACTTCATACTGCTGCAAGGTCGGATTGGACAAGCCGTGTGCCTATTTGGGCCCCGACGCCTATTAGCTCTGCCCCCACCGTTTGATGACTCCGCCTCCACCCGTCGTGTCGGGACTTTGACTCCATCTGTGTCCGGAGAGGGCACAGATAGAGTTGAATAACTGGATGGTGCAGAGAGCTAATAGCTCTCTGAATCATCACTGTTCCCCTGTAGCTGTGATGCCGGCAGGCACGGAGTGATAATTACATCATCTGTCGGTATCACAGCACAGAGGAGGATAAGACATGGAGAGCTGCTGGGGAACGGGGACAGGTGAGTATAATATAGATGGATATGAGAGGAGGCCTACATATTTGGGGGGATATGAGAGGGGACCTGCATTATGAGAGGTATATGAGAGGGGGCTCAGATTATGGATGGTATTAATGGGGGCCCAAAATATGGAGCATATATAATGGAGAGATGAGAGGGGCAACAATATGAGGAGGAGATGAGAGGCCACACTATGAGGTGAAGGATGAGAAGAGATTACAATATGAGAGGGGATTAGAGAAGGCCACAATATGAGGGGGATATGAGAGGTGGCCACACTATGAGGGGGTGTGTTCACATTATATGTTTGCATTGCATTTTAAAATACAATGTTTTATTACTATTATTAATATTGATGTGTTTAGGTATTTTACCTCATTGCAATGAAAACGTTTTTTGTACACATGGCCTTAATGTACACATGGAATATAAATGTAATATTTCTATGTAGCAGCAGGTGCGCCCCTAGAATCAATTTGCTGGTCCCTCTGCCCTTCTGTATAAAGGTACAGACTTGGTATTATTGACAAATCTTTTTATAGGCCAGCAAGAAAGAAACCATGTGCCTGAGGAACAGTGGCAAGGCCCTTGTAACCTTTGGATATTTGCCCAGTGGGAACACTGTGACCTGTGGGGTTTTTGAGCAGACTTTGGTCAGTCAGTACCAATTGACCTTTGAAACCTACGGTAAGAAGCTCTGGAGTTTACAGCAGGGGTCTGCTGACAGTTGGGTCAATCACATGATGGCCCTCCTAAGAGCAGTGACCAGTGGACCTCTGGACTGGGACTAATCACATTCCAGCAGCTGAAGATAAAAATGTATAATATTGGAGGGGCCCTTGCATCTGTACCATAATTTGTTATGATGAAAACACCACTTAGGATAAACAGACCACAAATATGGCTCGCAACAGTTAGTTTTCAATGTCTGTCTCAGGACAGAGTGTGCCTGTCTGCCTTGGCGACTGTGTCAGAAGCTCAGAGGAACTGTTACAACGACCATTGCTGTTTTCCCATGCAGTCAGAGCTCTGAGCCATCTTAGAAGGCAACTGATTTCCTCCTTTCCAACCAGCGGCTGTCAAGTTCAATGGAGGCCAGGAGAGATACTGGGTAGAGAAGAGTAGGTTGGTCAAAATTTGGAACACAAGCCCCAATGAAGTTAATAGGGAACAAATTTTAAAATCCAAAAATGTCTTTAAAATGGGACTGGTAAGGGCTAGAGGGCTAAATGGTGTGTATAACAAGGGAAAATACTTAAGAAAAAAAATAACAGCGATTGAAAGAGCTCTTGGTGTTCAGACCAAGTTATTAACACAGAGAAATAAAGAAGCAATGGGTAATCCACATACCCTTCCTCTCACTGTGGTTAAAGGCACTCTGGGTGTTCATATCTAGTTAGTGATTCTCATAGGAGTAAAAGAAAAAAAACACATACCCTTATTCTCACTGCAGTTAAAAGTGCTCTGGGTGTTCAGACCCAGTAATCTGAATTTGAAGTTCCAGGAATGCGGAATAAAAAAATGTGAAATTAAAGTTTTGGTAATGCGGAATTGAAAAATTTCAAGTACAAGTTCCAGGAATGTAGAAATAGGGCAGCACGGTGGCTGAGAGAGTAGCACTTCTGCCTTGCAGCGCTGGGGTCCTGGGTTTGAATTCCCCCAGGTCAACATCCACAAAGACTTTGTATGTTCTTCTCCATGTTTGCGTGGGTTTCCTCCGGGTACTCCAGTTTTCTCCCACACTCCAAAACATACTGTTAGGTTGTTTAGATTGTGAGCCCCATTCCGGGCAGGGACCAATTTGTGCAGCGCTGTGTTATCTGTGTGCAGATAATCCTCCACCTTGTGACATGTCACATTCCACCTCCTGGTACTACGTGCCACATCCAATGGTGGTGGAGGCTAAGCAGAAGTCAACATAGCGTACTCCTTCCTCTCATGGTAGAGGTATGGGAGAATGCACAGGCTGTGGGACGACTCCCTGAGTCCTGGTATGAGGCAGGTATTGCCCTGATTGGGAAAAAGAATAAAGATCTAGTAGAAAGAGAATCCTATCTCCCAATCTCGCCCTTGTATGTCGATGCAAAATTGTTGGCCAAACTGTTGTCTAATAGATTGAAATTGGTGGTCCCATTCTTAGTACATCAAGATCAGTGTGGCTTTATGGGAGGGCGCCACATTGGCACCAATATTAGGCGGCTCTTTATGAGCTTGCAGATGGGTAAAGGGGGGTCCCGCACCATCCTGTCGTTGGATGCTTCTAAGGCCTTCGACAGGGGGGAGTGGGACTTCCTCTGGGAAGTATTAGATAGGTTTAGATTGGGAGATGGATTCATGGAGTGGGTTAAATTGTTTTATGTTGATCCTAGAGCCTGTATTAAGGTAAATAGAGACTTTTCCTCCTTTTTTTCCTTAACAAGGGGCACTAGACAGGGGTGCCCCCTGTCCCCTCTATTATTTGCCATGTTCATTGAACCGCTGGCAGTGAACCGCTGGCAATTAAGATTAGGGCTAGCAGAGAGATTGTAGGGGCAGGGGCTGGAGGCCCAGAAGATAAGATATTCTTCTCTGTCTCAAAGATTCGGGGGAATCAGTTCCGTCTGCATTGAGATTGATCAATGAGTTCGGTAGGTATTCCGGCTTTGAGATCAATGTTCAAAAATCTATATTGACGTTCCTTGATGAGGATTCATTAATTAATTTAGGACAAGTAGACCTGAAGGTTTCTCCAACTTTGGAGTACTTAGGTTTAAAGATCAGCCACAAAGTGGGTGATTACATAGAACTGAATTTGGTTCCCCTATTGACCAAGCTGAAGTGCAAGGTTAATACCTGGAGCTCCCTGTCTCTGAATAGAGCAGAGAGGGTTATCCTAATAAAAAGCATACTATTACCACAACTGTTATATGTGCTGTGTAACTACCCATGTTGGATTGATAAGAAATGGTTTGGCCTTATTCGGGTCATTATTAATAAATTATTATGGGGGAGGAAAAAAGTACGTATCAAACAAGAAAACTTGATGAGGGATAAGAGTAAAGGAGGTCTCTCTCTCCCGTCTTTTTATCACTATTTCTTAGCTGCTCAGATCCTGTTTCTAATTGAAAATAATCATAGTACGTTGTTTGGGTCACTTTCTAGTATGGTGGGGAGGCGATTTAAATCTATTTTTGCCTTGTTGGAGTCAGGACAATTGAAGACGCTCAATAGGAAGGAACTTCCAATTGTAGCATTAATGATAAATACATGGAGAGAGGCGAAGAGGATCCTAGGGATTGAAGGGGGCTTTAATTTTACACCTTTATGGGGTAATCTCAATATGCCAGAGTTTTATAAAATGGAAGAAGTCATATTTTGGGAAAAGAGGAATATTATCTCTTTGGAGCACTTGGGGAGGAATGGGGAACTACCTTGTTTCAATACTGGGTGGATAAGGGTGTCCTTAAAGAAGGGGATTTATTTAGATATTGGCAGTTTGCTCACGCATATAGAAGTGAAAAAAAACCAAGATATATTTAAAGGTCATCAGGTCTGTGTCACTTGTCCTGTCACCACTACCTGTTGGAGCAGCTCACAAGGATCCTATCCCAGCCTTTATCTAGTTATTTCATACATTAATCATTGTAAAATCATCTATTCTTTATTATGTAAATGAGGCTGGTCACATGGTCAGAGGCAGTGATGTCACCCCTGTTACCCCTCCCCTCTCCTCCCCCTGCTCATGTCTGTGTAATGTATAGTAAAGCATGGCTAGTGTGTGCTGCATCTGCTGACATGCTGCATCCCCCTAATACACATGTGAGAGACACAGACACCAGCTACACATGAATCTGACATGTTCTGCTGTAACA
This sequence comes from Engystomops pustulosus, assembly GCF_040894005.1. Classification (NCBI taxonomy): domain Eukaryota; kingdom Metazoa; phylum Chordata; class Amphibia; order Anura; family Leptodactylidae; genus Engystomops; species Engystomops pustulosus. The sequence continues at coordinate 155,638,789 of NC_092411.1, read as the reverse complement.
TGGCTGCCTGGAGCTGTTGTATCTCTCCTAAACACACACACATGCACACACAGGCTGCAGGGGATGTGGCCACCAGCACCAGGAAGCACATCATTATACAGCCTCACATCATTACACAGGCTGTCAGTCATGCACTGGGGGTGTGTCTGTACCTCCCACTCATGAATAAGGTGGACAGCTTGAATATGCTAATGCTTCATTGGACATTTCACAGGTCATTTGCATACAGCTTTAGGACCTCATTGCTTAGGTTTACAGGCATGTAGAGGGACAATGAAGGGATAGAGGCAATGCTCTATAATGGCAGTTTATGAAAACATATTTAGTTTAGGGGGGTTATGTTGCATGACGGGTTCTCTTTAAGGTGGAGGGTAGTAGCAATTTTACATCACTGATAGAGTTAGGAGTAATTCCAAAAAATTTAGCCAGGCTATATCGTTTTTTTCGGAATAATATTGATAAGGTAATGGGTCACACTAGTCAATCTAAGTGGTCCAATCAGATTGGAGTGATCACTGAAACACAATGGGGGGAGATTTATAAGAATGTTATTAGGAGCACTATAAATCTAAATCATAGATGCACACAATTAAATATATTATATAGGACACTTTTTTCTCCACAATTTATGTTTAAGATCGGGTTAAAGGATAACTCTAATTGTATGAGATGTAGGACACATAACGCTGATGTTCTCCATGTCCTTTGGGACTGCCCGAGGATTGGGAAATACTGGAATGAGATCTTTGAGTATGTTGATGCTCGGGCAGTCTGTTCTTTACCACGCATAGCAACCCTCGGTGTCCTGGGACTAATTCCAACTAATATAGGCTCGAGATGTAAGAGAGATCTGGTTTTAAAGGTTTTGTTTTTGGCAAGACTGGTTCTGATTAAACATTGGAAAGACGCTAAGGCTCCAGCAGTAAAGGAATGACATCACATAGTTGAACGTATAAAGATATATGAATGTGCATATGAAAAACGTTATAGAAGGAGAAGAGGTCTTAACGAACTATGGGATCAATGGAATTCATGTTGAAGAAGAGGAATATAGGATTAAGGAATAGAGGAATCCGACCTTTTTTTTTTTTTTTTCCCTCCCCGACTATCTCCATCGTGGGTTACATGGGTGGGAGAGGGCGGTATTGGATAAGTAAAAGAGGAGTTATGACATATATGTGGTTGAATATTTTTTTATATGAATTAAGATCTGATCAGATAATAGATTAGTATTTAAGGGGTAAGGGATGGGTATGAGTTCACAATTTGGCTGGATCACTTGTCTGTCTGATTTTAATGTTTATTAAAAAGCACTATGATGATTGTATAATTAATTAGAAGTGGGGAAGTGGGGGGGGGTTATGTAATAATAATGCTGATTATCAGTGGCGTAACTAGAAGAGGCTGGGCCCCATGACAAACTTCTGCATGGGGCCCCCCTTCCCCTTAGGGCGACGTGTGCACGGCGGGCACACGGGACAGGAGGAGGGGGTGAGCGCTGCTGATGGGCCCAGTCTCAATGGCGACCGCTGCGACCGCGGACGGTACGCCACTGCTGATTATATACTCTATTGCTTTTAAAGAAATGATTGTAGAATGTATTTTTTTATTATGAACTTGGAAAATAAAAACTAAAAAAAAAACAAAAAACAAAAAAAACATAGCGTTCTATATTGTGGCCATGGTGGTCTTTCTTCTACATTTAAAACTTCTTTCTCCTCCTCCTCGGGCTGCCACTGAGCTCTTGTCGTATGGGAACTCTTCAATATGGCCTGCACCAAAGTGCACTTGTACTCCCTCATTTTAGTCTCACACAATGAAGGATGATACGGTGTACTTGTAGCGTCGATCCAGCAGGGGGGCCATCCAGTATTTGGTACTGTTTAGTATCCAGACAACTCGGGTGTCAGTGTGCAGGCACTGGAGCATATATTGGCTTACGTGGCTCAGTGAAGCCCAAGAACTTCTCTGGGTGTCACCCAACTCCTCCGCCTCCTGCTGTGGTCTCTCACCCAGAAGAGATTTAGGTTTTTTTAGAGCGGCCTACTGCCATTTCCCCATACCGTTGCTAAAAGTGGTGCTGTGGTGCCGCGCTGACAGGATGAGAAAGCAGAAGAGGAGGACGTGGAGTAGGAGCAGTATGCAACTAGAGTCAAGGAGTGATGTCCAGTAATCACTTTCTCTCCATGATTTGGGGGATGGAGAGCTAAACATATGGTGTGATGTGGCTTGGTGATGTGGTGGCTAGTGGTGGTAGCGGCGTCTAGGGAGGCAGTGGTAAGGGCTGGGCCAACTGAAGCAACGGGTGTTTCCAGGATTTTTGGTGTCTCAGCCACTGCAGTTCATGTTTACTCTGCAGGTGCTTAGTTATACATAAGGTGTTCAGATTGTTAAGGTTTTGGCCATGGTTTATAGATTGGTGGGACAGGGTGCAAATGTTCTGTCTTCAGCATTCTGTGAGAAAAAAATGGCTTTGTTTCCTGGGTCCCTGGGCATGGGCAGAAGCAGTTAACAACTTGGCTATGGGCTGACCGCCTTCACCCCCTTTTGCTTGTTCTGCTGGCTTCTATTGGCTTCCTGGCTACCACTACCATGGTTATACACAGACAACAGAACTTTTATGATACACTTATAAGTGTGCGCTTTTAAAGTGGATCATAAAAGTTCTGTTGCTTACACTCATACATGGATTATAAAAGACCTGTGGTCTGTGAATAGCAGGCAATGATAAGTGGATCATAAAAGTGCTGTTGTCCGTTAATAATCAAAGGAACCTCTATAGACCTAAGTGCCCTGAATGGGCAATTGCTGATTTTTCCAACCTCTCCATTGCTGTCCGGCGAATCACAGCCATGCTTGTGGTTGTTAAGGGGCTGTTAGTTTCTTCATGAATTTTTCCAAACATGGAACCTGGAATCCCAAATAGCAGCCCTTATTCCATCTCCGGGTTTCGTGGATGCCGGACCCGCCAAGTTCCGTACAGAACTGTGACCCAGGGAAGCTACCCTGTTTCGCCAGGGTGGAGGGATCCACGGATGATATGGAGGCTTGCCATCAGCTCAGCTTTGGGCAAACCTACACCCCTTCTGGGAGCTACTTTGAAACCACCACAGTAGGAACCGTTGGCAGTCCATGATGTGGACCCCGTGATAGAACCTCGTGATAACATGCAGAACTCACGATAGGACTATAAAAAGTGGGTCATGTTTGCTCTGAAATGATCCTGGAGATCTGGATAGGTCAGATGGCACTGGAACTGTAGTCCTATTACCTCCCATAGTTAGAACTCATGCAAAGTCATAAGTCCAGGTAGGAGGTTTTCTAGAACCCACCTAAGTGCGGAAGAGGTGTGTCTACACCACCCATAAAGCAAGTCACCCCCTTGGCCATTGATTTTATCCTTTGGGATTATTATAACAACAAAGCAGGAAGAATCTTCAAGGCCACCCTATCCCCATTGGTTCAGCACAAGCTAATTAACTTTCATTGAATTGCATAGACCAGTACTCCGCTTATAATCTACACTGTGTCAACTGTATATATATTCTTGTGTTTAGTGCATTTTCTTGTGTGCCCATAAGGCAATTAAATATACATATTTAACCTATGTTGTTCTGTTTTCTTAATCCACAAATCCCCAAGTCAGTGTGTGGCTTATATATACGCTACCTGGGATAACGTATCTAACGAGAGCTGGTGGCAGACTATATGCTTGTAAAGCCCTGTTTCCCTGAGGTGAGTGAAAGGAGACTGTCTGCCGTCCAGGATTGCGGACTAGTATTTTGCCATACCGGAGGTGCCAGCCGGAACCCGTGCGTTCAGGGAGTGTCTATCACTGTTGTGTACTGGAGTCATCAGGAGCATAGAACTAATTATGTCACATATACATACACAAACCCCCATTAAGGTGGGCCAATAACTGTCAAGTCTTGCCACATACATACCTTTAATTAGTGTGTGGAATAACTTGCATGGTTGGTAGTTCTGACTATGTAGTTCATCTACAAGGTTACATTATGCTTGGAAAGAGTCCTAAAAACTATAAAGATGTAGGAATTTGTCTGTAAGTAGGGAAGCAGCAGATGGTGAAAAGCTTCGACAGGTAGTGACTGTAACAAGGCCTAGGACAGAGGCTGGATCGGAAACAAATTGCTGAGTAGGTCACCAACACTGAGGTCACAGATACACAGCATCAAACAGAGCAAGCAGAGGTCTGGAGCACACGGAAGAGACCTAATACTGTGATACTCTTATTCACGGTCGCAGGGGGTTACGCCACTGCTTGGTTTTTAATCCTTGATTGTGGTGGTAGATGTCAAAACTATTTCAAATGACGGTTAGACTTTAAAGAGGGAAAGAAAATTTTCTATTTTCTTCTGGCCATCACAAAGTTTGGGATATATGGTGATAGGTACCACTACATTGAGAAAAATAATAATAATATATTACTATTGAATGGCTTGGGTAGCTGCATCATTCTGTTGTTCAGGCAGCAGAAAGGTTAAATTCACTTTCAGAAATAAATGTCATCTATGGGAACACCCCTTTAATCGCTTAGCACCATACTGGTACGGAACTGAGCCAGCGGTAATCTACAGATAACATCCCCGTGTAATACCTGTGGTCGGTGTGAGCTCTGATTACAGGCATTGACCTTTTAAATGCCGCCTTCAGAACCATTGGCACCCCCCCCCCCTCGCAACTGTTTAAGGTTCCGATTGTCGCTATAACTATATACACCGCCTATAACTATATACAAGCCTCCCTATAATAACTATTTACAGTCCCGATATAATAACTTTATACAGTCATCCTCTTATATCTAAATACAGTTCCCTTATAATAACTATATACAGCCCCCTATAACTATATACAGCCCCCCTATAATACTTATACACAGCCTCCCTATAATAACTATATACAGCCTCCCTGTAATAACTATATACAGCCTCCCTGTAATAACTATATAATAACTATATACAGTCCTCCTATAACTATATACACCCCCTATAATAACTATAAACAGCCTCCCTATAATAACTTTATACAGTCCCCATATAAAAACTACATACAGCCCCTCTATAATAACTATATACAGCCCCCTATAACTATATACAGCCTCCCTATAACTATATACAGTCCCCATATAATACCTATATACAGTCCCACTATAATAACTATATACAGCCTTCCTCACGGTGTCATGGTATCGGATATCGGATGTAAACAAAGAAGGCTGTGCCCGGCTACAGGCGGTGCCATGACATTATGGCGCCGTGGCGTCACACGCAGCAACGTCATACGCAGCGCCACCAGCGGCAGGATCGAGCCATCATTGCTTACATCTGATCGTCTATGGCAGAGCAGGGAACTTATTGTTTTCTTACTCTGCCACAGACTAAAGTGAGGCACATCGGCAGGATTTGGCCCGGGGAGCCGGGAGTCGTGCAACTGCCCGCATAGCCCACATTTGGTGGGGGCCCCGGGGTGCACACCCCGGGCGCCCCCCACTATGATCCGGGCCTGATGATACTATGTCCTGTTGTGGGACAAGTAATAAAGTTAAAAAATTTAAAGGGGTATTCCCACAAAGAAGTTTCTTAACATGTACTCAAGATAACAAAATAATAACATTGAATTAGAGAATGTGTTAACAAAAATACAGCATTTCACAGATATATTTTCAGTCCAGGTGTACACAATTTTGGTTGCCCCTAGACCCCACCCTGTATTTTCTGACTTTAGGGTTGGCAGTTATCTTGCTTGAGGCTTCATAATTTATCTCTCCCCCTGCAGGTTCCCCTCCCCCCAGCATTCCAGGACCAGCTTTCACACACTGACACAGACACTGACATCCTGCGGGCATGTACACAGGGTGAGGAGTGTAAAGCTAAAAGCTAAAGGCAGATAAGTTCTTTTTTTATAATTCCGTTTATAAATCGATTTATAGAGATGTGAGTTACATCGAATGGAAACAGCATATATATAGTTGAAGCAATTACATGTCTTCGTGTAAATACAGTACTAAAATTCTGCATATAAGACCAATCTGCATGTCTGTCTTTTTAATATAATGAAAAGAAAAAAAAGAAACAATGCACATAAACAACCAGCCCAGTGGGGCTCAAGGGTAGCTACCTTGGGTTGTGATGGAGAAAAAGGGAAAGAGGGCATCAAAGGAGTAGCAGGGGCATTAAATAGAGGATAGAGAGCCAGGGGAGAGGAAGGGGGAAAGGGAAGGGAATGGAATAGAGTCATGACACGACCAGGAGGGGCGCCCCCCACTTCAGATCTCAAATTAACTCCCTATATTCAGGTGACTGTTTAAATTGGAGCCATGGCAACCATGTTTTGTGGAACCTCTCGTATGTTCCATGAACAGAAGAGGTAAGATCTTCCATGTACATCAGGTCATTCACTTTCGCCACCAACATGGCCATTGTCGACAGTGTCATCTGCTTCCAAAGTATTGCAATGCATGCCCTCGTAACGATGATGAGAAAGCGAATAAGGGATTTTTTGTATCATTGTGTGGACAAGTCGCAATGATGGAGGAGGAAGAGAGAGGGTTCTAATCTAATCGTTTCCCCACATAGCGCAGATATCACTCTACCCAGGTCATCCCAGAACGGAGAAAGTATTCTGCAAGACCAAAATGTCCGTAAAAAAAGAAAACCCTCCTCCTCACCACATCTCCAACATGTATTGGGTGTGTAGTCTGGTTAGGAGACTGTACCACCATGCCATTAATTTGTAGCCCGCCTCTTGGTACCGTGAGCTAATAGTCACATTGTGACAAAGTTCAAAAATCCTATCCTTTTGTTCCGGGGTCAAGGAGATGTTCAGGTCCTCTTCCCATTGTCTGAGGTATAGAAGGCTTGGGTCGTCTGGGATTGACAGGAGACAGCAGTAGGTTAGTGACAGGGTCTCAAGCCATCTATGTTGCCACATAGACATTCAAAAGTATCATAGTATGATAGTTTATACGGTTGAAAAAAGACACCTGTCCATCAAGTTCAACCAAGGAATAGAAGGGATTGCATGAGGAAGGGATTTAGGGGAAACAATTCTATATGACATAACCATCAATGCTATTTAGGTGTAAAAAGGCATCTGGACGCTTCTTGAAGCTCTCTGCTGTCCCTTCTGTGACCAGCGCCTAAGGCAGGCTATTCCACAGATTGACAGTTCTCATAGTAAAAAAGCCCTGTCGTCTCTGGTGATTAAACCTTGATTCCTCCAGACGGAGACAGTGCCCCCTCGTCTTTTGATTTGATTTAATCTGAAACGACTTACTACCATATTTTTGTATGGACTATTCAGATATTTATATAAATTAATCATGTCCCCTTGTAGTCATCTCTTTTCCAGACTAAATAAATTTTGTTGTTTTAATCGAACCTCATAACTAAGATCCTCCATAGCCCTCATCATTTTTGTGGCTCTACATTGAAACCTCTTGAGCTCCAGGACATCCTTTTTATGGACCGGTGCCCAGAACTGGACAGCATATTCCAGGTGAGGCCGAACCAATGCCTTGTACAGTGGTAATATTACATCCCTATCACGAGAGTCCATAGCATTTTTGACACATGACAAGATCCTACAGGCTTTAGAGGCAGCTGATTGACATTGCATGCTGTTATTCAATTTATGATCTACTAGTATTCCCAGGTCCTTCTCAACAAGGGATTCTCCCAGATTTACTCCCCCAAGGACATATTTTGCCTTTCGATTATTAGCCCCCAAGTGCATAACCTTACATTTATTCACATTGAACCTCATTTGCCAAGTGGATGACCAAACATTCAGTTTGTCCAAGTCACCCTGCAGCCTATGAACATCATCCATAGACTGTATTAGACTACACAGCTTGGTGTCATCTGCAAGCCTCAAGTGACCCGTCAGATTTATATTTTTTGAATGCCCTCTTTTTCTCATTAATTGCCCTTTTAACTGTAGCTCTAAGCCACGCGGAGTGTAATCTAGCCCGTCTCTACTTGTTACCTATTGGAATAAATTTAGAAGTATACTCACCCAGGATAGATTGGAATTTCTCCCATTTAACATTAGTATCATCATTTGACAGTATTTGATCCCAGTCTATATCCTGTAGTGCAGCCCTGAATTTCTGGAAATTTGCCTTCTTAAAATTCAAAGTTTTTGATTTTCCCACCTGTTTCTGCTTTTTACAGTTTAAGAGGAAAATAATTATATTATGATCGCTGTTCCCAAGGGTTTCCCGGACACTCAAATTTTGGACTCCGCAATCTCTGCATTGTTAGAAATGACAAGGTCCAACAATGCCTCTTGTGGGATCTTCTACAAGCTGCACCATAAAATTATCCTGCAGAAAGTTGATAAAATGTCTCCACTTCACAGATGAAGAAGAGCTCTGACCCCAATTTATATTTGGAAAGTTAAAGTCTCCCATTATCACTACGGTCCCCTCCTGTGCAGCCCGCTCCTCCTGTTTATATAGGTGACCCTCTATTTCCCCCGCTCTTCTGGCTTTGAATTTCAACCCACTAAGTTTCAGCCTCCTCACACTCTTCTGAGACCACTGTCTCATTCACAATCGCTTTTAAGTCTCTTCTGACATACAGACATACCTCCCCTTCTATTTGCCCTGTCTTTCCGAAAGAGTGTAAAACCTTAAATATTAACACCCCAATCAAGTGATGCATCGAGCAATGTCTCCGCTACACCAACAACATCGAACTGTTCCTCTAATACCAAAGCCTCAAGCTCACCCATTTTGCCTGTGATACTTCTGTGAACATACACTTTAATTTTCCACAGTTATTTATCTCATTTAAAGTAATTTTACTGGCACATATATCCTCACTACTGTTTTGCAACTTGTGGATCTCCTTATCCACCACCTTAGTCCCCCATACACTGCCCACCTCACCACCCACCAGCATAACCCGTCCCCTCTATGACCTGTCTTCCCCTTTAGTGTCTTCCTTTTCCTCCTCCCCCAAACCTAGTTTAAATACTCCTCCACCCCTGCTAGGATCTTCTCCCCCAGCACAGCAGCCCCCTTTCCATTAAGGTGAAAGTTATCTGCGGAAAACAGCTTGTACCCCAATGAAAAGTCAGCCCAGTGCTCTAGGAACCCAAATCCTTCTGCTCTACACCAGGATCTGAGCCATGCATCTAACTCCCTGAGCTCCCGCTGTCTGCTCTGTGTAGCCCATGGCACAGGTAGAATTCCAGAGAATACTACCTTGGAGGTACTTCCCTTAAGCTTTGAACCTAATTCTTTAAAATTATTCTTCAGGCTCCTCCACCTACCATCTATTCTGTCATTGGTACCAACATGAACCATGACAGCTGGGTCATCCCCAGCCCCTCCTAGTAATTTATCCACCCTTTCCACCACATGCCGAACCCTGGCACCAGTGAGACAGCAAACAATTCAGTTGAGGCGGTCTTGGCGACAAATTATTCTATCCGTCTTCCTGATTATAGATTCCCCTACAAACACTAGCTGCCTTGTCTTACCTGCACTCCCATCCCCCCTACTATTAGCTGGGCTGCTCCCCTGTGATAGAAATTTTTATGCAGGGCCCCAACAGCCCTCTTGACTTTTGTAAGGTGAGTCCTAATTAACCCTTTGAGGGAGGATGAGATAGCTGCCGGCAGCGAGATGACGGAGTAAAACAAAGACACAGTCCGGTCTTTAGATGCACTCAAATCACACTGTTTATTTAAAAAAAAGAAGATAAGTGGACTCCAGAATCATAATAAATAATAATAAACAGACTGGCTTCTCATTAAATGTCAAAGGGTATTAGCTGACAGGCGAGCAACCAGGTTACATAAAATGAAGTTTGAATCATGACATTAACTTGACAATGGTCAGGGAACATGGCCGCTGTATCTAAGATGGCGGACAGTAGTCAAGATGGTGTCCAAAACCAGTGCGATCTCCTTAACACCCACTTTTCGGGAGAGCAGGATCCGCTAGGGCTGCCATTTCTGACACTGACGTCCTTACATCATTGCACAATTTTGCTTGAATGTTCAGAGTCGGAATTGGCCTTCCTTTTCTTTGACCCCTTTCTACCCCCACTATTTACAGTAACCCAGCTACCCACCTGGCCCTACTGGCTTACCTACTGGCCACCCTCCACTTCTACCCCACTTATTACTTGCTCAGTGAGCAGCATATTTCTCTCAAGATTGTCAATTGCTCGCAGCCATGCAGTATCTTCCTCCAGATCGTTAACACGCGCTTTCAGTAGAAAAATATGGGCACACCTGTCGCAGCGGTATTCACCCTGGAACTCCTGCTCCAGCAGTGTATACATATGGCAGAGTGTGCACTGGAGAAAACCACCAATCTTGCTAGCCATATCCTAGTTACAAAACTGTGATGAGTATATAAATCAAGAGATATAAAATGTAGATTACTTACAGTTCTGTGGACTTCTCTTTTTCAAACTCTGCTTTTTTTAACTCCACTTATTCTCACAAGCCACTTAAAACCACAAGCCAAAAGTGAGAAAGCAGTCTGTTCCAACGCATATAGCTCACAGGGAAGTCAGATAATGTTGCAGTTTGCTAGTTCTCCAAGCTCCCAGTGGACAGGGCTCAGCCAGTGCTGTCAAGTCTTGGGTCATCATCCAAGTCGTGTTTTTAATAGAGTGTTCTGCTCTGAACCTCCCGGGTCCCAATCACTGCTTGAAGACTAGGTCTTCAAAGCCAAGGGTAAAGTCTGGACTGCCAAGGATCAGGGTGAGGGGGGACTTTACTGGCAGAAGTCTGTCCCGTACTAATTTTGATTGACATATCACCAGTGTAGGGCCGATTGTAGGATGGTGTTTCAAAGGTGACGTCTAAGAGGGCTCCAGCCAGGCAAGGACTTGTAATGGTACCTGTGTGAAGGATTGCTTGAGATAGGTCCATGGTTTAGAAGCTTGGTAACAGCACCAGTCTAGTACTCTCACCATGTGTGCAGCGTTGTAATAATTTCAGAGGTCAGGGAGTCCCAGTCCACCCGACCTTTTAGGTCTGAACAGTGTGGAACGGCTAATTCTTGCTGGTTTGCCTGTCCACACAAATCTATGTTGAAGGGCGCGCAAGGAACGGAAGAAGGCCACAAGCAAATGTATGGGCATAGCCTGAAACAGATATAACAAGCGTAGAAGGGTATTCACTTTGAAAATGGCACATTTTCCAAACAATGAGAAGAGTCCGTTGAACCATTTGGAGCAATCCCTTTGGATATTCTGGAATATAGGTGGAAAGTTCAATACATATAGTTTGGACAGCTCTGCCAGGAGATTAATACAAAGATACTTTATACTTTCTGAGGCCCATTTAAAATTAAAGGAGGCTCGCGGTGTGTCCTAAAGAGAGGCAGGTGTAGAAACGTTAAGGGCTTCAGACTTCGACCAATTAATACGAAAATTGGACAGTGAGGAGAAGAGGCCTAGCTCTTGCATGAGGTTAGGTAAGGTAACCTGCGGATTTGAGATGAAAAAGAGCAGGTCACCTGCACAGGCTGCAATTTTGTGCATGGACCCTCTTGTCCTGACACCCAAAACATCCTGGCTATTGCAAATCCTACGCAGGAAAGGTTCCAGAGTCAGTATGAACAGTAAAGGGGAGAGGGGGCAGCCCTGTCGCGTGCTGTTTTGGATGTGGAAGCTGCTGGATAGTAACCCATTCATACGGGATGGAGAGGAGTACAGGGATGGAGAGGAGTACAGGGACAACACACAAGAGAGCATTCGGCCGAAGTGTCTGAGCGCCTCAGTCATGAAGGACCAATTGACTCTATCAAACCCTTTCTCGGCGTCCGTGGATAGAAGCATAAGAGGAAGTATCTCCTGTTGCGCTTTGTTTATCAGATTTATATGCTTTGAATAACAATGGGGTATACCCCTATATCCCAAGTGTGTACACTAGGGAACACCTATAAGCGGTGTGTGGAAGGCGAGGAAGTAGAGTAGCGGAGCTTGTAGACCAACAGGCATTAAATTATGAAATATCGTACGATGAGGTCCATAAGCGTCGTCCCCCTCCTGCCACAAGAAGCTGAGAAGCAAGATGGAGTGTAGCCCCGCCAGAGGCATGAGGGGGAGGTACAATCTTAGAGAGCTATGGGGTGGGGGGGCTCATTGCCAATGTTACATCTGACAAAAGTGCGTTCCATGGACCCTTAATAAATAAGCCCCAATGTGTCTGCTTAGAGAGCCCCCGCCCACACCCTGCGATTTTCCACTGAGCAGCCTAGGAAGTGATAGGAGCTAAAGCAGCACGAAAACTGAGTAAAATTGTTAAAGGATTAAAATGATCTGCATTGTGTAAAAATCACTAGAGATTGAGAAAACCTACCACTTGAAATGGTAGGTGTAAAGCTACATTCACATGATGTATGCCCGCCGTACCGTAGTACGGCGGACATACATCGGCGCTGCGGAGAAGAGCAGGGGATGAGCGCTGCTCAACCCGCCCCATCCATAGGAAGCTACAGCGCACGGCGCTGTATCACAGGAAAAGATAGGACATGTCCTATCTTTTCCCGGGCTACGGAGCGGTATGGAGCCGCACGTGTGCTGCACCGTACCGCTCCCGTACAGGGCGGTGATATGAAGTGTATGGGGGATGTATATCGGCCATACATACGTCCCCCATACATGTGTGTGAATGTAGCCTAAGATGCAAATACCGGAGCTTATTTTCGTTAGTGTCATAAACCGCTGCGCCGAAGCTGCTTCACATATAAAGACTAAACAGTGTTTAAACTGCGATACAGCGATTTAGGACAATAACGAAAGTAAGCACCGGCACCAGCTCAACCTCAGCTGGTGCTCGGTATTTGCAGCTTACACCGACCACTTCAAGTGGTAAGTTTCCTTTAAGCTTTAACCCCTTAGTGCTACGCTCAGCGCAGTACAGCTACGGCGCAGAGACGATGCCGGTTCAGCGCTGCACAGCAGCCGAACCGGCATCGTTAGCCGCGGGATTTCAGCGGTAATCTACCGCTGACATCCCCGGCTAACACCCGCGGTCGGAGTGGACTCCGATCGCGGGTGTTTAACCCGTTAAATGCCGCGGTCAACGCGACCACAGCATTTAACATGTCTTCTGGGGGTCTTTACCCCACGATCGGCCCCCCCGCACCGTTTTCGGGGGGGGCGATCGCTGTTTTGGCACCTCTGGGGTCCGATCGGGACCCCAGAGAAGTCTGGAGGGATTGCCTTTAAGATGGCGTCTGTGACGTCATCTTAAAGGCAAAGTGTCAGCCTATGCATCTGCATAGGCTGGCACTGCTAATACCCTGCAATACATTAGTATTGCAGAGTATTATCAAGAACAAGCAATCAGATGATTGCTTGTTCATATCCCATGGTGGATCATGTAAAAAAAAATGTTTTTCAATAAAAAATTACTTTATAAATCACTAAAAATGCTCATAAGCCCCAAAACATATAAAGAGACATATAACACTCAAAAAAGTCTCAATCATAACACAAACCCCACATATATAGTATCACCGCGTCCGTAACAATCCATAGAATAAAACTAAATAACTATTGAACCCATATGATGAACGCCGTAAAAAAAAAAAAACGTTAAAAACCCGCCAAAAATTATGATTTTTACCTATTATATCCCACTAAAATGCAATAAAAAGTGATCAACAAAACATATGTACTCCAGAATGATACTGTTGCAAAGAACATGTCCCGCAAAAAACAAGTCATCAACCAGCTCTGTAGCCAAAAAACCTAACAATGTTATGCCACTTGGAAGACGGCGATGCAAAAATGATTGATTTTTCCCCACATTAGGGTTTTATTTGGCAAATTTAGTAAAACATAAGAAAAAATATTCATGTCTGGTATCCCCATAATCGTATCGACCCATAGAATAAAGATAACATGATTATTAGGCTATACGGTGAACACGAAAAAAAAAAAAAGTTAAAAATCCAGTACAGAATTGATGCTTTTCTACTCATGACCTCAAAGTTCCTAAATTTTCAACAATAGGTGATACCAACCCCAAAATGGTAACACTGGAAAAAGCATCTCATCCCGCAAAAAAAATGCCGTCACATGACCCAAATAACGGAAAAGCGAAAATTTTATAGCCTTCAAAAGGGGGCAACGAGAAAACTAAAATCCTGGCAGCTGCAGGGTGCTCCTTCCCTTCTGCGCCTCGCTGTGCCCCCATAACACAAGTAACGGCCACGTGTGGGGGGTCTCTGCACTCAGGAGAAATTGTAGAACAAATTTTATGGTGAGTTTTCTCTTTTTATCTTTTGGAAATGTGTAAATTTTAGGGCTAAATGAACATATAACCGACAAAATTTGACCATTCTAAATTTCACCGCCATTTTGATTCAATTACTATGAAGATCTGAAGGGGTTAACAATCTTTGTAAATGCTGTTTCTGATAGTTTGAGGGGTGCAGATTTGAAAATGGGTTGGTTATATAGGGGGTTTTTGTTGCTAAATATCTAAAATTTGATTTCAAACAGTATTTATCCCCAAAATAGTCAATTCTGAAAATACGGAAAATCGCTATTCGATTTGTAGGCCGCGTGACGTCAAAATAAATTATCCAAACATTTCAAAAATTATGAAAATGTAAAGTAGACAAATGGGAAATGTTATTCTGCAAGTTATTTAGGTGGTAAATCGATCTGCCTGAAAACGCAGTGATTTTGAATTTCGAAAATGGCAAATTTTTCAAAAAATTCATCATTTTTTTCTTTTTTTTGTAAATAAACGCAAAACTTATCAACCAAAATTTACCACTAAAATGAAGTACAACATGTGGGGAAAAAACAATCTCAGAATCGCTTTGATAAGTAACAGTGTTCAGAAGTTATAACCATATAAAGAGACGCAGGTCAGAATCCAAAAAATGGGACTGAGCCCTAAGCTGTAAAATGGCTGCGTCCTTAAGGGGTTAAACTGGCTACGTCCTGAAGGGGTTATGGGTAAACCCCTGACAAAATGGAATGCTTCTGATGGTGTGGTTAGACTCCTCCGATGCAATGGCCACATCTTGGTGATTTTGACAGATTTTCTTGATTAAATGTGTCCTCACGTTTCTTTTTTTTCAGCAAAGAAATTGTAATTGCTTGCTAGGTCACATATTACGGCTTCTTTAAAATGATTGCTAAACTATGTAAAGTATATGTCTAAGAGGCACATGGTGGACGGCGTATAGGTGTGCAGGATTCCGCTGTGCTTCAGGCTCTTCTCTCACAGAAGTTTGCCGCCTGCTTCCTCACACGGAGCCCAGTTACTAAGCAGGAGGAGAGCAACCTCTGGCTGTGCAGTCAGGAGCGCGCCCGCCCGCCGTGACGTCGTGTTCCCTATTCCCCCCTCCACTATCGCTGCTACGTCACGTCCAGAGCGGGAGTGCGCATCCTGAGGAGGAGGAGGAGGGAAGATGGCGACCTCAAACAATCCACGGAAATTCAGTGAGAAAATTGCGCTGCACAACCAGAAACAAGCAGAAGAGACGGCAGCCTTCGAGGAGGTTATGAAGGATTTGAGCATCACCCGAGCAGCACGGGTAAGACAACTGGTGGACATTGGCGAACATGGTAGATGTGGCTGTGGAGGAAGAGACACGACCAACGGGTAGCTCATTACCAGACACCCCCTCCAGGGCAGAGAAGGAGGCGGGGGCGGCCACCTGCACAAGGGTGGAGGGCCTATGAGGAGGGTGCCATGGGCTGGGTATTGGGAGGTGGTGGCCGCGGGGGTGAGAGCGAGTGCAGCAGGCCTGTCATAGAGTGTCACTTAGCATCTCTACACCCCAAGTCCTGCACAGCTTGGCTGCCTGAACAGGGGATGCCACCTTCAGCTACCCCTCCAGGCTGTGCCCAGTGCCAGGCCTGACTAGTGCTGATGGACAGAGCCTAGCTGGCACTGATGGCAGCTGCATCCTGTGTAGGACTGAGCTGTCCTATGTTGTGCTTTGTGACATCTGCTGCCTTTGGATGCATCTCCCATTTGTTGCTGTGAACTTTGCCATGTAGAAGTGTTCTACTTGGGCATCCAGGCATAAGAAGTAGCGGGCAATGGAGATGCTTTATTTTGTGTTTATTTACAACTTTGCACAATACTAAATAATAGAGGCAGACATTTGGATTATTATATTGACTTATGCCATAAATATTATGCAGTATAGTTTGTTTATTAGCCATGGGTTAACATGTGGAAGCTGAATAACAAATAGCCCAAATAGAAAAGATTTTTCAGAGGGAACCAGTAAATGGGCTGTTATCGTTTCACCTCAGAGTGGAGACCAGTAATTTTCTTACTCTTCTCTAAGCTCCTAAAGTTTGTTTGCTAGCCATGTTTCTCCAACTTTATTTTAATACATCTACAAATAAGGTAGGATGTTGTCACTATTAGAAAATTAGATAACAGCTTTTATGCTTTACTCATAAGTGTGTTAATTAGCTGGCGATCAAATTTAGAGAACAATTGTATGTTCACTTGATTTTTTTTTTTCCGAAATAATGTAATCTACATTGATCAACATTTAATGGATTTTTGTAAGAGGTACACCATACCACTAGAACAGTGTTTTACAAAATAATTAATGTATATTATAAGAGACCTTAATTTTGCAAAAAATCTGATGTTCACAATTAGAGAACAGCAATGGCTGTAGTACATTGAAACATTACTAAATTTTCTGAAGGTAACAACAGTCAACAATCAGTAGAAAGTATACAGTCCTTTGCTATGAATGAATTCAGAGCGTCTGCGGGACATCACTAGTCTCTCACACCGCTCTGGTGGGATTTTGATCCACTCTTATTCCAGTCTCTACCTCAGCTCTGTGATTGTTGTGCATTTCTTGGCCATAACTTTGTCACCAAGGATTTTCCAGAGTTTTTCTATTGAGCTGGACATTTGACTGTTTCAAGAAGCTGCTTTACCCAGGGGCATTGTCCTGCATTAAAAATGCTGGCTAAATGAGTGAGGAACGCAAGGATGGTACCTCATGTTATTGTTGTTTTACTCACTTTGGGTTCAGTCTTTTGTCGTTTTGTCGTGGGCGTTCAGTCCTAAAGCTCTTAGAGGCTAACTTGTATGTCGCTGTAGAACCCCTTTATTTGGGGCTAATTTCAGTGATGAGACGGGGGGCCGTCATACACAGAGATGAAGAAAGCAGCTGGTTGTGCATGCACGGGCTGCTACATTCATCTTTATGGCGCTGACGAAGATAGCAAGGCACCATACTCATCTCCATCAGCATCTTCAAGATAAATGTAACAAGCAGCGCATACCCAACTGGCTGCTCTCTTCATCTTGAGGTACTATGAGGGCAAGTTAGCCTCTAGCCTTTGCCACTGGAGAGGGGTACACAACACTTTTCTTTGCCTGATGCCACCAAACACCCCAGACCAGGCTGTGACTGGCAAAGCCAACCAGCGACTCCCTACACCCTGCCCCCGTTAAAAGAGCTTTTAAAAAAAGTTTTTATTAAAAAAAAAAAATTTTGTGCTGGGGTAAAACTCAAAATTTTAATTTTGTAATTTGTAATTTTTATGTGTTTTTAGGCACTGTTCTTTATACATATCCCATGTAACAGTGATCTTATGGCAACATCTCATAGGATCACCGTTATCAGACGTACTCCTAGCTACATACAGAAGATTACTGCCTTTTAAATGAACTGTAGGCCCACTTCCTTATAGTACAATTCTGGCCACCGTGGATGTGGAATCTCTATACACTAACATCCCCCATTAAGATGGAATGGGACATGCCGGGCACACATGGAGAAGCACAACTTACCAACAGAACTAGTCACAGAACTCATACAATTTTTGCTCACCTACAACTGTCATCACACAATTTTTTCATTTAGAGAGGATCTGTACCTACAGAGTAAGGGGACATCAATGGGTTCAAGGTGTACACCGCAATACGACAATCTTTTTATGGCTGAACTGGAAGGTGCTTACTTATCCGCATGCACCACAAAACCCAGGATCTACCGCCGCTGTATAGATGACATTCTGATCATCTGGACTGCAGGATGAGGAGATCCTGCTTCAATTCCATGAGGGCTACAACAACTTTCACCCCACCATCAATCTAAAACTAAGCTATTCAAATAAGGAGATACACTTTCTGGATACCACAACAATATTCCATAAACCAACAGACCGAACAGCCTACCTGAGAAATAACAGCTTTCACCCCAAACATACCAGACAATTAATCATATACAGCCAGGCCATACGCTACAACCGTATATGTTCAGACAAGAAAGATCTGGAAAAACACCTCCTGGAGCTCAGGTCTGAATTTCTCCAGCTGGGCTTTAGACCAAAAGTGACTGACAACCAAATAAGAAAAGCAGCAGCCATCAAAAGAGACCATTTACTCACATATAAGGAGACCCAACAGGAGGCCAGAGTGCCCCCCCCTTCACCCGTAGTCACTTATAGCCCACAAGTGGAGATCCTACGTTATATTGCCAAGGAACTCCAACCGATACTACATAAAGATAAAAGATTAAAAGAAATGGTCCCTCCTATCATGTCCTTCCAGCAATCACCAAACCTGAAACAACTTGTTGTCTGGAGTGCCCTGAGACCCCCATCAGAAAATGGTACCTCACCCTGCCTGCAAAGCAGGTGTAAAACGTGCCAGCTCGTTCGCACTGCTGACCATGTGCCTGTACCTCAATCACAGCAGGTACAAAAGATAAAGGGGTCCTTTTCCTGCAGGTCTTCTAACCTTATTATGTGTCAACATTGTCCAACCGCATGCCTTTATGTTGGGGAAACATGCCAGAGACTCCATCAGTGCATGAACTCGCACCGATCTGATGTTAAAATTTAAAGGAAAGATCTCCCAGTAGTTGCACATTTTTTCAAATAGGGCCACACTATGGAATATTTGCAGATCACTCTTTTAATGAGACATTTTAAGACAGAAAGGGAGAGGAAAGAATGGGACACCTTACAAAGTGGTCTTTACATTCATGCCAGCTTCATGACCTCCTATCTCTGACCTGGAGGTCACAAGCTGATAAGAGCCAGAGTTCTCTGGTCTCTCTTCACAGGCTTTTAGTTTGTTTATTGCCGTCCTGTCATAAATAAGTTCCCTGTATTTATCATTTTTTTTAAGTTTTTTAATATCCTTTGATGATCACTGCCTAGTGTGTATAAAATGCTGTGAATTTTCTGTTTTATGCATAACATCATGTCTCACGAAGAGAACTAGTATTTTCAAAAGCTCACCATCAAATATACTCCGCCTCAAAAAGGTATTGCCTGATTTTTTTTATGTTGAATCAATTTTATTGAACATTATAGAACGAAAACTCACAATACATTAGAAACATCTTACAATAGTCGACACAAAAGATACAATGTATGGTAAACATATATCCAGGACATACACTTAACCTTCAGTGAGGCCCTATATAAGGAGAAAGGCCTTCCGAGTGGGAAGGAAAGCAGACTCCGTGACAAAGCTTTACAGAGAGTATATCCTTTAACCTCCTTATCGCTCCCCCATAGGTGTGTTACCCTCTACCTTACAAGATAGGGCCGGGCTTAGTTCCACAGATCGCGGTAAGTTGTGCCCTTGTAAAGAGAATGCTGATAAAGAGCCAAACAACAAGAAAAAGAAACAAACAAACACATCACAAGACGTAACATAATTTTAGACAGATACAAAAGGGATGGAGTACACCAGGAAGAGGGGGGGGGGGGTCCTAAGGAGTGTGTGCTGAAGGGAGCTAGGAAGGCTTCTGGGTTTCCGCACCTCCCATGACCAGGCAATTCACATCCCTCGAGGAAATGTAAGGACCCCTAACCAGGAGCCTGAACTTCAAAAAGAGCCTTAAAATCTGGGGAATCCCTAAATCTCATCCAAGGAGAAACTTCTCGTGGGCCTCTGGTCTTAATATAGCTAGTTCCTCCATGCGGAACAGGTGAGACATTTCTTTTGCCCACTTGGGCAAGGACGGACATGTGGTGGACCGCCAGTGGCGTGGTATTACCGCCCTAGCTGCAATCAGGCAAAAACGCAGTATGTCCTTCTTTTGAGCTCCTATTTGGCCCGGAAGAACTGAAAGAAGAGCTATGTCTGGACCTGCGGTCACCGTTTTGCCCGAGATTCGCTGATACATGTCGAACACCTGGCTCCAAAAGGGTTTGAGGGCCTCACAGCTCCACCAGACATGCAACATATCCCCTTTCTCGGATCCACAGCGCCAGCAGACGTCCGAAACCGAAGGGAAAGCCAGGTGTAACACTGTCGGCACCCGGTACCACCGTGCCACTATCTTATACCCCTTTTCTTGTGCTGCACAAGCAGAGGACATCTTGTGCGTGAAGAGAAAAGATTTGTCCCACTCCTCCTGTGTCAGCGGGGCACCTAGCTCACGTTCCCAGCTTCTTACGAATGGGAGTTCTGAAGTTTTAGAGTCGTCCGTCAGGATGGTGTAAATTTGGGAAATGGCGTGTGGTGGGGCAGAATCTAGTCGGAATAATCCCTCGAAGGCAGTAAGGGAATCGGCAAAGGCCGCCGCGTCACCCGACCCCCACTATAAAGGATCGTAATTGTGAATACTCAAACCAGGAACTGCCTGTGTATTGCCTGATTTTTTGAAAAAAATTTTTCCCTCTTCTTATGCTCTCCCTGGCTAACATAAATCTACACTATTAAAATGCCATATACAGACAGTCCCCGGGTTACATACAAGATAGGGTCTGTAGGTTTGTTTTTAAGATTAATTTGTATGTAAGTCGGAACTGTATATTTTATCATTGCAACCCCAGCCAGAAGTTTTTTGGTCTCTGTGACAATTGGATTTTAAAAATGTTGGGTTGTCATAAGAATCAGGATTAACAGTAAAACTTAATTGCAGACACCTATGATAACTGTTAGAGCTGTTTATTGTAGTCTAGGACTAAAGTACAGTAAATTACCTATATCCAGAGGTCCGTTTGTAACTAGAGGTCGTATGTAAGTCGAGTGTTCTTAAGTAGGGGATCGCCTTTACATCCATAATGTAGTATGGCAGTACAGGCAGTCCCCTACTTTAAGAAATTACAGCCGACCCCCTACTTAAGCCGGGTCCCGGTGCATGGAGAGTGCTCTCGTGCCGGGGCCTCTCCATAGCCGGTAAGTCTTTGCTGCATATTGCAGCAAAGGCTTACCGGCAACACCCACGATCGGTGCTAGCACCGATCGCGGGTGTTTACCCACCAATCGCTGCCGGCGGCTTCACAAAGATGGCGACACATGGGCGCCGGCATCTTGCCGCGGATCGGCGCTGACCGTGAAGTTGTTTTAACCCATTCATGACCTTGTAAAGAATGAGGAGAAGGAAAATCCCCATTTACTGCCATACTGTAATATGGCAGTATATGATAGGATCGATCAGACAACCTAGGGTTAAAGTACCCTAGGGAGTCTGAAGAATATTAAAAATTAATAAAATATAAAAAAAATTATAATAAAAAACCTAAAAATTCTAATCAACCCCCTTTCCCTTCAACTGATATAAATATTAACCCCTTAACGCTGAAGCCACTTTTCACCTTCCTGACAAGGACCATTTTTTCAAATCTGCCCTGTGTCACTATAAATGGTTATAACTTCGAAACGCTTTAACATATCCAAGTGATTTTAAAATTGTTTTCTCGTGACACTTTGTACTTCATGTTAGTTGAAAAATTTTGGTGGTATGTTTTGCATTTTATTTATGAGAAAATCAGATATTTGGTGAAAATTTGGAAAAATTCTTGATTTTCGAACTTCAAAATGTTCTACTTTTTCCATACATAGTCATAACCGCAAAAAAATGTAATAACTAACATTCACTAAATGTCTAATTTATGTGGACATGGTTTTTTTATGCATACTCTTATTTTTGTAGGATGTTATGGGCCTTTAAACGTTAGGTGCGATTTTTCACATTTTCATAAAAAACGCAAAATCCTGCTATTGAGGGACCTGCTCAGGTTTTAAATCACTTTGAGAGGCCTAAATAAAAGTAAAACCCCAAATATTTACCCCATTATAGAAAATACACCCCTCAACGTACATAACACAACTTTTATGAAGTTTGTTAACCCTTTAATTGTTTTACAGGGGTTAAAACAAAATCGGATACAATTTTGAAAGTAAACTTTTTTGGCTAAATGAATGTGTTTTTCCAAAAATGTACAAATTCTCAGTGGATAAAATACCAAAACGCTCCACAAAATTTGATACCCAATCCCTCCCGTGTATAACAATACCCCATATGTGGTGGTAACCTGCTTGATGGGCACACGCCAGGGCATCAAAGGGAAGCTGCGCCATTCAGAGCATATTATGCACTGTCACTTTTTATTGGCTATACAATCTTTATTTTTTGGGCAATTTGGACATAAAAGGGCTTATTTTTTGGGACATGAGATGCACTTTACAAATAATTCATTTTCGTGGGTCATTAGCTTATTGATGAGATTTTATTAACTCTTGAATGTATGGGTGAAAAGAAAATTGTCAATTTTGGTTTCCTTTTTTCGTATTTTTGGGGGGTCGTACACCGTTCAGTAAAAATACTATATTATCTTTATTCTATAGGTGATTACGGTGATACCTCATTTATACAGTTTTTCATTTATTTTTACAATTTTACTGGATAAAAACTAATATAGAGGAAATCTCATTTGTTTTTGCATCGCCATCTTTTCGGAGACGTAACTTTAATATTTTTAGGTTGACAGAGCTAGTTTTGGGCTTATTTTTTACGAGTTGAGTTGTTCTTTTCAGTGGTACCATTTTTGCGCACATTCGTTTTTTTGATCACTTTTTATATGATCAGATGTATTACACTGTGTAATGTAACACACTGAGCATGTTGCGCATGCTCAGTGTGTTACAGCCAGGTCCTGCCAGAAGGCAGGACCTGGCTCACAGAAGAGGATCGCGCAGCCCCGGGCACCGGCAGTTCCCGGGGCTGCGATCGGAGCAGTGGACACCCCCCCCCCCCCCCCGGTAAGCGCCGCGGGTGTTAGAGGCGGGTGTAGGCTATAATATATAGCCGACACCCGCAGCTTCTGGCGCAGGCTCCGTTCTGGAGCCGGCGCCAGAAGCATGACGTACTATTACTGCATTTTGCGGGAACGCACCTCCCACCATGCAGTAATAGTACGTCAAATGTCGGGAAGGGATTAATAAACAGTAAAAATCATAAACACATTAGGCATTCTCGGACGCGGCAATACCCAATCTATCAAAATAAAATGTTTTTTTCACTGCGTTTAACCCCGTAATGGAAATAGCACCCAAAGTCGAAAATGCCTCTTTTATTGCCATTTTGAAAAATATAAAAAAATCTATTAAAAGTGATCAAAAGGTCGCACATTTAGCAATTTTTACGCCATCAAAAGTCGCAAAAAATTACACCAGTCACAGCTCAGTACACCAAAGTATGATAGTTATTGGCGCCAGAAGATTTTTATTAAAAAAATTTTGTACAGGAGGTTTTAATTTTTGTAAATGTATGAAAACATTATAAAACCTTTCAAATTTGGTATCCCCATGATTGCACTGACCCAAAGAATAAAGTAGACATGTCATTTTGGGCGCTGTAAAATCCAAGCCCACAATAAAAAGTTGCAAATGCATTTTTTTCTCCATTTTCACTGCATTTGGAATTTTATTTCCGCTTTCCAGTACATGGCATGGAATATTAAATACCATCACTGTGAAGTGCAATTTATTACGCAAATAGTAAGCCATCACAGAGCTTTTTATGCGTAAAAATAAAAAGTTATAGATTTTTTTGAAGGTGGTGAGTGAAAAATGGAAGTGAAAAAACTAAAAAGGGCCAGGTCGTTAAGGGGTTAAACAGACCTCTGGTTGTTGATAATTTTAGCCTGGGACTAAAGCACAATAAATTATCAGCTGTAACAGTTATCAAAGGTGTCTGCAATTAAGCTTTTTTCTTGGTTCTTATGACAATCCAGCATGTTTAAAATCCAATAGTCACAGTGAACAAAAAAAATTTTGGCTCGGGTTACAATTATAAAATTTATATTTCTGGCATACAAATTCAAATTGAGAACAAACCTACACAAACTGGGGACTGCCTGTGTATGGATCATTCAGACCACCTAGGGTTTAAGTACCTTAGGGGCTAAAGAAAAAAAAAATATATATGTTAAAGTACAAATCACTTCCACCCCCATTTCCCTACAACTGATACAAAAATAAACTGTAGAAATCATAGACATGTGAGGTATCGCCACTTCCCAAAAGTCCCGTTTTAGCAGTGTATGGAAGCGGTTATTCACGCCAATGAATGACATAACAGAAAATGGTGCTGAAATGTCCAAGACGCCACTTTTTTGTCATTTTGCAACATGTAAAAAGTTGATTAAAAGGGATTTGAAGTGTCGTACAGCCCTTACATTAGCAATGTAACTTTACACAGCTCCATATGCTGTGTAACGTTATTGATGTCTGAATATGACAAAATGAAATTTTTTTTTAATATACAAAAGGTTATTTTTTTTATTAGGTTTAATTTGTTTAAAAAAAAATATGTAAATTTGGTATCCCCGTAAATTGTACCAACCCAGAGAATAAAGGGAAGGTATCATTCAAATTCATTACATTTGCAATTTTTTTCCCCAGTACACGGCATGGAAAATGAAATGCTGCAACTAGGAAGTACAATTTGATACTCAGAAAGCAAGCCCTTGTAAACCTCTGTACACAGGAAAATAAAGTTATGAATATGAAAAAATGGAAACGTAAAAGGACTTAAAGTGGCTTAAGTAGGTTTGGGTGAAATGTTTGTTTTCTTTTTTAACCTTTCCTTTCGATCTTCTTTTTCTGGATACTGGCCAGAGATGGAAATATCATTTGTTGTAGTTGGTGCCAGGATTACCTGTTCAATGCTCCTGCAGTATGAAAACCATGTACTTTTTCTGTGCAGCTTGACAGTTGTATCAAGATACCTATACATACAATGTTTTTGTGAAAACACTTGATGGTTATAGGTTACCAGAGATGAGTTAGTTATATATCTGATCATGAAAGTGAGAATCTGGACCATGTCTGGTACATTTGCTTTGTTTTCTGTTCTTTGAAGGCAGACGGTATTTACTGTATATACTCGAGTATAAGCCAAGACCCCTAATTTCAACACAAACTGGGAAAACATATTGACTTGAGTATAAGCTGAAGGTGGGAAATGCATTGGTCACAGCTTCCCAGTATATAGCCTGCCAGCCCCCTGTACTATATATCCTGCCCAGCCCCTGTAGCATACAGCCTGCCCAGCCCCTGTAGCATACAGCCTGCCCAGCCCCTGTAGCATACAGCCTGCCCAGCCCCTGTAGCATACAGCCTGCCCAGCCCCTGTAGCATACAGCCTGCCCAGCCCCTGTAGCATACAGCCTGCCCAGCCCCTGTAGCATACAGCCTGCCCAGCCCCTGTAGCATACAGCCTGCCCAGCCCCTGTAGCATACAGCCTGCCCAGCCCCTGTAGCATACAGCCTGCCCAGCCCCTGTAGCAGGCACCGGAGACAGAAGAGGACCTACGGGTGATGTCAGAAAGGTGAGTTTTGACTTCATTTTTTTTAGTTGACTCGAGTATAAGCCGCATTAGGGTTTTCGAGCACAAATTTTCTGCAGAAAAACTAGTCTTGTACTCAAGTATATATGGTAATGTTTTTTTTTGCATTTTGACCTAGCTACTGCAGCTAAATAAAAGCTTCTATCTAATCGCAAATACATCAATACATCTCGATAATATCCTAATAGCAGAAGCCCCTTTCCCTACTTGGCCAGATAGCGCATGTATTTCCACTGAAACACATACAAATCAGGAATGAGCACCACATGTTTTGCATGTAAACAGTGCAAAACAAGATCACATGCATTTCAGTTGAAAGGCACATGCGATGGGGCCAAGACCTTCCCCTTTGAACGGAATTGCATTTTAAAGCGCAATTGAAACACAACTGTGAACACAACCTCAAGTCTCAATCTAGCAATTCTGAAAGGAAAGAGAAGGTGACATAAGATGACCATAAATTAGGCCAAAACTTGATTAAAGATTTATTGAAAAATAGGTATACAGGCGGTCCCCTACTTAAGGACACCCGACTTACAGACAACCCATAGTTACAGACGGACCCCTCTGCCCACTGTGACCTCTGGTGAAGCTCTCTGGATGCTTTAAAATAGTCCCAGATTGCAATAATCAGCTTAAAATTGTCTGCAATGAAGCTTTATTGATAATTCTTGGTCAATTACAGCAAAAAAATTTGAAACTCCAATTGTCACTGGGGCAAAAAAAAAAATTGTCGGGAACTACAATTATAAAGTATACAGTTTCGACTTACATACAAATTCAACTTAAGAACAAACCTACAGTCCCTATCTTGTATGTAACCCGGGGACTGCCTGTACTTTAAAGTGCTTGTATTGTGTTTATTTTTACAGTACAAAGCTGTATAGTTCTTTACTGCAGTGTGTAACTGCAAATTTTCCCAAACATTTGTTTTGTTTTTTTTACATTGAGTGGGGAATAAAGGGTTCTATGGACACGTTCAGCATGTGCATCAGAAGCTTTTCTGATCATTTTTATAATGAGAACCTATCCTTAGGATGGTCATCATAACCAGATTAATGATTTTCAACCCAAAGCTCATTCCCAAAGCTGTTGGAGGAAGCTTCTTGCAGTAGAATTACACAGTGGAGGGAACAAGTAGCATATTTCCGTGTCCACTGTCTACTGACCATGCAGAGTTAACAAAGCTTTGCTCTTGATGAGGAGTATGGCCTCTACACGTTGGATAGACTTATTAGATGAGCTGTCTTATGGTCATCAGAATTGAAAATGTCCTGATCCTTTTGAGAAATGAAGCCCTTAAGCGTCTGGGAGAAAAATCTTCTGATTGCTCATGGCAACCAATCAGCGCTAATTTTACATTTTATAAACTTCTGTGAGCAACTAGAAGACTTTTGATAAATTTCCACCTATATGAGGGGAAATTTGGCATTTCTACATTTTCTTGAACCTTGAGGTTGTGTTCACAATTGCGCTTTAAAATGCAATTCAGTTCAAAGGGGAAGGTCTTGGCCTTATCGCATGTGCCTTTCAACCGAAATGCATATGATCGTGTTTTGCAATGTTTACATGCAAAACATGTGGTACGTCAGCAAACTATGAAGGGTGTATGAAGAGGGCTCACGGGCTGAGCCCTCTTCATACAGAGATGGGTTTTACTGCAATTCACCCATCGCTAACGCTCGCGGTCAGTGCTAGCACCGATCACAAGTGTTAAGTCCTTGTTTGCTGCTGACCTACAGGGTCTAAAAAATAGTGAAGGGAAAAAAAGTAAAAAAAAGTAAAAATTAATTAAAATTTCATATCACTTCACCCCCTCTACCCCCGATATAAAACTAAATAAACAGTAAAAATGAAAAACATGCATCCCAAAATGCCCGATCTATCAAAATATAAAAACTTTTATTACCGGCGGTAAACTCTACAACAGAAGTTAGCGCCCAAATGTCCAAAACGTGACTTTTATACCATCTTGCATAACATAAAAAAAATTAATAAAAAGAGCGCATAGTCCTCAAAATAGTAGCAATGAAAATGTCCCTGATCCCTACCCCTGAGGAAGTCACGTTGGTTACGAAACGCGTGGGGTCTGCCTCCCACTACTCCGTGACCTCGGTTACACCATGACGTCAGCTGCTTGCTGACGTTGTAGTGTGTGCCGAAGCTGAAGACCTGCGGGGGGCGTTTCGGAAAGGTGAGTACAGAGTTTTTTTTCATTGACTCGAGTATAAGCAGAGTTCGAGTTTTTCAGCCCTTTTTGTGCTTATAAAAAACTCGGCTTATACTCGAGTATATACGATAATTTGTGAAAATGTATTAAAACACAATAAAACTTGCATAAATTTGGTATCACCACGATCATACCGACCCATTTCATTTTAAGTGCACGGTGAAAGTTGTAAGAAAGTGACGCAAATGCGTTTTTTCACCAATTTCCTCACATTTGGAATTTTTTTCCAGCTACCCTGTACCTGACCTGGAATAATAAATAACACCACTGAAAAGTAAAATATGTTATGCAGAAAAGTTATAGATTTTTAGATTTTTATAGACCTTAAAGGGTTAATCCAGGGCATCCAGATCTGTTAATAAAGGGAGGGTTTCTTTTCAGACATTTGCCCCGTGTTTGGAATGAGTCTGAAACAACATCTATGGTATCTATAATACTATCTAAAAGTAAAAAATAGGCTGCACACCACAATGTAAAAAAGAGTGGGTACTTTATTCACCCAAGTGCTACGTTTCGGATCCTCTTCAGAATCCTTTCTCAAGCCAAGTGCCAAGGATACAAGTTCATTCTTATATACAAGTCTCTTACAATCATGTGACATTATCATGTGATCAAATGCATATATCAACAAAGCAATACATATTCCATGTGATCATAATGTGTACATTCAGTTTTACTTTCCAGCAGTGACATTTATCAAATTCATAAAACATAACTTATATAGTGCAAGTGAAGGATTGTACCTGACACACTACACGGCTCTTAGATCATGCTCCCCGGCGTCCTAATACTCCCACTACGCATGTCTGCTAATGTAGAAACACTTCCTGGTAGAACCAGCCAATCAAATCTCCCTATTCCCATTACACCCCTACTATGCCTGCCGTGCGACACAATCTGGCGCATGTGTGTAGACACTTTCTATCATGAGGACTAACTACAGATTCCGCCATGTTGCTTGTGGGCAATAGTGCCCTAACTCCAAAGCCTTATGTTCAGGATTGTTCCAAGCACCGCTTAGCTGTATAAAACAGTCAAACGTGCTACACCAATTTTCCTTACACTCATTACACGGACACTGCTCTGTTCCTTGTCCTCTTTTGGGTATCCTTTGGGGGCAATCTCCATAGGGGGGATTTCTAAACTACAAAAGTTCACATCAGGAGACATTTTAGATATTTCCGATTAAACTGGTTACACAGGTTTTCATATCCTTCATGGGAGGACACCGTTACGGGAGACGCTATCTTGTTGTCGTTGTGCCGGTACTCTAAGTGAATTTCATTTGTGTACATAAACATCTTTAACCCCTTAAGGACGCAGCCTGTTTGCAGGTTAAGGCTCGCAACTTTTTTTTGAAATTTGACCAGTGTCTCTTCCTGTGGTAATAACTTTTGAACACTGTTACTTATCAAAGCGATTCTGAGATTGTTTTTTCCCCACATGTTGTACTTCATTTTAGTGGTAAATTTTGGCTGATAAGTTTTGCGCTTATTTACAAAAAAAAGAAAAAAATGATGAATTTTTAGAAAAATTTGCCATTTTCGAAATTCTAAATCACCGCGTTTTCAGGCAGATAGATTTACCACCTAAATAACTTGCAGAATAACATTTCCCATTTGTCTACTTTACATTTTCATAATTTTTGAAATGTTTGGATAATTTATTTTGACGTCACGCGGACTACAAATCGAATAGCGATTTTCCGTATTTTCGGAATTGACTATTTTGGGGATAAATACTGTTTGAAATCAAATTTTACATATTTAGCTACAAAACCCCATATATAACCATCCCATTTTCAAATCTGCACCCCACAAACTATCAGAAACAGCACTTACAAAAATTGTTAACCCCTTGAGATCTTCATAGTAATTGAATCAAAATGGCGGTGAAATTTAGAATGGTCAAATTTTGTCGGTTATATGTTCATTTAGCCCTAAAATTTACACATTTCCAAAAGATAAAAAGAGAAAACTCACCATAAAATTTGTTCTACAATTTCTCCTGAGTGCAGCGACCCCCCACATGTGGCCGTGACTTGTGTTATGGGGGCACAGCGAGGCGCAGAAGGAAAGGAGCACCCTGCAGCTGCCAGGATTTTAGTTTTCTCGTTGCCCCCTTTTGAAGGCTATAAAATATTCGCTTTTCCGTTATTTGGGTCATGTGATGGCATTTTTTTTGCGGGACGAGATGCTTTTTCCAGTGTTACCATTTTGGGGTTGGTATCACCTATTGTTGAAAATTTAGGAACTTTTTTTGAGGTCATGAGTAGAAAAGCATCAATTCTGTACTGGATTTTTTACTTTTATTTTTTTTCGTGTTCACCGTATATCCTAATAATCCTGTTATCTTTATTCTATGGGTCGATACGATTACGGGGATACCAGACATGAATATTTTTTCTTATGTTTTACTAAATTTGCCAAATAAAACCCTAATGTGGGGAAAAATCTATCATTTTTGCATCGCCGTCTTCCAAGTGGCATAACATTGTTACGTTTTTGGCTACAGAGCTGGTTGATGGCTTGTTTTTTGCGGGACATGTTGTTCTTTGCAATAATATCATTCTGGAGTACATATGTTTTGTTGATCACTTTTTATTGCATTTTTAGTGAGATATAATAGGTAAAAATCATAATTTTTGGCGGGTTTTTGGCGTTTTTTTTTACGGCGTTCATCATATGGGTTCAATAGTTATTTAGTTTTATTCTATGGATTGTTACGGACGCGGTGATACTATATATGTGGGGTTTGTGTTATGATTTAGACTTTTTTGACCGTTATATGTCTCTTTATATGTTTTGGGGCTTATGGGCATTTTTAGTGATTTATAAAGTAATTTTTTATTGAAAAACATTATTTTGTACATTTTTTACATGATCCACCATGGGATATGAACAAGCAATCATCTGATTGCTTGTTCTTGATAATACTCTGCAATACTAATGTATTGCAGGGTATTATCAGTGCCAGCCTATGCAGATGCATAGGCTGACACTTTGCCTTTAAGATGACGTCACAGACGCCATCTTAAAGGTAAACCCTCCAGGCTTCTCTGGGGTCCCGATCGGACCCCAGAGGAGCCAAAACAGCGATCGCCCCCCCCCCCCCCCGAAAACGGTGCGGGGGGGCCGATCGTGGAGTAAAGACACCCAGAAGGCATGTTAAATGCCGCGGTCGACCCACTCCGACCGCGGGTGTTAGCCGGGGATGTCAGCGGTAAATTACCGCTGAAATCCCGCGGCTAACGGTGCCGGTTCGGCTGCTATACAGCGCTGAACCGGCATCGGCTCTGCGCAGTAGCTGTACTGCGCTGAGCACTAATCGCGGGACTCAGCGCAGTACAGCTACGGCGCAGAGCGCTAAGGGGTTAATGTTGTGTCTGGAATAAATAATAAACAAAGTTTACCACATTGGGCATCCCCACATATTCCAGTGTTGTTTCCCCTACGTAGATAAATTTACATGGGCATTGTAAAACCTATATACTCTGAGTTACAGTTTAGTCGGTGTTTTATCTCAAACTGTTCCCCCGTTTTGGGATGTATGAAATGGGTGACCTTCATCATGTAGCTGCAATTAATGCAGTTTAAGCACGGAAAACTGCCACATCTTTCAGTTGTTAAGTAGCTTTGTTTTGATATCTTTTTTGTGCCTACATCCGCATGTACTAATCTATCTTAGATTTTTAGGTCACCGGTAGGAGAATATTATTAAAAAAACACTGGCCAATACTAAAGAGTAACCTTTTTTTTTTTTTTTGTCTTTTGAAAAGATACCCCATATGTGGGGATGCCCAATGTGGTAAACTTTGTTTATTATTTATTCCAGACACAACATTAAAGATGTTTATGTACACAAATGAAATTCACTTAGAGTACCGGCACAACGACAACAAGATAGCGTCTCCCGTAACGGTGTCCTCCCATGAAGGATATGAAAACTTGTGTAACCAGTTTAATCGGAAATATCTAAAATGTCTCCTGATGTGAACTTTTGTAGTTTAGAAATCCCCCCTATGGAGATTGCCCCCAAAGGATACCCAAAAGAGGACAAGGAACAGAGCAGTGTCCGTGTAATGAGTGTAAGGAAAATTGGTGTAGCACGTTTGACTGTTTTATACAGCTAAGCGGTGCTTGGAACAATCCTGAACATAAGGCTTTGGAGTTAGGGCACTATTGCCCACAAGCAACATGGCGGAATCTGTAGTTAGTCCTCATGATAGAAGGTGTCTACACACATGCGCCAGATTGTGTCGCAGCTGTATGTATGTATGCAGAGGTGGAGAGTCAAACCACTGAGAAGGGCGAGCACCCAAACTAAACTTCTTAAAGTGGTGCAGCTGTGAACTTGATTAATGTATAATACTATCTAAAGAGAACTTTTAAAATTCTTCTCCTGCAATTGTGCATACTGAGGCCTTATGAGTGGCTCACAGCTTTTGTACTCAATCATCAGGCGAGAAGATTTCACCTCTCCATACAAGGTGGGCGTTTGCTGCATGTTGCTGCCACCGATCGCTGGTGCTAACCTTTTAAATGCCTCCGGCAAAGCTCCCGCGGGCATTTCATTCCTGGAGGCATGACATCATTGGGGGTTGGCGATCGGTTGCCATAACAGCCTCGAGACTTGCACATTGTAATGAATGAGGAGGAAAATCCCCATATACAGTCAGTCCCTGGGTTATGTGCAAGATGGGTTCCATTGGTTTGTTCTTAAAGGGGTTATGCCATGACATAACTTTCTTTTTAAAATCACCCCAAAAGCACTACATATTCAGAAAAATATCAATAATGGTTAACTGAAGTAAAAAATAGGTATTTATTTGTTATCTTGGTGCTTGTTCGGCCTCTATTGTGAGTCTCACAGAAACAAATGTGGGAGGGGCCAAGAAGGCACATGCACAGCACTAAGAGGCAGTTTCACCCATAATCCTTTGCAGGTTCTTCTCTCTGTGGCCATCCCCCACCTTGACAACACAGCTTGCAGTCTTCTTCCCCCTGTTGTGTTCAAATAGTCCCTGTACTTACTGATCCCCACTACATCAGGATTACAGTAAATATCATGGAAATGCTGCATGTTCTCTGCCAAAGCCCTGACACTCTTTCCCCTTTCCCTTCTTATCCTTGTCACCATAAGGTGAAGATTTATCCAAGTGTGAGAAGAAAACTGTTCTAGTTGCTCATGGCAACCAAGCAGAGATCAAGTTTTATTTTACAAACTAAGTGAGGAAACTGAAAGCTGAGATCCGATTAGTTGTCATCAGTAACTAGAACAGTTTTGCTCTCTTCTGATAAATCCAATAACTTTTACCTAAAATATATATTTATATGGGCCTCATTAATAACAACCGCTCACAGCTCAACTATCATTTTTTCAAAGCAGTTAAAAAGCTTAAACTGTGACAAGATTTGATTAGCAGCAATAAAAACATGATTACCATAGCATCTGAAATCTCATCATCTTCTATCTACATGAAGAAAGGCAGGCAGCATTCCTAAGGGCGCATTCACACGTTGCGTTTTGGTTGCAGTTTCATTGCATTTAAAACACATTACAACAGCTGAGGAGACGCGATTTGCCTAATTACTGTTTACATTTGTTAATGCTATGGTAAAGCACACGTTAACATGTTTACAATGTGTTTTGTAAATGCCAATGTTAACAGTAATGTAATCAGGCAAATCACCTCTCCTCAGCTATTGTAATGCGTTTTAAAACACAATGAAAACGCAACGTGTGAACACGCCCATAGGAGTGCATGCTGCCTTCATGTATCTACAAGAGGCCAGTGGGTGCTGCACTCGCCTAATTAGAAGCTTGGGCAGATTTTTTAATTTACTTTTATTAGGTTTTTTGACAGTTTATTTTTACTATGGCACTAATATACTAAATAATATGTGTGTGTTCCCTTTTGTTAAATATAGTACACGCAAAACTATGATCTCATGGCAACAGGATCCACTGTTTTCACAGGATCCAGTGACGTCACAGGAATACTTGACAGTCATGGGGTGTGTTCACACGTGGCAATTTCTGGATGCGTTCAAAGAACATTCAAAAAAACGCATTCCTCAACCTGTTAACGCTCAGCGTCTGATATATCGGACGCTGAGCGCGGTGACTTGGCGCTCAGCGTCCGATATTTCGGACGCTGAGCCGATGCCGGTTCAGCTCAAGATCTGAGCTGAACCGGCATCGGGAAACACGGGGTGCCGGCTGTGACTATTAGTCGGCACCCCAGTGTAACACATTAAATGCTGCGGTCAGCACGACCAAGGCATCTAACATACCCCCCCCCCCTCTGTTTTTGGGGCTCACTGATCGTTACTATGGCATCTCTGGGGTCCGATCGGGACTCCAGAGATGCCTGAAGGCAGTGCCTGAAAGTTGGCGTCTGTGCATGTGCATAGGCTGACACTGCTAATACCCTGCAATACATGAGCATTGCAGAGTATTATCATGAACAAGCAATCAGATGATGAACGCTGTTAAAAAAAAACTTAAAAACCCGGCAAAAATTATTATTTTTACCTATTGAATCCCACAAAAAATGTAATAAAAAGTGTTCTAAAAAACATATATACTCCAGAATGATACTGGTGCAAAGTACATCTCCCGCAAAAAACAAGCCATCAACCAGCTCCTTAGTCAAAAAAGTAAAAATGTTATGCCACTTCAAAGATGGCAATGCACATTAGGGTTTTATTTGGCAAATTTAGTAAAACGTAAGAAAAAATATTCATGTCCAGTATCCCCGTAAACGAATCGACCCGTAAAATAAAGATAACATGATTATTAGGCTAAACGGTGAACACGGTGGGGGGGGGGGGGGGGATTAAAAAAAAGGAAAAAATCCAGTACAGAATTGAATATTTTTTACTCCTTCCCTCAAAAAAAAAGTTCTAAATTTTCAACAGTAGGGGATACCAACCCCAAAATGGTAACACTGGAAAAAGCATCTCATCCCGGAAAAAAAATGCCGTCACACGGCCCCAATAACGTAAAAGCGAAAATTGATAGCCTACAAAAGGGGCCAATGAGGAAACTAAAATCCTGGCAGCTTCCCTTCTGCGCCTCGCTGTGCGCCCATAAAACAAGTCATGGCCACATGAGGGGGGTCTCTGCACTCGGGAGAAATTGCAGAACAAATTATATGGTGGATTTTATTTTTTTATCTTTTGGAAATGTGTAAATTTTAGGGCTAAATGAACGTATAACCGGCACAAATTGACCATTCTAAATTTCACCTCCATTTTGATTTGATTACTATGAAGATCTCAAGGGGTTAACAATCTTCGTAAAAGCTGTTTCTGATAGCTTGAGGGGTGCAGATTTAAATATGGGTTGATACATAGGGGGTTTTAATGCTAAATATGTAAAATTTCATTCAAAGTTCATGTGACAAGACTGTGTCTTGAGATCATGTGCTCATGATCTGCTATTGGTGCTACAGCAGTGAAGAAACCTTAAGTCAACATAAATACAAACTTACACACACACATATATGTACTTTATAGTGTATTTAAGTTCATAGATATAAACACACAAACATACAATACATATGCAGAAGCTGGCATTGTGCACCTGTGAGCATGGCACACAAAAGGACACTTGCATTACATGCCCATATCAGCCTCCTATCTGCATCACACAGCACAGAGACACAGTGTAAACAACCTTTCTGGACACTGAGAAGTTCTCTGTATGGAAAGGAAGTTATGGCTGCTCTGCTTTCCCTGCACAGCAGCAGGAACACTAGTGATTGGGGCATCTCTGGATGTGAAGGTAATGGGCATGAGTTATCCCTACACATTACACATAGCTGCACATGTGCATTTACCTTACACATGTTGCAGTGAGGACTGATGGGCGGGGCTTCTGATCGGAGCAGAGGAAGTAATGACATGGAGATGCAGAGAGTCAGAGGATTCTCCCATCTCACATAAGGGGTGAAATACTGATAATGAGCATGAAGCCACTGTAGCTGGTATGTCACACGCTTTCTGCTGAGTTACTGCAGAGACAAGTGATGAGGCAGGCTGGCGGAGGGATCTACTGTATAAGCAACATGCCTGCTAGGACTCCTCTGCGCATGATCGGCCTAAAGAGGAAACCCAGAGGTCGGACAGAGCAACCAGTAGAGGGAGTTGTACACAAGGTTAAAGATTTCATGTACAATAAGGGAGCATCATTTTTAATAGATTCTAATGGCAATAATAACTCTGAAGATCATTAATTTAAAATAAATATATTCAACATGGTGGCATAACCCCTTTAAGTTGAATTTGTATGAAAGTCGAAACTGTATATTTTATACCGTAATTGTCAATCCAGATAAATTTTTTTTGCCCCAGTTACAATAGGAGTTTCACATTTTTTTTGCTGTAATTGCAAAGGATTATCAAAAAAGCTTCATTACAAACACCTTACAGATGATCATTGCAGTCTGGGACTATAGCAAAGCATTCAGAGAGCTTCGCCAGAGGTCACAGTGGGCAGAGGGGTCCGTCTTTAACTAGAGGTCTGTAAGTCAGGTGTCCATAAGTAGGGGACCGCCTGTACTACCATACTGTAGCTATATATATAAATAAACAGTAAAAATCATAGACATGTTAGGTATCGCCATGTCCCAAAATGTCCAATCTATCAAAATATAACAAGTTTTTTTCACGATGTTTAACCTGTAACGGAAAATAGCGCCCACTATTTTGCCATTTTGAAAAATATAAAAAAAATTCAATAAAAAGGCTGTAGCATCTAAAACATCATCGAAAATTGCAAAAAATGACACCACCCACAGCTCCATACACCGAAGTATGAAAAAGTTATCAGTGCCATAATATGGCAAAATTAAGAATTTTTTTGATACAATTTTTGTAAATGTAGGGAAACATTGTAAAACATATACAAATTTGGTATATCCATGATCGCACCAAAGAAAGAAGTATACATGTCATTTGGGGAGCACAGTAGAAGCGGTAAAATCCAAGCCCACAAGAAAACTGTGCAAATTTCTTTTCCCACCAATTTCACAGCATTTTGGATACAGGCAGTCCCCCGGTTACATACAAGATAGCTTCTGTAGGTTTGTTCTTAAGTTGAGTTTGTCGGAACTGTATACTTTATAATTGTAACCCCAAACAAAAATTTTTTGGTCTTTGTGACAATTGGATTTTAAAAATGTTGGATTGTCATAAGAACCAGGATTAACAATAAATCTTTATTACAGACACCTTTGATAACTTTTAAAGCTGTTTATTGTAGCCCAGGGCTAAAGTACAGTACATTACCAAAATCCAGAGGTCCGTTTGTAACTAGGGGTCGTATGTAAGTCAGGTGTTAAGTAGGGGACCGCCGGTATTTTTTTTTCTTGCTTGCCAGTACATGGCATGGAATCACTACTACATATCACTATGAAGTGCAAATTATTAGGCAGAAAACAATACCTCATACAACTCTTTGCATTTATGGAGTTTTGAAGGTGGGGAGTAAACAACGGAAATTCAAAAATGTAAAAGGGCCTCATCGTTAAAGGGTTAAAGTGGTATTCTGGGAATATGAAAGTCCCATAATGCTATAAATGAGTAAAATAGAACTGTCATTAACAACAAAATGGAGCTTTAATAGTTTGCTTTTTGATTCACAAAGTATGGTCTTTCTAAAGTAGACGGCGTTATTTCAAAGATGGTCGCCATCTACAGGTCCAAATCCCATGATTCCGTATTTCTTAGTAACAGCACCTCCCTCTTATGCTCTGCTCCCAGTGATAATATATAACGGCCTGTCTTGCTCTGTTACCATAGTAATGATGTTTGGAACTGCCATCACTGCACATTTCCTCACTGAAATAATTACCCACAACCAGGGGCGTTGCTAGGGTTATAAAAGATTCGGGGCACGAGCCCCAATGCATATGTAGCGTATGTATGTGCATATGTATGTGCTCTTACAGTAATGCCCCCTCCTGTACATTGGCTGTGCCAATAACAACTTTACTGACGGTACTTTATATATAGCTACAGAAACACAGGAGCAATCTCTACTTGTTACATTCAGTGTCTACAGGTGACATGTCCTCCATCTTCTCCATTAGGCATCACCACATCTTATGTTTATCATTGTCCCTACATCTTGGTTCCCTGACAGTGTTCTCCTCCTCCTGCTCCTAACAATCTCCCCCAAATACTGTAAGGCCGCGCTGACACGTTTGCCTTGCATTTAAACAACACCAGGAGCTTGTTACCCATCACATGTTTTTCACTGGAAACGCAAATGAGATCAAACAAGGCCTGTTCTAGTGCCTAGTGTGAACACACCCCAAGAAATGTGTCCCACACATCCCCCAGTAACATGCCCCACACTGTTACCCCCTGTAATGTACCCTACACAACCCCCCACTGATATCCCCCACGCAGTAATGTCCCGCCACACACAGCATGGGTAAGCTGATTCTGCCATTATCTTGTTAGGAAAGGCACATAGCACTTTACCATAATGTTAGAACTCCATGTTAGGTTGGATTATTAACTCTTTTTTTGCACAGGCACTTTATAGGATTTTTTCATTAACCTATACATGTTATGATACCTGGGTTTACATTGCCCAATTGCTGATCTGTGTTGCGTGGATGCAATAGTGGAATCCCGAGGACAATATATTGTAGTCATACTGTTACATTGATGTTTTTAGATGGTATCGATCAATTAAAGAAGTTTCAAATTTTAAACGGTGTAATGAAGTATATATGGACCAGATATCACTCATGTGCTCTTTAAGGTTTTGTGTAGCTAGGAATGGAGTGGGTTCATGTAAAAGAACGTATGGACAAATGTTTTTTCATTATTTGGTGCTAATCTCTTGGTTTAGTAGATTGTCATGGACGCAGCAATACCAAATATGTGGGGGTTTTGTGCATTTTATTCATTTTTACTGAATAAAAACTAATTTGGAGAAAATCTTGTTAATTTTAGCATCACCATTTTTCCTGCTGTTTACCATGCAGGTCCAGTAATAATTGTTTTATTATACAGATTGTTATGGACGCGGCAATGCCAAATATGTGCTGTGTTTTGTTTTTGTTTTTTTGTGTGTTTTTTTTTAATTCTTAAAGGGGTATTCTCGTCTCGGCATTCACATTAAGTTTCATTAATCTGCCATATATAAACATTTCTTCAATTAGATGTCATTAAAAAAAAATGTTCCTGTGTGAAGATAATTTCTCATAAATGTAGTCATATGGTCCCTTTGAAACAAGACTGACTCCTTGGATATGGCCACCTCTGCTGAAGCAATTGCACAAAGAAACAAAAAGTTTTTGTATATGAAATGTTTGGGAGTTACTGCATATCCTACAGCCGTCCTGTGCTAATGAACGCAGGCAGGACTCAATAGCGCATGTCTGGCCACTGCTGCCAAAATGTGAGGTGGTCGTATGCGAGGAAGCTATCTCGTTTCTAAGGGACAACATGGCTACATTTATGAGAAATTATCTTCACTCAGGAACATTTTTTTTTTAATAAAACCCAATTGAAGAAATGTTTACATGTGGCAAATGAATTCAATTAAATTTAAATGCCCCGATGAGAATACCCCTTTAAGTGTTTGCATGGGAAAGTGACATTTTAGAGGCTTATTTTTATTTATTCTGTTTAAACTTTACTGCTTTTAACAATTTTTTATTTATACAAACGTGAACCAGCGATGCTCTGATCGCTGCGCAGGCAGTTTACGTTCAGACCTGGATGGGGTTTGACTGCCAAGAATATCGGGCAGCCCTCTGGCACTTGGCAGACCTCGGTGCTGCCGGAAGGGGATTGGATCCATAGGGGGGAGGACCCTTACAGGCTGCGGTCATGGTAGACTACGCTGATCACAAGTCTTAGAGCGTGGTTACAGCTGACAGTCGCTACTTCTGGTGCCGATCCCGTTCGTGGTGGCTCAGTATGCAATAAGTTTCTTGGCTATATAGAGCAGTCGCTGCACTGCAAGTCTATGACTCTCAGACAACTGCACCTCTGACACACAACCTAAGATACATATAAGAGGATTACGTGTGGTAACTGTAGAGTACGTGTCCTATCAATCAGATCAAGAACCTTCTGCCAATAGCGACGTAACCTGGGGCAGTTCCACATCAGGTGAATAAGATCTACACCAGATCCGTCGCATCTTGGGCAGCAATCATCGCTTCTATAACCCATGTTAAACAGCCTGACAGGGGTAAAGTAGACTCTATGTAGCAGATATAGGTTAGATGATCTCTGCGCCTCGCTAACCGACACTTTGGGTGCAGATTCTAGAACCTCCTGCCACTGATCTTCAGTAATGGTTCCCACATCCTTCTCCCACTTAGACTTTAATTCAGTAGGGAATTTTTTAATATGAGCGTCTCTTAGATACGACTAAATAATTGAGATTATACCCAGCGTATCCCCTGCTTTATTTATCATATCCACTACTATGTTATGGGCTGACTTCTTAACTGGTTGAGAGCGTTCTTGTTGAGTAATTGCATGCCTCACTTGGAGGAATTGATAAAAACATGAGTGTGGAAGGTTAAACTCAGAGTGTAACTGTTTGAAGGACTTCATAGTATTATCCTCATATAGTTGGGTTATAGTTGTGATTCCCCTACTTATCCACTGAGGATACGGAGTGAGCTTACCTAGTTCTGGGTATTGGACATTCGGCCATATGGGAGTATGCAAGATATATCCCTCCATCCCTAGCAGGCTGCGCATCTTCCACCACAGTTTGTCTATGCACTTTATTGTCACTAACTCCCTATCTACAGTTTGGAATAGTCCGCCTTCTAACGCTTCCAATAGATTGTCCTTATTTAGGATATGGCGAAGCACTTTTTGGGAGGACAGTCCCCCAAAGGTAGAACATTTTTAATTTCAAAAGTTAAGAATTTTTCTAAATTTTTCGGAAAATATCTATTTTGTTCATAAACGCAAAACATATCACCAAAATATTTCTAAAATTGAACTAACATGAAGTACAATATGTCATGGAAAAACAGGAATAACAATCAGCTCTGTGTTGAGCCATTCACCTGTGTCACATAACATGACATGACCACGGGCAGAATTCTATCCACTTGAAGTAAACAATGAAGTTTCCAATGGGGTACATTCACATGTGGCGTTCTGGTGCATGCCTTTTGGAGGTATGTGTCAGAACACATGCATTTTTTTTGTTACTTATAGTAACATGAAAACGCATGTGGCAGAACTATGGTTGCACAATGTATTGAATCCTCGAATCTTGTGTGATACTTTCATATTTAGAACTGTTCAATATCGGGGTTCTGTCATTTTTGGTACTGAATGATTTATGCTGTTATACAGACTCCTAGTATCTGTCTGCCGGGGAATCCTCAGAGGAGACATCGGGCGGGGAATCCTTTGTATAGTTGGGTCGGGTTAGCGACAGAGCAGGAGCCACACCATAAGGGAAATAACATACCGTATATACTCGAGTATAAGCCGACCCAAGTATAAGCCGAGGCCCCTAATTTTACCACAAAAACCTGGTAAAACCTATATATTTTTTACTCGAGTATAAGCCGAGTTTGGCTTTTCAGCACATTTTTTTGTGCTGAAAAACTAGGCTTATACTCAAGCATATAAGGTAAACTGTCCATATATGGTGTTTCTACATCTCCAGGGCTTCCCCAGACTCAAGGTCTCTAAATTATTTCCTGTTGTTCAATGAAATAATTTTTTTACTGGTTGTCAATGGGAGGATTTTCTCTGACTAGAGCTTTCACAGAGTGACACAAGCTCAATGCACTGGTATATAGAGATGTATCTTCTCAGAGATCTCTCTATATATTGCTACATTATACTTTTTTTTAAACATATACATTTTTATTAATTCAATTTAACTGTATTAATTATAAGACTCAAAATGAATTATACTTTTTATTTTACCATTACCAGGACAACCTTCACCTCCATTACTGATTGCATGCTTTGTGCTGTGGGTGTGCTAATATATGAGCCAAAATGCATAAAAAGAGCAATCTTTATTTCTATCAAATACAGACAAAAAACAGATGCATATCCGTTCCAAAAACAATTAAAAAATACAAATCTGCACCCAACAAAAACGGAAACAGTGGGTCTGGTAACACCACTGAATCCACCACAGGAAAATATTGTATAGAATGTACTTGTCCCTGGTATGCAACAAAAAGATCACCTTTTAAATAAGCCAGTCTCGAGAGCTATAGCAGTTCAGTCAAGAACCAAACATAACACATGATAACAGATGAAATTCCTTTAAAAGGTGTAACCTATGCAATTACTACGGGACCTGGCCACATATGCCGAATATATATAAACATTTGAATACCAAGGACATAGTGGGTGATCAATAAAATAGACCTGATAAGGCAGGCAACTAATCCAGACCCTGACCAGGGTGGAAGGCTCCTCACGCGTATCATAGCACAAGCGGATTCGGTACCTCATTATTGCACACACAGACATCTAAGCACAATGTAAACGCCCCATGTGACTGCATCCTAGATATTGAATCTGGATGATACTTTTTTTTTCTTTTCTTGAAAGTATCATATCCTGATACTTCTCCGAGTATTGGAGTTGCACTCTTTTCTGCTATCTGTACAACCCTAGTCAGAGTGCCACGTGTGAACGCACACCCAAAGAATTTCCAAACAGTGAGGAATTGATAAGGGAAGTATATTGTTGAAAACTGTTGACTTATTTTACAAATATAAAATCAAGTTGCTCAAACTTAAAAACACCTTTAACCCCTACTGTTTTTTCCTGCACCAGGACGTTCTCTTACGCCCAGCCTCTGGCACCAGTCACGAACGGAGCCGGTACTAGAAGCATCGGGTGTCTGTTGTATAATATTTTGTGACTGTCAACTCCTAACAAGTGTAAGGGTCTTCCCCCTAAGGATCGGACCCGCTTACTGGGGGATCCGGTCCTCTTCTGGGCAGCCTTGAGGTCTGCATAGTGCCCCGGGGCTGCCCTATGTTCCCGACACTAATGGGGTGCATTCTCAGGCCGTTTATACTGCTCTACAACGCAGTATTGTAGGGCAGTGTATTGGACTTGAACCAGCAATGAGAGCATCGCTAGTTCAAGTGTGTATAGAGTAAAAAATGTTAAACTAAGTTTAAAACATTAAAATAAAAAAATAAAATATAAGCCCCTAAAATGTCACCTTCCCACACAAACACTTAATAAAGTATTAAAAAAAGCAGAAATACACAACCCCTCCTCCCCTCTCCCCCCACACACACATACACACACACACATATTTGTTATTGCCGTGTCCATAAAAATCTGTATAATAAAACAGAATCATTATTGGACCTGCATGGTAAATGTGGTAAACAATAAAACCCCAGAAAAAAAGATAATTTATTATTAACTCTTCTTGGTCTGCAGACATCGCTGCCGTCTTCTACTGTTCCCGCACTAGCCTCCCTAGGGAAAAGGATGTTTATTACAGCTTCTCCCTTCTCCGCTCCTCACAGCAACGCGCTCTATGGTCTAAAGAGTTAATCAGGGCTGCTGGGTCTAATTAGACCCAGTACAGTTAGGATCAGAATCCCCAGTAACAGGTGGTCATTTCCCCTGTAACTGAGGCTCTTATAGATGCCCCAGTTACAGGGGAAAACTTGCAAAAGAAAAAGAATAAACTAAAATTTCTTTTAAAAAAAAAGTAAAAATGTGTACACTACAAAAAGCATCGCCATAGTCGCCCTATACATATTTTATATATCAAAACGGCCAGAACAAAATGGGTATTTATTAATAATGTTCATGAGTTTATTTGAAAACTAAAAAAATATGTAACTATAAATTACAAAAATACTTTTTTCGACTTTTAACCCCAAATAATAAAAATGTTTACTTTTATAGCTTTTTTAACTAGCCCTATGTTTCTGAAAAGATGGTGATGCTTAAATTTACAAGATTTTTTCTAAATTCATCTTTAATTCAGTAAAATTGTGAGAAAATAGAAAAATTATATAAATTAGGTATTTCCGTAATCGCGGTGACCCATAGAATAAAAATAACATTTTTATTCAAATGTTTTTTTTTTTTAAATATTCCCAAAAATTGATTGCTTTTCATTTCCTCCATCAACAAAGCGTTCTCATCATCATAAATTCTCATCAGCTACAGATGCCCTAAAATTATGTACCAGAAAAATGAACCTCCTCTGACCAAAAATATAAGCCCCTATATATAAAAATTAAAAAAAAAATTATAGCTTGTGAAATTTGACAATGCAAATCTGCTCTGGATGGCACCTCCTTCCATTCTATGCCCAGCCGTGCACCCATACAGCAGGTTACCACCACATATTGGGTATCAGTGTACTCAGGAGAAATTGGGTATCAAACTTTGTAGAGCCTTTTTCTTCATTTAATTCATTGTAAATGTTTAATTTTCCAGCCAAAATTAATGTACTGTATATACTGGCGTATAAGACTACTTTTTAACCCCTTAAAATAATGGCTACAGTGGGGGGTCGTCTTATACGCCGGATATACGGGGGCCGCACTGTGTGAGGTGTTTTTTTTTCCCCGTCAGCGCGCAGAGAGCCGCTTCCTGGGACCGCCGCGCATGCGCGGCAGTCCG
This sequence comes from Engystomops pustulosus, assembly GCF_040894005.1. Lineage (NCBI taxonomy): Eukaryota > Metazoa > Chordata > Amphibia > Anura > Leptodactylidae > Engystomops > Engystomops pustulosus. The sequence goes on along the minus strand of NC_092411.1, from coordinate 155,594,315 downwards.
CCTCTCACAGTCATTAGAAGAGGCTTAGTACGCGCTGACGGGGCGGCGCGCTGTATGCTAATGCAGCCGCCCTGTCACAGCGGTCAGCGTCACAGAGCTGGGGGTCACAGGCGGCACTTACAGAAGCATGTCGGATCTTCATTAATATCGCAGCTTACAGTTATGATCACCAGGCACTTGCTCTCTTGTTTGTTTTGCAAAGTTTTAAGCAGACTTTTTTTCATTTGGGAGAGGGGTAGTCTTATACAGTGAGTATATACCAAATTCTATATTTTTAGGGCAGAAGTTGGGGGTCGTCTTATACACCCAGTCGTCTTATACGCCGGCATATACGGTATTGTCCAAAAATATTACAATTTGTAGACTGCACCTCCATTTTGTTTTTACCCTTATAAAACACCTAAAGGGTTTATAAACTTATTAAAAGGGCTTTTTCATATGTTGAGGGGTGTAGTTTCCATAATCGGGTGATTTACAAGTCTTGCTATTATTTAGGCCTCTCACAGTCAATTGAAGGTTGAACAGGTCCATCTAAATACGGTTTTTGGAGATTTTCCAAAAATTTTGAAAAATTGCAACCGAATTCTGAGCCTCATAACAATCTAGTAAAACAATGTCGAAAAACATACAAACATAAAGCAGACATTTAGGAAATGCAAGTTATGAATTTGGGTGCTATGACTATCTGCTTCAAAAGTACAGAATTTAGAACTTTGAAAATGAAGAATTTTTCAAAAATTTTGGCCAAATGTCTGTTTTTTCATAACTTAACACAAAAGATATCATATACATTTTTAAACTAATTTAAGTACAATGTGTCACGAGAAAACAATCTCAAAAAATCCCCTGGATATGTTAAAGCACTCCAAAGCTATAACCAAGGGGTTAAGGTTTTAACATGTTGTTTACAGTGTTGGCCTGTGTGTTTAAAGTATAATTTTCTATGATTTTGGATTTTTTTTCTTGATCTTTACTGACATAATATGTATTTGCTCTAATTTTCTTGACTTTGAAAATGTTATGTTTTTGTTATTATTTTCTTAGCAAAGATCATCTACCTTTTTTGTTTGTGGTTTCTAGGTGTGAAAGTAAGGAACAGTTCACTTTAACTTTCCCACGCCTATGCCTTCTTTTCTGTTTGTTCACTGAACTGAAACCACACTAAAGCTGTGCAGTGCAAAACAAGTTTGAAAATGAGGAATATATATGGAATCATTCAAAGGTTCTCCTTGTCATCCATAAACACCTTGACCAAGCTTCTTTTTAGTGCTAGTGGGAAGAAATCCAAAGAGGGTCATCAGATTTTCTGGAGGTTACAGGCAGGCCTTTGTTAAATGTTTCTGTCCTTTGTCCAACTAAAGTTGAACTTTGGCTTTAATTCTGGGAATACTTGTATTAATGTACGTTTTTATACATATTACATTTTCTACATGGTTTTATTTGCCTTTACTACATATTAGTTTTTTTATTTAGTTTACACAGGTATATATAGTAGGATAGCATTCAATTATGACAAAAGCATTTGATTTAAATGCTCTCTGCACTTTCAAGTGATGAATGTCACTTTTAGTTACAGCTACAGAAGACCCAATATTTGCAGTTGGGACAGAACCGCGGGCAGTACTATGGAGGGTCTTTGCCAAACGTCAATCAGATTGGGAACAGTGCTATTGACCTGCCTTTTCAGGTGAGTATTTTACTCTGTGTCTGTATGTGAAAATTGGTTAGTTTTCCTATTTTGTTTTTCTAATTTGTATTATCAAAAACAAATTTCTTTCCAATGCAATGATAGTGCTTATCGGTTATTTGTTTGAAAAGCTATTCTGAGCACTTTTACTACTAATGATCAGTCCATCATGGGCATTTAGTAGTTGATTGATGGGGGCTTGACAGTCAGCACCCCTACACCATTGTCGGAGAAGGAAGACTACTGCTGCGTACATAGTGTACTGGCTAGACGGCAGAACTGCAGGTGTAGCACTTAAAGAAAATAACAAGCGCTGCTTCTGTGGATCTCTAGTGTTATATCACTGCATTTAGCTGATCAACAAGGGTTCTGACTGTTGTATGTCTTTCAGTCAACTACTAAGCCTTCTATGGAAAGGTCTTTAGTAATATAGGTTTGCAGCAAAAGTCTTTTTATACACCTACACAAAGCAGTCCCTTGAATATGATTGACAGCTTACCTTGTCCTCTGACTTATCCAAGATCCCTCTATGGCAGAAGCTCTATTGACATTTTAAAAAAAAATCATTTTATTTGAAAATACTGAATTCAATTCAAGTAAGTTTTGAATATTTTTGCCCCTCCCATTGTTTGTGTTGAGAGAATAGGAAATATGGCAATGCATCTTGACCCCTCGGGGTCTGGTGTGGGTACATGGAGACGGCTCTCCAAAGCTGGCAAGTCTTTTCTGCATGCTGCAGCAAAGACTCCCCGGTAACACCCTCGATCAGTGTTAGCAAAGCTGCTGGTGGCTTCAAAAAGATGGCAGTGATCGTCATTCCCCGTGACGTTATCGGGGAGCGGCGATCGGTCGCCAAGACAGTCTCGGGTCTTCCGAAGACCCGAGACCATCCCTTTTTTACCCATTCATTACAAGTGCCCAAATTCAAAAATGGCACTTTTTTTGCCATTTGAAAACGTCATCAAAAGTCGCACAAAATGACACCACTCACAGCTCCGTTCACCGAAGTATGAAAAAGTTATTAGTGCCAGAAGATGGCAAAATAAAAAATTTGATCAAAAAATTCTGTGATGGTACTGACCCAAAGAATAAATTAGACATGTCATTTGGGGACGTGTCGGTGAAAGCCGTAAAATCCAAGCCCACAAGAAAATGACGGAAATGGTTGTTTTTTTTCACTGCATTTGATAGTTTCCCGCTTCCCTGTACACGACATGGAATAGTCAATACCAACACTATGAAGTGCAATTTGTTACGCAGAAAACAAGCTGTTGCAGAGCTCTTTACATGGAAAAATTAAAAAAGTTACAGATTTTTGAAGGTGGGGAGTGAAAAATTCTCCCTGCTGCTGCCTACATGTATATTTACCGCTAAATCTTTCCCTGCACTTAGTAAACAATGTATTCTTCATGTGGACTGTCAACTCTGATAGCTGAAATAATCCAGTCGCACACTAGCGATCTGCCGGCAAAGAGGAGAGCCGGACAGTGCATCATCAGAGGTCACTATGTGTCACCTTTAGATGGAAGCTAAAGCTTTACTATGAAATGTCATTATAAATCTAAAGTTTCCCTCTGACCTTAACATCCAGTGACCACTGATGACTTGCTGTCCAGTTCTCCTCTTTCCCACCAGATTTCTAATGCGAGACTTGATGATGTTGGCTTTAAGAGCTGACAGTCTAACTAAATAATAGTTTCCTAAGTGCAGGGAAAGATTTAGCTGTAAATATACATGCAATCGGCTTCTGGATAGCAACTGGCTTTTACAGAGCATGGCAGGGGCAGCTTTCGAGGTAGATTTTAATAAAATCTCTCAAAATCCTCTAATAAACTATATTAGAAAAATGTTTTAAAGCACATCCCCCTACACATATAAGAAAAATAATGTATATATTAGAGTATAAACCGAGGTAATTAATTTAACACAAACTGGGAAAACCTGTTCACGTGAGTATAAGCCCAGGGTATACATTGGTCACAGCCTCCACCCAGTATACAGTATAGCCTGCCCAGCCCCCAGCAGTATATAGCTTGCCCAGAACCTGCCCCGAGTATGCCAAACCTTTAATTAACAAATAAATTAACACTGTACTCGCCTTTGACGCTCCCGCTGGTCCCCTTTTGCTGCGGCACCTCTTCGGTTCCTCTTTGGGTTGTTCAGCTCCTCTTCTGATCCCTGTGCACAGCTGGCAAACATAATGACATCAGCCGCTTCCTGACGGAAAGACGCGGGGAACCAAAGAGCGTCTGAAGCAAGAAGAGGACCTGTGGGGGGTAGGGGGGCCCCTGCACATCTTGTTGCTGCTAGATTACATAGGCAGAGGGAGCAGGGAGATAGCAAGGTGTTGGGTGAGACATGTTCTTTTTATTGTTAACAGCCTGTGAATCTACAGCCCCTCAGACTTATTAGCATAATTTCATGTGTAGGTAACAAATATTAAAAGCTTACCACCTCAGTCATGGTGTCTGGATCTATGAGTAAGTGCCCCCTTTTTATCATGATGGTTTTTGATTGCAGATGTCTTTGAACCTCTTAACAACCAAGCCCTTTTTTATTTTTGCATTTCCATTTTTCACTCCCCATCTTCAAAAGTTTAGAACTTTTTATTATTATTCAAAGTAAAGAGCTGTTTGAGGGCTTGTTGTCTGCTTAACAAATTGCACTTCATAGGGACGTGTTTTTTTTTTTTGTTTTTTTTTTACTACATGCCCTAAAAAAAACAACAAATGCAGTGAGCTTGGTTTTCCAGTTGTCACTGTGCACCCCAACTGACATGTTTCCTATATTCTTTGGTTCGGCATGATCATATTAAATTAATATGGGTTTTAGAATGTTTTGATACATTTACAAAAACCTAAACCACCTGTATAAAAATAATTTTCAGTTTGCCTTCTTCTGGTTCTAATAACTTTTTACGGGGTACTGAACTGTGTGTGGTATAATTTATTTTTGCGAGATAAGATGACTTTTCAATGCTACCATTATAAGAACTGTACGACCTTTTGATCACTTAATAAATTTTTTTTATATGTTGCTTCGTGGCGGAAAAAGTGGCTTTTTCGACATTGGGCTCTATTTTCCGTTAAGGGGTTAAATCCCAGTAATAAACATTCTTATATTTTGATAATTCAGACATTTGTGCCGAATCGATACCCAACATTTTAACTTGTTTATTTTTATATCCATTCTAGGGAAAGGAGGGTGATTTGAATTTTCATGTTTTTATTATTTTTCAGGCCTTTTAGGATACTTTACCCTAGGTTGTCTCATCCTACCATATACTGCCATACTACAATATATCGGACAGAGGGCTGATGCCGCTTCAGCTCATAATCACAGCTGAGCCGGCATCTTAAAACAAGGGGTGTCAGCTGTAACTAACATGTTACACATGTTTTTAAACAAAAGTGTTATTCAATAAAAAAAGAAATGAATAAAAATTTCCAAAATACGGTACCCTTAAACACTTAACACATAAAATGACATAAAATGTGAAAAAGGTCAAAATCCTAACACCATCCCCACACATATTGTATCATTACGTCCATAATGACCCGTAGAATAAAACTAAATCCTTCTTGAACCCGCACGATGAACTCTGTAAAAATAATACATTTGTGATTTTACATATTTCATCCCACATAAATGCAATAAAAAGTGTTCAAAAAAGCATATCTACTTCAGAATGATGCTAGTGCACAGCACTACATGTCCCACAAAAAATAAGCCATCAACCAGCTCCGTAGACAAAAAAAAAATCAAGTTAGACCGATTTGGCAAGCTCTGTGTAGCGGTGAGTAATCTGGTGAGCTATATAAATAAAAGAATTATTATTTATTATTATGCCATTTGGAAGACGGCAATGCAAAAATGATAGATTTTTTTTCCCCATATTAGGTTTTATTCGCCCATACAGCAATTAACGTCTTTATCGATAGTGGGAACATTTTCAGCAAAAGTGTAGCTGGTTTATCATGTAGTTTAATGTCTGTTTAATTTAGAAATGAGATTTAGGACACAAGTCCAATAAGGCCTCAACAGTGGGCACTCCTACCAACACTCACCGGGGCATGAGGGTAAACCCTGTGAAGTTTGGTAGAAGTCCAGTACCAGCATGAGAGTATTTTAAAGCTAGTCTCCTGGGCTTTGCCTGATAACGAGAGTCTATGGCAGGGGTCAGGAACCTTTTTGGCTAAGAGAGCCATAAACGCCACATATTTTAAAATGTTATTCTGTAAGAGCCCTACAATATGCACATGCCTCCCAGTAGATAGGTAGACACTGCACATGCCTCCCAGTAGATAGGTAGACACAGCACATGCCCCCCAGTATATAGGTAGCCACAGCACATGCCCCCCCCCCCCCACAGTTTATAGGTAGCTACAGCACATGCTGTACATAGGTAGTCACAGCAAAAAAAAAAAATTGAATATTCACCTACCTGCGCTCCCTGCAGCCAGCTCCTCATTGCTCCCACGCTCTTCTGTTTGACCCATGTTTAGATGATGGCAGCAATGGCGCCTGGGCCGGACAAAGGACGCAGGCTAAGACTCACACAGCAGCCATCAGTATCTATTAAAGAGCTGTCTGACAGCCAGATGCAGCCAACAAAAGAGCCACATAGGGCTCCCAAGCCATAGGTTCCCTACCCCTGGTCTATCGCATAGTTCAAAATATTTAGACCATTCCTCTTCTGTGAATGTCCTCTCAAGTTCCACCTCCATGTGGTAGTTCTGAAGTGGCCCATCTGTCCTATAACAAGTTATAGATCGCCGAGATCCATTGGAGGATTGAACACATTTGTTCAAAAGGAGATAACGTTCTGTTGTGATTTAATTTGCCTTTGTTAACATAAGCAGTTGTGTGTATTCCCCCCTCACTTTAGCAGAACATGGCTCACCTGCTGTCGCTTCATCCAGAGGTACAAGACCTGAAGCCTGAGAAGTTGTACGAAAGTCAGTGTAGTTTCCCGCCACAATGGCGCTAGAAAGTCACGATGGCAACCCGGAGGGAATTCCTGGTTATCCACTATTGAGGATTTGGGAAGTCATGCAAGGCCCTTTAGCAAAACGATTGTTATGTATTAGGTTTGTAGGTGACCATGGAAGTGTGGTCAAAGGTATGGGAGAGAGTAAGATTTCGAAGCTTACCTTCCTTTTTTTTTTTCTCTTGGCTTGGAACCAATCCAGAACCGCACTAGAACTACTGCCATATAATATTGTCTAAAGTCAGGCAGACCCAATCCCCGTTTGAGCTTTCTGCGTACTGGGGTCAGTCTAGCGATCCTAGGTGGTGAAGATGTCCAAATAAATTGGTTAACAAGTTTCTGTAGTTTAACAAAGAACTGTTCAGGGAAAGCAAGTGGAATCGTTTGGTATAGAAACCTTGATAAAACCGTCATTTTTATGCAGCTCAGTTGCCCCATCCAAGTCAATGTTTCAAGGTCGAATTTTTAACGTCGCCCTGTAGCTTTTGTAGGAACTGCCCTTAATGATGGGAAAAAGTTGTGGTTAGATTGTCGCGAATCTGAATAACCAAGTAAACTATATCTTCTAAAGACCAGTGCAAGGGGCAATTACCTTTTAAAAATGTTTATTGTTGTGGTGTCGAGACCTACTGTAGAAGCCAGACATATTTTCATGAGGGGGGAGAGATATAGAGATATAATTGGATCAGTTAAATACAGGAGGACATCGTCCGTAAATGCTGAACATTTATATGTATGGCTACGCGAATTCTCGAGATGGAGTCGTTTGAGGGTATTCATTCACTAGAGCGTATAATCAAGTGGGGGATAAGGTGAGGGATAAAGAGCCATTGACCCGAACTTGGACTTGTAGGGAATTACGTAGCGCTTTGAATGTAGCTCAGATGGCAGCTCCTATGCCTATTTGAGAAAGGGTCTGCGGGCCTAGACCGGGCCGTGAAACACCTGATCCTAGGATGTGGTCCGGCGGCTGAAGACCGCTTTTATATGAATCTTTCCTCTGGCGCTCCTCTTCACCCCGCGGTTCCAGCGCCTTCTATCCTCCACCTCCCTGCAGTGCCAGCAGGGTCGCGTCTATGCTCTCTGCCGCATGCACCCACTACGATGGTGTTCATTTTCTGGGGGAACCGATGCTGGGGACACTGCTGGGGATAGTTCATTGGGGGGGCGCTTTGATACAGACTTTACATTAATGGTGGGGAGGCTTCTGCTGGACATGTTATTAGTGAGGGGAGGCTTCTGCTGGACCTGTTATTAGTGAGGGGAGGCTTCTGCTGGACCTGTTATTAGTGAGGGGAGGCTTCTGCTGGACCTGTTATTAGTGAGGGGAGTCCGCTGCTGGAACATTTTTTTTAAAGAGTAGCAGTGGGATTACCCACCCTAGGCTTATACATTTGTTTCCAGTTTTTTTGTGGTAAAGTTCGGTACCTCGGTTTACACTCAGGTTGGCGTTTTTTTGTGATATGTATATTTTTTTTCCTCACTGTAAAACTCCCAAAGACAAGGGGACATTATAGGTGTGTGGGGGTTGCTATAGTAAAAGGGATATACAGGCGGTCCCCTACTTAAGAACACTTGACTTGCATATGACCCCTAGTTACAAACGGATATTGGTAATTTATTGTACTTTAGTCCTAGGCTACAGTGATCAGCTATAACAGTTATCAAATGTGTCTGTAATGAAGCTTTAGTGTCAATCCTGATTCTTATGACAACCCAACATTTTTAAAATCCACTTGTCACAGACACCAAAAAAGTTCTGGCTGGGGTTACAATGATAAAATATACAGTTCTGACTTGCATACAAATTCAACTTAAGAACAAACCTACAGACCCTATCTTGTATGTAACCCGGGGACTGCCTGTAATAATGTCCCCTTCTCTGTAGCCTTTTCTTATCAAGACATTAGAAGGATGCTACAGAAAAAAAGGGCAGCTGGAGGAAAGGGGACATTTTAGACCAGGGGCTGCAGGAAAGGGGGCAATATATGGGTTGAGTTTAGATATTGACTGTTTGCAGGGCACACTATTTTATTTTCCAGGGACCATGGTAAGAGGCTTATCCGGCCCGGTCCCTGGTAAAAAAAATTTGGATGCAGCCGGTTCCCAGATACAAAAAGGTTAGGGAACACTGGTCAGTGTCCAAGGAGAGTAACAAAGTGTGGATGAGGTTTTCACATGATGAAGCAGGGAAAAAGTTTGTCCCTTGCTTTTCTTGTAGAAATGAAACCTACATAGTTTGCCATAAGGTAAATGGTGTATATGGTGGGGAAAAGCATTAGAAAAGTTTATTTATAAGGATTGAAAAGAACAGATGGGGATATTGGAGAAAAGATGGGGTGTGAAAATCCCATTAAGTAAATATTGCTATACAAAGAATAAATGTAAGTATGACTAACACAAGGTAAAAGGGTTGGTAACCAGATTGCAAGAAGATCGACATGTGGATTATATGGTTTATATAATATAAGTGCAGCGGCAGTAGAGGACCCGTTAGCAGTGAGGACTTCTCAGCCACCCTCCTACACCAATTAAAGCTTCCATTAGTTATGTTACATCAGTAATGGAAGCGCTCATTGTACTCTGACTGTCGGCAGGGTGTGGGCTGAAACTCATGGCCACCTATGACCTGTCAGCGCGTGGTGTACACCCCTCTTCTTGGTTTTTAGTTGGGATGACTTTGTAAACGAAAAAGTGGAAAAGTTAATGCATGTGAAGGAGCGGAGTGAAAAAAGCAAACTTGGTTTTGAATGTATAGCATACATCAGGCCTTCTACACCTACCTTCCAATTTAGGATCCTATCTATCATTTAGAACAGACATCCAGATGTCTAAATTCAACCATATCTCTAATGTCCCAAACTAACAGCAGTCATCACCTTTGATGATGTTTGTTCCTGCTCCTTTATTATCCACTGTACCCACTACCGTTCTTGAATTTTTTTATAGTAAACTGTTTTGAACAATTGCTTGGCAATAACTTTTTTCTTTTGGAGAGCCAATAAATAAGTCCTCTATCCCAATGCATAGAAAAGGCATGAACATTAGGTTCTTTTCATGTACTGCTAACCTGTTTTAGTTATATACTGGCTGGAGGCTGTGACCATTGCATTTCCAACCCTTGGCCTACACTCGAGTCAATAGGTTTTCCCAGTTTTTTTGTGTTAAAATTAGGTACCTCAGCTTGTCCTTGAGTATATAGTTATTTATAAACCGGTCAAATGAATTTTGCCATCTTCTGACGCTAATAACTTTTACATACTTTGGTGCACGGAGCTGTGTGAGGTGTCATTTTTTGCAAAATGAGCCGACGTTTTCATTGCTACCATTTTGAGGTCTCGGCGACATTTTGATCATTTTTTATTCCATTTTTTTATGTGATGTACAAAGGTGTAAAAGTCGCATTTCGGACATTTACGCGTCATTTCCCGTCTCGGAGGTCACCGCCGGCCGTAACAGTTTTATATTTTGATAGAACGGGTATTTTGGGACGCGGCGATACCTAATGTGTCTGTGATTTTTACTGTTTATTATGTTTTATATCAGTTCTAGAGAAAGGGGGGTGATTTGAATTTTTAATATTTTATTGATTTTTTTTATTTTTTAAACTTTTTTTTTTCACTATTTCTTAGACCATCTAGGGTACATTAACCCTAGATCAGTGGTGGCGAACCTTTTAGCGGCCGAGTGCCCAAACTGCAACCCAAACCCCCCCTTATGTATCGCAAGGTGCCAACTAAAATTTAAAGCAGTAATTGCTCCCTGTTCAACAACTTTCAATCATATTGGCCTCTTGAGGACAGTAACACAGTAGAAAGATGGAAAATTTCCATCATTTTAGCTTCTTTCCAGTGTCCCTCTGTACACAGAGAAAATCGTGGGGCCAGCAGGAGTCCTCCAAAGATAATTCGGCCTTGTCAACTCATTCTCCCTCTTCCTACAGTCCCAAGAAGAGAAGTAAGTATCAAAATATGACTGAAAGCGGCATCTTTTAAGTTGCTTGGAACTGCAGGAAGATTCTTTGAGTCCTGTCTGGTGGGCTGGGGCCATGGCCCGGGTTCCCACAGAAAGGGCTCTGAGTGCCACCTCTGGCACCAGTGCCATAGGTTCGCCACCACTGCCCTAGATGGTCAGATCGCTCCTACCATATACTGCAATACTACTGTATTGCAATATATGGCATTTTTGCAGCACATTCATTGCAATGTAATGAATCTGCAGAAGCTATGTAGCCTCGGGTCAAACGAAGACCCGAGGCTACCATGGCAACCGATTGCCCACGCGCCGTCTTTTAAATGCCGGCGGCGGCAATGAAAGGGCTAATAGCCGCGATCTGTGCAAGCACCGGCCGCGGTTATTAGTGGTGGGGGTTTGCTGCAATATGCAACAACCCCCACCCTTGAGCCCTCTTCATACATTCCCTGTACCTCTGCGCCGTAGAGCTGCGTCGCAGAGCGTTAAGGGTTTAAAGGTTCTACGGTAAAAGCTAAAATATCATCCTGCAAGGCTCAGCTATCTGAGATCACAGGTGTCTGATGGTAAGAACGCACAAGCCTCCTTGGTTAACACAATCTCTGATAATTGAATTTAGACTATATTAAATATACTAGCTATGACTCGACTTACGAATTAACCTAAAAAAACTTTGTATGTAACTTGGGCCACATGTCTATTCAATTTGCTTACACTTTTGTGTGACTCGCTTGTAGTATGGAAAATGAAAAAACTGTAGCAGCAGCGGATGGTTGAAAAATTGCTGTATTTACTTCTGTTATTTTAAAACCAAGTTAAAGCAAAATCATATTTTATCTGTTTCTAAGGAGACAGAGTTGAACCTTGCTTGTTCCTTGTTTATTCCTTTCTATTATACTAGAAAATTAATATGAATCACTGAGTAGAAGTACAGTTTATAAATGCCACATTTTAAAATTATGTAGTTTGTTATTGGGAAGAATATTAAATTGTTACTTTACCCTCTTGTGACTACAGTCATGGCCAAAAGTTTTGAGAATGATACAAATGTTAATTTTTACAAAGTCTTCTGCATCAGGTTTTATAATATCAATTTGCATAAACCCCAGAATGTTATAAAAAATTATCTGCTTAACCGCAATCAATTGCAAAGTCGATATTTGCCTAGAAAATTAACTTTTTCCCCAAAATACATTTCAACTTCATTGCAGGCCTGCCTTAGAAGGAGCAGCTAACATCGTTTCAGTGATTGCTCCATTAACACAGGCGTGGGTGTTGATGAGGACAGGGCTGGAGATCAATCTGTCATGATAAAGTAAGAATCACACCAGTGTACACTTTAAAAGGATCACTGTTTCTCTTCTGTTAACCATGGTTATCTCTAAAGAAACATGTGCAGTCATCGTTGTACTGCACAAAAGTGGCCTAACATGGAAGAGTATCGCAACTAGAAAGATTGCACCTCAGTCAACAATCTATCGCATCATCGAGGAATTCAAGGAGAGAGGTTCCATTGTGGCCAAAAAGGCTCCAAGGCGCCCAAGAAGGACCAGCAAGCACCAGGACCGTCTCTTAAAAGTGTTTCTGCTTTGGGATCGGGCTACCAGCAGTGCAGAGCTTGCTCAGGAATGGCAGCAGGCAGGTGTGAGTGCATCTGAACGCACTGTGAGCCGGAGACTCTTGGATCAGGGCCTGGTGTCTAGGAGGGCAGCAAAGAATCAGGGACAGATAGTCTGCAAAAGGTACAGGGAGTGCACTGCTGACCCCTTTCCGATTGTTTGGAACATCTGTAAAACGGCTTGTTCGGAGAAGACAAGGTGAGCGATACCACCAGTCTTGTCTCATGCCAACTGTAAAGCATCCTGCAACTATTCATGTGTGGTGTTGCTTCTCAGCCAAGGTAATCGGCTATTTCACAGTCTTGCCTAAAAACACATCCATGAATAAAGAATGGTACCAGAATATACTCAAAGAGAAACTTCTCCCAACCGTCCAAGAGCAGTTTGCTTTATGGCAAGGTGCTCCATCATGCTGAAAAAGGCATTGTTGATCAGCAAAGGTGATAACTAAATGGCTCAGGGAACAAAACAGAGAGATTTTGGGTCCATGGCCTGGAAACTCCCCACTTTTGGTCACTCATCAAGAGACGGGTGAACAAACAAAAACCAATTGTGACAAAATGCAAGCATTGATCAAGAATGGACTGCTAGGATTTGGTCCAGTCAGTCAGGATTTGGTCCAGAAGTTGATTGAGAGCATGCCAGGAGAATTGCAGAGGTCCTGAAGAAGAAGGGTCAACACTGCAAAATATTGACTTGCTGCATTAACTCATTCTAACTGTCAATAAAGCTTTTGTTACTGATAATATGATTGCACTTGTATTTCAGTATGTGGATAAAACATCTGACAAACAAACATAGAAACCAGAGGGCAACAGAACATGTGAAAATATAATATTTGTGTCATTCTCAACTTATGGCCATGACTAATAAATGCACGGCACCATGCACGGCTGGCTTCTCCATTCATTTAGGGAAACAACTAGGGGTCCGACTGGGGTTCATCAGACCCCATCAGACTTCCCGTTCACGTAATCTGTCGGGGTCTCGTCACTGAAACACCCTCCAATCAGCAAGTTGGGCCCTTTCCTTTGGGGAAGAATGTGTTTCACACAGATCGCTGGTATCAAAAAGACAATGGATTACACATGCAAAAATAAAAAAACATTTTAAAAATGCAATATACACCAAGATCAAATGGCAAATGCTATCAACCACCTTAACTAACATCTCCTGTTCCACAAAAAATAGTGATTGTAACCCCTGCCTGACTGGTCTGGTCCTCACAACATCAATAAATGGTAATAGAAGTATGTAGCCTTAAAAACATGCCAAGCTGTAGATGCAAATCAATAAATCAGTCCTCAATGAAAGACAAGTAAACAGATCTACAAAGTGTATAACAACTGGTGGATATTAAGTAAATGCCACATGAGTGTAGATACAATACCCATGGCTGGTCAAAAATAATTTGGCAAGCTAGGCCGACAGACCAACAGATGGCAAGACCCAAATAGGGTTGGGAGGCTCCCTACACGTATCGTAGTCAAAGACAAGTTCTTCAGGGGTGTGTAGCCCCCTACTTCTAGACCTCACCTTAAGTAACATCCCTAATGATGTGTCTGTTGCTGGATGATTAATTGGGTGCAGGATAAGAATGTCGAGTCCTGCTTTGCTCCAGAATATTGAATTTTCTGGCATAGTTGCCATTTTAGGTCTGACCATGCCCCCTAGTTACTGAGGACAGCCCCCTTTTTCAACTAATTACATAGTAGCTTATATTTTAAAGACCCATTTGTAAATGAATTACGGTATGCTTATTCCTGGAATACCCCTTACCACCTTTTTTCGCCAAAAAAACCTTAATTCTGCAATCTTCTGACGCTGATATCTTTTTCATACTTTGGTTTATGAAGCTGTGTAAGTGAAATGAGGTGATGTTTACATTTATAGCATTTGTGGGAAACGACAACCTTTTGATCACTTTATTTTTATGAATTTCAAAATAACAAAACGGTGTTTTGTACATTCGGGCGCTTTTGCACTAACATTTCCATATGTCTGCTTTAACTTGGCATCATTTTTCAATCATCCTTTCCTTTTTTTAGGATGTTAGGAGGCTTAAAACTAGGTGCAATTTTTCTGGTTTTCGCAAAAATCATCAAGCTATTTTTGGAGGGCCAATTCAGTTAGAAGGCCTATATGAAAGAAAACCCCCCAAAATATGACACCATTTTAGAAACGGCACTCGTCAAAATTTTCAAACCAATCTTTAGCAAGTTTGTTAACGCTATGAGCGTTTCATGAGGGTGAAAAATAAATGGAAATGAAATTACAGAAATGTATATAGCCTGCCAGTCCCTGCCCCACCAGTATATAGCCTGCCAGCCCCCTGTAGTATATAGCCTGCCAGTTCCTGCCCCACCAGTATATAGCCCCCCAGCCTGCAGAAGGACCTGAAGAGGAGCAGCTATATACTGGGGAGGGTTGGCAAGCAGTATTAAAGTAGGTACTGTATATTCTTGTACATAGAGGGAAGTATAATAGTAGATATATTCTTTTCACCTCAGGCAGCAAAAAGGCAAGAATCTCCCTGGTGCAGCAAATGATAAGAATGAATACCTCGCTGGCTCTGTGCAGCCAGTTATTCACAATTATTACCTGCTGCATGGGTTAAGATGATTTCCATCATACTCATTATTATCTTCTTGTTATTGCTGTATTGTAGTCTGGTCTGGGGTTTATGTTACTTGTTGTACAAATACAGTATTATGCACTAGTGGTTTGGGGTGGGGGGGATCGCTCTGTGCTGTGGTTTTTGGTGCATCAAGGGTTTTGGTTAATAGTGCAGCGCCCTGAAGAGTAGTATTATGACAATGCCGTCCTCGGACCGAAAAAGGTTGTGCACCCCTGCTATACAGTATAAAAAGATTACCAGTCACAGTGCCTGGATCTATGAGTAAGTGTACCTGGTTTATCGTGCTACATTTTGATGGTAGATTTCCTTAAAAGTGTAACTCTAAAGTTTATTAAAAATTTCTATAGCTACAATAACTGAAAACTAACATTTTATTCAATATACAGCCTAGCGTTCTGGTTGCTAAAAAGGATCTGTAGAGGGAAAGAGGATGCAGTTTCTCAGTTTTATAAAGAGTCTATTATCATACATAAGCCTTCTCTGCACATCAAACTTTCTAGGCTTTCATAAGTCTATAGTCGGGTAAGTGAAGAGAAGGGGCTAGAATCAGCACAGCAATCTGATACATACTTGTGTGTGCTATGTCTCCTCCGTTCTCTGTACTCCAATGGGAAGAAGGGTGAGTGGTAGCATCATCGGAACAGCCTGGCTGACGCCTCCATCATAGCAGGTAGTGTGTATAGTAGTCATAGGGTCTGATCTAATACAGCCTTATCTATGATAGGTTTATATGTGTGTACAATAATCTGTGTGCTAGAACTGCCAGTGGTAGAGAGAAGAGCTCAGCTTTATAGGAAGTGAGGGAAAGCTGGTCTAGCCACGATTCCCCTTGGCTGATGTCGCACCAGGAAGTGATGATGAGAGCTTATGGATATATGAGGCCGGACCTCTGGCTAGGAAGAAGCCAGCAGTGTGATACAGGTATCCTTGGAAACGTTGTCAAAAGCTCTCTCCAGTTGTGCTGAAACTATTTTTTGGCCAGGTATTTTCTAAGTTGAGCTTTGAGAAAGCCCCTCTGTTTCATGTCACTGAGTAGGTTTGAAATTCCTGTGCTGTGATGTGCTCTGTCCCGTGATGTGCCTGTAGTTTCGGGGCAAGCATCCTGCTCAGCTCGCCAGGTACACCCCACCAGTAATGTACGCAGCAAAATTTACAGGTATGTGTGAAAGTTTTTAAACTGATTGCAACATGGAATGGAGAGGTTGGGGTCTGTAGCGGCTGTGAGGGGGGAGAGCATGAATGCAGCCAATAATATTTATATCTTCTAAATCGTAGAAGGAATAAAGAAATGTTTTGTGTAAAGGTGCCACAAAGACCCATATTATCAGCAGTGAAATCTGTGAACATGCCTGAATATGGTATTGTTTGAGGTTTATGCAGTTTGTTGATTAGTAGTTCTTTGGTGTTCATGGTTTTGGAACTGCCTGATAAATCCTATTACTTTCCTGTCCATTTCAGCTTGAGTGCAACGGGGAGGACCTTCTCCCTATCGCATGTGCATTTACAGCTAAAGGTTTGCAATAAGAAACAAGCAACAAATTTTTAAAGTGTTTACTAGCAAACCATGTTTAGGTCTAGACATCTGCCATCTGGAGAAGACTCTTCCCGTTGCACTCGAATTGTATTTATTAAAATAATTCAAATGCAGCGTGTGAACATGTCTTCAGAGGTACAAAATATCCAAAAAACTTATCAGAAGTATGTGCCTCCTAACAACACTGTATCCTGATATGGTCAATTGCCAATGTACTTTTCATGATCTAAATGGCCTTTGTGCCAATTTAGTTAAATGTCACACAAAATATTAACAGGAACCTGTCACCACGTTTAAAAAATAAATAAATAAATAGTTGCAGCTTCCTCTTGAGCTCTAGTAAATATCTGACACCTTTCCCTCAGATCCCCATAAAATCGGAGTTGTATCTTGCCTGGTTGCCTGGTATCTATGCATCTTTGGAGCGAGTCAAGGGGGTGTGGCCTAATGGCATTATCAAAGGTCCTCAAGCTACTTAATATTAGCAAACTGTACCCCATGTACATATCTGACCACTTGTAAAACAATCACAACAGCTTCCATGGACTTCTACTTCATGCAGGCTGCTGTGATTTCATGTGATAAAATATGCTGTGATTTCGTGAGATACATGCTTGTTGTACAGTTTCTAATGCTACAAAAACTGGTGTACGGTTTCTAATACTATAAAAGCTATAGAACCTGCGATGATGTCACTCTGGTCACATGACATTATAGCTGCATACAGGGATAATGCGCCCAACTCGACTCGCTATAGTCATGCTTAGATACCTGGTAAAACTATAAAGTTGAATATATGGGAAAATCTCAGGGGAATAATTTTTAGCTAAAATAAAGGTGTCAGACGGGCTCCCTTACATCTATTCACTATATGTACTTATTTTTATTTTACAGACTCCCTTTCAGTCTTCTGGCTTAGATACAAGCAGGACAACTCGACATCATGGCTTAGTGGACAGGGTTTATCGAGATCGGAATCGCCTTGGATCCCCACATAGGAGGCCTTTGTCAATAGATAAACATGGACGTCAAATATCCTTACGAATAATTTAACATCTTGTAAAGGATTGTTATTAATTTGTGCCCAATTTATGCAATCTTTTGTGGTGTTTTATGCATTTGGCTTATCTATAAACCTTAACACATTTGTTCTAAGGTGTTACAGCATTCCTTACGCCATCTAGCTAGTCTCTGTTGCCAATTTCAAGGACTATTGCCTATTTCCTGCAAATACAAGTGGTCGTTTTATCATCACTGCACTGCCAACCATATATACTCGAGTATAAGCCTAGTTTTTCAGCACAAAATTTGTTCTCAAAAACCCTAACTCGGCTTATGCGCGAGTCAAGAAAAAAAAATTGTCAAAACTCACCTTTCCGACGTCACCCGTAGGTCCTATGCTTGTTTCGATGCTCTAGTGCCGCTGCGGGTCCTTTGGGTCCCCTTGTGATGCCGGCAGCTCAAAAACAATGACGTCGGCAAGCGGCTGACGTAATTCTGTGTGGCGGCCGAGCTCGAAGACCCAAAGAGGAGCGGAAGAATCTGAAGAGGACTGAAGGACCCGAGGCAGCACCGGAGCATTGGAGACAGACTGGGCAGGCTGTATACTACAGGGGGCTGGCAGGCTTTATACTACAGGGGTCTTTCTGGTTTTAAACTGTGAGGCTGTGACCAATGCAATTCCCACCCTCGTCCCAGTTTTTTGTGTTAAAATTAGGGGTCTCGGCTTATACTTGGGACGCCTTATACTCAAGTATATACGGTAGCTAACTAATCATGTTTTCTATAGACTCATTTACCCACTCATATTTATTAATTATGCCTTTATTATTTACTAATTATTGCCTATGATTAGTCAATGTCAATGTAGTGTAAAATTATGCTTAACCCCTTCGACCAATGTCATTTTTTGCGTTTTTGCTCTCCTTTAAAAACCCATAACTTTTTTTTTTTACATTTTTCTATGTACTGTATTGATCTTTATAAGGGATTGTTTTCTGTGTAACAAATATGACTTCCTAATACTGGCATTTACTTTTCAGTACCTTGACTTATTTGGCAATCTGTGTGCAGCGCCGCATAATCTGTGTGCGCTATAAAAAATAAAGGAATTTTTATTTATCATTAATGTGCTGGGGGGGGGGGGGAATTAAAACTGTAGCTAAACTGACTGAAAAATGCTTTTTTGCCAATTTCTTGTGAGCTACGTTTTTACAGCTTGCTCCAAATGACGCCTCTGGTTTATTCTTTGGGTCGGTGCATTTATGGGGATACCAAATTTTATATAGGTTTTAATTGGATTTAAAAAATGTTATCCTTTTCTAAAAAAAAATTAAATAAATCATTTTGTTATATTCTGACGCTAATAACCGTTTCATATTTTGCTGTGTAATGTGTCATTTTTTGCAGGATGTGATGTTAACATTGCTACCATTCCATCACTTTTTATTTACATTTTTATGAGTTGCAAAATGGGGATAAAAAAGGTTTCTGACATTTGCACACTATTTTCCTTTACAGGGTTCAACATCGGTAACAACTGTTTTTATATATTGATAAATATATAAATATATTGGGACTTTTTTGGGAGCCAGGTAATGTAAAATAATCGATTAAAAAGCACTGCATTCATTCATATTGCTGCCAGAGGCTTTTTGAAATTAGTGTGCTAGACTATTGAAACCTGTCTTGAGTTTAAAGGTTCCGTTTAAAGAGGACCTATCACCCCCGAAAAATAGCCCTACCAAATATGTTCCCCCTAATCCTGTCCCCAGTCTCTTTATATTAATTAGGTTGGATCGTCGTACAGGTCCCCTAGAAGTCGGCTGTATTCATGAGGGGGCCAGCTGACACACCGCTTTCACACCCCTGTCAGTAAGGGACCTGTAAGAATCGCTGGCAGCAGCGCATGTATTGTGCAATCACTGCCGGCTCTTTGCGATGTGGCGCACTGACATCGGACGCAGAGAGACTTACTCACAGCAACGACCAAACATTCACCGGCGCTGTGAATAAGCTCCTCTGCAGTCGCTGTCAGCACGCCGCATAGTGCCGGAAGTGATTGTGCAATACATGCGCTGCTACCAGCAATTCTTACATGTCCCTGACTGATAGGGGCGTGAAGGGGGTGTGTCGGCCGGCCCCCTCATGAATAAGGCCCACTGCTAGGGGGACCTGTACGATGATCTGACCTCTTATTTGGTCTCTCAAGTTTGCATACACAAATTTTAATAAAAATTTAATAAATATAAAGGGGCTGGGGACAGGACTAGGGCGAACAAATTTGGTAGGGCTATTTTTCGGGGGTGACAGGTCCTCTTTAATGATCCTGGAATGAGCACAAACCAAGATGGTGGTGAACTATGGATCGATCTGTTCAGCATTTCATACTATCTAATATTCCTGCAGACTACATTACATTGTCACTGACAGATTCCCATTAGAGCCATGGTATATTGCATATGTTCAAGACAATACTAAGATAAAATGTGACATTACTTTTGTTTTTGTCAATGTTTAAGCATTATTACTTAACCTATTATACGTAGACAGCTGCCCTTATGGATCTGTGTATTTATCGCCTCCCCCTGATACCAGCTGGAGACGGTAGGTCTTGAATTTATATTGTGTATCTTTCTGCTGTTTTCCTTTTGGTTTTGGTGGGTTTTTTTTTTTTTTTGTATACTAGCAAAATGGTCCATCAGTGAGTATCCGTAGCTATTTGTTGTATTTATTTATGTGGGCATCTTTGTATATTCATATAAAGTTATTAAATCTGAAAATTATTTTCATATAATAGATTGAGAATTAAACTGTAGTTCACATATTAATGTCACAGGTCCAAGATTAACAAAGGCTGACCTAACATTTATCCAAGGGGTATTTCAGCATACCACATTCAAGTCCACAGTCCTCAGTATAGCGTTAATGACTAACTTTTATAGTTTTTCACTACAAAGCAGGTTGATCAGGAATTGCTCCAGAGTAGCTTAGCTAAACGTTAGCATAGACTGTTCTGTTTATTTCAGGTGTTCATTACCAGTACGTTTTGTAAAGTCCAGTCCAATTTTGTGTATTGGGGGTTCTTATTTCTTTATCCCCTATAACCTGCTTTCCATGTAAATGCTCAAGCTATTTCTTAGTTATTTCCGTATTTAGAATGCCCTCTAAAGCTATGTATTTTTTTTAAAATTTCTGTCTATAGCTGTCACTATAGCTGTACTTTAATAAGAAATGTATCCTCTTTGTCAACGCATACACCATTATGAAATTTATAGGTCGTTTTTAGATGAACCTCATTTGCATAAGGAAATCCTTCATTTGCATAAGAATAAAAACATTTTGCATTATCACCTTTGAAATTTTTTCAATGTGGCTGTATATGGGCTCATTTTTGCACAGACCTGTTGTTTTTATTGCTGTACATTAACCCCTATGGGACTCGGTCCCATTCTTCAGATCTCCCTTGTGTCACTATAAGTGGTCATAGCTTTGGAAAGCTCTAATATATCCAGGTGATTTTAAAAGTTTTCTTCTGACACATTGTACTTCAAATTAGTTTAAAAATTTGGATGAAATCTTTTCTGTTCAGTTGGCAAAAATTTTGAAAAATTCTTTATTTTCAAAGTTCTAAATTCTCTACTTTTGATACAGATAGGATAGTCATAGCATCCAAATAAATTCAAAACTTACATTTCCTAAATGTATGCTTTATGTTGGCATGTTTTTTTAAGATTCCACATATTTTACTAGAATGGTATAAGGCTCAGAATTGGGGGGGGCAATTTTTCAAATTTTTTGGAAAATCACCAAAACCGGACATGCTTGACCGCGGTGTGTAAGTGATTAACATTGCATTCGGAGACGGCTCCGATCGCGGGGGTTATTGCGTGGTGTCAGCTGTGATAGACAGCTGACAGCCGCTGCTTCCGGTGCCGGCCCCGTTCGTGAGCCGGTGCCAGAAGCGGGACATTATAGAATGTCCCGATTAGCGTCCTAGTGTGCGTAAGGGTTAATTAAGTTTTTTGATTGCGTTTGATATCATGTTTGTGTGATGATTAAAAGTCGCTCATCTCTAGTAATGATGCCCGAAGTGAACATACTCGTCCGAGCTTGATGCTCGTTCGAGCATTAGCGTACTCGAAACTGCTCGTTGCTCGGACGAATACTTCGCCCGCTCGAGAAAATGGCATCTCCCACCGTTTTGCTTTTTGGCGGCCAGAAACAGAGCCAATCACAAGCCAGGAGACTCTGCACTCCACCCAGCATGACGTGGTACCCTTACACGTCGATAGCAGTGGTTGGCTGGCCAGATCAGGTGACCCTGGAATAGACTAGCCCCTGCCTGCGCTGCTCGGATCATTCTGTGTCTGGATGCCGCTAGGGAGAGAGCTGCTGCTGGTCAGGGAAAGCGTTAGGCTGTTCTATTAGAATAGTGTTAGGCAGGAGTGATTCTACAAGAACCCAACAGCCCTTCTTAGGGCTACAAGTTATACTTTTTTTTTTTTTTTATTTGCAGCTAGTACCATATTGTGAGGAATTTGCAGGGGGACTTGCTACCGTTGTGTTTAGCTCTTAGTGACACACATATCCACCTCAAACACCAAAGTGGGACAATTTATTAGGGGTTTGATTTCAATTAGGCACAGTCTGCCAATTTCTTTTTATTTTACGTTTATTTTTTCATAACTCAGCGTCATCTCATCTGGCATAGCAGTGTGCTTTCATACTTGGCTAGAAAATAGCCATAGGAGAATCCAAACGGCTTACTTAGGCCTACAATAGCGTTATATATTTTATTTCTGGTTGAGCTGCTGGTGGCTGGCCTTGCTGTAGTGCATCTACTACCATATTGTGAGGAATTTGCAGGGAGACTTGCGACCGTTGTGTTTAGCGCTTAGTGACGCACATATCCATCGCAAAGACCGAAGTGGGACAATTTATTAGGGGTTGGATTGAAATTAGGCACAGTCTGCCATTTCCTTTTTATTTTACGTTTATTTTTTCATAACTCAGCGTCATCTCATCTGGCATAGCAGTGTGCTTTCATAGTTGGCTAGAAAATAGCCATATCAATAGGATAGCATCGTTTGGTTTTAA
Organism: Engystomops pustulosus; assembly: GCF_040894005.1. NCBI lineage: Eukaryota > Metazoa > Chordata > Amphibia > Anura > Leptodactylidae > Engystomops > Engystomops pustulosus. The sequence continues at coordinate 155,571,776 of NC_092411.1, read as the reverse complement.
AAACTAAAAAACACAAAAAAAAAGTTAAAAAAAATTAAAGTTATAACTTTCATTTTCAAAATGTTTAACCCGAGGGCTAGGGGTAGAGGACGAGGGCGGGGACGTGGGCGTCCAACTACTGCAGGGGTCAGAGGCCGTGGTCCTGGGCGGGGTGAGACACCACCTGCTGATGAGGGAGCAGGGGAACGCCGCAGAGCTACACTCCCTAGGTTCATGTCTGAAGTTACTGGGACTCGTGGTAGAGCACTGTTGAGGCCAGAACAGTGCGAACAGGTGATGTCGTGGATTGCCGACAATGCTTAGAACAATTTGTCCACCAGTCAGTCTTCCACGCAGTCCACCCATGTCATCGAAATCGGCACTCCTCCAGCTCCTGCACCTCAGCCTCCTCCCCCCCAGTCTGCCCCCTCCCAGGAAAATTTGGCATTTGAACCGGCATACTCTGAGGAACTGTTTTCTGGACCCTTCCCACAGTCACAAACCACTTGTCCAGTTGCTGCTGAGCAATTTTCCGATGCCCAGGTTTTCCACCAGTCGCAGTCTGTGGGTGATGATGACCTTCTTGACGTAGTGGAAGAAGTGTGTAAAGAGGTGTCCGACGATGAGGAGACACGGTTGTCAGACAGTGGGGAAGTTGTTGTCAGGGCAGGAAGTCCGAGGGGGGAGCAGACTGAGGGATCGGAGGATGATGAGGTGACAGATCCAAGCTGGGTTGAGAGGCCGGGTGAACACAGTGCTTCTGAGACGGAGGAGAGTCCTCGACCAGAACAGGTTGGAAGAGGCAGTGGTGGGGCCAGACGGAGAGGCAGGGCCAGAGCTGGTGCATCAGCGCCAAATGTGTCACGTAGTGAAGCTCCCGTGGCAAGGGCTCCCGCGGCGAGGGCTAGATTTTCAGAAGTCTGGAGGTTCTTTAAGGAAACACCGGATGACCGACGGACTGTGGTGTGCAACCTTTGCCAAACCAGGATCAGCAGGGGTTCCACCACTACTAGCTTAACTACCACCAGTATGCGCAGGCATATGAATGCTAAACACCCCACTCAGTGGCACCAAGCCCGTTCACCTCCGGCCGTGCACACCACTGCTCCTTCCCCTGTGTCAGCTGATAGTCAGCCCCCTGCCCACGACCCTGGCACAAAAAACCCATCGTCGCCTCCACGATCCTCCACAGCATCCACCAGCGTTCAGCTCTCCATACCCCAGACGCTGGAGCGGAAAAGGAAATATAGTGAAACCCACCCGCACGCCCAAGCCCTTAATGTCCACATCTCCAGATTGCTTAGCCTGGAGATGCTGCCCTATAGGCTAGTAGAGACCAAGGCCTTTCGCAACCTCATGGCGGCGGCCGCCCCTCGGTATTCGGTCCCCAGCCGCCACTACTTTTCCCGATGTGCCGTCCCAGCACTGCACCAGCACGTGTCAGACAACATCATCCGTGCCCTGACCAACGCCGTTTCTGACAAGGTCCACATGACCACGGACACGTGGACGAGTTCTGCCGGGCAGGGCCACTATATATCGCTGACGGCACATTGGGTTAACTTGGTGGAGGCTGGGACCGAGTCTGACCCTGCGGCTGGTCATATACTGCCGACGCCGAGGATTGCGGGGCCTACCTCGGTCCAGGTCTTTCAGGCCTACTATGCGTCCTCCTCCTCCCACACCTCCTCCTCCGAACTACCATCCGTGGGCATGGCGCCATCAGTCGGTAGCTCTAGGCACAGCAGCAGTGCTGTCGCTAAGCGACAGCAGGCAGTGCTCAAACTGCTGAGCCTAGGCGATAAAAGGCACACCGCCCAAGAACTATTACAGGGCATCACGGCGCAGACTGATCTGTGGCTGGCACCGCTGAACCTGAAGCCAGGCATGGTTGTGTGTGACAACGGCCATAACCTGGTGGCGGCTCTGCAACTCGGCAGACTGACACATGTGCCATGCCTGGCCCATGTGTTAAATCTGATAGTTCAGACATACCCCAATGTGTCTGATTTGCTCACGAAGGCAGCGCAGCGCCGCCTCCAACTGCCCGCTCACCGACTGTTGTGCGACGTGCCCACGAGGTGGAATTCAACATTAACCATGTTATCCAGAGTTTACCAGCAGCGCAGAGCGATTGTAGACTGCCAGATGTCAACTTCCACCAGAACTAGTAGTCAGGTCAGTCAGCTTCCTCAAGTCTACAATGAGGAGTGGACGTGGATGTCTGATATCTGTCAGGTGCTGAGTAACTTTGAGGAGTCAACACAGATGGTCAGTGGCGATGCCGCCATCATCAGCCTCACCATCCCGCTGCTTGGCCTGTTGAAAAACTCTCTGATCAGCATGAAGTCGGAAGCTTTGCGCTCGTCACAAGAGACTGGGGAAGAAGATTCAGACCCTCAGGTCTGTTTCTCAGCGCATATCGGAGGAGGTGGAGGAGGATGAGGAGGAAGAGGAGGAGAATGTTGTCGAGACACAAGAGGGGACCATTGTTCAGTCCTTCACTGTTCAGCGTGTATGGGCAGAAGAAGAGGAGTTGGAGGAGGAGGAAATGGGCAGTCAGGCCAGTGAGGGGAGTGAATTCTTGCGCGTTGGGGGGCGCATATGGCAGATTTCATGCTAGGCTGCCTATCCCGTGACCCTCGCGTTCAAAGAATTTATTCCAGCACCGATTACTGGGTATTCACTCTCCTGGACCCACGGTACAAGCAAACTCTTTCCACTCTCATCCCTGGAGAGGAAAGGAGTGTGAGAATGCATGAATACCAGCAGGCCCTGGTGCACAAGCTGAAACAGTATTTCCCTTCTGACAGCGCTAGCGGCAGAGTGCGTAGTTCTGCAGGACAAGTAGCGAGGGAGAGTAGGCGAGCAGGCAGCTTGTCCAGCACTGGCAAGGGTACGCTTTACAAGGCTTTTGCCAGCTTTATGTCACCCCAGCAAGACACTGTCACCTGTCCCCAGTCTCGGCAGAGTAGGGCTGATCTTTACAGAAAGATGGTGAGGGAGTACGTAGCTGACCATACCATCGTCCTAAATGATCACACAGCTCCCTACAACTACTGGGTTTCAAAACTGGACATGTGGCACGAACTGGCGCTGTACGCCTTGGAGGTTCTTGCCTGCCCTGCCGCTAGCGTGCTGTCCGAGCGGGTTTTCAGTGCAGTTGGTGGCATCATCACCGATAAGCGTACACGCCTGTCGACTGACAGCGCTGACAGGCTGACGCTTATTAAGATGAATAAAGCCTGGATTTCTCATAATTTCCAATCTCCACCAGGTGAAGGAAGCTCAACCTGAATAATTTATGCACTCCTCCTCCTCATTTTCCTCCTTCTCCTCCTCTTTGTACACTAAAGCAGAGGAAACTGGCTATTTTTTGACAGGGCCCACTGGCTCTAGCTATAGTACTTTATGCATTTAATTTTTCTGGAGGGCCACCTACCCGGTCCTCTGTTTTAAACAATTTTTGGGAGTGCCACATACAGGCACTCAATCTATTCATTTTTTCTGGAGGGCCACCTACCTGCTCCTCTGGTTTGAAAACTTTTTTGGACTGCCACATACAGGCACTATCCAAATTAAATTGTCTCCATAGCAGCCTCCACACGTTGTCTCCATTGCTACCTCCAAAAGTCGTCCATATAGCTGCCTCCATACATCGTCCCCTTATCAAACGAGGTGTGTCAGGCAGAAATTTGGGTTGTTTTCATGGATTCCACATCAAAGTTGTTAACTTTGTCGCCACCCTGCTGTGTTATCCACAAAATATACTGGCAAACTTTTATGATTAACCGTTATTATTTCAGCGCTTCTTGCGCATCTGTTTACATTCCACTCACCCGCCATATCCCAAACGCTACTACACTTAACTTGGTGGAGGCTGGGACCGAGTCTGACCCTGGGGCTGGTCATATACTGCCGACGCCGAGGATTGCGGGGCCTACCTCGGTCCAGGTCTCAAAGGCCTACTATACCTCCTCCTCCTCCCACCCCTCCTCCACCTCCTCCTCCTCCGAATTACCATCCGTGGGCATGGCGCCATCAGTCGGTAGCTCTAGGCACAGCAGCAGTGCCGTCGCTAAGCGACAGCAGGCGGTGCTCAAACTGCTGAGCCTAGGCGATAAAAGGCACACCGCCCAAGAGCTATTACAGGGCATTCCACATCAAACTTGTTAACTTTGTCGCCACCCTGCTGTGTAATCCACAAAATATACTGGCAAACTTTTATCATTTACCGATATTATTTCAGCACTTCTTGCGCATCTGTTTACATTCCCCTCACCCGCCATATCCCAAACTTATAAGAACGCTACTACACTTGATCTTATACAAAAGGTTCTTAGAAGTGCTGTTTGGGGAGTAGCCTAGAGACAGGGGCTTGGATTGGCAAAGGTTGGCCTGGCAGCGGAGCGCCAGCTCCATCCCAAGATCCAACTAACATAGTTTTAACTGCAGCACCTTTAATCTACTACTAGTTCACTGCCTCCATACATGGTCCCCTTATCAAACGAGCTGTGTCAGGCAGAATTTTCAGGTGTTTCACCACATACATAGTGGAACTCGGCGCGTCTGTCGCCGCCATGCTGGAGACCTGCAGTTGCAATCATAGAAGCGCAATATGGATGCCCCATACTGTCGCTCTTAATCATGGAAGTCCTCTCCATGGCTGCCTCCAAATGTCGTCCCCTTATCAAACGAGCTGTGTCAGGCTCATTTTTCGGGTGTTTCACCAGATACGTTATGGAACTTGGTCACTATGTCGCCACCATGCTGTGTTATCGACTAAATATACCGTCAACCTTTTGTTCACAGAGGAAATAATTTCAGCGCTTCTTGCTCACCTCCTTTGGTTCCTCTCTGCCACCCATTAGTTTGAAGCCTGAGTCCATTTAGGGTATGTCGCCATGCCACTCTCTAGCCTGCCGCTGCCTCTGCATGCCGTCCCCTATAGTGTCAGGGTCAATTATTGGATGTTTTAGATGCTATCTAGCTTCATTCTGTCACTCTGTCATGGCCATGCTGTTGCCCATAATTTTGGCATAATGGTGCGTTTAAGCAGCCTCAGAGGCATCCATGCATGCTGCCCCTGCTGTTTCCTGTCCATTTCCGTGGTGTTTCCATCCTTTTCTGAGGTTTCCAGGTGTTTGTTTTTTTAAAAAGTATTTATTTTTGCAATTTTGAAATTTTATACAATTAAAATAAACAAAATCGAAGAACAAGATTGTCTGTCACATATTTCTTTCCCCCCATTACAGGATTATTAAGCAACAGCCATGGTAACATTCAGGTTCTTACTGCGTTTCAAAACTAACTGAGGGATATTGCACAGTAAATGACAGCAGATACTGCAGCCAGACATCTTGATACAACACAAATAACTATTGACACAGAGACAATCAGTCACACACACACACACACATACCAGCACGCTCAGTCTCCTTCATCAAGGAGAGGAGTATATATCACGCGTGATTATAAGGCAGTATGGGGAGTCGCGCACCATCTGGACCAGATGCGATCAAACTTCTGGGGACACTTCCTGTTGGCATACAGGGACCGGTAGAGGGGAATGACACTGTTAATGAGTAGTATCCATCTTTTTAATGGAGGGGGCTCCTGGTCCTTCCAGGTCATCACCACCACTTTTCGGGCGTAGTATAATACAAACCTAAAGAAAATTTTGTCATAGTGGCCATTGACAACTTCATTTACGATGCCGAGGAGACACACAGAGGGAGACAGTAAGCGTGGGAAGTTAAAGTGTAGATTTAGGAATTCCAGCACTTCGGACCAGAAGACAAGAACCCTAGGGCAGGACCAGACACAATGCAGGAAGGATCCGACTTCAGCCTGACAGCGAAAGCAAAGGTCATTGGGCATTGCTCCCATGCGGAATAATCTAGCAGGGGTGAAGTATACTCGATGGAGGAATTTAGATTGGATCAGGAAGTCCCTCGCACTCACTACAGATGTGAAGGTTTCCTGGTGTTTGGCCAAGCTTGCCTGTGCAGAGCCTTGGTCCCCTTGAAAAATTCATCTCGAATAACGAGTACCCGAGCATTTTAGTGCTCGCTCATCTCTAATCATTACTCCTTTATTTTTAAAAGGGTTAAAATAAGTTAATTACAAGCAGACAAATAGATTTTTTTTTTATTATCTTTCCTTTTATGGTTCTTTTACCTCTCCTATTTCATTGTCATGCTTTCTAGTTTTTTGGAAACCTTATGTCAAAGGGAACCTGTCAGGATGCTTTGAGACAGTAAACTACCCACAGGTCCTTATGTACCAGAGGGTTAGTGTCCCAAATCGCCCTTTATGATTATTGTAGTGTGCGCGGGTAGTGAAGCTGGTGTAGTACACCCTGGCTTCACCTTTATTTGCCTCCTCACAAGAGGAGGCGCTGGCGTGGGATCTTGAGATATGAGTCCAATGTGTGCCTCATTGGATTCACATTTCGGTGAGTATAGAGGTTTTTTCCTTTTCCTCCAGCCCTTATAAAGATCGATTTGGGAGTCAAAACCACAAGTCCAAGAGGATCTGTAGGCTGTTTAGGGTAGTTTGTTTTTTAAACTTTATTATGCGATTTGTTCATGTTTCTTCTGTTCAGTGTGTTGTAGAATTAGACACAAAATAATTATTGCCTGCAGTTTTTTAGATATTTAGTTGGGTTACTTTGCATTTAAATTAGTAATACTGCTTCATAATTGTAAATAAATGATTATTTTCTAGATTATAAAAGATTGTAACTGAAATTATGTTTTATGGAACATTGCTAATAATGCATTACAAGATAATGATCTGTGTAGCAAACCCCAAAGGTGTATTAATATTGACCATGCCATTAAAAGTAGAATTTAACAGTTTTTGCAACATTTTTGGACCTGATTGGGTTCATGCTAACTTTAACCCATTAAAGAGGACCTTTCACCGCCTAACTGATATGGGGGGCTGCTGCACAGATTGAGGAGCACTTTTCTGAATTTTCTTTCTAGCTCTCACAGTTGCGGAAATATCAGTCCCAGTATCTAACCTTTGTAATCTATGCTGTCAGAGGGGAGGGGCTGGACAATGTGTCATTCTCTCATACTGTCCAATCAGCAGTAGACTGTTTCACTTCATGTCAGTGAAGCTACTGTGAACAGTAGTGGCTGTGATTTCTCTCTATGCATCTAAAGGCTGTGTTCACACACATTCTGCTAATATTCTGCTGACCTTGCATTTACACTGGGTTTACAAAAATGCAATATTACAAATTGCAATATGACCTGGATGCAAACATGAGCGCAGTATAAACAAGCGCATTGTAAAGACACATGCAATGCAAATGCCACACAGATGTGAACACACATGCAATGTGTAAAATGCAAATGTGACTTAGATTTACATAGCATTTGCATTTATGTGTAAAAGAGACATAAACGCAAGCAATTACCACATAAATGTAAGTGTAAATGTGACACAAGTCATAGAAGTGTAAATGCAGTGCACAACATAAACGCAAACTTCACATAAATGTAAGTGTAAACGCATCATAGACTCAAACGCAATGCAAACACCACTTTGGCATAAATGGGATGTAAGTGCAAATGTCACATAAGCATAAACGCGACACAAACCCCACTTAAGGCTAAGGCCGCACTCACACAACCGTGGGGGGTGTATGTACGCCTGCAAGCTTGTAGCTGTACATACGCCCATATCGTGCGGCAATGGCCGCACGGAGAGATACTGTGCCGGACTTAAGTTTTGCACTTATTAAAAAAAAATTTAATTTCGGTGAAAAACTAGCGATTTTCTGATTTCTAAATGTTATGCTCATCATACAGTTGGCATCCAATTTGTGCTTTAAGACTAACGAACATTAAAGGACATTTATTACAAGGATTATAACCCAAAAACACAGACATACTAGTATGTGCCCCTCTGGCAGAATCTGCTGTTCTTTTAGCTTCTTATGCCCTTGTTTTGAAGAAAAAAGTGTTTTATAAATTATGCAAATGAGCCTGTGGAGCCTGGAGCCCCTCAGGCTCATTTGCATAATTCTAAAAGTCTTTAAAAAAAAAACTGGGGCCTAAGAAGCTAAAAGAACAGATCCTGCCAGAGGGGGTGCACACCAGTATGTAGGTGTGCTTGATTTACAATCCTTGAACTGGTCATGGATGTCCTTGTACAAACTGAATGTTTGGTCATCCACTTGGCAAATGAGGTTTAATGTGGATAAATTTAAGGTTATGCACCTGGGGGCCAATAATCCAAAGGCAAAATATGTACTTGGGGGAGTAAATCTGGGAGAGTCCCTTGTTGAGAAGGACCTGGGGGGTTCTAGTAGATCATAAATTGAGTAACAGCATGCAATGTCAAGCAGCTGCCTCTAAAGCCAGCAAGATCTTGTCATGTATCAAAAGTGGTATGGACTCTCGTGATAGGGATGTAATATTACCACTATACAAGCCAGTGGTTCGGCCTCACCTGGAATATGCTGTCCAGTTCTGGGCACCGGTCCATAAAAAGGATGCCCTGGAGCTGGAGAGGGTTCAACGTAGAGCCACAAAAATGATAAGGGGTATGGAGGGTCTTAGTTATGAGGAAAGATTAAAACAACTAGATTTATTTAGTCTGGAAAAGAGACGAGGGGACATGATTAATTTATTTAAATATATGAATGGTCCATACAAAAAATATGGTAGTAAGTCGTTTCAGATTAGATCAAATCAAAAGACAAGAATGCACTGTCTCCGTTTGGAGAAATCAAGGTTTAATCACCGGGGACGACAGGGCTTTTTTACTATGAGAACGGTCAATCTGTGGAATAGCCTGCCTCAGGCGCTGGTCACAGCAGGGACAGTAGAGAGCTTCAAGAAGGGTCTAGATGCCTTTTTACACCTAAATAACATTGATGGGTTTTGTTATATAGAATTATTTCCCCTGAATCCCTTCCTCATCCGATCCCTTCCCTTCCTTGGTTGAACTTGATGGACAAGTGTCTTTTTTCAACCGTATAAACTATGAAACTAGTGTGGCAGTAAAAACCTCCAAAGAGCAGTCCCATTTTAAAAACTAGACCCCTCACTATATTTTGTAACACAATACCCTATTGTATAACCTTTTATGAACTTCTTTATGGGAGGTGCAACAAAACATGTTACTTATGTTCTATTGGTCAGTATGATAACGGTGATATCCCATTTATATAGCTTTTTTATGTTTGACTTGTTCTACAGAATAAAAACTCATTTATAGAGAAAAACCCTTTGATTTTGCATTGCTGTCTACTAAGCGCGACAACGGTTTTATTATTTTGTTGATTGAGCCGTTTTAGGGCTTATTTTTTGCAGGACGTGTTTAACTTTTTATTGGTATACGGGGGTAAATGTGACTTTTTTTTTTATCACTTTTATTGGTGTTTTTTTAATGTTTTCGTTTTTTTGTGTGAATGAAATTTTAGGTTTGATGAATTTTTTTTTAATCGGTGCTGCAGTCATGTCATGTTTGACTGCGGCACCTAAAGGGTTAAACAGTTGGGATTGTGATCCCAGCTTTTCGTGCAGAGATGTAGACATTGGGTTAGAGAAATCATGATGTCCAGCACACTCATTCACACATAAATTTACCGAAATGTGTGTCAAACTATTGGCTCTTACTCAGAAGTGTTTTGTTCTTGATATTTACACCACTCCCTTCTCTGAAATTTAGAACCAATTCGGATTCTGCATTGCATCAAAGTACAATGAATCCAAGTCAGCAAGAAGCCTTCAGTGGAAGCTCTCAGGATATACAGCAGAAGAGAGGTACTCATGAACTGTTTCATGACCAAGGGTCATTGCTACCTGAATGTCCTTGTCATTTTTGCAGTTTTTCCTGCTCTTAAAAGGATCCATCCATCAAAATCAAGCATGATAAACCAGTTTCACTTACTCATAGATCCAGGTATTGTGACTTTAACATTTTTAAACTTTCAAAATTATGCTAATGAGCCTTGGGTGTTTCCGGAGCCCCTTATTGATGTCTTTTCACTGGTTGCTACAATGTGGAGAGCAGGCCTTTCTTCCCCCTGCACTTCTTGCTGCTGCTGCTACATTATACAGGCAGAGGGAGGAGGGAGAGAGAAGGTGCAGGGTGAGGGGGCAATGTTCTGCTCATTGTAACAGTCTTTAAATCTGCACCATTGGTAAAGTTATAAAATTTGATTTTAGAAGGAAGGAGGCCTTGGATAACAAATATAAGAAGATGAGCACAGTTACAGTGCGTGGATCTATTAGTCCCTGATTTATTATGCTTGATTTTGCCGGTAGATTTGTTTTAAATGATATCTTTGGAACAGCTTTACATATCATAACAATTTTGGGAGACATTAATTTGAAAATATTATTTTATTAATTACAAGGGGTATGGTCTCTCGGTATAGGGATGTAATGTTACCACTTTAAAAGCATTGGTTCTGCCTCACCTGGAATATGCTGTCCAGTTCTGGGCTCCGGTCCATGAAAAGGATTCCCTGGAGCTGGAGAGGGTTCAACGTAGAGCCACAAAAATGATAAGGGGAATAGAGGGTCCCAGTTATCAGGAAAGATTAAAACAACTAGATTTATTTTACCCTGGAAAAGAGATGACTACGAGGGGGACATGAGTAATTTATATAAATATATGAATGGTCCATAAAAAAAATATGGTGGCAAGTTGTTTCAAATCAAAATACAGGTGGTCCCCTACTTAAGAACACTCAACTTACATACGACCCGTAGTTACAAACGGACCAATGGATATTGGTAATTTATTGTACTTTAGTCCTAGGCTACAATGAACAGCTGTAACAGTTATCAAATGTGTCTGTAATGAAGCTTTAGTGTTAATATTGATTCTTATGACAACCCAACATTTTTAAAGTCCAATTGTCAATAAAGTTCTGGCTTGGATTACAATGATAAAATATACAGTTCCGACTTACCTACAAACTCAACTTAAGAACAAACCTACAGACCCTATCTTGTATGTAACCCGGGGACTGCCTGTACAAGAGGGGACCATCTCTGTCTAGAGAAAAGAAGGTTTAATCACCAGAGGCGACAGGGCTTTTTTAGTATGAGAACTTTCAATCTGTGGGATGGCCCGCCTCAGGCGCGGGTCACAGCAGGGACAGAAGAGAGCTTCAAGAAGGGTCTAGATTCCTTTTTACACCTAAATAACATTGATGGCTATGTTGCATAGAATTTATTCCAATAAAACTCTTCCTCATTCCCTTCCTTGTTTGAACTTGATGGACATGTGTCCAATTGTATATACTATAATACATCCCAGTGGGTTTGATAATTTTACTATAACTTGGGGCACCCACAAATGAATTCCACTGACACCAGGTGCCATACGTAGAAAATATAGTTGTTTGAAGTGTTCTTCCCTGCCACGACATCTATACACATTCTATCTGTATGGGCTATATGCGATTAGTAAAAAAGCCGCATGACAGTTGTAAAGGGGTTAATATCCATAAATTGCCAGTAGTTTTAGTACAGCCTTTGACATAAACAATATTTTACACCATAAATTAATACATTTATTAGTGTATTATTTTGCACCTCCTTTAACTGATCGTCTTATATTCTGTGTCAATACAGGCAGTCCCCTGGTTACATACAAGATGGGGTCTGTAGGTTTGTTCTTAAGTTGAGTTTGTATGCAAGTCGGAAATGTATATTTTTATTGTAATCCCAGCCAGAACTTTTTTGGTCTCTGTGACAATTGGATTTAAAAAATGTTGGGTTGTCATAAGAATCAATATTAACACTAAAGCTTCATTACAGACACCTGTGATAACTGTTATAGCTGTTTATTGTAGCCTAGGACTAAAGTACAATAAATTACCAATATCCAGAGGTCCGTTTGTAACTAGGGGTCGTATGTAAGTCGAGTGTTCTTAAGTAGGGGACTGCCTGTATATGCTTTTCCAACATGTGAGAATCTGAATACTCTGCTATAAATTAATACAAATACAATTCATGCTGCCATAGGCCCACTGTTTTATTTTAATTCTCTTTATTTTTTAAAAGACAGATGGGCTTCACTTTACATATTAAGAAAGCAGAGTAGAACTTTTAAAAGATGTATATTGGTACATTACCTGATATCTCACTTACACACACATTACAAAAAACATGAGGTAAGGCGACAACCCTTTTAACCCTCATTGGGTCAAAAGATTGCCTATTATTAACCCATTGCCTCTAATGCCCTTTTCTGTTTTTCCATATCCTGTTTTTGCTCCCCTCTTCCCAAAAGCTAGAAATTTTTTATTTTTATTTTTCGCATGAAATATTCACCTCTTGAGTGTTTTGGGAAGCTGGGAAAAAATTCCAGACATCATTTTTTTGCTGCCTATTTTTCCCTTTCATGGACTGGAGTCGATTTTCATCTATATTTACAACTTAACATCTCTTGATTCACATGATATATCTGAAGTAGGTTGACATAAGTAAAATGTAAAGTGGCCTGAAATTCCTCTCCACCCAATCCTTCATGCAATGTAACATCAGTGCTGTCCAGTCTAAAGAAAGTTTTTACTTTTGCTCCTTCTTTCATTATTTTTTTCTATCCTTTTGCTTTTTGTCTTATTCTTTCTTTTGCTGTATTTATTTCACTCTTTTGTATGCTCTATTTCTCATTCTGTCTGTATTTTTTTCTACCCTTGCCGTTAAATCAAAAATATTTTTTTTATGCATAAAAAAATTTTCATTGTTTTCTTTTGAATCTCTATAGTGTTGCTGCTGACCGTGCCAGGAATGGAAGACAGTTCTTCAGAAGCCGATAAACCTCTAAACAAGCAAGGATGGGACAACAAAAAGGTTTATTTAAATATATTTTTGGTTTTGTTGGATTTACATCAAAATATACTAAACAATCAGGGTCTTGTGTTCCATCTGCACTGAACTACCTTATTTACATACATTTTAAAAAAGTTATTTTATTGAAAATAAAGCAACAATAAATAATTAGAGGCAACCTGTCGACAGGAGACCCATTTTTAGCACTTCTGCAGTCCCATCATAGTACATCCTCCAGTCCCAGTTATAGTACATACACTGCCAAAGTGTTTTTGTGTATAAAAAATAAAGTTTCACAGAAAAAAAGATATGTTATATAGTACCTTTCAATGCTATGTACTCTGTGACTAGGCACTCCTCCTCTGGGGGAGGCTAAAGAGGAGCAGTTTTCCCCCCACCCTTGGGAAACCACTCCTCCATGTGTCCTTTTCAAATTTATGAATGGACAAGGCACTCCCTATTCACAGAGAACATTGCAATGAAAGGTACTATATAACATAGCTTTTTTTTCTGTATAACCTATTTTTTTTTATACATAAACTTTTTGGCAGTGTATGTACTATGCTCTGTGAGGACTGGGGAGTGCTAAAAATGAGTCTCCTGGTGACAGTTTTCTTTTAAATATGTGCTTTCCTTCAACGGCATTCCTGATCTCCCTGGCACACCCACCTGTCCTAGCGCTAAGCAGGTGGTTGGAAGTTGTCAGTCCAATGGCATTGGGGTAGAAAAGGAGTGGCAGAGAACTTAAGTACAGGTTTATTTTTTAACAGCCCTCCCCAGCCCACCTCTAAAATTTTTAAGAAAGCTATACAACCCCTTTACAGGAAATCTACCATCAAAATAAAGTACACTTACTCATAGATCCAGGCACGTTATCTGAATGTATCTGTATCTAACCTGTGATCTGTCTCTACAGGCTGTTTACACAGTCTCATCCTCCACCCTGCTTCCTCAGTGCTTGGGCAGTGAGCAATTCCTGCCAGGAGCAATAGTGAGACAGTGTAACAGTCTGTAAAGTCGGATTGCAGAGGGTCTATAGTAGCCTCTCAGGCTTTGTTCTGCATACCAATCATTGGTATCCGGAGAGATGCACACTATTTCCTGTACAACTGCCTTATTATGGAGTCCATGTTCAACATTAAAAAGTTCCAACCAATTCATCTTTAATATTACCAGCCTATAAAATCACCTTGCTCGTGTTTGTGTCAAAATGGAGTGCTGTACCTGGTATGAATCAGTCATGGGTCCACCCATCTCCTCTGTCAAGAGTCACTCTACTCCTATTGGTTTAGAAAACCTTTTGAAAAGTCTTGACATTTGAACTTTCCGGTTTCAGGCTTGCTTACCTTAGTCATGTCTATGAGCACTAATATGACTTTAAAACGTAACTGTAAAGCTATAGTGATTTTACCAAATTATTATATGTGATTTCAGAATGATGCCTACTATGTGCTGTTCGTCCTTTTATTTCCACAGTTAGGGCGTTTTCTGTTCTGAAAGTGTTTGACAAAAATCACCAGCCTGTCATTCTATGCCCTCAGGCTGAGGCCAGTTAACTTGCCCACAGATCTTATGATGCCTTGTGTTCTCTCTCAAAGTAATTTAGCATTAAATCTATTTAGTTTCCCACATATAAATCCACTGAACACTGCGCAATGCATATACAGGTTGTATATGGTGGCTAGCCTGGCAGCTTCCATCACATGGAGGAGTGGGGAACATTTAATAAGTGGAAGAAATCATAAGTAACCCAGGTACATGCAGTCTATAGCCTGTGCTGTGTGAGCACTAAGGATTATAGCTTATCTGCACAGAGCTGATACTGCTGATGACAAGATGGGGGGAGGGAGCAAGGGGAAGAATAGAGGGGAGATCTTGTGCCTCACTATCCTGTGCAGGAGACATCTGCATACACATCCAGCTCTGCTGCATTCACTGAAACATGACCTCTTCCCCTGTAAGCAGTGAGCAGCAGCTCCTCCCGGCAAACCGACAGAATGCGCATTCATAAGGCTTAACATGGAGAGGAGGCAGCCATTACAGCAATAAGGTAATGTGAGGGCTATAGCTAGGAAACTACTGAATATAGGTAATGAAGATAATAGGCAAAGATGTTTTACATCTCAAGAGCTATTGATTTGTGAAAAATAAAAAACCTTTACAGTTACTTTTTAACAATTGTGTTGTTGTTTATTAACCACAACTTGTTGGAAAGTAAGCAAGATGGAGAGTTTGGAGAAAAGCTATTCCGGAATTGTATTCAGAATACAGCCTTTTTACGTCAGGAAAATTGTCAAGTCCTCCTTAAGCAAAAGTAAAACATGGGAACTATTTGTATTCTTTTTAGACTGGATCCTCAAGACCTAAATCATGTGAAGTTCCTGGCATAAAGTAAGTCACAACGCGTTTGGTTTACTACAGAATATGCTGGGATAAAACAAAATGTTTTAGTGAATTTATGCTCAGTTATGCAAAAAAATTGCACTAAGCTCAATTTAAAAAGTTTGGTAATTTCATATAATATGTAGTTTACTAGTAGCATGACAAATTCACATGTGGTGATGGCATTTTCCATGATAAATTAAACTCTTATCGAAATTATTGAATTTCTCATTTTAAAATCTTCACCTCCATTGATTGACACACAAAATGACAACCAACAGACCAATAAATGGCTAACTTACATACATTCCCTAGGTTGCTGTATCACCAAGTACATGAGTTGGCAAAAGCAAAAAATGTATACTGGCTGCAAAAGCTCATGAAAGGGTTAATATGTTCATTACTTGCTTTTTAAATTCAGTGTTTTTGCGGCATAAAAGAATAGTCTTTTCTTTATGCCTAACAGATAGGATTGCATTCTCAATCCTTATAAATCAGTTGATAATCTTTGTTGAAAAGATTGTGTGTGGGCGATTCAGAATGATGAAACACTTGCTAAAGTTGAAACATGTTTTTTTTAACTCCCTACTATCGTCCTCTGTTTGTTTGGTTTTTTTTTTAGATTATTTACATAAGATTAGGGAAAACACAAATTAAATTCCTGTTTGTTCTGGTAAAGAAGGCCGGGTTAATATGCAGTTAAAATAGTACATTTTTACTGTTTCTTAAATATACTCATTGACAAAAAATAACCTAACATATACTCATGTATATAACTGTGACACAAACTATGGTTATAAGTGTTAACTGGGTCATGCATGAGGGCAAAAAATGTCTCTCAGAGGTTACCATTCAGTAGTGTAAATTTTGACACCTTTAGACATTTAGCTCGGTTGAGCGGATTTGGGAGGCATTGCATCATTGTACTTCTAAAAGCAGAATGGCCATTAAAAAAATGGTCATAAAAAAATAGCTTTCTGTGCCAGACCGTTGTGACCTGGTAGTTAGAAGGTTTCTGGTACATTGGGCCCATCGGGGCACACGCGGGCTTTAAAAGTTTTTTTGAATGGCCTAGACTGTATCGAGAATTGTTTTAGCCGCCAACAAGCAGTTTCCTCAGTTTTTTCTTTGAAACCATCCAGACAGCGATGGCACTTCAATTCCTCACCCTGTCTTTGCCAAGACCATTTTAAGTTGCTTGGCGAAAAATTTCTGCCATTGACAACCAGTCTTTTTAAAGGCTCCTGTCTTAAAGCCACCAGTACTGATGGCAGGTTTACCTTTAGATCTTATTGTGGCTAAAGTTTGCTAGTGACACTAGAATTTTGGATATTGTACAGCTTGTGAAACATTTTACCAAATCACTGAAGCTAAAGTTTCTCATTATAAGATCTTTAAGAGTAATAAAAATATGTAACTGTAACCACGTTTGATGTGGTGAATAGATTTGGTTTCTAACCAGTGCCATTTCTAGCCACTGTCTGTTTTGTGTGCTGAAGTATAAGTATATTTCTGGAAGCACATTTCTAAGTAATTATCATAGTGGGGATGATGTTTATTCACAGGGTGGCACAGATTCTTATATATCTACATGGGTGGTTTCATTGTTTGAGTATTTGTTTGTTTATCAGTTAGTTTTTTTACATATTCTTTCTGTTTCTGTAAAATTGCTAATGTGCCATTTCTTTATCATTTAAGCATTTACCCTTCAAATGAACAGGAAAACACTACAAGCCTCATCCCTGCTGCACACAACACAGGAGGTTCATTGCCAGACCTGACAAACATCCACTTCCCTTCACCATTACCAATTCCATTAGATCCTGAGGAGTCCACATTCCCCACTCTGACCAATTCCAACAGTACTGGCAATCTTGCAACAAATCTAACTCATCTGGGTATTAGCACTGCCAGCCCAGGTAGGTAGTCTTTTAGCAGATCTTTATATTCATCTATTTTTGTTGTTTAATGGGAGATACCAGGATCACAATTGCAGGCTAATTCCTGCCTTACTGGCTCCCTACCTTCTGCTAGTGCTGTGGATCACTGAGAAAGCATTTAAAGGAAATCTTCCATTTGCAATCTACTTGCCAAAGTAGATACAAAGTAGATTCCCCATGGCAGTGTCATGTATAAACTGTTAATTATTTGTTCTGGTATGCAGTTTATGTGACTAAAAACACTTTTTTGCTGAAGGGACTACCAGGGCGTGTAATAGCCTCTCTGGGTGCTACATATCAGAAATTGAGCAAACTAATAAGTGAGCTAATTAACAGATAAACCATAACCATAAATATATTATTTTTAATATTCAAAAATTCCTTGAGGACTGGTTCTGTTCCACAGGACTGGCGCTTAGCAAATGTGGTGCCAATATACAAAAAAGGATCAAATTACAGACCTGTGAGTCTAACTTCTGTTGTGGGGAAAGTATTTGAGAGGTTTTAGAAATCCTATCCTGGAGTATCTCGTTGAACATAACCATCTGCATGGGTTTATGAGAGATCGGTCCTCTCAGACTAATCTGTTTAGCGAGGAGGTATATTCCAGATTGGCCCTGGGGGAGGCTGTGGATGTTGGACTTTTCCAAGGCATTTGATACAGTGCCGCATAAAAGATTCGTACATAAAGAGACTGTGGGGACTAGGGTAAAATCTGTGTATTTGGGTTAGTAATTGGCTTAGTGATTGTCATAAATGGCACATTCTCAGATTGGGTGACGTTACCAATGGGGTGCCACAGGGGTCAGTATTGGGGCCACTTCTTTTTAATATTTGTATTAATGACCGTGTTGTGGGCTTAAACAGTGAAGTTTCAATATTTGTAGATGATACTAAGCTGTGTAAAGTAATAAATACTGAGGTCGATAGTTTAGTATTACAAGAGGGATTAGTGGAAGCTTGAGGAGTGGGCAGAGAAATGGTTGATGAGGTTTAATGTAGATAAATGTAAAGTTATGCACTAACATAACTTCTAAACAGTCAATTACGTGGTAAAACTGGAGCTAAAAAGGACTTGGGGGTATTGGTAGATGGTAAACTTAATTTTGGTGACCAGTGCCAGGCGGCTGCTGCCAAAGCAAATAAAATTATGGGATTTATCAAGAGAGGAATAGATTCTCATGATAAGGACAAAGTTTTGCCCTTATGCAAATCCCTGGTCAGACCACACATGGAATATTGTGTACAGTTTTGGGCACAAGTGTATAAAAAGGACATAGTAGAACTGGAACGGGTACAGGGCAGAGCAACCGAGATTATTAGGGGAATGGGGGGCTAGAATACAATGACGGATTACAAACTTTGTGGTTATTCTGTTTAAAAAAAGACGGCCGAGAGGAGACGTCATTACAATGTAAAAATACCTGAACGGGATCTCTCAAAAGATCTTTTTATACCTATGCCTGTGACCAGGACAAGGGGGCATCCTCTACGCCTAGAGAATAGGCGATTCTACCATCAACATACACAATGGTTCTTTACTGTAAGAGCAGTGAGACTATGGAACTCTCTGCCGCTGGAGGTTGTATTGGCGGCCGCATGTTCAAGAGAGGCCTGGATGCCTTTCTGGAGAGAAAAAATATCACGGGTTATGGGGAAAAAACATTTTATTTATTTCTTAAAGTATGGACTTGTGTCTTTTTCCAGCCCAGCCTTATATACTATGATATGGCTAGTATGGTATTAAATCCCCTGTGTGAATTTTGCCAAAGAGTTTTGGTTTCTATCTAACATATAACCTACCAAACTCCATAATTATGAAGTGACATAACAAATAATATATTGCAGTTGTTGGCTTTGTAAAAAACAAAAAAAGGAGTTATCCCAGTAAACACACAGAGGATAATTGTGTAGGGACCAGGTGCGACTGCGCATGCACGGCATTCTCCTGCAGCCGGCGATGCCAGGGTTCACAATTAGAGAGTGAGCTGGTAATTGGCAGAAAAGAATATTGCTGTAGTCCAAGCTGGAGATGGAGAGTGGTATAGACTAGCAATTGTGTATCACTAGGGAGTTGGTGTAAAAGCTTTTTCATTGCCAGCTAAATAAAAAACAGTATACACCTTCCTATAAGCACTGCACTGCAGCCAATTAAATACCCCCATACACCTCAATGTTAACCTCTACACTAACTGCAGTAGTGAAATAAATATAGAAAATATGAAAACCGGACCTCTTAAAGTGCTTGTTGGGTATTTTGTGGCTTATTTATACATACCTTGTGATTTTAATTTCAGGATTGACATCAACACAAGGAACTGTCACGTGTTCCACACAACATCGACAACCCTCGGTAGGGCCTTTGACATTGAATTCGGATTCAAGAAGGCAACAGTCGCAACAGATGTCTCCAACTATTTCTCCTCTTTCACCTCTAACTCAGGTATTAAGATTGCTTGATGTAGTTATTCACATTCATACTGACTCTATGTTCTTACACATAAATGATTATCAATCTGGTTGTATGGAAATGGCTACTGTGCAATTATAAGTTGCATCCAGTAACCACATAATACCTTTTAAAGGCCTTTGACTTTGGGGTAAAAAACCCCATTGGTGGCCAGGAGCCACCGGGGGCGCTGGCATGTCTCCGGTCTGTGCCCCATGTAAACAAACGGGCACGGAAGCTGCACTGCATTCAGTTTCCGGCTGGCTGGCCAGCCACCTCGGCCGACTGGAAGCTGAACGTAGTGTGGGGGCACGGACTGGAGAAATTGCAGCCTGGAATGGTGGGAGGGACCGCAGAGGTAAGTATATGTTTTTTTTAACTAGCCCCCTCCCGGCCACCAATTGAGTTTTTTACCCTCTGGAACAATCCCTTTAACCCCTTAATTGCGGGCTCTCACAATTCACGCTCATTGCAGTACAGACAGTGGTGTCTGCCCTACGATTGTTATGATTTTTACTTATTTAATCCCACAAAAAATGCAATAAAAAGTTATCAAAAAAACATGTACTCCAGAATGATACTGTTGCAAAGTACAACATGTCCTGCAAAAAACAAGCCAACAACTAGCTCCATAGCCAAAAAATTAGGGTTTTATTTGGCAAATTTAGTAAAACATAAAAAAAATATTCAAGTATGGTATCCCCGTAATCGTATTGACTCATAAAATAAAGATATCATGATTATTAAGCTACGGTGACCACCAAAAGAATAAAAAGCTTTTCTACTTCTGCCCTCAAAAATAAATTCCTAAATTTTCAACAATAGGGGATACCAACTCCAAAATGGTAACACTGGAAAAAGCATCTCAACCCAAAAAAATGCCATCACATGACCCCAATAATGAAAAAGCTAAAATTTTATAGCCTACAAAAGGGACCAATGAGGAAACTAAAATCCTGGCAGCTGCAGAGCGCTCCCTCCCTTCTGTGCCTCGCTGTGTGCCCATAAAACAAGTAACAGCCAAACGTGCGGGTCTGTGTACTCAGGAGAAATTGCATAACAATTTGTAAAATGGGTTTTCTCTTTTTATCTTTTGGAAATGTGTAAATTTTAGGGCTAAATGAACGTATAACCGACAAATTTTAAAAAATTCTGAATTTCCCCCCATTTTCATTTAATAACTATGAAGATCTCAAGGGGTTAACAATATTCCTAAAAGCTGTTTCTGATAGTTTGAGGGGTGCAGATTTGAAAATGGGATGATTATATTGGGGGGTTTTAATGCGAAATATTTCAAATATCATTCAAAACAGTATTTATCCCCAAAATAGTCAATTCTGAAAATACAGAAAATTTAATTTTTTATCCAAAATTATGAAAATAGTAAAAAGTAGACATATGGGAAATGTTATCCTGCAACTTATTTAGATAAACGCGATGATTTCAAATTTCAAAAATCTTTTTTAAATTTTTATTTAAATAAACTCAAAACATATCAGTCAAAATTTACCACTAAAATGAAGTACTACATGTGAGGAAGTAACATTCTCATAATTGCTCTTATAAGTAACAGTGTTCAAAAGTTATAACCATATAAATCGATGCAAATCAGAATACAAAAAATGGGGCTGAGCCTTAAAGTTTAACCGTCAATCTGGGCAAAAAAACAAAATTCTGCTCCAGGAGTCCCTGGGAATTAATTCCTAAAAGTATTTTGCATCTTGGTCCTCATTTACGCACTACCTTTTTTAGCCGATAGCAACCACAGTTTCCATCTATCTATCTATATCCTATCTAGCTCATTTCTATCTATATCCTATCTAGCTCATATCTATCTATATCATATTTATCCTATATATATATCTCCTATCTATCTACCTAAGTAAAACTTCAGCACAGTACATGAGGGGACAGCTTGAAGATGTGGAGAGTCTCTCCTGCCACTTCCTGCTGTGGGTGTGTGGTTACTACATTAGTTAGAGCTCCTGTCACACATGACTGAGTGCTGGAACTATCAGCTGTGAGGTAAACGGCTGATTACAGGGAGAGGGGGAGGTGTCTACCTCTGTACTCAGCTCCTCAGTGAAGACTGAATGTGCCTAGCAACAGCAATCTAAGGAGTCACTAACAACCGGGGGAAGGCTGCAGAGTACAAGAGGAAGGAGCAAGATTCGGGCAACTAATCCAATTGCAAAAGGGCTTATAATTGCCTGCCTACAACATATCAAAAAAATACAACATTTTTTTTTTAAATGACAGCTACACTTTAAGCTATAAACTGGCTACAATCTAAAGGGGTTAAAATACAGTACACATAAACAAAAAAAAGATTATGGAAGCTAATGTTTTGGTAACTGGCATGCTAATCTAGATGTATTTGGTTAAAGGAAAGTATTTGAATTGCACAAAACTGAATGATAATTTGTGTTTTTTAAAATTTTGTTATTACTTTTGTAGGCAGTAGCAATGGATGCTTTGTCTCTGGATCAGCAACTACCCCCCTATACTTTTTTTACGCAATCCACTTCACAACAGCAATCCCAAGTGCCAAGTGGTCTTTCCCAAACCTCATTAATGCAGGGCTCTGGTTTACAGAGAGGTACACAGCTCCCTCCTCTCACTGTCACAATCTCAACTACAGTCCCACAGTCACCACCTGGCATTCAGACTCCCTCATCACTGGCTATTGATATCAATTCGGTAAGTTTTTCAGTAAATTATAAACACTTATTACACTTTTTATGATTCGGTCTATTTGAACAGAACTTGTGTACATTTCTTTTTAGTATGGAAGTGCTCAGTATTCAACCAAAATGAATGTTTTATTAAAAATAAGCACAGAAGAAAGTTTTGGTAGAGTCCAACTCCAGAACATTTTACCTATTTTAAACAAAAACTGGTATATTTAAAAACTGCTTCATTTTTTTTTTAAAGAACCATATGAGTTTGATAGGTCAACACATCAGTGAGCATAACTATTTTAAGAAGTACATTTCCTTAATGACCACCTTTTAAGGTACAACTTCTGATGCAACACCCTTTTATGGTGAAGATTGCAGGACATTGCCTCATGACGCCAGTGGTGGTTGTATTATCACAGCCCAGCATTAACACACAGAATATGAAAAACTACAATCCCGATTCTTCCCCCCCTAGTCAAACACAAACCCCTGCGTCGCTGAAATCACTGGCTCTATGGGAGGCTGCCCCCAATTAGATTTCTAGCGGTATGGCCTAATAGACAGCCTGTCAGACTGTTAGTATTATGCACTGCACTACATGAGTTGTGCAGTGCATTATAAGAGATCAAAGTATGTCTTGTTAGTGCCCCCTTGTGGCGCACAGAGGGCTAAAAGTCTTTAAAAGTATTTATCCCGTACGACAAAACAACAGGCTAAGGCTGTAGTGCAATTCTGTCAGGCCCTGTCTGATGTAGAATAGACCAGCAGATTTATCAGGACACCCGATTTATTAGGACACCCTATTTGCTGGGGGAGGGAGGGGGGCGCTGAGGTATATCATACACTCCCGCTCAAAGCGCCAGCGTATGATAAATGTCCCTTTTTATGTTTATTTATGGCGTAAAATAAGCCAACTAATAGGAGGTGCAAAGTATGACTAGACAATGTTTAACTATGACAGATCATACAGTGCGTATCATACAGACTCTTATATAAATATTTTGCAGCATAGACTAATTTTCATAAATCTTCTCCATTGTGTGACAAAGTAATAACAAGAGAAGTTATTCAAAAACTCCCACTAAAACTTGTGTCAAATGATGCTGAAGCACCCCAAGTTTATGTGGAATTAGCAAGCATTGGTGGCCTGTATGTATGTGATTCCCATAGTTCTGCTGACACTCTCAGCTTGGCAAGTTACATAAGTTTACCTTTCTTTATGTAGAGCTGTGTTCCCCAGTCACCTGGGAGTGTGGGAGTGGCCATTGAGTAGTGGTCTCCCCACTGTCGCTTCTCCCCTCAGGATGTCATACTTGTCTGCCTGACTCCTTACTGACCACTGCCAAGGGACTAGGGACACAGCTCTGCATACAGAAAGGTAAATTTTAACTTAACCTTTTTTTTCGGAAAAGGCCAGTTCCAGTAAAGCTGAGAGTGTTTGCAAAGCAGTGGGTGCTATGACACTGGAACTTTGTAAATATGCTTTATGGTGGGTTATGTAATGTTGGAATTCACGCACAATGAGGTTTTTCTTTGCAGTTTTTGCAATTAATTTTAATGGACGAAAAGTTGCCAAACTTCTTTGCTGCTGTTTCATGTGAATGTACATGAAATCAATTTATTAACCATTCTCAGTTCACAACAGTGTCAGGGGTTTCTGTTACACTCTTCATTTAAGAGAGAGTAACAGAAAATGGGACGGAAGATTGCCTGGCTGCTGCACTATTTTTTCCGCTAATCCATAATGGAAGGGGGAATGGAACCTGCTGAATGCAGGTTGTAAACTCAAAGAATTGAAGACAATAAAGGAAGCTATTAAAATCTGTAGACTTCTATGAACAATTTTATGTAACAGTTATTCTTTGATTCTCATCATTTCTGTAACTACAGTTAATAGGGGAACTCCAAAGACCGGTGTGAGCTGGGCCTTAGGAGGTGAAATAACATTTTGTTTTTGTAGTGATTTTTTAAAGCTTCCAGCAGATAAAGCACTTTTTGAATCTGAGACTTTTTTGCAATTTCTTAGCAAAGTAGATCCTCTCAAAGTGGAAAGCTTCAGATGGATCATGAAGAAAGAAAAGACTATTATATTATACTATGTCATTGTGTTGTATGAATTGTATTGCCCTTGTTACAGTGCACCTTCAAGTTTTCTTAAGCGTTAGTGTGCACAATGGCATTGGCCTAAAATGTAGCCGTACAAATGAATAGTGCAGACCAGAGGTCGCATTAACACCTCACCACGCGTCATAGACGCGTGATGAGGCGCCATTACCCCCCAAAATAATTGCCATGCATAAAGTTACGCTTGGCAATTATTCCCTGTAGCGTGCAGGCTGAGCGGTTCAGCGCGCGCTGCAAATGAGTTAAATGTCAGTAGCGCGATCACAGCGCGCGCTGGACCGCTCAGCGGGATACGTGACTAAGGGCGGGCCGGAGTGAGAGCACCCGCCCCAGGGGAGACATGTGGGCAGTGGCATACCGTCCGCGGTCGCCATTGAGACCGGGCCCATCAGAAGGGGGGGCGGGGCTGTCACCAATGCCGCTCTTTCCCCAGCTCTCCGCTCTCCCCTGACCCCCTCCCCCCTCGTCCGCTGCTCGGCTCCTCCGCTCCCCTCGACTCCTCTGCTCCTCCGCTCCCATCGGCTTCTCTGCTTTCCGGCTCCTCCGCCCGAATGCGACAGACAGCCGACTGTAAGTCCCTCTATGTATGTGCTGTGTGTATGTGTTGTGCATGTGCTGTGTTGTGTGTGTGTGTGCTGTGCTGTGGTGTGTGTGTGTGCTGTGTTGTGTATATGGTGTGTGTGCACCCTGTGAGTGTATGTGATGTGTGAGAGTATGGGCTGTTTGTGCATGGTATGTGCAGTTGCACTGTGAGTGTACGGTGTGTGTGCACTGTGAGTGTATGAATATGCTGTGTGAGTGTATGGTGTGTGCGGGTGTGTGTGCACTGTGAGTGTATGAATATGCTGTGTGAGTGTATGGCGTGTGCGGGTGTACTGTGAGTGTATGAATATGCTGTGTGAGTGTATGTGCTGTGTGTGTTTATGCTGTACGTATGCGTATTTGTTTTGTGTATGCAGCGTGTCTGTATATACTGTGTGTGTACATGCTGTATGTATGAAGGGGTAAGCAGCGCTCACCCCCTCCTCCTGTCCCGTGTGCTGACGTGTGCCCGCCGTGCACAAGACGGCGCACACGTCGCCCTAAGGGGAAGGGGGGCCCCATGCAGAAGTTTGTCATGGGGCCCAGCCTCTTCTAGTTACGGCACTGCATGTGGGCCACGAAGCTCCTGCTCCCCGTCCTGCTCCATCTCTACCTGCCCGCAGCTGCCTGCGTTTGTGGTCGACAGGGCCTAAGAGCAGTGCCGGGTGAGTGTAGTGTGTGCTGTGTGTGTTGTGAGTGTAGTGTGTGCAGTGTGTGTGCTGTGAGAGGGGAGTGTGTGCGGAGTTGTGTGCAGTGCTGTGAGTGTGTGCTCTGCTGTGAGTGGGGAGTGTGTGCGGTGTTGTGGTGTGTGGTGTGTGCTGTGAGTTGTGAGTGTGTGTGTTATGTGAGTGTGCTATGTGTATTACCGAAATTTTCATACTCCTCCTCGGGTAAAAATACTCCTCAAAAATGGTGAGAGGAGTATTTTTACCCTTCTGGAAAAATGTTAGTGCGACCTCTGGTGCAGACCCAATTTTAATGAAGTGAATTCAGAATAGGATAAGGATGTCCTTCCCACACCTCCTCCACAAAAGCAGACAATCGCATGTCTACAAAAGTACTGTGATGCAAAATATCTTTATCAAATCATTTGTATACAAAATGACAAAAACTGATACTGTCCATTAGTAGTCTTTCAAAAGTCTTTTAGACTTAACAGCAATCCACTCCAAACATTTAGCAGAGACCTAGCCACATGGAAAAGACTGGCGTGTGCTCACACCTGCTACGTATCAGGTAGTCCTCCCCCTTTCTTAACCATGCTAATGGACCTTGCAGACAGACAGAAACATTGGGGGTTTATTGAAATGTGATGAAAAATTTGGTAAATGGTTTCGGGAATCCCCCGCATAAAAAATGTGACACAGAGGTTTCTCCGGTCCAAATACAAGGATACTTGTATGGGATGTCAATATTGCTCTGCTATTATTAACCCCTTACCGACATGTGACGTAATGCAATGGTTCCTTGCAGATTTTGCACTAGTCCGTCTTTGTGTTGATAATTCTTGGATGGGTACTTTCCCTTTAAGACTTGGAGTTAGGTGTGTACGTAACCCCATAATTTGCACATTGTAATGAATGAGGAGGAAAATCCCCATATACTGCAATACAGTATATGGCAGTATATGGTAGGATCAATCAGAAAACCTAGGGTTAAAGTACCCTAGGGGGTCTGAAAAATAGTAAAAGTAAAAATAAGAAAGTTAAAAAAAACCTAAAAATTCAAACCATGCCCCTTTCCCTAGAACTGATATAAATAAACAGTAAAAATCATAAACACATTGGGTATCGCCGCAACTGAAAATTTCCGATCTATCAAAACAATATCTGACCATCGATATCTGAATTGTCCTCTCAGTAAAGACTTTGTCTACTACTGGCAATAATTTACATCAAAGCCTACACAGAAAAAGCCAGAATTCCATTCTGTGTGCAAAAATATCCAATTTTTATTGAAGTTATTTATTTAAAAACAGTGAGACAAGGCTTATATAGAAATGTCAGTCATGCTGAGAAAGACGACATAAAACATCCGGGGGACGTGATGTATGTGGAGATTACAATAGTATCATCAGTTGATGTAATTTGTGTACTTATTACAAAATGCCAGGCATAGTTCATAGGGACAAAAAACTAACTGTACATGATAGTGATCATGATAGCACCTAGTAATCCTAAGTATAATGAGTACCTTGCACAGAATCCACCCGGGTGACTTACACCCCAACGCTCGTTTCGACACGCTGCCTTCGTCAAGGGATAAAGTCAGTCAGACAGAGGACCTCATATAGTCTAGTAGCCAATAAGAATTTAGAGCTTCACCTGTATGTAGTTAATGCCTGCGTGATATGGACCACGCGGTATAGACGCTATTACCGGTTACAGCTCGAGTGGCAGCCTATTCACGTGATCCGATCATGTGCCTAGATTATTCAATGGCGGAAATCGTGTGTATCATGAGATTACGGGGCCCGGACTACGAAGGTCTGCCGACGTATGCACACTAGTAAGGTGTGGCGTAAGAGGTACAACACTCTATTATTTACATATTATTAGCTTAAAAATAGAATTCATGTAGCAAGACAAAGGTTATACATACAAAAGTACAAAAGCACAGTTATAATTTATGACATTAAATACAAATATCTAAGTTAAGGAACAATCACAAGACCAAAAGTTAATATGCGAGAAACTTGTATTAAAACAATAAAATATGTGTGTGGAGTGTCTCTTGTTAAACGAACATGGGAACATCCCACGGACATAGTACAAGTGCATATATGAATTATCAGTATAACAGGTGTTAGGTGAAGAGAGAATAAAGGTGATAAAAAGTGTATGTATATGGGAGAATATATATACACTCACCGGCCACTTTATTAGGTACACCATGCTAGTAACGGGTTGGACCCCCTTTTGCCTTCAGAACTGCCTCAATTCTCTGTGGCATAGATTCAACAAGGTGCTGGAAGCATTCCTCAGAGATTTTGGTACATATTGACATGATGGCATCACACAGTTGCCGCAGATTTGTCGGCTGCACATCTATGATGTGAATCTCCCATTCCACCACATCCCAAAGATGCTCTATTGGATTGAGATCTGGTGACTGCGGAGGCCATTTGAGTACAGTGAACTCATTGTCATGTTCAAGAAACCAGTCTGAGATGATTCCAGCTTTATGACATGGCGCATTATCCTGCTGAAAGTAGCCATCAGATGTTGGGTACATTGTGGTCATAAAGGGATGGACATGGTCAGCAACAATACTCAGGTAGGCTGTGGCGTTGCAACGATGCTCAATTGGTACCAAGGGGACCAAAGAGTACCAAGAAAATATTCCCCACACCACCACCACCAGCCTGAACCGTTGATACAAGGCAGGATGGATCCATGCTTTCATGTTGTTGACGCCAAATTCTGACCCTACCATCCGAATATCACAACAGAAATCGAGACTCATCAGACCAGGCAACGTTTTTCCAATCTTCTACTGTCCAATTTCGATGAGCTTGTGCAAATATTAGCCTCAGTTTCCTGTTCTTAGCTGAAAGGAGTGGCACCCGGTGTGGTCTTCTGCTGCTGTAGCCCATCTGCCTCAAAGTTCGACGTACTGTGCGTTCAGAGATGCTCTTCTGCCTACCTTGGTTGTAACGGGTGGCGATTTGAGTCACTGTTGCCTTTCTATCAGCTCGAACCAGTCTTCCCATTCTCCTCTGACCTCTGGCATCAACAAGGCATTTCCACCCACAGAACTGCCGCTCACTGGATGTTTTTTCTTTTTCGGACCATTCTCTGTAAACCCTAGAGATGGTTGTGCGTGAAAATCCCAGTAGATCAGCAGTTTCTGAAATACTCAGACCAGCCCTTCTGGCACCAACAACCATGCCACGTTCAAAGGCACTCAAATCACCTTTCTTCCCCATACTGATGATCGGTTTGAACTGCAGGAGATTGTCTTGACCATGTCTACATGCCTAAATGCACTGAGTTGCCGACATGTGATTGGCTGATTAGAAATTAAGTGTTAACAAGCAGTTGGACAGGTGTACCTAATAAAGTGGCCGGTGAGTGTATATAATTACTGTTGGGTATGTTCTAAAGAAAAATACATGTAAAAAAGTATACAGAAATAAGGTCACAATAAATTAAGCCAATCTAATAAAGTAAAATCAGAACATTCTAAAAGGGGTTATATCAAAAGTTGATGGTGTGAGGACGCAACACTATAGAGTATGGAAAATACTCAACCCTGCTGCATCCTTTCAATATATCAAACCTCATTGGGGCAATCTCCTTATTTAGAGGCGCATAAAAACTAATGTCAATCATACATGCATAATAGCATTAAAATTCCAAACATGCAGTGACAGAAGGGAGAGGAAGGGAAGGGGAAGGGAAGCGTGAGGGAAGAACAGTGAAGGAGGTGTGAAAGTACCCTTGTTATACAGGCTACATTGAAAAGATAATATATATTCATCATACAGAATACAGCACTATGGTCAACACAAATTGATCAAGGCACTAGATATGAGAATGACCCCATGTCTTTGCCCATAAATACCAAGAGAGCACCTCAAATCATCAGTTTGTCCGACCAACCGGACATAGCTTCAATCACAAATTCAAATGAATGAGGGATATTACAAGAAGGGAACAATGTCCAATAAGTCGCAACTTATAGACATGGCTGGGTGGTCTCACATGGGTGGTCTCACTTATATGCCCATAGTCTGCAGATGTGCTATTAGTACTTCTTCTGGGTGTCGTGACCCCAGCCTCCCAAAGCATGTCGTCGTTGGTAATATTGTGACATCTTACTCGTTGCTCCAAGGCATTATATGTTTAGCAGTAAAGAAATAAATGATTAATGGATATCACCAAAGCTATAAGATATTACTAAAGCTATGGATATTACCTTATGGCTATAAGAAAACAAAACACAGATACAAATTAAAAAATACTTTGCAGATGTGAAAATAAAAACCATTAAAAACAAAACAGGCAAGAGGCCCAACTGTCTGGGTAGGATCAGAGGAAAGGAGCAAAACTGAGAGATTCATTAAGTCCACGAGGGTTAAGTGTGCCAAGGGTCCATATCCATTTGGCTTCACGGGAAACTCTAGGAAACGGGGCCACCTCTGATGTTGTTATTGATATGGTCGTTGCTCACTGAGCGCCCCAAATGACATGTCTACTTTATTCTTTGGGTCGGTACAATTACGTGGATACCAAATTTGTATAGGTTTTATAATGCTTTCATACATTTACAAAAATTAAAACCTCCTGTACAAAAATAATTTTTTTGATTTTGCCAACTTCTGGCGCTAAAAACTTTTTTATACTTTGGTGTACGGAGCTGTGGGCGGTGTCATTTTTTGCGAAATTTGATAATATTTTCAATGATATCATTTTTAGGACTGTAAGACCTTTTGATCACTTTTTATAAATTTTTTTTATAGTTTTCAAAATGGCAAAAAAGTGCCATTTTCGACTTTGGGCGCTATTTTCCATTACGGGGTTAAACGCATTGAAAAACTGTTATCATATTTTGATAGATCGGGCATTTTCGGATGCGTCGATACCTAATGTGTTTATGATATTTACTGTTTATTTATATTTGTCAGTTCTAGTTAAAGGGGGGTGAATTGAAAAGCACATTGTAATGAAGGGGTTAAAACGAAATAGCCTCGGGTCTTCGGAAGACCCGAGGCTACCATGGATACGAATCGCGGCCCCCCCGATGACGTCCATGCGCCGCTATCTTTTTGAGGCTGTCGGCAGTTTTGCCGGCAGCCGTCGCTGTGAAAATACCCGCAATCGGTGCTTGCACCGATCGCAGGTGTTACCAGTAAGCCTTTGCTGCAATATGCAGCAAAGACTTACCGGCTATGGAGAGGGCTTAGCCCGTGAGCCCTCTCCATGCAGCGCGACCCGACCGCCGCCGTGAATACATGGCGGGCGGTCGCAAACTGGTTAAGGAGTCCACAAACCTATCCATCCTTTATATATTCGGGCATGCCACACAGTTCCCGCAGGGTTTGCAACCCCATCTTGGCCCCCTAGAGCACGAAAATGTGTTATTTACTTTCTTTTCATAGTGACTCCTCACTAGAAAATCTTTTACATTTTCGTCTCTCCGGGCAGTAATGCCCAGGTAGGTACTGTGTTAAGATTATATCTGATTTCAATATTGGCCAGTAACGGGCAAGTATGTCACTCATGCTGCCCCACTAGCAATGATAATTTTAGATGAATCTTACCTCCTGGGTGTCTTGTGTCTTCGGTTTCGGATATAGCAATTCCAGCCTTGGTTTATTTTTAGCTCGAGTATACGCTTTCCTCAGAGACCTCTGGTTGTAACCACGATCACGAAAGAGTCTTCTCAATTCATCAGCCTGTTTTTTTAAATCATCTTCCGAGGAGCATATATCTCCGTGGAGATATTGTCCAATCGGTATCGCATTGATCATCTTAGTCGGGTGTGAGGATGATGCGTGTAATAGTGCAGAGGTTTGTTTTCTATGAACATCTGAACGAAGGAAGCCAAATTCATGGCAGGTTAGTGTAACGTCCAGAAATTAGACTTTTTCTCTTTTGATGTGATGAGTCAATTTTATATTAACATCGCTCGAGTTTAATCTTTGGATGAACGTCTACAACTGTTGAGTCGTACCCCTCCAGACAACCAGGATGTCGTAGATGTAACGCGCCCATAAGATGGCACGATTCATCACGACATCCCGCTCGTCCGTTAGGAGGTCCCTCTTCCACAGCCCCAGGAACAAGTTGGCGTATCAGGGGGCACATGCCGCCCCCATAGCCGTACCCTGGAGCTGCAGGAAGAAGGCCCCCCCCAAACACAAAGTAATACTCGTGTAGAGTGACTCTACGTCTAATGTGTATCATGTCTTCATCTAACTGTATTCCCTCAATTCTCTGGAACAGATCCAATGTATCCCTAATCCCTATGCAAATTTAGTATCCCCATGATCGCGCCGACCCAAAGAATAAAGTAGACATGTCATTTGGGGCGCACAATGAAAGCCATAAAATACAAGCCCACACGAATATGGCGCAAATGCATTTTTCCTCCATTAGTGATATTAACACAATAAAGGTCATTTTAACCCCTTACTTTACAATTTTACTCTGTTTTATTGCTGTTTTAGAGTTATATCTCCCTAGGCTACTCAGTGTCATATTCCAGGGTGTGGATGGGGCCTCTCTAAGCAGACACACTATCACCCATAGATTAGATTATCAGGGTACAGGTGTATATACACTTACATCTGGCTTCTGACATTGTACTAGTATCTTGCACATATAAAGAGATGAGACCGATCAGAGATGCATGAGATTACACAGAGGAATGACAGACAAAGGCTGACAGACTTTTACACTGTTACACTGTGAGCTCTGCTTCATCTCACAGATATGTGCCTGCCTCCCCCATCCTGCGGATCACTTATCTCTTTGTAGTTTGCAGACTCTCTCTCTGCTCATGATCTCCTGGCAGGAAATGATCAGTTAGTGTCTTTGAGCTCCTTGCAGGGGGCGTGGCTACAGACAGACAGAAATCTCAGCTCCACAATCTCACACAGAAGTCCAAGATGGCCGCCCGACAAAGTGAAGAAGTTACAGGGTCGTGTCTAGCAGAAACTGAAATTGTGTACACCAGGACTGATGGAGACGGGTTGAACTTATATCTGTGAAGTGCTGTATTTTTCTTAATAACAGTGACTCAGGAGAACAATTACTAACTTGTAATCCTGAGTGCATTTAAGAAACTTGTCTTTGTGGGAATACCCCTTTAAGTCTGTCTGCAAGACATGCTTAAGAAAGGGGCAGGACCCTGGAAACGTAGCAGGCGTGAGCAGACGCCGGTCACTTCCATGTGGCTGGGTCTCTGCTAAATGTTTTTCCGCTTCAGGAAAATGTGGCAAAAAACTATTCCAAAAACTGCTTTCTAAATTCTGAAGTGCATTATTGCTCTCCAAAATCCTAAAAATGAACATTTTATGGTCCCCTACTACAAATAACAGTAGGAAGGTTCCTACTGCAGCAAGCGGCTTCCAGACATGTTTTATCTGAGATCTATAAATGTAAAAAGAAATTGAAGCCAGACGTTTTATACGTTTTCCAAATCTTTAATTTGTTATGTGGAATTAAACTGACACACGCTAACCTGACCAAGGAGGAAGAACACTCTTTAGCATCTGTGCAGTGTACAGTAGTTGTGGTTAATGAAGCAGACCTGGTGCATATGTCAAATGGCTTGTATTATATAAACTTAGTGGTATTTTGACTAGTCAAGCAGTTATATACTATTAGTACTGCTATTGGGTCAATAATAGAAAATCAAATGAATAGGACAAAGTCCCTAAAATGAATGTGGAGCTAGTATGCAGCTTCCTAATAGATTACTTTTTAATCCATATGAATCCATATTTTACCTAGACTTCTTGGAAGCATTTGGTTGTCTATTAATGTCTAAACATACTTTTCTAATTTGGGACATGCGATTGGGAGACCCAGCTCACAAACTCCAAAATCATCAGATATGTTTTGCAACATTTAAAACTTTTATATTTTTAATATAAGATATATAATGTATATTAGTGTGATATTGTACTTCCAGTAATCGCTGTCCGTGTGTGCACTTTGCTGTTGTAGGCTTGTGCTCATTAATTAAAGTAGACACTCTCTGCCTCTTGTTAAAGCGATATAGTAATAGGATCATCAGCGTGAAACGGCCAAAAATACAATAAATGTTTTGCCTAATCAGGAAGCATGCATGGCCCTTAAGACTCCGTATGTCTGTAAGGCTTGTGCTTTCCATAACGTTTTCTTCCTTACCCATATCACGCCCGTCAGTTTATCCCCTTAACTGCCACAATTAAGCACTATCGCGACAGGGAAGAAGAGAGACTAAGGGGTTGGGGTGGTTGTCAGGACAGCCTGAAGTCTAATGAAGACATCCGTGTCTGCCATGTACGGGGGTCTATGAGTACAGCCTACAGAAGTACTGCAATGTATTGTATAATGGATCAAGGTAGCCCTAGCACAAGTCCCCTAGTGGGACAGTAAAAAAAAAATTAAGTAAAGTTTAAAATAAATACAAAATTAAAAAACAAAGCACAAAAATCACCCATTTTCCTATAATTCATTATATTTTGTGCATTACAATATAATTGTGTGTTATAAGTTACCTTGCACCCTGACAGAATCCTTTGTTTAGTCCCAGTAGTTGGTGTTGGTTTGGCTGCATTTCAAAAACAACACATAGGGGCAGATTTATCAAGCTGTCTGAAAGTCAGAATATTTCTAGTTGCCCATGGCAACCAATCACAGCTCAGCTTTCAGTTTACCAATGCTCATGAATATTTTAAAGGGGAGCTGTGATTGGTTGCCATGGACAACTAGAAATATTCTGACTTTTAGACAGCTTGATAAATCTGCCCCATAGTCTGTGCTGTGTTCTCCTCACTTCTGATCCCCCGCCTTTTATGCTCCTGTACAGCTCCTCCCACCACCACTCATGTCAGCTCACCAGGCTGTGAGCTCTGTGAAGGAGCAGGACGGAGGAGCTGTACAGGAGCACAAAGGTGGTAGCTGAAATCTGTACAGTACACAGCACAGACCAGTGACGTGTTTTTTTTATAAATGCATCCAAACCAAAGCCAACCCCTGCCACTTTGCAGAGGATTCAGGGTGCAAGGTAAGTTATACCACACAATTATATTGTAATACAAATGCTTAGAGAACGCAGAAATACATCTTTGCACTGCAGCTGTAATAGGCTTCTGTAACCTGTTTTTAGTGAAAATGAGGTCCCTGGTTCCCTTTTATTAAAAAAAAAAAAAAAAAAAGTGGTAAATCGGCTGTTTTATTCTGTTTGCTACAGGAAAGAGTTAATAAAGTTGAATCATGCAATTTTTACCATAAAAATGAACCCATTGGAATATGGATTGCGGTATTCATATGCAGTATATCAGATTAAAAATGACTTTGCAGGTCCTGGCGTTTCTCGTCGCTTCACGCTTTTAGTAGGTGGTAAATGAAGGCTGGATGAGTCTCCTGGATTCCGATGTGGGTTCCAACTGGATGGGTGTGTGGATAGCAGGAGAGGAAAAAACAAGGCACTGCCTTCAATGAATGTGCTACAACTTGGGTATGGTAGAATATCTTTATTAAGATGCTAAGAACACAGCACATTTTGGGAATGGACAGCCGCCTTCATCGGGTCCGAAAAGATACTTAAAATCTATGCTGACATCAAATCTTAAAAATATGTATATGACAAATAAATTAAAAAGTCATATATAAAATAGAAGACCAATGAAAAAATAATTTATTTTTAATTCATTCATAAAAATTTTTATTAATTTTTTTTACAAAAACAACATACAAAACTTACATAACAATCACATCTGACATAAGCAAAAACACAATTACAAACAAACCAAAAAAAAAAAAAAGCAACAACAACAAACAAAAAGAAAAAATTCAGTTGGGTACCAGCCCAACTGAATTTTCTTAAGAGTTTCTATGTGGTTGACACAGATGGCTGTCTTACCTAGTGGATACAGGGCTCTCCTCCACTCCTCAATAGAAAATTGCTTGTTAAGATATCCTTCCCATTTTACCATATAGCTTAACTTATATTTAATTTTGGTGGATATTAACTCCGAATAGATAGTAGAGATACCTCTCTTAGCAGTTTTATTATAATGAAGAAAATCACCATATTTACAATTGCTTGTGAGCTTTTTTTTTTTTATTTTTTCAAGTATTTTATTAGTTCTAAAAAAATTCTCTGATTTGAAGGTATTGGAAAAAAAAGTTGACTGGTATACCATATTTATCTGAGAATTTCATTAGTTTACCTTTTTCAGAGATTTCATTTAGTGAAGAGATACCAAAGGATGCCCAAGGTAGTAAGCTAAAGTTCAGAATTTCCCCTACTAAGTATTCAAGTTTAAATTCTGAATAATTAATCTTAATACCATCTCTTAGTTTTATAAATCTAAGCCAAACAAAGGAAATGTTTTTTCCTTTAGTTTCGATTCTGTTTCGATTTTAGTTTAAAGAGAAAATGAAGTAATATGGCTTTAGTTGTTTTGTTGTTATTTAATTGTTTTAATTGTTCTAAATATTCCCAATTCCTGGCTCTTAAAGTTATCCAAGATTCTTTAACGAAGTCCAGCAGGCACGCCATCCAATAGAATTCAAAACATGGCACGCCTAAGCCCCCTTTGGTCAGTGGTGTATATATAACAATTTTTTTGATATTCTTTGTTTACCTTTTTGCCATATAAACTCTAACGTCAACTTTTGTATTACCCCTATTACTTTACTAGAGAAATGTAGTGGTATAGATCTGAAATAAAATAGTGTTATGGGTAAAATATTAATTTTAATTACCATATTTTTCGGACTATAAGACGCACTGGACCATAAGACGCACATAGGTTTTAGAGGAGGAGAAATAAGAAAAAATGTTTTTTTCCCCAAATAGTATGCTAAAATATTTAATAAAGTAACTCCCGGGCACCGCCATCTATCTTTAGATAGAATTATGTTGGCATGTATTCAGGAGGTCTCAAGAGTTACCAGGGCTGCATAGGTATGAGTATATGTGACAATGGTCACAAGAGCTTACAATCTATGAGGAGGAGGACACAGGAGATGACAGTGCTTGTACAATGCTAACAGGAGCTTACAATCTATGAGGAGGAGGAGAGGACACAGGAGATGACAGTGCTTGTACAATGGCCACAAGAGCTTACAATCTATGAGGAGGAGGACACAGGAGATGACAGTCCTTGTACAATGGCCACAAGAGCTTACAATCTATGAGGAGGAGGACACGGGATGACAGTCCTTGTACAATGGCCACAAGAGCTTACAGTCTATGAGGAGGAGGACACAGGAGATGACAGTCCTTGTACAATGGCCACAAGAGCTTACAGTCTATGAGGAGGAGGACACAGGAGATGACAGTCCTTGTACAATGGCCACAAGAGCTTGGTCTGTGGGATAAAGTACCTTTACAAGACAGCAGCCACTACATACCAGGCAACAAGGGGTTAAGAGTGTGAGAGCAGAGACCCGGGGGAAGGGAGCACGTATCACTTATCTGATCCTGTGAGAAGTTACAGGTCAGACACTGCACACAGCTCTGTATAGGTTCCTCTTCTCAAGTTGCCGGCAGCCTTCATGTTCTCTCTTCCCTCTGAGCCTCCCGGGCTACTTACAAGCCGAGCGGGGATTGGCCACAGAGTCCGTGCCTTTCTCCTCCCCCTCTCTCTCCACTGCTGCGCTCCTGCTCTGCCACAAGCAGAGCGCAGGGGTGCTGCCATCCATTCCCTCCAGCAGTGGAGGGCTGAGAGGAGGAGAGGAGCGCAGCGGCACTCAGCACAGCCGCTGCCATTCACTGTGAAGGGCTGCGCTTACTGCCAGCATTAGCTGGCAGAGCGCAGCCGGGTGCCCTCCATTCCCTCCTGCAGCTACATCCGGACTATAAGACGCACCACTGTTTTTTCCCCATCTTCTGGGGAAAAAAAGTGCGTCTTATAGTCCAGAAAATACGGTATATTTATTCTCGCAATCCAAGACAAATTAAATTTCCCCGATTTTTGTATTTCAATTTTGATACGTTTTATTAGATCTCCTGAGTTATATTTTAATGTTTTCTCTAGACTGCTTGCTATAAAAATACCTAAATATGTAAACCCTCTTCTCACTATTTTAAACGAGAACAAAGTTGAAAGATCTCTTTTCATCCTTGGTCCTCCATTAATCACCATTAGCTGACATTTGCTAAGATTAAGTTTATAGTAAGAGATAATCTGTAGCAATTGTTTTAATGATCTTTCAGGGTTTGTGCAAGTACATACTATATCATCTGCATAAAGGGTTATTGCAAAATTGCCTGCTTTTCCGCATAGACTATTAATCGTGGAGTTGTTTCTTATCGCTTGAGCTAAAGGTTCAATAACTAAGTTAAAAATATATGAAAAAATGAAAAAATAATGTCTATTCATGTCATAAAAACGAAAATAGAGGAACCATACTCCATATCTAATTTAATTGTACGAGGAAAAATTATTGATTCCCATAGAATGGGTAAATGAATAAGAATGTATATACTGACCCCATAGTAGATGTTTCTTAAGGACCCCACTTCCCTGACAACAAGCTCAGTTTCTCGCTGATAGTATCAGTTTTATTTTGGAACATGTTGGTGTTTTGAAACAAGCTTCATAATGGGCAACACAAAATATCGACAAAGTATTTTTTTTAAGAGATATTCTTCTGGGAGGGAGATGAGGACCAGGCTTTGGATGTTCTAAAGAACATCAATGAGAATATAGTCATGGCCATAAGTTTTGAGAATGACACAAATATTATTATATTTTCACATGATCTGTTGCCCTCTGGTTTCTATGTGTGTTTGTCAGATGTTTTAATCACATACAGAAATACAAGTACAATCATATTATGAGTAACAAAAGTTTTTGTTGACAGTTAGAATGATTTAATGCAGCAAGTCAATATTTGCAGTGTTCACCCTTCTTCTTCAGGACCTCTGCAATTCTCCCTGGCAGCTCTCAATCAATCTGGACCAAATCCTGACTGATAGCAGTCCATCAGTCAATGCTTGCATTTTGTCACAATTTGTTGGTTTTTGTTTGTCCACCCATCTCTTGATGATTGACCACAAGTTCTCAATGGGATTAAGATCTGGGGAGTTTCTAGGCCATGGACCCAAAATCTCTGTTTTGTTCCCTGGGCCATTTAGTTATCACTTTTGCTTTATGGCAAGGTGCTCCATCATGCTGGAAAAGGCATTGTTGATCACCAAACTGCTCTTATTCATGGGTGTGTTTTTAGGCAAGACTGTGAGTGAGCTGATTCCCTTGGCTGAGAAGCAACTCCACACATGAATGGTTGCAGGATGCTTTACAGTTGGCATGAGGCAAGAGTGGTGGTATCGCTCATCTTGTCTTCTCCGAACAAGCTGTTTTCCAGATGTTCCAAACAATCGGAAAGGGGATTCATCAGAGAAAATGACTTTACCCCAGTCCTCAGCAGTCCACTCCCTGTACCTTTTGCAGAATATCAGTCTGTCCCTGATGTTTGTTCTGGAGAGAAGTGGCTTCTTTGCTGCCCTCCTTGACACCAGGCCTTGCTCCAAGAGTCTCCGCCTCACTTTGCATGCAGATGCACTCACACCTGCCTGCTACCATTCCTGAGCAAGCTCTGCACTGCTGGTAGCCCGATCCTGAAGCGGAAACACTTTTAAGAGACGGTCCTTGCGCTTGCTGGTTCTTCTTGGGCGCCCTGAAGCCTTTTTGGCAACAATGGAACCTCTCTCCTTGAATTCCTTGATGATGCGATAGATTGTTGACTGAGGTGCAATCTTCCTAGCTTCGATACTCTTCCCTGTTTTGTGCAGTGCAATCATGACTGCACACTTTTCTTTAGAGATAACCATGGTTAACAGAATAGAAACAATGATGCCAAGCACCAGCCTCCTTTTAAAGTGTCCAGTAGTGCAATTCATGACAGATTGATTTCCAGCCCTGTCCTACTCAACACCCAGACCTGTGTTACTGGAGCAATCACTGAAACAACGTTAGCTGTTCATTTTTGAGACAAATATTGACTTTGCAATAAATTGCTTTTAAGCTGATCACTTTTTATAACATTCTGGAGTATGTGCAAATTGCCATTATAAAACCTGATGCAGTAGACTCTGTAAAAATTAACATTTGTATCATTCTCAAAACTTTTTTGCCATGACTGTACATGGGCCATAAAGCCGACCCTGAATATCTCCCCCCAACAAGCTGAATTCCTGGACCTCCTAATTTCCATGAACACATCAGTTTCTACTCTATAATTACTCAGACATATTTTTAAAGTCTGTAAATTAATAGCTTCATAGAATTCTCAAGTGCTCACCACAAAAAAAGCATATTGAATGTCCCATATAGCCATATATGCCTCAAACCAAGGGCAAAGAAAACCTACATAGAAACTGAAAGAAATCTACAGTTAATCACAACATTCACCTCAGACCAGTAATTAGGTCCATATTGAAAACAATGGCAATTTTTTTAACCCCTTTCTGAAATTTTCTTTACAGTTTTTACAGTTTTTTTGTAACACAAGGCACAGTGTAAAAAAATTGACACAATATTTCCCATCTGTACATAGAGCTTTATATGTCTGTAGTTGAATATTAACAGACGGTCCATAAGTACAAGGAGGCATAGCAGTGATTTGAAGAGACACAGAGCTGTCAGTCAAAATAATGGAGTGTGGCTCTCTGCCAGCCTAGGCATAGGAGAAAAGTCACAAACACCAGACATGAGTCACAAAAGCCAATTTGCATATCAGAATCACCTGTAATTAAGGTACAGTGCCCCACTGGCAGCTAACTTTAGGTGATATGGGTAGGACTTGTAAACCTTTATCAGCAGGCATTGTTAGTCAATGTGGTCAAAATCTGATGACAGGTCCTCTTTAATAAAGACATTGAACTATACCCAGCTGTTGAAGCACCTGTTCAAGGCAGTGCGTCGATTTACTTGTTTTGTTTTTTTTCTCTCCCGCTATCCTTATTTAAGGTAGCACTGGAGGCATAGAATACCGCCAGGAATTGTGACTATTTATCCCCTTTATGCCACTTTACACCAAGTGGGTATGCAGGGATGTGAATGGGGCGGATGACTAATGGACCTGGCATATCAGCAGGCCAGAACCTCCTGATGTATGCCTGGCCCTAAAGTGGAGCAGTTTTATTGTTCGTCAGCATATGATAAAGCCCCCCCCAATGGTAAACTCATTTGTATTTTTCCTACTGAGAATCCGTAGCAGAGGAAGCCTGCCCTTTAATAATCGGTACACCTGTAAAGGCAGTCACCATAAGGAGAATTATTTTCTTCCTTATCTAATCAGCCCCTGTGTATACAGAAACAACTTTTACTAGTAAGAAGTGGTGATGTGGGCTGCTGCGACAAGATATCTTGCTGCATATGGAGGGAGATGATCCATGCTACGCATCTCATATATGATGGGAGTACACTAGAGAAGGGCACTGTATTTGTTGCAGATTTTGGATGTTTTATTAAAACAATCAATCAATAGTGGAATACTTCAAACCAATAAAGTATAAACTGATGTATAAAAACAGTGCTTGCCCACCTTTTATATGTACATAACTGGGTTCCAGAGGAGGTTGCTTACCCAGAGGATATTTATCAACTACAGACTGTAACCTGCCAGTGGTATTTAATTCTGTGTTGTTCTGTAGGCTTCTCTCCAGCAGTATCGCAGTAATGCTGGGTCCCCAGCCAACCAGTCTCCCACTTCTCCTGTCTCCAATCAAGGTTTCTCTCCAGGCAGCTCCCCTCAAGTAAGGGAATCTGTGCCTCAACTCTGTTATAGGCTTTAAGTCTCACCATCGCTGCCCATGGTCTCACTGTTTCCTGTTGTGTTTTCCATGATACTCTGATCTCCCATCATGTTGCATATTGTGTATTGTTGAGGTGTCAACAGATGCTTTAATGCATGGTCTTCAATCAGTCCTTTGGGAGAGCTAGTCAAATCATTTTATAAAATAAAAAATATGTACCCATAAAAGGAGTTCTTTTTAACCAAGATTAAGGATAATAATTAGGCTGACAATTTTGTAGGGGTTTCCTATGCAGCAATCATCTCATTTACTTCATAGTCACAATTACAATAGAAGCAAACTGTTCTAAAAGTAGGTGTTATCATGGCCTATTAACACATCCATTATATGCAGAGCATGCATAAGCTCTCCACAGATAAAGGGTAGAAACGAATAGTGCAAACTATATAAGTAAATGTTTTTAATATAGCTTAGGCAAGATGGCAGCCCCCATGGTCATAGGTACATCAGAAAATTCAGGCAAAGCTCCTTTCTCATTCGCAATACGTAGAGAAAAGCTTGTAGAGCTGTAATTGTTTTCTAATACAAGGATGACCTATATTTTCTTAGCTGCTAGTAAAGGGGTGTAAAAGCTGGTGACATTCCATTTAACTTCTGAAAACTTTAGTTAAGACCAGCTGCTACCCATGTAAATTTGGGGAGAGAAAAGCAGAAACATGAAGTGATAGAAATAGAAACAGGATAGAGATATAAGAGCTATAAGATAACATTGTTTGACAATACAAAGTTTTTAATATTTGGTTTTACTGATACAAAAGTAGATGTATGCTATTCTTTAAAGGGAACCTGTCACCAAGGCACTATTTTCTATCTATCACCGGTTTCAAAAGCCCATAACATGACAAAAGCATATGTGCTTTTGTCAGGTTTGTGGGATGTGTACATCATCTAATATCGGCATTATAGTACTATATCTGGCTCCCTTCAAACGTCTCCCTAAAGTCTCAGGGCCCTGGGTTCAAATTCAAATGCTTGTCTCCTCCAGATTCATACCACAGCCGAAACACCTTATTCCTAGTGGCTGCCCCTCCATGACATCACAGAGGAAGGAAATACAGCGCGAGGGCAGTACTTTAAATCCGAAGGAGAGCGTCTGAATTTGAATCCCAGCCCCCTGGGAATGCCGATACTAGATGATGTACACGTCTCACAAACATAACAAAAGCACATAAGCTTTTATCGTGTTATAGGCATTTGGAAAGCCTATAAGAAAAATAGTGCCTTGGTAACAGGTTCCCTTAAAGTCTAGATTTTTTACAGTCTTCTCTACATTTTGGAAATGCCTGTGAGTGATGCTGGAAATAAATTAGATAAATCAGATAATCATTATTGGTTAAAAAATACAAAAAAAGCGTATTAAGTTGTTGCCTGCAGCATCCAGCTTTACTCATCCTAAGGCCCCTGAACACAAAGGGCCTCATTTATCAAAACTGAGAGCAGAACTGTTTTAGTTGCTTATAGCAAACAATCAGACCAACAATTCCTGCCCCAGATTGTTGCTCGGACAATCTTTTCACACTCTTCTGTGCATGAGCAGACCTCACACGACGATGACAAATGAGCCCCAAAATTTGTGTGCAAGTAAGGTTACAGATTGTAGCTGATTGCACTTTGATTGGTACTATTTTGACTTCAGTGATGGAAATCATGCAGTCGTAAACTTACTTACACTTGACCTGAACAGAACTAGGAGGCTCGTGTAGTTAGTGGCCATTAGATACTCTGAAGACCATGCCACTGCTGCAGTGATGAAGAATACTTGGAGACACATATATATAAGACTGTACAGATGCAAAAGAGAGAAGTGTCAGCTGTAAGGCATTCAGTTCATTGGAACTTTTCCTACCTTTTTCACAAAGTGAAGCATTTTTGTTTCACACCAAAAATTAACAGAGTGAGTTAACATTGCATTTACATAGATTTATGTTAATGAGATGTGAACATAAAGACAATGTTAACATAATGCATTTGGGCCAAGCTCTTTCCTGCAGGCTTTGCATTAGGTTTCAAAGCACAACTCAAATGCTGCATGTGAACATGGCCTTAACCAGGAAAAACACTAGCATGTTGAAAAGTTTTATGGGGGTTTACATTTTAATTTCCTACATTAAATTCTGCTCAGGATGGATTTCAGCTTTTTTTTTTTTTTTTTTTTTTTACAATAACCAAAAGGAAAACTGTAGTAAAAAGAAATTACTTTTGTGTTAAAATGTACTTGTAATTTTTACATAATTTGAGGCAGAAAAAGTGTTGTTCTATTTTACATTTAAATAATTGAAGGGGTAGCAGAAGACACTAGTGAAAGCCATTAGAATCCCATTGATATCAGTGGACATGTTAACAGATCTGTGGTTTAACGGAACCGATAAAAGGGATGCAGGTGTGAACTGGGCCTTATGACATTGCCCTTGGTTCACCTAGAAGCTAAGCTGCATCATTATTGAAACGTGGAGAGACCATTTTAGTTCCAATCCCTAGATGCTCCTAGCCCTGTCTTTCAAGCAGTGTTATCACACTTTAATAGGGAAACGGCAAAATAAAAATGTAATGCAATATATTTCAATATCATTTATTGGTCATCAGACCATCTAGAATGTTAAAACACATAGTTATTTTTTATTTAGTTTGAGAAAGGCATATAAACATAACCTAACATTGACCACACTGGGTGAGATGTATTAATGTGAAAAATGTGGTACCTTTCCCAAAATGTTGTCACTTAAAACTTCAGCTGGTCCCAAAGAAAAATTACTCCAGTGTAAGTATTAAGTTACAGATGTTAAAATGTGGTGTGCAATAAATTAAATAACCTGAGGGAGGGAAATACATTGATCACAGCCCTATCCTGCAGTATACAGCCTGCCAGCCCCCTGCAGTATTATTAAACCACAAAAAGAATCATTCAGGTCCAATTAAATCAATACTTTATTAAGAAAAAAGACATAATGATAAATATGAATAACACACACTAAAAAACATCCAGGGATGGTACTCCAAAATAGACTATATTGTCATCTAGCCCGATTGAAACTCAGGAAATATATTGCAGAAAAAGGTGCAAGTGAAAAATATATATAAATACTAATGGGTAAACATATTACTCTTTCATCATAAAAATCATTACAGCACCATGGCCATGTTGAAATCGTGCTCAGTATACA
The DNA here is from genome assembly GCF_040894005.1 of Engystomops pustulosus. Classification (NCBI taxonomy): domain Eukaryota; kingdom Metazoa; phylum Chordata; class Amphibia; order Anura; family Leptodactylidae; genus Engystomops; species Engystomops pustulosus. Next base: position 155,527,172 of record NC_092411.1, on the reverse strand, counting down.
TCAACATATAGAGATCAGTTACCCATTCAAGAAAGTCTCCTGGGCTGTGGTCAATATCTCCCCAACGCGCTTTTCGCGTTGTTGTTGCTTCCTCAGGGGGCATATGTTTAAGTACTAAAGGTTTACAGTTCCCTGCTATGAAGGTGTCCTGAGTGAAGGGTTTATGATACACAATGTTATACAGAATCACAGACTGGAATGGAGGATTTATGGGTAACAATAGACATTCTGTCCACCTATGCTTTGCAGAAGACTTTCATTCACAGAGCTCCACACACAACAGGGTGGAGAGCAGATTTATTTAACACTGACAGGTCTGATGTGCAGATTTTTGCGCCAGAAAACGTCCATAATTACACCATTTTTATTTTTTACTTATTCTTGCCCCTATAATGTCCTATCTATAAAAATCCCAGATAACCACTACAATTTGTACTTTTGTGTCCTGAGGTCATAGGTGTTTAGTCTCCTTTGCTTCAGTTTCCCTTGCAAGAGGCAAAGGGAAATAATAGAAATGTGGTGGAAAAGTCTAGGAGGTTAAAAAAAAGTGTAATAGAAAAGAATTAGAAGATACGTCTCTATTAGGACGAGTGTACTTGTACTGGTGATCACTGACACTATGCATACATATTCATTCTTACAAGTTACATACAATGTAATGCAATGGAGAAGTGGAGGGATGCTGTACATACCCTACTCTAAATTATCAATAATATAATAAGCATAACTGATACAACAGGCCAAGCAGCCGCAGGAACCAACCAAGCAAGTCACGTATTTTAAGCACACAATATGAGCACTAAGTATTAAAATTTCTAGGTTCTGCATATTCATAGACTACATCAAGAGGCTTAGGCCTCCTAATGTATCCAGCTGGGTGGCTGTGAAGCATATATTTCTATGACGGGTCCTGTCTGACAGAAATGCCCACTCCCCCACTGGCCATGCCCTTTTATTTTTCCTTGGCGTGGACATGGCATAAAAGGAATAGTGAACACAATTATTGGCTGTTCGCTAGCAATTGCGATTATTTCTGGGCTTCTACGCCACTTTTCTGGCATAGAAACCTTGATTAATCTCCGTCTATGACTAAGGTATATTCTTATAAATTATCTTTCTTTCAGGAGTGTAGTGGTGTGGTTGCAACAAATTTACCTACATTCTTATAGCTTTATGATTCATTATATGTGCACTTTTAATTGTTGCCATTTAAGTAAGGTGTACACCCCGAGAATATAGGAAAGACAAGATAACTATAAAAGGTTAAAAAGGTTATCCAGTCCCTGTTTCCTGTGCTGGTGGTCACACATGCTCAGCCATCTGTCCTCTTGAAGAGATGCTTTTTTATTGTTCAGCCTAGCCAAAGAGTACATTAAAAGGGGCTATCTTCTATACTTGAAGGGGTTTTGTGAGAATAAATGAGATGAGTACCAAGTATTTAATGGGGTTGTCCGAGATCAGACAAAAATCTTCTGGTGGTGGGGTTTCGAATGGGCAAAATAATAAACCTTTACTTAACACCTCTGGTGTCCCGTCCCTAGGTGCTGTGCTCCTGTTTTTTGAAAGGGGCATGGCACCTTGGCACAGATACTTTCCAGTCGCGTGGCAATCTCACAATGAAAAAAGTTAAATCCTAAAGCATCCATAGCATGTTCTAAACTATTAAATAATGGAGACTTTTAAATGTGACATTTTGTAAATTTCCTTGGTATCTGTCCCTGTTTGATTGCAAACTACTATCTCAGCGTTGTACAAGAAATTATTTTAATTCTTGCAAAGGACTGTTGAGATCACAAATAACATGTAGCAATCTGTGTATATATAGTGTCCTGCAACTTGTTTCCTTGTTTCCATCTGTTTTTGTTGGTTTTGTGTTTCATTGTTTGCTATGAAAAATAAAATTTGTATCTACAGAAAGCTAGCTCTAATTATGTAATGATTTATTAAAATGATCCATTTCATGTTATTTGTGGATTATTTATGGTATAAAGTGGTAATCCGTGTAGTATATAGTCTTATATAAAGGGGTGGTCCCATTTTCACAAATATAATTGGGAGAGGTATTAACCCCTTTGCGCACCAGGATGTACTATAAAATCCTGGTGCTGCAGGGGTGTAGGGAGAGAGCTCACGGACTGAGCTCTCCATAAACAGCGGTTGTCGGCTGTATAATACAGCTGACACCTGCCTTTTACTGACCTGACCACGGCACCTAACTTATCATTTCATGGGCGATCGGTTGCCATCACAGCCTACAGTCTCCATCTGTCCCTAATGCATCTCTGTAAACGTAAAAATAAAAGTGTTCTTGCTTTTGGAATGAGGGGAGTGAAAAAGGGCTGAGTTCTGTAAGGGTTGAGATCAACTTATCATAGATTTCAGCTGCAATTAAAACCGGCTTAAATAAATTAAGTGGGCTGGGGCAACCTGACCTTTGCTGTTTCATCCCATGCCCACTACCTTAAAAACAGTGTGATGGGTGTGAAAGGGGAACCAAGTCGCAATTTCTTATCCATGTATTTTCTGTCATTTTAAGGGAAGCTTCATTGTTTACATCCAGTGGATAAAAATCAGTCCATGGTGAGGTGATGTCACACAGGTGCACAGCTCCTTAGTATCACAGTGTAATCGGCGATGTGTGACATAATGAACCTGTGTGATATCACATGATCATCGACAGATTTCTATACACTGGAAGTAAACAATGAAGTTTCCTATACAATGACCTCAAGCGGAGATCTAGAAAACTGAATTGATACAGAAAGTATATTGGAGAATTGTAATTTTTCCAATTGTTTGCTGAAATTGGTTAACCCCTTTCAAACATTGGCACACAGGAATTCAAGCAGCAGTTCACTCAATATGATACTTGTTTTCAAATTTTGAATGCTGTGGGTGTAACATAGTGAATCAAACTACCCTCTGCCACTGCCCACCAATTTTTATCCAATTGTATAAAAAAAATTATTTACCAGTGCAACATTATTTCAAGTTTTTTTACGCATGTCTTTATTGGAGTTAAAAACGCCCATATCATATGGATACTTGGTACGTGGATTTAATCTCTGTCTTCTTTGTCTTTGTTAAAAATGAGGGGGCTTAATTGTACTTTCATAGTGTAACCTTTGCGGAAATGGTTTTACTTTATTGTGCTTCCAGGTTACCACTGTTTTAAATATAGTTGTACAGGCAGTTCCGTACAAGATAGGTACTTTAGGTTTGTTTAAATTAATTTGTATGTAAGTCAGAACTCTATATATTTTATAATTGTAACCCCAGCTAAAAAATTTTTGGTCTTGACAATTGTATATAATGTGTGTATATATGAGGGTGGTTCAATAAGTACCCGTGTAAGAAATGAAGACCCCATTTAAAAAAAAAAATATTTTTCAACATAGTCCCCTTTTAGAAATATTCACTTTTCCCAACGTTCCTGCCATTTTTTAACCCCTCCAAAAAATAGGATTTGTCAAACTCTCCAAAATAGGCCTCTGTCTTGGCGATGACTTCCTCGTTTGAGCTAAATTTTTTCCGGCCAGCCAATTCTTCACGTTAGGGATCAAGAAAAAGTTGCAGGGAGCCAGATCAGTTAAATAGTGGGGGGTTTGGAAACAATTCATAACGCAATTCATGAATTCGGCCGTGTCTCCTTAAATTTTTTGTCAAAGCGGTCCAATAACTCACTGTAATATTGTCCAGTGATTGTTCTTCCTTTTTCTTAAAAATCCATGAGGATGACGCTGTTCGCATCCCAAAAAATTGTCGGCATAACCTTTCCGGCCGATGGGACCGTCTTCCCCTTCTTTGGAGCAGATTCACAAGGAGAAATCCATTGTTTTGATTGGTGCTTAGTTTCTGGTGTGTAATGATGAATCCAGGTTTCATCAACGGTGACAACTTGACACAAAAACACCTTCGGATCTCGCTTAAATTGCTCCAAACACTGCTTTGAAGTTAACAGCCGCATCTGCTTGTTGTCCACCGTGAGCAATCGCCGCACCCATCAGGTCAACAATTTTTACATCGCCAACTTATCATGAAAACGATTAAATTGCCGTTCCGGTCAACACACCTACAGCCTCTGCCACTTTGCGCACTTTCATTTGTCGATCAGCGATTATCATGTCGTGGACTATTTGAATGATTTCCTCGGTAACTCCTCATCAAAAATGGATGTTCGCTCACGTTTAAATTTGTTGAACCAATTTCTAACTGTGGTCATAGATGGCGAAATGTCCCCATAAACAGCATCCAACTTTGCTTTTATCTCCTCGCATTTTTCCCCATCCAAAAACAAAAAGCGAATTACCGAACGATACTGCTCTTTTTCTATCTTAGCGATAATCATGAAACACATCTTACTCAAATGGCTGCCAAATCCAAACTAACCTATCAATCAGTCTGCAATTTGTTTTGCCGTCGTTTGATAGATGGCAGCACATGATAATAACACCAACTTCCCTCAGAAACGCCCTCTACCGTCAAATACAGGTACTTATTGAACCGCCCTTGTATGTATGTATATAATAAACATATATATTATATTATAATACACACTAAATAAGAGGTTATATTCCTATTTAGCATTGTGTAAAGACATACTTGAATGCTCCAGCAAATTTGGCCTACAGGATGCCAGGCCGACAGCAGAGCGTTTTGTACATCTTTATTATGTGTGTATATGTATATATATGTATGTGTGTATTTAATTACTCCAAGGTGGACCTGCTGGTGGAAAGGTAGACCATATTTAAATTTTTGTATTCCTTTCCTAAAATAGTGATAGCTCACATTTTAGGTCTACTAGCTTTGTAAACTGCAGTGTATATTTATTTTTAATTTTTTTGGGGGGTGGCTAGACTTATCAGGACTCTGAAGAGAAGAGTCTGATGTGCCCGTTTTTGCATTTTAAAAAATTGCATGTCTGTAAATGTGTACGCAATACAAACGTTTCAGACTTTCTATGGAATGGTGTGGGGCTAATGAGAGGTTACTTCTCATCGACATCGTTCAAATCAAAATCCCTAGGACACACTACTTCTTTTTCATGCTCATATTCTTGTGCAAAATGCAATACAAAATTTATTAAAAAGTCCCATTATTTGAGGTTACGGCACACATTGAATTGTGAGACACCCAATGGGGATTAAATGAAGTGGAAAGTTAGAGATTTAAATCGAGACACATGCTTGAGAAAAGGGCAGAGCCCTGAAACGTTTCTGCAAGCATTTAGCGCGCTAAGTCCTCCTAGGTATTATTGCAGTGTGTGCTGCAATGGAATCCTGTATAAAGAACTTCACCTCAAATATTGTTATTTTTTTTTTTTTAAGAAAGAGACAACAGATAACACACAAAGTTCTACCTGTTGAATTTTGTATAAGAATATTAGCAAGAAAAAGAAGTGTCATATGGTTTATGATTTGCAAATGGGTACATTAACCATTTTTGTGTGAAAAATTGGCCAACTAATGCACATGCAACTTTTTGCACAAAAACACATACATCAGACCTGTTGAGTCGTGTTAAATACCTCCATCGAGGTATTTTAATGAATACACACACACACCTTACCAACTCATTCTTCTCTTTTCATAGCATTCGATTTTAAGCAGTGTGTTTGGAGATTCCTTTTATGACCAGCAGATGACTGCACGGCAAACAAATGCCTTGTCTCACCAGGTATGTTAAAGCAATCAATGCATTGGTAACAGCCAACTTTTAAAATCAACTGCTACTTGTGGTCTTATAGGTTAGTTGTCAGAATGACAAAGGCTGACAAAGTATAGTATTGCATGAAGTTGTAGGATGCGTGCTGTACCTACTGCTTTATTCAATTACTGAGAATAGGACCTCTGTTATTATGAACAGAGGGGGTTCCAGCAGGTTGAACGCCTGATATTGTGCAAAAATCTCACTCTTAGGCTACATTCACACTGCCGTTGCCCGCCCGTACCGTACCGTAGCGGGCAACGGCAGTGCACGGGGAGAGGAGGAGGTGGTGAGCGCAGCTCACCCCCGCCCCTCTCCATAGAGATACATGGCGCACGGCACCGTATTACGGGAAAAGATAGGACAGGTCCTATCTGCGCCCATTGCCGTCTATGGAGGACGTATATCGGCCATATATACGGCCTATCTTTTCCCGTAATACGGCGCCGGGCGCCATGTATCTCTATGGAGAGGGGCGGCACTGCACTACCGGTATGGTACGGGCGGGCAACGGCAGTGTGAATGTAGCCTTAAACAAACGCAATTATAAATAAAATAGTTGAATATGATCTATCACTATATTATTACTGCAAGCTCGCATGAAAAGTCTGTTTTCAAAAAGGATTTATGAAACATTCTAAAAGAAAAACTTTCACAACACAGCTTTTATTTCTCAGGACATAAGGAATAAATGCTGCTCTTAAATGGGTCTCAATGTTCCTATGCTTCTCTAGCCAATGCAGAATAGAATTAAAGATGAGATGCCAAACTTTGGATAAATATTTATGATTTAACTCCATTTTTTTTAATGTAAAAATGGTGCAAAGTATGTGGAACCTGTTTCTTTTCACATTCACAGAGAAATTGAAAACTCTTACAGTTTTTCCTGTTTGGTACTTAAATCACCAGGTGGGTGGGGTAAACAAAACTCTTAGGTTCTCTTTAATCATCAATGTAGAAAGGTGTGAGCGTATAAATCAGTTAGCACGAAACCCCTCCTCAACAAACCACATACAATACCTTTAAGATGTCTTTAAACATTTTCCACTGCTGCTCCTATCCATAGGATTAGAGCCGCCGTTCTAAAAAAAAAAAACTTTTATTGATTGTATATGTTCCAGTCATGGAGGCGGGTAGCTACAGTATAAAGCTAGCGCACCCTCCTCGCTGACACACTGCTAACCCAGCCCCCCTCGTAAAAGAGAGAGACATGTAAAGCCATGTAAAGGGGAGAATGTCCCCTTTCATATAATATCAGGATTGTGTTTCTAGGTTTTACTGTTAGGCTACATGCACACTGCCGTTGCCCGCCGTAACATAGCACGATGCTCACCCCCTCCCCTCTCCATAGGAATATATGGCGCACGGCAACGTATTCTGGAGAAAGATAGGACATTTCCTATCTTTCTACAGGGTGCGGTGCCGCATGTGTGCTGCACCGTACTGCTCACGTTAGTTGCCGTGAGGCCATTGCGATGTATGGGGGACGTATATCGGCCGTCATCCATACATTCTCCTATTTAATAGCATATCAGAATTGTGTTTCTAGGTGCCAGGGTTCAGGAGATATGAGCATTTGAAGTGAGCCCCCCTCCAGCCTGCCAGCTAAAAGGAGAAAGTATAAGGAACTGCAGAAGACACGTTGCAAAAGTACATGTGCCCTCTGTCTCTGAAATGGTGATGATTGACGCTGTATATATAACTTATTTTGGTAAAGGTTTAGACGATTTTACCACTTATTAAAAACATTTTGCTGGGAAAAATTACAAAAATGCATATATTTACACTATTTTATTTGTCTATTAATTCTATTAGAATAATTTTATTAAGATTTTTCATCAAGTCTCTCATGAAAAAATTATGATGTGTAAAGCGGGTCAAAAGATATCGCTTGAAAAAAACAGAACTACAAAAATTGACTAGGACATTCAGGCACCAAGTGGTCATTTGACACACATAAGATGAGTTGTATATAAGTTTGCAAACTGATTTTTTTTTTAACATTGCAGCCATGGAAATGAACCATGTAGGGATAAGGGCAATGCTTTTCAATCATACTTTTCCCCTATTTTTTGTTGGTGATTTATCACCTCATTGAGGTGAGTTTTGTTGACTAAAAATAATACTTATGTAATACTTACTTTTTTGGGGCAGTTCACCGCATCTTAAAAATATATTTATTCTAGTGATCACTATGAATATGACTATACCACATTTATATAGTTTTTTTTAATTTGTTCAATTTAAAAGATGAAAAACTAGAATATGGAAAATCTCATGTGCTTTAGTATTTTTTGTCATATTTTAAGAGGCATAACGTGGGCACTTTTCTTAAGGCAGAGCTGGTTGAGGGCTTATTTTTTGCCTGATGAGTTGTTCTTTTCAGTGGTATCATTTTGGGGCACATAACTTTTTTGATCATTTTTTTGAAGGGTTTCCAAGGGTGTTCAATAATGTTTGAGATTTATTGGACGCAGCAATACTAATTATGTGGGCTTTTTGGTGAAATGTATTCACTATTTTAACTTTTTAATATTTTGCATCCAATTCCCTGATAACTTGTTTAAGCTCATATACAGCTCAAAGAGTGCAATACAAAAGTATTGCAGTGTGTTATGTAACTCACTGAGCATGCTAACGGTTTTTCCAAGCCGTTTGGGAAAGGGGCATGTCCTCACATAAAAAGGGGCGTGGCTGCGCAGAAAACAGCCCGTGCACCAGAAAATTCAATGTTCTGGTACAGCAAACTAGACCAACTAATAGAAGGTTTATAGTACAACTCACCAGTCTAATAATGCACCAGATTAATCATCCAGCTTCAGACACCGTGATTAATCTGGTGCAGCAGAGAACTGTCTTATTCTACTTTGCACTGATCTAATACATCTCCCTCAATATGATTATTTCCATATATGTATAGTCTATTTAATATTTTCTATTGTATTTTCTTCTGCAGCTTGAACAATTTAACATGATTGAAAATGCAATTAGCTCCAACAGCCTTTACAGTCCCTGCTCGACCCTCAACTATTCTCAGGCCGCTATGATGGGACTTACGAGTAGTCACAGCAGCTTACCAGATTCTCAGCAGCTTAATTATTCCAGCCACAGCAACATACCAAACATTATCCTCACAGGTGAGGCATTTCTATTGTACTTAAATATTGCTTGTAGTCTGAGCCGGATTAAGGTTTGGGCGCAAAATCAGACAGAGGGCCCACCGACGTAAACAATTTTTAGAATTCCTATTTGTCTCTTTAGGAAATAAAGTACAAACTGTAGCAGGTGAACAGTTAACATTCCTTTTTTTAAATGATTTGTGTGGCTGGTTTCCAGCAACGAAAAAAATTCACATATCACATCATCAGGCAGAGCCCATATTTTACATCGCTATCAGGCAGAACCCATTTATTACATCACTATCAAGAAGAAAGAGAAAACAAAAAAGACAACAAGAGAGAACGGCGCCTCGTGTGATAACGTCAGGGTAGTTGGTTGCCAGGTAAGTATTGAGAGTTGCTCACCTGGTGGCAACTTGCAAAGTTGTGGAAAACAAATGTAGGGGTATCGATTACACTTGGTAGAAACTTCTCATTACGGTTACCTAAGCAGCTCCCAAACGCTCCAATAACCGGTATCCAACGGAACCGTAAGCATATGGGTAAGACGGAAGAAAGAATTTGGTACTACAGATGGGTGCGCTTGTAACCAGGAATAAATTACCAAAGCACGGTTTGGTATAGGATTGATTCGTCTTTATTATCAACGATTAAAAGTGTTAAGGTTCTGAACCGGGCTTTGGTCATTTATTCCGGGTTACAAGCGCACCCATCCGTAGTACCAAATTCTTTCTTCCGCCTTACCCTTACATCACTATGAGGCACAGCACGTATATAACTTTTTGACTGAAAGTATTACAGACAATAAAAAAGTGACTAAAATGTGTAGTGCTAAATCTGCAAAATAATCTACACTTCCTATTAAATGTATTTACCTTATATACTCGAGTATAAGCCTAGTTTTTCAGCACAAAAAAATGTGCTGAAAACCCAAACTCGGCTTATACTCGAGTAAAAAATATATAGGTTTTACCAGGTTTTTGTGGTAAAATTAGGGGCCTTGGCTTATACTTGGGTCGGCTTATACTCGAGTATATACGGTAGTAATTTTAACACTCCTTCCTTACTCGCAACTCACCCTCCCCCCCCCCCTCTCCTTCCCAAATGACAACACACACTCCACACTGAAAAGCACTGCACCTTTTCACAAATACACACAAACGCCCTCTTTCTCACTGGCATTATACACACACTCCCTATCACTTTACTGACACCCCACACTTACCACAGCAATGTTATCTCTCCTCCATCCTGCTTACCTTACAGCTGCAGAAGGACGTGCTGCAAAACGACCAAACTCTCGCCCCCAACCCCTCCGGTAAGCAGAGCAGAGGTGGCACCCTAGTCAGGAGCCCACCGCTGCATACCCCTTGTCTGGCAGCCAGCTGCAACACAGCATTTCACTGATATAGATGCTGGTGGTGGGGGCCTACATTAGAGCAAATATAATCCGACCATGCTTGTAGTAGGATGCATAGCTGTTGTCTTTTATCTAATCCTTATGTTTATAATTTGCAGTAACTGGAGAATCTCCCCCAAGTTTATCAAAAGAACTTACCAGTTCATTGGCTGGGGTTGGAGATGTGAGTTTTGACTCTGATTCACAGTTTCCCTTGGATGAACTGAAAATTGATCCCTTGACATTGGATGGACTGCATATGCTTAACGATCCAGACATGGTCTTGACTGATCCTGCAACAGAAGATACTTTCAGAATGGACCGACTGTAGAAACAACATTTGCAAATGAAAAAATCTGCTGCCCCCTTCCCCAGCTGAGCATAAAAGTTTAGCAGGTCAGCCGCCACGTTCACGGCAACTGCTGAAAGGTGTCGCTGTGTGATGTACAATGAGTAAAACCTTGTTGTTCCAAGCTTGCAATGCTACAAATCCTTCATTGTGCAACATGTTTTAGATCTTGTAATTCACTCATTGCAGCCTGATGAAGGACCACACTTGCCACCAAAGCTGTCCTTGGTGAACTGACATAAGAACCTGCGTGGGATTTAGGAATGGAAACTAGCACTATACAGCAAGGCTGTGTAATTTGCAAGATATCTCCAATAATGCTGCATACAGAATTTTAACAGTGATGAATGAATTGCCAGAACATAAGTTGCAATTATTATCTTATAAAAGATAGTTCAATTTATGTTTAATGGGAATGTTGCTGCATGCTTCATTTAACCCTTCTCATATAGTCAGAAAGGAATCTGTTCTTTTCAGGGAAGGAGTTCTGTAGAGCAGTGCTGTGGAAGTGATCTTCAGTGGAGATTTTCCTGTAGCTAAATCCATCTGATGCAAGCTTCTTCCTATTCTGGTCTTTTAAATGGTGTATTTTGTTAACTGTTTGGTTTCTTGGTCTTTTGACCTAGTTGCTGCAGAAAAAGGCCAGCAACAATCAAGTACTGCTATTTAATTTTCTATGATATTTAAGTGTTTAAGGTATGGAGTGTTGTGATGCTTCATAATGCCAATTTCTTTTCCTTATGCAAACTGGAAATTAATTTCTGTGGAATACTGAAAAGGGAATGCTATGTAAATCTTCCCAGCAAGCTCACTTGTTTAAGAAAGGATGGGATGGACAAAGCATGATGTAATTTGCTTAATCTTAATAGCCCCCTCTACCCCCCCCCCCCCCCCCACTGTGTAATTGGTAATTACATGGTGACACAGAATTTACTGATTAATTTCCAAGTCAGTCTGATTTTATTGCTGCTGGAAAGTAGCAGCTTAATACCTATGATTTTCTCCCTTTTGTATGCTAATGACACCAACAAAGCATGCCCATGCATGTTATTTCATTGAATAAAGAAACGAATACCTGACATTGAGAAGGTGTCTTAGTTGCCCACATGTAATAGTAAGACTGAAATAGCACTCTTTGTAACAGTGCACAGTGACACAGGTTCTGTGATTTATGTACAATTTTACAATATATAGTGGTCTTGAATGTGTTCTACAAAGTAAACCATTATCTACATTCCTAAGAACTAATGCCAGGGAAGGTTGCCGATTGTAGACTATGGCAGGAGTGTGCAGTTCTTACCAGTATGTATGGATGTGTGTGCAAAACCAAAACGATAAAATTAGCATTAGAACAAAAGCTATGTTGGCCGTTACTCTAAACCCTACAGCATTATTATCACATTTGCCTTATTCGTTTTGGTCCCTTATAGCAAAGCATGAAGTGATCTCTACAGAAGTTTTGGCTAAGAAAAAGGGTGGATGAATTAAATTTAATCATTTTAACTAGAAATGCTAATGGAACCATTATATACAATGTTGAAAGTTAGAAATTAAGACATTTGTTTACAGTATTTGATCATTTTACATTTGTTTGACACTAGTCTGTCATTTTGGAGTTACTTGCAAGGTTTTATTTGTGCTCTTCACAGTTGGGAAATATTGATTATTGTGAGCAAATAGAGGTGTCCTCTTTCAAAACCATGTGGACAATTCTACATGCAGTTCATAAATCCGTTCTGGTCAGATTCTCCTTCACAGCCTGCCGATTTCTGGTTTTACCTGTTTACAAGCTTATGCATCTGTATGATGCCAAGTTGTTTTTTTGTTTGGACATATTTTCAAAAAACACTTTTTTTTTTCTCGGTTTTTAGATCTGATAATTATCCTACACAACCACCAATGTTTCTAAATGTGTAATGTAAAGTTTTTATTATGAATACACTAAACACAAACACAAATACAAATGTAATGTTTATGGGACAGCATTTTTTGTTGTTTCTTCACTTTTCGGGAAAAAAGGACCACCCACAAGTTCTACTCGGAATACTTACACTGGTTTGGCCTGTGTACTGTTGCTGGGTTGGCCATTATTGCAAATCACAAGATATGACTAAATCATGTCAAGTATTGCAATGGCTAGCCATGGCTAGTTTTCATCTTTTTAGATCCACAGCACCATATAAATGAACTGTAGTTAAAAGTAGAGTATGTATCTTGTATGTTATTGACATATTTATGCAAATGTTAATACCTTTTATTGTGGTATGACCACACAATGGATGCTGGAGATGATTATTACTGTACATAGAATATAAACGCCTGCCACGTATTGTGCACCAGCGTTCCAAGACTTTACTCTGTTGGCCATGTATTATCCTTTTTGGCACCACATAGTAACCCTGTTCCCGGTTGTGCAATTCTTTTTGCACACATGCAGTTTCAACGCATCTGTTAACTTTTAAACAGTATGTTTGATTAAGCACCTTGTTACATATCAATTGTACAGTATGACATTGCTTTCTAAATGCCTAGATTTGATGTATTGGAAATACTTTAGAACTATGCAGCTATTAGCTATAGTACTACACATCTTTTCAAGTAAATCTTTTTTTTGTGTTTGGTCAGAGATTAGAGGATAATGAAGCCAAAAGTTTCTACGTTTCCCCCCATTATGTTATTGGAAATCTAGTACATAGTATAATTTCCTATTTAAATGTAAGGGTTCACTGCCTGCTTATAGACATTAAGCAGTTTTTGTTTACAATCATTTTGCTTGCACTAAATAAAAATATTTTTATCAGTAGCGTCTTTACTAAAAAACTACTATACAAGTTCTTATTTAGACAAGCCTCTCTTTTATGGGGGTCCTTGTTCCATTCTTTGCTATCGTTCTTTTAATGTATTTTTAATATAACCTTTTGTGTAGTCCAATAAAAAAAAAATTGAGGGCATGCCCTTTATTGCCCTGGCCATACCTCACTGTTTTGCAGCCCTCTTCAATGTCTCCCAGCAGCAGATTTATAAAACTACAAATAATTTCTATATATAGAATGCATTCATTTCTTCTGTAACACAAACCAAATGAGAATGGTACAAGCTGCAATTAAGTAACACATGTATGTGTAACACTCCCCATTGCCTATTACAGATTCAAGGGCATTCTCTTTGACACTCAATACATGGATGTGGAGTACGCTTGTCTGAATAAGACCTTATATACTGTACATAGCCTTCCTCATCCCGCAGTAAAATGATTAGTGTAGAAAGTGAAACGTACAAGTGGTTTCTCTAGTTGATACGCATAATTGTAGTCTTGACAGACTAGTAGCGGAACGAACACTACTAACTTGCCCAGCATTTGTATCTCAGTGAAGTTTCATTTCAAAAAGTGAAAATAAGTGTTAAAAATATTTCATGCTCTTCTGTAGTATAAAAGAACTGATCACATCACATTTTGTACATTTTATGCCATACTTGCTACTTATGAATGACTGAGAATGGTGAGCAAGATGTATACATTAGTCTTCACAAATATTTGCTCAATTTTACTTTTTAGTTTTTGTACTTGTTACAGGTTTAACATCAGCAGTAGCTTGTTGGTGCCATCTTCTTCTGTTTTGGTGCAGCGTTCTGGAGAATGTATGAGTAAAAATGTGTTGTATTTGTTTGCTTACACGCCTCCTTTTATTAAAATTATCTTTATATGTTTTGCTTTGAAATACTGGACTGTTCGCTAACCTCTTATTAGACTGCTGGGAGAATACAATCATAGTAGCAACACTGAAGAGTGGGAATGGGTGCCAGTAGTGTGTGGATATTTTGAGCAGATGAAAAAACTAAACACATTTGTTTTTGGAGCTATGTTAATAGCTCTACTTAGTGTTTGCTTGTGATGCTACAACTTTTGTAGCCTTTAGGCTGAACATCTAAGGTGCCTCTAGATGCTGTGTGGTGCCTTGTATAATATATTACCAGGCCAAGATAACTGATAAGAGATCATATAACAATGTCAAATTAATTGATTATATATAGAAAATATATATATTCTAACCTACTTTTGGAGACTCACTGTTAACTGTTATTCACAATGTATAAAGTATATTTTCTACAACACTGTTTCAAAAGAATTTTGTTTGGACATATGCTGCTTTAACATTTTGCATTTCATTTAAACTTTTTATTTTGGGGTGGTAGGGTTAAATTTAAGACTGTTGTATATGCTTACATTTGGAAAATGGTATTCTTATAGTTGAAGCATACCTAAACATTAAACTGTGATTTGAAATAAAACTGCAAATATTAACTAATGGCATGAGTGGTGACAGAAGAAAGCTGCTTTGTGTAGAATTGCATCATAAATACAAACAATTATTGTATGCTACATGCATGACAAACATGCATAGGTGCCAGAAATAAGAGTGTCAGCGATATTATGTGCTGCAACTGCATGCCAATCCCATAATTTGTTAAATATTTATCAGTTACAAATTTAAATATGTATTACCTTTACTTTTTTTTCTGTCATTATGTGCCCAGAGTACTAGGACACTATGTAATGTATTCATTGTATACTAGATCACTGATTATTACCATAAGGAATCTGGTTAACATCAGTATGCAATCTGCTTTCCCTTTGTACCACATGATATGTCTTAATTGTACTAATTTGCAGCGCTGCATAAAAATATATTTCTTTAAAAAAAATATAGATATATAAATATATATATTTAAAAAAAAAAACAAGAAAAATCCACTCAACCAGCATGGTACAAAATATCCAACTGTACAATGAAAAATACAAAAGGTCTGAATACATATACTAAATATTGAATGTGTGAATGAAAATACAATTTCATTTTGGCAATGAGCCTGTCACTGTGAGTCTGAAATGAAAGATTTCTTGTTTTATATGTATGTTTAAAGGAAAAAGTGCTAGTGTTGTCTAATGTATTTTAGTTGGTTATTATTTATATTAAGTAGGCTAGGCATGGATGCATGTGCATTTTCTATGCTAGCACGGCAACATAAATATCTGTGTATTATAAATCATTTTTACCTTTTTAAAAAGATCATTGTGTGGAATTTATATCTTGCAAAACAAACACTATATTATGTCCTATTCATTTGTGTTTTTTTTTTTTTATTTATTTTTGTTATATATTTTTTTCTCTTTATGGGAATGAAAAATTGGAAGGGGCTATTTGTTTTTACTGTGGTGTTACTTGCCTTATTTGTAGGCTTCACAACTTAAAGAAAAAAAATAAATATACAAAGAAATATTTGGGTCATTATTTTTGAGTTAGTTCCAGTAGCTTGTTTGTATTTAGGCCAAATAAGGCATGTTTACAACTGCACACATTGTCACTCCCCACTTACATTGCCCACAAAAAGTCTTCTCAAATATATTCAGTCATTAGGAAGTTAAATGTGTTATGCAGAAAATAAGCCCGCATATAGGTCTGTAAACAGAAAACTAAAGTTATGGATTTTGAAAGGAAGAGCGCAAAAAACTTATGCTTAAAGGAAAAGGTCATTGGTAGCAAGGGGTTAACATATGAAAATTACTGCATAGGTGAACAAATTATATCATCCATTATATTTTAATAAGTGACGACATGTCTCAAAATGGTTGCAATGAAAATTGCAGCTTGATCCTCTAAAAAATTACACTATATAGCTATGTGTGCTGAAGACTAGAAAATGCATGGATGTGAGAATATGTCGATGAAAAGACCTGACAACTATATAAACTTATTTATAAACTTATCTAACTTAAATTGACCCAAAGAATAATGTAAATGTGTTATTTGTACCTCATAGCAAATGCCATGAAGACAGCCCCCTGGAAAATGGCACAACTGTGATTTTTTTTTTCCCCTCAATTTCACAGCATTTGGAAGTTTTTACAGTACATAACGGTAAATCTATTCTAAAATGAATACATTTAGATGTGTAGGGAATTGTTTTGGCAAGATGAGAGGTCGTAGATGCAGGTTGGCCCTTGGTAGATCTAGCCCAATTGTCCTCATTCACAAAATAAGTGGCACCCTGTAATGGCATAGGGCAGTGATGGCAAACCTTTTAGAGATTAAATGTGAAAAATATGTGGCTTTTGGTTGTAGTTTGGGCAAAGTGCCAAAATGGCAATTTAAAATGGCTTATTGCTCCCTGTCACAGGTTTCAAATATATTGGCATCCTGAGGACACTAAAACAGTAGAAAGGAGATATTCGGATTATCATTGTAGCTTTCCTTTAAGGTCCACTTAACAGCATGAATCAAAGGCCTGGAGGAGGGGCTACAATGATAATCTGTTCACACCTCCTTGCTCCTCTTGCACTTCAATTCACTTTAACCCCTTAACGACTTGGCCCTTTTTAGTTTTTTCACTTCCATTTTTCACTCACCACCTTCAAAAATCTAACTTTTTTATATTTCCACATAAAGAGTTCTGTGATGGCTTATTTTTTGCGTAACAAATTGGACTTCATAGTGACGGTATTTAATATTCCATGTGGGAAAAATATTCCAAATGCAGTGAAAATGGTGAAAACATGCATTTGCAACGTTTTCTTGTGGGCCACAAATGACATGTCTACTTTATTCTTTGGGTTGGCGCAATCATGGGGATACCAAATTTGTATAGGTTTTATAATGTTTTCATACATTTACAAAAATTAAAACCACCTGTACATTATTTATTTATTTATTTTTTTACATTTTGCGCCAATAACTTTTTCATACTTTGGTGTACGGAGCTGTGGTGTCATTTTTTGCGGCTTTTGATGGCGTTTTCATTGCTATAATTTTTAGGACTGTGAGACCTTTTGATCACTTTTTATAGATTTTCTGTTAAGCGGTAAAACGCAGTGAAAACCGTTATTATATTTTGATCTGCAATTTTTTGACGCGGCGATTCCTAATGTGTTTGATTTTTACTGTTTATTATTTATATCAGTTCTAGGGAAAGGGGGTGATTTAAATTTTTAGGGTTTTTTATTATACTTTTTTTTTAACTTTTTTTTTTACTTTTACTATTTTTCAGACTCCCTAGGGTACTTTAACCCTAGGTTGTCTGATCGATCCTATCATATACTGTCATACTACAGTATGGCAGTATATGTGGATTTTCCTCCTCATTCATTACAATGTGCTGATAGCACATTGTAAGGAATGGGTTAAAACGAGAGCCTCGGGTCTACAGAAGACCCGAGGCTGTCATGGCGACGGGTCGCCGCTCCCCGATGACGTCACGGGCGACGCCATCTTTTTGAAGTTGCCGGCAGCTTCGCAGGCTGCGATCGCAGGTGTTACAGGTAAGCTCATCCAGCTCTCACCGTACAAGTGCGGCGCAAAGGAGGAAGTCTTGAGTTCTGAATGACTGGGTAATGACCTGGGTGCCTACAGAGAGGGCTCCAAGTGCCATCTCTGGTACCTGTGCCATAGGTTTGCCACCACTGGCATAGGGTTTGCATCAAACTTATACAAGTCAAGAATTGATTAGATTTTTGCAGCAGCGAGGCATATTACTACCCTTAACTATACTAGACATTATTGGCAGGTCAAATTAACTAAGGAAGCAGAGGAATAAATGCTTTTTCTACAGCAGACGACCCCTTCTAGTACACAGTCCTTTCTTTTGGCCAACAGGATGCACCAAACACTTTTCAAAGGTTCAAAAAATATCTAAACCACCAGCGTTCAGCACATCCTATTGGATCTATATACAATATGAGAAAAGATATATCTAAAATACTTTATCTTTAATACAAATCATAAAAAACATAAACAAAGCTACATACAGATGATAAATTAATTGCCCGATCAACAGTAAAAAGGAATATGCAGTCTAAGATATTACTTATGAGATCTTATTTCATTGTAGGTAACTGTTCACATTCCAACTATCAAAAATTTATTTTCAAATAAAATAGACAACGTTCTCCACTTATTGCACTGATAGTGTTTTCCAAGTTATTTGCACTCTGAATAATGCATTCACACTTGTAGTATTCCTGTGAACAGTATCATAACACTTTTTTTTTGAAAAAATGTTATAGTGTGCAATCTGCACTTTCAACAGATGAATTGCAACCTCGTGTTGAAAAAAATGTCTGTATAGTTCCCAATAGAGTTTAGCGCTGTGGTGGGAACAAAATACATTGTTATATGTAATTGGTGCATCCAACACCGCAATGTTTGTATTGAGATCAGTAATACATTCTCATATCTTATGCCAGCAACATGTTTCTTTTAGTTGCAACAATGAAAATAAAGGTGATACGTGGTAACGTTACTCACGACCCCTGCTAAGCACTTTGTGTAAACGTGTATCTCCTTCGGCGTTGTATCCGCTTGACTGCGCATGCGTGGAAGCCGATTGAATGCTTACAGAGCTGTTTCATGTAACATGCGGTTCCTGCTGAGAGTAATTCCAACTCAACAGCTCTCTGTTTATTTTGGAGGTCACGCTGTGTTTCCTCTTTCCAAAAAGTTTTCCCTTTTTGTGAAACACAAGTGCTGTGCATGGGGAATAAAATGAATAAAAGTGGACTCAATGGAGACGTACACTCGCCATCAAACGCGTTTCGGAGGTTCTCCCTCCTTCCTCAATGGCTAACCTTCCTTGTAGGTGTCCGTCTCTTTGATACTTATTTCCTATGGAAAACAGGAACTGGATTCGGTGGGATCAAAAAATGTACAGGATTTGACATATTAAATACACATTATGTACATGAGTGTAATAAAAATGGCCATGTATTTGTGTCTATTACATTGAATATACCAAGACAAAATAGATTAAATGAAATAAATTGGATGAAATAAAAGGATTTACTAAATTTCCGCTGCATGGATGGAACTAAGTGGGGGCATGTGTGCTGAGTAACAGCCTGACGCATATCCCCAGTCAGAACCCCCCCCCCCCCCCCCCCCCAGACAGCAGAAAGTTTACAAAAAAGTCTACAAAAAAATTTATAAAAGAGGAGGAAACAAAAGTTATTAAAAAAACAAGAGGGGGGGGGCACTGCTGGACCTTATCCTAACCAACAGACCTGATAGGGTATCAAAACTACAGGTTGGGGGGAACCTGGGGAGTAGTGATCATAATATCATTGATTTTGTATTACACGTTAGGGAAGGGGCAACCAACACTCTAAACTTCAGGAGGGCAAATTTTCAGCAACTAAGGGAAGACCTTAAAGGCATAGACTGGGATAATGTTCTCAAAGACAAAAGCCCACCCCAAAAATGGGACTTTTTCTCATATATTCTGAAAAAGTCCTGTGAGAAACACATACCTTATGGGAAAAAGCATAATAGGAACAAGAAAAAGCCAATGTGGCTAACTAGTCTTGTAAGGAAAGCAATAAGCGAGAAAGATAAAGCGTTTAAGGTGCTAAAACGTGAAGGTAGCGATGAGGCATTACAGGATTATAGAGATAAAAATAAATCCTGTAAAAAGCAGATAAAGGCCGCAAAAATAGAGACTGAGAAAAATATTGCCAGGGAGAGCAAAAATAATCCCAAATTATTTTTCCAAGTATATAAATGATAAGAAACTAAAAACAGAGAGTGTGAGTCCCCTTAGAAATAACATGGGGGTCATGGTGGAAGGAGATGACGAAAGGGCCAATCTACTGAATGTCGCCTTCTCAACTGTTTTTACAAAGGAAAATCCCCTGGTGGAAGACACAATGAGGAATAATGTAAATTCTTTTTGGAATGTCAACAGTTTAACCCAGGAAGAGGTACGGCGCCGCCTCGCAACCACTAAGATTGATAAATCACCGGGGCCAGATGGCATACACCCCCGGTTCTGCATGAATTATGTACGGTGATAGACCATTATTTTTAATATTTGAAGATTCACTGAGTTATGTTCCACAGGACTGGCGCATAGCAAATGTGGTACCAATATACAAAAAAGGATCAAATAGCGATCCTGGAAACTACAGACCCGTGAGTCTAACTTCTGTGGTGGGGAAAATATTTGAGGGGTTTTTTAGAGATGCTATCCTGGAGTATCTCACTGTGCACAACCTTATAACCCAGCGTCAGCATGGGTTTATGAGAGATCGGTCCTGTCAGACTAATCTGATTGGTTTCTACGAGGAGGTAAGTTCAAGACTGGATCTGGGAGACGCTGTGGATGTTGTATATCTGGACTTTTCAAAGGCATTTGACACAGTGCCACATAAAAGGTTGGTGTATAAAATGAGACTGCTGTGAATAGGAGAAAATCTGTGTACTTGGGTAAGTAATTGGCTTAGTGATAGAAAACAGAGGGTGGTCATTAATGGCACATTCTCAGATTGGGTTGATGTTACCAGTGGAGTGCCACAGGGGTCAGTATTGGGGCCACTTAATATTTTTATTAATGACCTTGTAGTGGGTTTACACAGTCAAGTTTCAATATTTGCAGATGATACTAAGCTGTGTAAAGTAATAAATACTGAGGTCGATAGTTTAGCATTACAGAGGGATTTGTGGAAGCTTGAGTAGTGGGCAGAGAAATGGTTGATGAGGTTAACTGTAAAGTTATGCACTTGGGCCATGGAAACATAAAGTATAATTATGTTCTAAACGGTCAATTACTTAGTAAAACTGGAGCTGAGAAGGACTTGGGGGTATTGGTGGATGGTAAACTTAATTTTAGTGACCAGAGCCAGGCGGCTGCTGCTAAAGCAAATAAAATTATGGGATGTATCAAGAGAGGAATAGATTCTCATGATAAAGACATAGTTTTGCCCTTATACAAATCGCTGGTCAGACCACACATGGAATATTGTGTACAGTTTTGGGCACCAGTGTATAAAAAGGATATAGTAGAGCTGGAACGGGTGCAGAGGAGAGCAACCAGGATTATTAGGGGAATGGGGGAACTAGAATACACTGACAGATTAAAAAATTTGGGATTATTCAGTTTAGAAAAAAGACGACTGAGGGGAGACCTCATTACAATGTACAAATACCTGAACGGACAGTACAAGGATCTCTTCAAAGATCTTTTTATACCTAGGCCTGTGACCAGGACAAGGGGGCATCCTCTACGCCTAGAGGAGAGGTGATTTTACCATCAACATAGACAAAGGTTCTTTACTGTAAGAGCAGTGAGACTGTGGAACTCTCTGCCGCAGGAGGTTGTTATGGCGGACTCTATGTACATGTTCAAGAGAGGCCTGGATGACTTTCTGGAGAGCAAAAATATCACGGGTTATGGGGATAAAACATTTATTTAATTCTTAAAGGTTGGACTTGATGGACTTTTTTTTAGTCTTTTTCCAGCCTTATATACAGGCAGTCCCCGGGTTACATACAAGATAGGGTCTGGAGGCTTGTTCTTAAGTTGAATTTGTATGTAAGTCGAAACTGTATATTTTATAATGGAAGTTCTAGACAATTTTTTTTCTTTTGCCCCAGTGACAATTGGAGTTTCAAAATTTTTGGTGTCATTCGACCAAGAATTATCAATAAAGCTTCATTACAGACACCTTACAGCTGATCATTGCAATCTGGGACTATAGTAAAGCATCCAGAGAGCTTCACCAGAGGTCACATGGGGCAGAGGGGTCCGTCTGTAACTATGGGTTGTCTGTAAGTCGGGTGTCCTTAAGTAGGGGACCGCCTGTACTATGATACTATGAACAAATATTTGAAATTTTGTGCATTACACACAGTTGCAAGGGATTGGCGGGGAGGGAACTATATCGCCAAAATGTCTAGAGCAGAGTCAAAAAATATTTTTGAGTTTCAAACCATTATTCCGAGGGGTCTGAATGCAGAAATTGAGATATGTGGGGTTTTTCCTCCTCTTTTATGAAATTTTTTTATGATTTTTTTTTTAAACTTTTTGAAAACTTTTTTGTAAACTGGGGATATGCGTCAGGCTGTTACTCAGCACACATGCCCCTACTTAGTCCAATCCATGCAGCGGAAATTTAGTAAATCCTTTTATTTCATCCAATTTATTTCATTTAATCTATTTTGTCTTGGTATATTCAATGTATTAGACACAAATACATGTCCATTTTTATTACACTCATGTACATAATGTGTATTTAATATTTGACTGTTATATATATATATATACAGGCAGTCCCCGGGTTACGTACAAGATAGGGTCCAGAGATTTGTTCTTAAGTTGAATTTGTATGTAAGTCGAAACTGTATATTATTTAATTGTGGACCCAGACAATAAAAATTTTGGCCCCAGTGACAATTGAAGTTTAAACATTTTTTTGCTGAAGTGGGACCAAGGATTATCAATAAAGCTTCATTACAGACACCTTACAGCTGATTATTGCAATCTATAGTAAAGCATCCAGAGAGCTTCACCAGAGGTCAGAGGGGTCTGTCTGTAACAATGGGTTATCTGTAAGTCGGGTGTCCTTAAGTAGGGGACTGCCTGTGTGTATATATATATATATATATATACACCTTATATACTCGAGTATAAGCCTAGTTTTTCAGCACAAAAAATGTGCTGAAAAAACCCAAACTCGGCTTATACTCGAGTCAAAAAAATAAATAAATCAAACTCGCCTTTCTGGCGGCACCCGTAGATCTTCTGTGCGATCCATCCGGTATTGTTGTGCTGCACGATGGGGAAGGCGGGGCTATATACACTGGGGCAGGGGCTGGCTGGCTATATACACTGGGCCAGGGGCTGGCAAGCTATATACACTGGGGCAGGGGCTGGCTGGCTACATACTGGAGAGGCTGTGACCAATGCATTTCCCACCCTCGGCTTATACTCGAGTCAATATGTTTTCCCAGTTTTTTGTGGTAAAATTAGGGGCCTCGGCTTATACTCGGGTCGGCTTATACTC
Organism: Engystomops pustulosus; assembly: GCF_040894005.1. Taxonomy (NCBI): domain Eukaryota; kingdom Metazoa; phylum Chordata; class Amphibia; order Anura; family Leptodactylidae; genus Engystomops; species Engystomops pustulosus. The sequence goes on along the minus strand of NC_092411.1, from coordinate 155,503,767 downwards.
GAGTATATACGGTGTGTGTGTGTGTGTGTGTATATATATATATATATGAACATTTAGTCCTTGGTGTACAATATTCAACACACCGTATAGCACTTTATAACCATCTCAGAAATATGTGCAATATAAACACACAAGAAATGTGTCAATGGAGAGCTTTTTTAAATGGAAAAATCCTGTGCATTTTTTGATCCCACCGAATCCCATTCCTGTTTTCCATAGGAAATAAGTAAAAGAGACGGACACCTACAAGGAAGGTTAGCCATTGAGGAAGGAGGGAGAACCTCCGAAACGCGTTTGATGGCGAGTGTACGTCTCCATTGAGTCCACTTTTATTCATTTCATTCCCCATGCACAGCACTTGTGTTTCACAGAAAGGGAAATCTTTTTGGAAAGAGGAAACACAGCGTGACCTCCAAAACAAACAGAGAGCTGTTGAGTTGGAATTACTCTCAGCAGGAACCGCATGTTACAAGAAACAGCTCTGTAAGCATTCAATCGGCTTCCACGCATGCGCAGTCAAGCGGATACAACGCCGAAGGAGATACACGTTTACACAAAGTGCTTAGCAGGGGTCGTGAGTAACGTTACCACGTATCACCTTTATTTTCATTGTTGCAACTAAAAGAAACATGTTGCTGGCATAAGATATGAGAATGTATTACTGATCTCAATACAAACATTGCGGTGTTGGATGCACTAACTACATACAACGACGTATTGCACCATATCTCAACAACAGAGTACTGTGTGGATATCATTTTGTTCCCACCACAGCGCTAAACTCTATCGGGAACTATGCAGACATTTTTTACAACACGAGGTTGCAATTCATCTGTTGAAAGTGCAGATTGCACACTATAACATTTTTTTCAAAAAAAGTGTTATGATACTGTTCACAGGAATACTACAAGTGTGAATGCATTATTCAGAGTGCAAATAACTTGGAAAACACTATCAGTGCAATAAGTGGAGAACGTTGTCTATTTTATTTGAAAATAAATTTTTGATGGTTGGAATGTGAACAGTTACCTACAATGAAATAAGATCTCATAAGTAATATCTTAGACTGCATATTCCTTTTTACTGTTGATTGGGCAATTAATTTATACTCTGTATGTAGCTTTGTTTATGTTTTGTATTAAAGATAAAGTATTTTAGATATATCTTCTCATATTGTATGTAGCTCCAATAGGATGTGCTGAACGCTGGTGCTTCGGATATTTTTAGAATTTTCTATTTTTTCCTGTTTAAGGTTAATGGACCTTAATTCAGAGCCCTAAACAGAATATAGGCAGCAGCTTGCCTAGAATATGTAGTTATATTTAGCTCACATTGGGGATCTCATCTGACAATTGTAAAAGCAACCTTAGAGTCTTTGCAGGAGGCCAGCTTAAGCGCCCAGCTAATATTGGCCGAGGAGTTATCAAGCCCCAAACTGACAAAATTGAGACAATCTGCAACTGACCTTTGGTCCGTAAAATCCCTTTAGTACAAAGAGCATTTTTCTCACTCATGGGCAACTCGCCTAAGTTTAACACCGTGAAATAGAATGTGGAGGTGCCTCTTTCTCCCCTACTTTTAGCACAGACCCTCGAAACTCCTTCTCTGGGAAATCTGAAACAATTTTTCCTACAAGTAGGGGGCAGAACCTACAAACTAGCAGCATACACTTATCATTTGATATTCTATCTTACCATCCCTTGCCTGGTTGAAATCTGAGTATTGACGCCTCTCTAACTTCAAGATAAATATGCAGATATCTAAGGCCATGGCCCTATGCATGCCAACTTTCATCTCTGATGGGCTGCTGAATCAATCAAATACCTGGGCATTAGCCTTTCTAAATCTCTAGGCAACACCTATTAATTAAATTCGTCCCCCCAGCACTGTAGAGAGACTACCATTTGAATTCCCCCCCCATCCTTTTTTTACGAAAGTTCAACACTTAACAATGTTTGGGCAAACATTGCCCAAATGTGTGCAGTGTTGTCTACTCCCCTATAAAAAGCATTGTGGAGGCATTGCTTTCCCATACATTGAGCTCTACTACAGAGCGAACTATCTTGCTAAAGTGGTTGACTGGTGCAGACATGGATCATAAAAGGTGTCGGTAACACTAGAACAGGGCCAAACTCTCATTTAACTCTCCTGCCGCCCATGGGTCAGTAAGTCAAATTGGTCAGGTTTGAATGCTCACCTGACACCCCCTCAGGGTGTTTTTATAGCCCTTTCAATATCTCCTACTTCCTATTTCCAATACTTGTAAACCGGGGTGTTACAGAATCCCCCTTTAAAAACTGGATTTGCTCTGGTAGGTTCAGGGCGACCCATTTCATCACAGTTGAGTGAGTGGCAGCGAGCAACAGCCCTCTCCTCCCCATAAGGGATTCACCCTGTTGAACGACTGGCAAAGTACACAGTCAACTCACTACTTCTTTCCATATCCTCTCCAGATACTTTTAACAGATTTAAATGTACACTCTTTGAATCCCTCTTCTCCGCATAAGGCTATACAAGAGGCATAAAAGTGGTCTCCATCCCACCAGTGGACAATGCTGAACAGAGGAGAACAAGTTATGACCCTTTCACATAGAGCATCAAATTCTAATCATCAGGAAACCAACCACAAGATATTACAAGAAACCACCTCTACTCCACAAAATCTTCCCCGAAGTCTCCCCACTGACAATGCAGGTCCTTGTAAGGGACCATACTACACATCTTTTGGGACTGTCTTAGACTGCGATAATTCTGGGAGGGAGTGGGGACCTGGGTCCATGACTTAACTAGCCAAAATCCTGACAAATCCTTCTACACTTCTCGGATGTCTTTGCCTAAGCATAAAAAATTGCTGACCCACAACCACAACTGGGCCGCGCATGTATCTCAATTTGATGGAAATCTTCCACAGATTACCGGTCAATGGGTGACTGGCAACAAAAAGTCAATTACATATACTGTATGGAGAGTCTGCTACGTTCTGAACCGTCTGCTACTCACCGATTCCACCGAACCTGGGCCTTTTGGATTTCCTTCAGCTCCTCTCCCTGGTTCAGAGAGCTCCTTAGCTCTGTGGACACTGACAAACCTGCCGTAATGCCTTCCCTACTCCCAATCCCCTAACTTGCCCCCCTTTACTTAACTTCACCTCTCATTCCTAACATACTCTAATTGCTGTACCCCAAACCGGGAGTTATCTCTGTGTGTTCTATTCTGGTGTGCTCTATAATGTTTGTCTCTTGTTTCTATTTTCTGTTTATAAAATTAATAAAAAACTTAAATATGAAAAAAAGAAACAGAATGAGGAGGTAGAGTAATATTTTCAAATATTAAAGGAAATTCTTTATAAGCGGACAGTAAAAATGTATTCTACAAGCAGATGCCTCTAAGGAAGGAACTGAACTTTCTAATCTGCAGTAAAGATCTACACAGTAATAGAAAGAGAATACCTTTCTCTTTAGTAGGCAAATGAGTCTTTGAGAAATTTTTTACGGGGGAAACCGTTTAGACAAATCACAGATCACCTTCCCAAAATAAAGGGGAAAATGCTGGAGTCACTAGATGGTTCTTGGCCTTACAAGATATTATGCAGAACATTGTCCACGTTCTCAACAAGGTCATGCAAACACACTATATCACATGTCCATTTAGTGGCAGGAATTGCCCCTCCCCACAGTGAGTAGGGAGTATGTTCCAGCTTGGTATTCAACCTATTTAATTTTCTTTCCCAAGGTGTTCCCTCCTGTAAAGGTAACCTATATAATGAGCTTAAAGACGTTGTCTGAGACCTAAAAAAAAAATATATGTGGCCGGGATGGGGCTGCTTAAAAAAATAAACATTTTACTTTACTCCATGGTCCCCATGACTGGGCTTAGCGACGCCCCCTGCTCCTCTACAGCCAATCCCGAGTGTTGGGAGTTATTCATCTATTTGGAAAGGTCACATGTTTCCCAAGGGTGTGGGGGGGGGGGACTGCTCCTTTCCAGCTCCTCCCATTTGGCAACTGCCTAGTCACATAGCAGATGCTAATGAAAGGTACAATATAACATATCTTTTTTTCTGTAAAACCTATTTTTTATACATGGCAGTGTATGTACTATGCTCTGTGGGGACTGGGGAAGTTCTAAAAATGGGTCTCCTGGTGACAGGTTCCCTTTAAGGTAACACTGGATTCAATGTTTTCCTTTTTATCCCCACCCTTGAAAACATTTTTTGCATATGCCTCACCCGATCATATAAACATGCCCAATCCATTATTACATAAACTGCAGGAAAACTGAATGGTTAATGTATTCTTATAAAATGTGTGCCTTTACACACAGAGAGCATGGTTCCATTGGGGTTTTAAAAAAAAACCCTGTCCCTGCCCAGTTAGTCTTTATTGTAAGGTCCTGCAGAGTATTTGTGTAGGAGGTTTATCTTTGTTGTGCTGAGCATAAACAGTTATTTCTCAAGAATTATGTTAATCTCCTCCTAGCCTTTGTCCTGTGCTGACTCATATACTGTTAGTATGTGTGTGGGTGAAACTGTTAAATTACAGTTCTAAAGAACACTTCACCCACTGTGCAAATAAAGGTAAATTGCTGAATCTTTTCAAAGCGTTTATACATATTTCATATACTCCCTGCACTGTATAAAATTAACCATCAGGGGACATACATTAAAAGCTGCATGAGGAGAGAATAGTCTATGTGCAGCTACATATGTTATATGAAATATTTAATAAATGCATGACATATAATCTTAGTAAATAACACTGATACTCCACTCTCTTAGTATCATAACACAAACCACCCATTGCATGTGTACCTAAAAAGATACATTGTAGTGTGTAGTAGCATACCAAGAACATTAACCTCATCATTACACAGATCATTACCATTTCTGCTTTTCTGTTTTTGCTCCCCGTTTTTTAAAAGACATAAACAACAGTGCTTTTTTCTGCTAAAGAAATAGTGGCACCATACTCTCTCCATACAAGGTGGGCGTTTGCTGCATATTGCATCAAACACTCACCGGTAACCCTGTAAATGCTCCTGGCAAAGCTGCCGGAGGTATTTAAATCCCTGTGGCATGTGGGCACCGCCATCTTGGATTCAATCCCCACCCTGTGAAGTTATCAGGGTGAGGCTATTGGTTACCACGACATCCTCGGGTCATACAAAGACCCAAGGCGGTTTGATTGTAACCCATCCATTACAATGTGCAATTTGCTCATTATAATAGATTGTGTAAAATCCCCATATGTTCCCATACTGTAGTATGCCAATTTATGGTAGGATCAATCAGACAATGTAGAGTTAAAGTACTTTAAAAATGTCTAAAAATAAATAAATAAAAATTAATATTACTTCCCCTTTCACTAGTACTGATATTAACAGTAAAATCATATACATGTTAGGTATCACCGCATCCTCCATGGTATATTAAGCAGTGAGCACTGTTTGGGAAACTACAGATCTCACCATTTCACAAACACCTGAAGCGGGCAGAGACACGTGGTAGTGGATGGGACCAACAGACACAAAGGGAGAAAACGTTTGGGGAGCAATTTTACTGTTGGGGGAAAAAGATTTAAGTTGTGAAGCCATTTATACTCCAGGTAAACAGGCAAGATTTGACATAAACAGGGAATTCTTGAAAGGCTCTTTTATACCCTAACTGAGGGGGGCTAGTAGTTTAAAGCAAAACTGGCACCAGGAATGTAATTTTTAGCTGGTGCCTGATGCCAATTTGGCAAGCTCTGTGCAGCACTCCGTAACCTGTCTGCGCTATATAAATAAAGAAATATTATTAATTTTTATTATTATGCTATGCTGATTTTAACCCATTACCGACATGTGATGTGGGCTGAGCCCTCTCCATACAAGCTGGGTGTTTACTGCATATTGCATCAGTAACACCTGCAATCGCTGCTAGCACAGATTGCGGATGTTAACTCCTCCATGTTGGCTTAGATCATCGCTCCCCGTGACATCATCGGTCAATGACAATCTGTCTCCATGACAGCCTGGGGTCTTTGTAAAACCCAAGGCTGTATGATTTCTGGACATTTATTACAATGTGTGAGTGGCCAAACCAGGAGTGGAGTGAAAAAGGTGGAGGAGCAACTTATCTCAATTATATGTGCTAACCCATTGTTTTCCACACCTGCTTTCGGCTTCAAAAACTGTATCTGAAAAACTGAACGTACCCTTGAAGATATATGGGACATAGTTGTGGACTGAACCCTTTCCAAACAGGGGCAGTTTATGGCAAATGTCTGTTGTTTAATACATAAGACACCTGGTATTAACTTCTGTGATTGCTGCTGGCACAGACCACTGTAGTTAACCTGTTAGGTCAAACCTGACTGGAATCTAAACAGCGGAAAACATGAACACTATCATCAGAGGAGCTGACTTCACCAAATACACATGTTGAGAAAACATAGAAACCTAAAGCAATAAATTAAGACACACTGGAGGGGGATTTATCCTGGGTTTTGTTTTTTGTGCTCGTTGTATGCCAGATTTGATACACAATGCATGGATCTTGCATGGTTCATGTTAATCTGTTTTCTGTCTTTAATTTTGAATGGTACATCTTGCTGCCTTTATGCCAGCAGGACACTGGAGTCATTTTGAGACAAATTGTGCTCCTAAAAGGAAAGTCTCAAATCAAAATCCCCCCACTGCCAGAAACCAAATACTGCATTCAGACAATAACTGATACAGACCAGACAATACATAATAATACAGACTCCAGATCAGACATTAAATATAGAGCTCATACCAGACAGTGGTCCGTAATAATAATTCTAATACTGGAGACTCCCAAGAGCCGACATATTAGAGACCCCCAAGACCATAAAATACTGTAGACCCCAAAGTAAAGGAATAATTACAGTTTGGACCCAGAGCAGATAAAAAAAAAAATTCACTTTTCCTTAGGCTGCATGCACACAAACGTATGGGGGATGTATATACGGCTGCAAAAAGTTGTCTATGGTGCCCTGGCAACGTGTGCTCATCGTAGTGTGCCGTGGCCGCAAAAAAGATAGAACGTGATCTATCTTTTGGCCGTAAGCATACGGTGTGTGGCACTATTCTCTATGGAGACAGGATGGGCAAGCAGTTCTTGCTTCTCCTCCTCTCCACCGTGCCCGACATGTGCCCGTCTGCCCTTCCATAGCCGTGTGGACATTTGTGTGCATGCAGCCAAACATTCTATCAGAGTAATAGAAATGATGATGTTTTGAAATAAATATTGTATAAAGTGTAAACCTACTCTGGCATGATTTGCACCACACCTATGATTTCTTCTACAGTTTTCCATAATAAATTAGAGGGAATATCTCTTCAGCTCTGCTTGATGGCCTTTACTTGATGAAGTAGAAATGAAAGTGAATGTTTAAAAATGTGAGCCACTGAAAACAATTGCGTATTTAATCTGGGACTGTGTCTGATCAGTGTCTGCTTTCTTGTATGATTTATGTAAAGACACCTTATACAGGCAGTACCTTGGTTACGTACAAGATAGGTTCTGTAGGTTTGTTCTTAAGTTGAATATGTATGTAAGTCGGAACTGTATATTTTATAATTGTAACCCCAGACAAACTTTTTTTTGGTCTCTGTGAGATTGGACTTTAAAAATGTTGGATTATCATAAAAAAAACATGATTAACAATTAAGCTTAATTGCAGATACCTTTAATAACTGTTTATTTTAGCCTGGGACTAAAATACAGTAAATTACCAATTACCAGAGGTCCATTTGTAACTAGGGGTCGTCTGTAAGTCGGGTGCTTTTAAGTAGGGGACCGCCTGTATTGCATTGCATTTTTCCATTCCATTACAATAGAATGAGCATAACAATATAATCCTAATGCTCGAAGAGGTAACAATGGAAATAAGTCTTATTTTCATAGCATTCACACTGCTGTATTCCTTTCATTACCTGACAATCTATCCTTTTCAGTTAACATTCCCACATGTGCTAAATAATTCTTGTTGTCTAGGTGAGAACACGGGGGTGAAAAACAGCATGTGATTAATCTTCATGGAAACTGCAAACTGCATAAAATTGTTTTATTTTGAACGCTGATACATAAGTTCTTGGGTGTGATGAATGATAATGTATTCTTGATAATAAGCCGTCAGATTTCTTTACATAAAAATTGGTGGTGTCTCTATTTATGTTGATAGTTCCTCTACCGATGCTATATGGTAAAAATACTGAGTTTTTAAGAGGTTTAGTTAATTAAATTGAATGAAACCATATTCCCTTTAATGATATTTTACCTTCAAAATTCTTTTTTTTTCCACATTCAGATAATGCATACTGTATTTTTGAGACTATAAGACCCACCTTACTATAAAACACACCTCAGATTTAGGTCATCCAAAAATAGGAAAAATATATTTGGCACCAAGTAAAATTCCAAATCCTTAAACCCACAAATATATCATACACAGCTTTTCTGCATCCATTCATTCACTAAAGAGCCCTAAGGGTTATGGAGGGGAGTTAGTGAGCCCCTCCAGGCAGTAACTGCACAGGCTGTTAGTGTGAAGATGCACTTCCCCCGCCCTCTTTGTGCTAATTGCTTACTGCTCCCGAGATCACAGGATATGCAGCAGGGAGACTGAGACATGCACAGTGTAACTACAGTTTGTAAAGCCAGATAGTAGAGGAGCTAGGGAAGCCACTTGGGCTTATTAGCATAATATTAAAAGTTGATCTTTAGAAGGAAGATATAAAAATATTACCGCAGTCGCAGTGCCATGGTCTGTGAGTTAGTGTCCCTGATTTATCATACTTGATTTTGATGGTAGATTTCCTTTGAAGACAAGCACATGCTTTTAATATCACACTAGGACCTGCAGTAATAGTCATGTCGGGGAGAGGAAGTAGAAGGTGAGAGCAGTGCAGAGGCAGTCAGGAGGATTAGGCAGTGCTGGATTCTCCTTACGTTCAGACTTTAAGATGTTGGGAGGACAGATTGTGGAATAGTTGCTGTATGAGGCAAAAATTAAAATGCCTCCTTTCCCTACCTCAGCATACCTCTAATCCTTTGCCGTATTTGGGTCACTGCCAAATCTTTTTAAAGTGCTCACACCCTGTTTAGAAAATGCTGAAGACTTTCCTAACAATTGTTAACATCCCTAAAGGCAGGTGGCTCATTGACACTCTATGACTGACTAGAACTAGACATTCTGAGTGTCAGTGGTGGCATCTAGTACCTTATAGATCAGTGATGGCAAACCTTTTAGAGGCAGAGTGCCCAAACTGCAACCCAAAACCCGGCTTATTTATCCTGAGGTGCCAACCAAAAATTAAAGCAGTGACTTATTGCTCCCTGTTCAACAACTTTCAATCATATTGGGCTCCTGAGGACAGCAACACAGTAAAAAGATGAAATTTTTAAAATCATTTTAGCTTCTTTCTAGTTTCCCTCTGTACACAGGGGCCAGCAGGAGGTGCTCCAAAAATAATTTGACCTTGTATAATTCTCCCTCTTCCAACAGTCCCAAGTAGCGAAGTACGTATCAAAATATCACTGAAAGCAGCATCTTTTAAGTTGCTTGGAACTGCAGGAAGATTCTTTGAGTCCTGTCTGGTGCGCTGGGGCGATGTCCCGGGTGCCCAAAGAAAGGGCTCTGAGTGCCACCTCCGGCACTCGTGCCATAGGTTCGCCACCACTGTGATAGATGATGATCTTCTCCACCAGGAAGATGATTTTATTACTAGTTCTCCCATCCATGACTTATCACTGCTGAATTCACCGCCATATTTCTTCAGCTCCATGCAGCAAATGTCCACACTGCACCCCTAAAAATAACACATTAACAGTATAACGTTAAAGTATATTTACAGCTCTCCCAGCTTATACTGTATACAGCTGTCCCCTTAATTTAATTAAAATCCAGCCCATATATACAGACCCCTCCTATTTTATTTTTAAACAATATCCCATAATGTCCACTACTCCAGTTGAATTACTATCTGGCCCCAATATATTGCCAACCCCCTCCAGTTTAATTATATACAACCCAAAATAGAGTTTCCCTTAGACTAGATCCCCTTCTAGTTTGACTATATACAGTATCACATATGATCCCTCTGCTCAAAGTTTAATTACTATCTGGCTCCTGTATATACCGAGTTTTTCAGCACAAAATTTGTGCTGAAAAACCCTAACTCAGCTTATACTCGAGTCTATAAAAAAAATTAGCGCTGTACTCACCTTTTCGACGTCCCCTGTAGGTCCTCTTCTGCTTCTGATGCTCTGGTGCCGCCTCGGGTCCTTCGGATCCTCTTCGGGTTCTTCCACTCCTCTTCAGGTCCCTTTGCGATGCCGGCGGCTCACAAACAATGACATTGGCAAGCGGCTGACGTCATTTTGTGTGGCAGCCGAGCAAGAAGACTCGAAGAGTAGCGGAAAGTCCCGAATAGGAGCCGAAGAGGAGCGGAAGAACCCTAAGAGGACAGAAGCACCGGAGGCGGCATAGGAAGCAGAAGAGGACCTACAGGGGACGTCGGGAAGGTGAGTACAGTATTAATTATTTTTTTACTACAGGGGCTGGCAGGCTCTATATATCAGGGGGCTGGCAGGCTGTATACTACAGGGGGCTAGCGGGCTGTATACTACAGGGGCTGGCAGGCTATATACTACAGGGGCTGGCTGGCTATATACTGGAAGGCTGTGACCAATGCATTTCCTACCCTCGGCTTATCAATAGGCTTTCCTAGTTTTTTGTGTTAAAATTGGGTACCTCGGCTTATGCTCGGATCGTCTTATACTCGAGTATATAAGGTAGATTTCCCATTCCAGTTTTATTCTATTCAGTCCCCCTTAGTTTAAATATACAGCCTCCCATATAGCCAGCCCCTCAGTTTAATTATATACAGCCCCATGTATAGATTCCCCGCCATCAAATTTAGTTTTATACAGAATCCACTCCCACATTTTATAGATCACGCTCCTGTTTAATTATATACAGTAGGCTTGTCTAGTATAAACAGTATCTGGCCCTCATATAGAGGCCCCCCATTACCAGCCCATGCCCCCCTCCACAGGTGCAATTAATTTACCTGGTGAGCAATTGAGGCAGCAATAAGTGCCTCAATTGAAATAGAATTGAATAGAAAATTTTGACTCACCGCAAAAGGTCATTCTGCAGCCTGAAGCAGATCATAGCAGATGTGTGGAATTTTAACAACCTTATTATCCCTTATGTATATATTGCTTAAGTACATTCAGTATATTAAAACAATGTTACCTGCCAACAAGTTAACAGCACATCTAATAAGCCTTGCATTTATTAAATACCAACCTGCCGGCCATTTCAACAATTTTTTGTATCCATGCCTGATGAAGGGGCCTGTGTGCCTGAAAACTTGCAACAAATATATTTTTTCTGGTTAGCCAATAAAGGTATCATTCCTTAAGCATTTTTTGTAGTTTTTACACAAAAAAATTTACATCCGATTTTTTATAAAGTTAGTTCCACATGCAGCAAGTGGATGAGACTTTTTTCTGGGGGAGTTAAGACTTGGAATGCAACCTACTTTAGAATAGGGAAAAGTGTTTCGCTTGTAAACCATACAGCCACGTGAGAAGTTCTGTTAACATGAAGGCAAAATTATTTTTACTTGCACCGCTTCTGTAATTTGCAGGACGCCAGCCACAGTAACATCGCGCTGCCCAAATCTTGTGTGAGAAGAAACATGGAGACTATGATAGACGTAGAATATGTGGGGTGTGCATGGAGGTGAGTTTTTTTTTACCATATTGCCTAGGGGTGGGATTCTGGGCTACATAAGGAGAAGGCTGACTTTGCCACCAGCATCTAAAGAGTTAAAGATGTTGGCCAATATACATCTATTAATAGTTCTGCACCACTTTCTTGATATGTAAAGTGAAGCCTCCTGTCTTTTACCTTATCAGCCAGACATTCCTGTCCACAAAATGACAGCTGATGGAATTATGTGATCTCTAACTGGCGATTGTTCATGGACAGTTAGAGATCATATGACCCTAAATCTCCAGCCATGTTATGGTCAGGAATGTCTGGCTCATGAGGTAAAAGACAGGTTTCACTTTACATAAATAAAATTGATGGTTATGTTATATAGAATTGTTTCCCCCCAATCCCTTCCCTTCCCTGGGTGAACTTGATGGACATCCTTATTCAACCGTAGAAACTATGATGATAATATGATGATACATATCAAGATAGCAGTGCAGAACTATTACTATGTGTATATTGGTAAATTACCTAGTATCCTTCCCCCAACACTAACACACACATTACATAAAACATAAGGTAAAGTGGCCAACCCCTTTAACACCTGCTATTTGTGCCAGCATGGGAGTGAGGTTAAGCCGAATCCTAAGTTTTAATGACGCAGTTCGGGTCCGCTCCACACTATTCCTGAGTAATGACTGATGTTGGCTATGGCAACTAATATAGATTCCTCTAGTTGAAGACAAAGTGCTTGTTCCAAGCACAAAATGAATTGAGGTTCCACTTCATCAATATAGGGCCAAACTAGTGGTGGATTGTTGGACTGATGACTACATATTGCTTTTGTCTTAGAAAAGTACATTCTCTATAGGCCAAATCACTGGCAGATGGCAATACAGGCTGGCTTTGTCTAGGGGAAATAAACACCTGGGTATTGTGATGGAGCGTATCCGTATGTGTGGAGCCACAACACAACATCAATCCACAGCTTCTCAAATAAAGGATTACATAAAGAACTGAATGCCAAGTTATGCTGGCAGGAATAACCATAAGTAAACATATGGGTATGTGAATTTATGTAACCAATTTTGTTTTATAGTACCTTTCTATTCATTGTCCTTTTTGTAACTGTAACAAATTCATAGTAAACTGCTTTGTTTAAAGGGAACCTGTCACCAGAAGACCCATTTTTAGAACTCCCCCTGTCCCCACAGAGCATAGTACAAATACTGCCAACGAGTTTTTGTATGAAAATAGGTTTTATAGAAAAAAGATATGTTATATAGAACCTTTCAATGCCTTGTACTCTGTGAATGGGCACTCGTCCCCTGGGAGTGGCCATAGAGGAGAAGATTTCCCCCCACCCTTGAGAAACTGCTCCTCCATGTGTCCTTTTCAAATATATGAAAACGCCCAGCACTCGGCTTGGTGATGCCCCCTGCTCTTCTATAGCCACTCCCTGAGAGTTATCCATATATTTGAAATATTTTTTATAGCATCTTTATGATCTATTAGCAATAGTAAAGAAACAATGTAATAAAGATCTTGACAGAGCTACCAAAATGACACAATGGGCTTATTTACTAATGGTCGCAGATTGCAATTTCGTCTGATTTCCTGACGTTTTCTGGTTATGCTCAGATGTGACAAGTATTTAACAGCGGATTGTGTTGCATGCAATCGGCTTTTGGCACAGCTGTGTAGGCCTTCTTGCGACAGAAATTGGGGGTGCGCCATTGGACGATCCGATTGATTTGGACTGAGCATAGAATGTAACTATCAAATTGTGTCGCAAGATCAAGCACTTACATGCACCAGGAAGAAGAAGGTGAACTCTGTCGGACCTGAGCGGGGAAGTGACACATGCAGGATATCGGGCGCATGATCTTAGTGAACCATGTACAGTGCATTATTGTTGGACAATGCACTTTCAGTGAACTCCTCTGGACGGGTAAGTAAATGTGCCCCAATGGGTCATGCACGCACTTTTGTTGGACCATGCACAAGTGTGTGTGCTGGGATTGTGTCGCACACAACCTTTTTTGTGGCGCAGTTGCGCTGGCTTCTATGTGGCTATTTAGGGGCGTGCCATCGGACGATCCAAATGATGTGGACTGAGCGCAGGATTTAACTTTTAAATTGTGTCGCAAGTCCTACTCCTAACATGCACCACTAAAAAGATGGTGAACTCTGTCTCACCAGAGCGGGGAATCAAGAATCAAAGACAAAGAGTACGTGGCCACAGCCAGCGCCGAGTTCGGATAAGGCAGCGTGGTGGAGAGGACAGGGGGTTTGTAGGCATGCGACTACACCGTGGCGGTGCTCAATCCTAAAGACAACAAAAGTCCAATAGGAGCTGTAAGAAGGCAAGATGGCACTCACCGGTGGTGAAAAGTCTTCTTTATTGGTACAGAAACATACACAGGGAGGTACGCAGCACCAATAAAGAAGACTTTTCACCACCGGTGAGTGCCATCTTGCCTTCTTACCGCACCTGAGTGGGAAAGCAACACATTCATGACATCTGCCCACGATCTTAGTGAATTGGGCACAGTACATTATAGTCGGACAATGCACTTTCGGTGAACTCCAGTGGCCGGGTAAGTAAATGTGCCCCAATGAGTATATACAGGCATAATACAGACCACAAGTATAGAGAGAGAGTGCACCTCCATGATACATGTTTCGCAGGATGGCTTTGTCTGCACTTGATGAGTGATGAGCAAGTTAAGATATATACCAAACAAGCGCTGCTGTTTGTGACTCAGGTCTATGTTCAGGAAAATGTTCCAAGATGCTTGATTGACTGCTGGGCTGTGCTCTTTAGGCTTGTGATTGACACAGGCTTGACATGTAACTCTGCAGTATAAGAGTATGGTTACCTGTCCTGACACTATTAACAGAGGTTGCTCACTTCTCAAAAACTAGCAATTGCCCTTTTTAGGGCTGCTGTTATTAAGGAGAGGTGGAAATATTAAATAATTGCCTTTTTAGGGCACTCCGAAGAACTTCCTTAAGCTACTCATAGGCTGCTATAGTGCAGCGATATTCTTAGTGCTTATAGAGCATTACTTGGAAAATCAGAAAGGAATATTAGTAATCCGAAGTGTGTGCAGAGTCCTAAGTGTGACTTAGGTTTAAGGGAAGGAGTACCTTTTGGATCCAGCAACAAATAGATAAGTGCATCTACATTTTTATTTCCTGATATTCCTTGTGTGAGTTTTATTGCAACCAAGTTGATCTGAAGGTATTTTACTTGCATAATCTGTATATTGTGTGGGGGTATAGGGAGGCATTCACTTTATCTAGACAGTATAGTCACAGGTGCTGCCTAATTAATAGTGGGGTGTGGCTATCTAATTAGCAGCTTTTATATACTTCTGTGGTCAGTTTGTTTGGTGGTTTGCAGCCAGATCTTGTTGCAGTGAGCTCTGCAGAGTTTTGTGGCACATTACCTATAAAAAAGCAACAGAAAAGCGAGTGTGTGAGCTTGGTGGCGAGTGTGCATTGATCCGAAGTGTGTGCAGAGTCCTAAGTGTGACTTTACTTTACTTTGACTGTAAATTCTTCTTTCCTTCTTTCCGTGCATATTTCTATTGTAATCCCCATTAGAACAATGGACTCCATAAGTGGCAATGCTACACAGTGTACATTCTGTGCTATGTATGCTTTCCTTGAACAGCCGTTTGAGGGGGAATACTGCTGTGTGGGATGTGTGAAAATTGCTCATCTGGAAGCCCAGATTCTGGATCTAAATGAGCAAGTTTCAAGGCTGCGGGCAATTGACAATATGGAGCGAAGTTTGATCTGGTGCACCCCAATAAGTTTGCCAGGCTGGCAGATGAGGGGGATATCAGCTCGGGGGTAGCAATGCTGCAGCAAGACGTGGCCTCTAGCAACCAGGGGACTGTCTGCTCCGGTAAGAAGGGTAATGGGGGTAATGGGAGCACAGTCAAGGTCAGACAGGTGCTGGTGGTGGGAGATTTGATTATTAGGGGAACAGACAGGGCAATCTGTCACAAAGACCGTGCATACCGAACATTGTGTTGTTTGCCGGGTGCTCAGGTTCGGCATGTTGCGGATCGGGTTGACGGATTATTGGGAGGGGCTGGTGAGGAACCAGCGGTCATGGTCCACATTGGCACTAATGACAAAGTAACAGGTAGGTGGAAGGTCCTTAAAAATGATTTCAGGGATTTAGGCCATAAACTCAGGGCAAATACCTCAAAGGTAGTTTTCTCCGAAATACTGCCTGTACCACGTGCCACACCAGAAAGGCAGCGGGAGATCAGGGAGGTAAATAAGTGGCTCAAAAGTTGGTGTAGGAAGGAGGGTTTTGGGTTCATGGAGAACTGGGCTGACTTTTCTGTCTGCTACAGGCTCTACAATAGGGATGGGCTGCACCTCAATGGGGAGGGTGCAGCTGTTTTGGGGGAAAAAATGGCTAGAAGGTTGGAGGAGTGTTTAAACTAGAGACCTGGGGGGAGGGCAACTACACTTGTGCAGGGCAAATAGACAGTGTAGATAGAGAGCTGGGAAGAGTCATAGTCCATGGGGGAGGAAGGGGGGCTGGAATGAGATTGGGGAATAAGAACAAAAGGAATATGGACAGGGAAAACCATATAAAGTGTATGTACACAAATGCCAGAAGCCTCACAAACAAAATGGAGGAACTGGAACTCTTGATGTTGGAGCAGAAATATGATATAGTGGGTATCAATGAGACATGGCTGGACAGTAGCTATGACTGGGCTGTTGCTATAGATGGTTATAGTCTTTTTAGAAAGGATCGTATAAATAAAAAAGGGGGAGGGGTTTGTTTATATGTGAATTCTTGCCTCAAGCCTGTCTTGCGAGATGACATCAGTAACGCAAATGCAAATGTGGAGTCCCTATGGGTGGAGATAAGGGGAGGGAAAAAGAATAATAAAATATTACTAGGGGTTTGTTATAAGCTCCAAATATAATGGAGGCAACAGAGGAAATGCTGATAAGTGAAATGGATGCAGCTTCAAAGCATGGTGAAGTACTTATCATGGGGGACTTCAATTACCCAGATATTTACTGGGGGGCAGAAACATGCAGGTCCTTCAAAGGTAGCAGGTTTTGTCAACAACAAAAGACAATTACCTGTCACAAATAGTCCTGGAGCCAACAAGAGGGGGGGGGGGGGCACTGCTGGACCTTATCCTAACCAACAGACCTGATAGGGTATCAAAACTACAGGTTGGGGGGGTCCTAGGGAATAGTGATCATAATATCATTGATTTTGTACTACGGTTTACTAAGAACGTTAGGGAAGGGGCAACCAACACTCTAAACTTCAGGAGGGCAAACTTTCAGCAACTAAGGGAAGACCTTAAAGGCATAGACTGGGATAATGTTCTCAAAGACAAAAGCCCCCCCCCCCCCCAAAAAAAAATGGGAATTTTTCTCATATATTCTGAAAAAGTCCTGTGAGAAACACATACCTTATGGGAAAAAGCATAAGAGGAACAAGAAACAGCCAATGTGGCTAACTAGTCTTGTAAGGAAAGCAATAAGCGAGAAAGATAAGGCGTTTAAGGTGCTAAAACGTGAAGGTAGTGATGAGGCATTACAGGATTATAGAGAGAAAAATAAATCCTGTAAAAAGCAGATAAAGGCTGCAAAATAGAGACTGAGAGAAAAATTGCCAGAGAGAGCAAAAATAATCCCAAATTATTTTTCAAGTATATAAATGATAAGAAACTAAAAACAGAGAGTGTGGGTCCCCTTAGAAATAACATGGGGGTCATGGTGGAAGGAGATGAGGAAAGGGCCAGTCTACTGAATGTCGCCTTCTCAACTGTCTTTATCCAGGAAAATCCCCTGGTGGAAGACACAATGAGGAATAATGTAAATTCTTTTTGGAATGTCAACAGTTTAACCCAGGAAGAGGTACGGCGCTGCCTCACAAGCACTAAGATAGATAAATCACCGGGGCCAGATGGCATACACCCCCGGGTTCTGCATGAACTATGTACCGTGATAGACAGACCGTTATTTTAATATTTGAATATTCACTGAGGACTGGTTATGTACCGCAGGACTGGCGCATAGCAAATGTGGTACCAATATACAAAAAAGGATCAAATAGCAATCCTGGAAACTACAGACCCGTGAGTTTAACTGCTGTGGTGGGGAAAATATTTGAGGGGTTTGTTAGAGATGCTATCCTGGAGTATCTCACTGTGCACAACCTTATAACCCAGCGTCAGCATGGGTTTATGAGAGTTCGGTCCTGTCAGACTAATCTGATCGGTTTCTACGAGGAGGTAAGATCAAGACTGGATCTGGGGACGCTGTGGATGTTGTATATCTGGACTTTTCAAAGGCATTTGACACCGTGCCCCATAAAAGGTTGGTATATAAAATGAGACTGCTGGAAATAGGAGAAAATCTGTGTATTTGGGTAAGTAATTGGCTTATTGATAAAAAACAGAGGGTCGTCATTAATGGCACATTCTCAGATTGGGTTGAGGCTACTAGTGGAGTGCCACAGGGGTCAGTATTGGGGCCACTTCTTTTTAATATTTTTATTAATGACCTTGTAGTGGGTTTACACAGTCAAGTTTCAATATTTGCAGATGATACTAAGCTGTGTAAAGTAATAAATACTGAGGTCGATAGTTTAGCATTACAGATGGATCTGTGGAAGCTTGAGGAGTGGACAGAGAAATGGTTGATGAGATTTAATGTAGATAAATGTAAAGTTATGCACTTTGGCCATGGAAACAAAAAGTATAATTATGTTCTAAACGGTCAATTACTTGGTAAAACTGGAGCTGAAAAGGACTTGGGGGTATTGGTGGATGGTAAACTTCATTTTAGTGACCAGAGCCAGGCAGCTGCTTCCAAAGCAAATAAAATTATGGGATGTATCAAAAGAGGAATAGATTCTCATGATAAAGACATAGGGGGTCATTTACTAAGGGCCCGATTCGCGGTTTCTCGACGTGTTACCCTAAATTTCCCCGGGATTGTGGTGCACGCGATCGGATTGTGGCGCATCGGCGCCAGCATGCACGCGACGGAAATCGGGGGGCGTGGCCGAACGAAAACCCGACGTATTCGGAAAAGCCACTGCATTTAAAAACCGAAAAAGTGTCGCTTGGGAAGCGCTTACCTTCACTTGGTCCGAGCTGGTGTATTTCGGCGCGTTCAGATGTTTTTCAGCGCTGCAGCGCCACCTGGTGGACGGCGGAGGAACTACCTTCATAAATCCCGTCCGGACCCGAATCCTGTGCAGAGAACGCGCCGCTGGATCGCGAATGGGCCGGGTAAGTAAATCTGCCCCATAGTTTTGCCCTTATACAAATCGCTGGTCAGACCACACATGGAATATTGTGTACAGTTTTGGGCACCAGTGTATAAAAAGGATATAGTAGAGCTGGAACGGGTGCAGAGGAGAGCAACCAGGATTATTAGGGGAATGGGGGGATTAGAATACACTGACAGATTACAAAATTTGGGATTATTCAGTTTAGAAAAAAGACGACTGAGGGGAGACCTCATTACAATGTACAAATACCTGAACGGACAGTACAAGGATCTCTCCAAAGATCTTTTTATACCTAGGCCTGTGACCAGGACAAGGGGGCATCCTCTACGCCTAGAGGAGAGGCGATTTTACCATCAACATTGACAAAGGTTGTTTACTGTAAGAGCAGTGAGACTATGGAACTCTCTGCCGCAGGAGGTTGGGCGGACTGTTATGGGGATAAAACATTTATTTAATTCTTAAAGGTTGGACTTGATGGACTTGCGTCTTTTTCCAGCCTTATATACTATGATACTATGAAACTATTTACTGCATCATGCAGCAGGATCTTTAAGGTCCTGTCTCTGTATAGTTTGAAGCTCCCGGAAAATCATAAATAATCATCAATCATGCTTTGATTGTAAAGTCGCTCCTGTCAGTGAATAGCGCACACTAATATGTAGATCTGTTGTTACTGTTGTTGTACTGTTGTTAGTGGATACCGCACTAACATGTATATCATAAAGGTTCTGTTATAAGTGAATACCGACCACTAATACATGGATGATAAAAGTGCTGTTGCTGTTGCAATTGCTCTATTCAGCTCCCCCAGCAATAACTATATATAGAACCTCCCCAGTAATAACTATTTTAAGGGATTAGATCTGGCAGTTTTATTAAGCAGTAAAACAAAATAAACAAAACAGCAAAAATGAAGCTAAGCCTCTCCAGCACTTACTATACACCCTAAAAACTCACAGTATCAGTTCATTGCCACAGCTCCACAGGCCTGTGAAGTGGAGGCAATCTGGCAAGTCCGCACCAGGTAGTTATGCAGGACTTCCAGCTGGATGTACATTAATCCTCATTTGTGGCAAAACACCCAGCTTTCCCACATCCATCCAGCAACATATTCATTTTATACCAAAATCTACTATAGTGGCTGCTTACCCTGCCACATATCCCCCCCCCCCCTGATAAAGGCTGTAGGACTTTTTCACATTTATCAACCCCCCTCCAGGGTCAAAGTGGGACATTGCAGTATAGTTACATGCTCCTGACGAAGCATTGTGCGAACCGTGCGTCGGGGTAATTCATCTGGCCTCCCCACCTGACTGTTCCCAGTCTGCCCGCTACTATGCCTATGGGTAAGTGTGTCTTGCAAAGATACTTTCTTCTGAACCTGTAATACCGGAAGGTACCTCCGGTTTATCTTAACTACTGGTTTCACTTTGTTATAGTCACCTTACCTCTATCTGTCCAATGGTTGGACGTATTGAATTATTTTTCATGAGCACTTGTTTGACCGTAGGACAGTCAGGAAAAAGGAGGGGGTCTTAAGTACTCTATGCATGTCCCATTTTCCATCTGGGACTAATTGTTTCCCCTATGTGTATTTGATTTCTCCATGCAGGATGTATATACTTGCAATTTGGTTTATGTATAACACTAATAAAAGACATACTTTTTATAAATATCTTTTTGCAACTCTTCTTTTTGGTATTTTGAATGTTCACACTTGTATCTTTTAAACAAGCCTCATCATAAGCCTCAGGTGCAGCAGATGTCTGGTCTCCATTAGACAGGTTTCTGACTGTAGCTTGAGATTTCTCAACCAGTGACTGATACAGGTTATCTTCACATCCTCCAGATTCTGTGGTAGGAGGGCCTCTAATAAAACACGTATCGTTAGGAGGCCAAAATAAATTGTCAGGCCCTTTATAGGCCTCATCACCATTAGCAACCAGGTTTACAATATCAGCGCTAACAGCGATTTGGTTAGGGCTCAGTTCAAACTCCAGCTGTTCAGATTCTTCAGTGCTCTCTTTACTCTGAGCTAGAGGGGAACCATGGTCAATATGAAGTACATTAGCTTCACAAGAAACCATTAGGGCAGCATTGCCATCTGGGTTGTGATGAGTTACAGCAAAATTATCAGTGTTGCTATCTTTGTCACGACAACCCACAACCTCTAGGGGCACACTTGAGCTAACCCCCTCATTACAATTGGCTGCACCTTTACTTGCCTGTTCACCCTCTGCATTTACCTGAATAGGAGGTGTGATACAATCATGGGTTAAAGGCAGGTTATTCACAAAATATGACATTACTTCAGTGTCAATTTCAATACAAGTTATTGCATTGTTATCACACAGTCCATTAGATTCTACAAGTCCCAGCTGTACAGTCAGCTCAGGGAGTTTTTTCTCAGTTTTGGCCCCATTTGGGATACTCTCCCACACCTGCCAGAAATAAGGAAAGTATTTTCCCAGTATGAACTCGACCTCCAGGTCTGTACAGATTTCAAGAGCATGAGACACAAGCCAGTTTTAAACTCAATCAGTACAGTCTTACCAGTCCCGGGCTTGCTCCTCAGAAACATCAAGGTGACTCTTGAGACATCCTGAAGACAGTCCAGCTCCACTAATAGCGGGATTTTACTGACCAACAACTCAAATGTCTTATTTGGCATGTTCTCTGGCCTCCTGACTTGAGGACACATATGCACCTCCAACATGGCTCCTTCCACTGCACAGATGGGAAAGCCACATTCCCCATAGCAACCATCTCTTTGCGCTGCAGTAGAGACTTTTACAGACTTGGCCACTTGGCAGCAGGGCATCCAGCCACACAAAAGTCAATTTTAAGGCATATGCATACCTGATCCAGTTGGTTCCACTTGGCAACGGCCCACAACATGTTTTTCACTTGGTTTGCAGACACATCACAGGCTCCTCGGACAATGGAGTGGCATCCGCTTGGCTTGGAAGGCCTCCTAGCGGCATCAGGCAGTGTAGGGCATGCAGTTGGAAGCAATCCTGGTGTTGTAGAACCTCCATGTTGTCTAGAAGTCTGTATCCAGGGACCTCTGTAGTTGCTCCCAAGCAGCTTCACCTCATCCTCTGCCAGGTCACTTTGGGAATAACCTTTAAGCATTTCAAGGTCTTCCTCCGACATCATCTGCCACAAGCGCCTCTCAAATTCTTTGGGGATGTTTTCAGGGATTGCGCCGCTGGGACAGGTTTTAAGAAGGCGATTGTGTCGCAATCGCGGCAGCTTACATGCAACACAAATCGGGGGACGGGCCATCGGACGATCCGACGGATTCGGACAAACCCAGGATTTAACTTAAAAATTGTGTCCCAAGCCATGCACCTAAATGCACCGGGAGGAAGATGGTGAACTCTAGTGGACCTGAGTGGGGAAGCGACACATACAGGATATCGGATATAGCCCCATAAGAATAACTATATACAGCCTCCCAAGTAATCACTATATACAGCCCCCCAGTAATGACTGTATACAGCCCCCACTAATCACTATAAACAGCCTCCCCAGTAATCATTATATACAGCCCCCTAACAATAACTATATACAGCCCTCTAACGATAAATATATACAGAACCCAGTAATCACTAAATACAGCCTCCCCAGTAATGACTGTATACAGCCCCCTTACAATAACTATATTTAGCCATCTAACAGTAAATATATACAGCTATCAGTAATCACTATATACAGCCCCCCAGTAATCACTGTATACAGCCTCCAGGAATCACTATATACAGCCCCCTAACAATAACTATATACAGCCCCCTAACAATAACTATATAGCCCCCTAACAATAACTGTATATAGCCCCCAGTGATGACTATATACAGCCCCCCACATTAACTATATACAGCTCCCCCAGCATTAACTTTATACAGCCCCCTAGCATTATATATATATATATACAGTCCCTCCCCAGCATTATATATAAACAACCCCCCAGCATCCTCTATACACAGCCCCCCCAGCATTAACTGCATACAGCCCCCTCCAGCATTAACGATATACAGCCCACCAGCATTAACTATATACAGCCCCCTAACAACTATATAGCCCCCTAACAATAACTGTATATAGCCCCCAGTGATGACTATATACAGCCCCCCACATTAACTATATACAGCTCCCCCAGCATTAACTTTATACAGCCCCCTAGCATTATATATATACAGTCCATCCCCAGCATTATATATAAACAGCCCACCAGCATCCTCTATACACAGTCCCCCCCGGAATTAACTGCATACAGCCCCCCCCCGGAATTAACTGCATACAGCCCCCTCCAGCATTAACGATATACAGCCCACCAGCATTAACTATATACAGCCCCCTAACAATAACTATATAGCCCCCTAACAATAACTGTATATAGCCCCCAGTGATGTCTATATACAGCCCCCCACATTAACTATATACAGCTCCCCCAGCATTAACTTTATACAGCCCCCTAGCATTATATATATATACAGTCCCTCCCCAGCATTATATATAAACAGCCCCCCAGCATCCTCTATATACAGCCCCCCCCCGGCATTAACTGCATACAGCCCACCCCAGCATTTTCTTTATATAGCCCCCCAGCATTATCTATATACAGCCCTTTCTAGCATTAATGATATACAGCCCCCCAGCATTAACTGTATACAGTTCCCAGTAAAATAATAAAACTTTGCTTACCTTCTCCTCCTCCCCCATTGGGCCAATCAACTTCCTCCTCTTCCAGTAGCTCATGCATCTAGTGCAGGGGGCTATGGTAGGACGACTTACTGCACAATCCTTTGTAAATGGTTGAGCAGGGAATGTCTTTCCCTTCCTCTGGAATAAACTTAAATGTAACGGCCGATAATCTACCTGTGGTTCAGCAGAAATCTAGTGGGCGATACAGGTGGCCGTGCGACTGCCCGAATCGCCCACACTGTAAGCAATTATCTGGGGCCCTCGTAGGAGCAAAGTATTGGAGGCCCAGGGGCACACCCCATCACCCCTGTTATGATATGCCCCTGTTCCTATTGCTGCTGCACTTTGGATTTGACTTGTTCATTCTTATACTAACATATTTATGCCTTGCATGGTATGGGTTATATCAATTATACTTTAGAGTATTCATTCATACTAATCAGGCCAACATTTACTGGGCAAAAGATATTAAACAAATCCAAAACAGGAAAGCAGCACTCAGTATTGTTCAAATATTTATTCACATGTGGATAAAATGCTTACATCCACATGTGAAAAAATATTTAAACAAGACGGAGTGCTGCTTTCCTGTCTTGGATTTTGTGGTCTTGAACCGGCCCTTCGCAAGCTTGAACCCACATTGGATTTAATCCACTTTTTCATAGTGCGGCCCTTAACCTTTGGTTTATGCCATCTTGGACCTTCAATAAATGTGGCGCACAGCATTTTAGTTTCAAATTAATCTACTTTTCTGGTATAGACAGATTAATACAAGTCCCCCACTGTGGGACAGCCACCTTGTTTCCTCCCAAACCATCTTGTATACCACCACTCATTTTTAATGAATATTTGTTCAAGTTTATAGATTGTTTTGTTTAATAAAGGTGATTTTTAATTTTTTTTTTAACAAACTTATCAGTCTAGTGTGAAAACTAGTGTGAACTTTTGCAAATCTGTGAACTACGTCTTTCACAGAGCAGCATGAACTAGTTTTAAATAGAGTAGAAATAATTAGAAAGAGGAGTGGAAGGCCCTGGTGCATAACTGCACTGGAGAAAAAAGTATAAAGCTATATTCACACGACAGTGTGCCCACCATACCGTAGCATGGTGAGCTGCTCACCCCCACCCCTCTCCATAGCGATGTATGCCACACAGCGCCGTATTATGGGGAAAAGATATCTTTTCCCCAGCTACAGAACGGTACTGCTCCCGTATGGCACCGTACGCCCATTGGTGTCTATGGGGGACGTATATACGTGCCCCATACAGCCATGTGAATGTAGCCTAAGGATGAGAAATTCTTAGCTTTATTAAATAATTCCCTAAAGAATGGCGTAAGGAGCCACACTGCTATACAACACCAAATTTTCCTGTTTATGCAGCATAAACAGCTGAGTATATATTATATTATAAGTCACCAAATTGCCTTGCTCAACTTCGATCTCCATGACATTTGTACAGTAGGTGGGGCTCTAACACTGCTGACTGACCACTTAAATGGCCAATTGAAGGAGTAGAAAGAGGGCATGAATACTTTAATATTATATTATATAGAGGAGATTGGCTTGGAGAAGGAAAGCTCTATCACATTGGATCACCCTGGTGAAAATTGTCTTAGAAACATCTATGTATGCCTTGTCGTGCCTTGGAACCGTTGGAAGGGACAGCCAACAGGATATTTTGAAGCCTGACTGGAAGGACTCTCTTACTCCTCTATTTGCTGTGGAGAGGGCTCACTGGATTCCCACTAGTTCCTTACCTCTTGCTAATCTCCCCCCATGAATGCATGACACACAATCCCAACAGACCATTAAAAAAAAGTTATGGCTTCATAAAGGAAGGGAGCAAAAAATCGAAGCGCAACAAACAACTGATGATTTTTTCAAGGACGTTCAGATCACTAACGACCCTCTCCATACACCCCTTGCCACATGCAGAGGTGCTACTACATTGCTTTACGGTAGTCCCTATACATAAAATAAGAAGCAATATAAAATATGCCATAGATTAGGGTTTGATATTTGAAAGGACTTCACAGAGATGTCTTCCAGAGATGTTTCAAATGATGTATAAAGTGAAAGTAAATAGTTATATAACAAATTAATAGCAAGGAAGGTTTCAACCAAAAGTAATTTATTTTAAAATGCGATATGTATTCCTTACATAAATCCATTTCAGTACCAATAGATGAGATGACATAGATAAAAACCTTTAAAGTGTAATCCTAAAGGTACATAATGAACAATTGTAGTTACAGTTTACCAGGTTTAAAGGTCTAATAATGCAACCTTGAAAGCTCTGAAACACAGTGAATGACAAGCTTAATGTTATGCATCACAATAATGTGTTTACAATGCCTTTATTCTGTTTATCAGAATGCACAGAGAAATGCAATTAAAAATACTGAAAAGTCATGCTTAGGATCATGGACAGTGCCCTACATATTCGGGCAAGTTCTCGCCTTATTCACTTCATCAGTTTTTTTTATTTTTTTCACATTTAAGCCCTTCCATAAGTGTACTACACTTGACACTAGTCCCTTACTGGAGTCAATTCTAGAGAGCCTGTGCACCTAATTTATGAAGAGGTGCATGCTGCAAGAGGGTATCAAGACAAGAGTGAAAATCAGCAGCCTTAATATATTCCCCCACTATTGAATATATATATTCAATATTGATAGATTCCCCCACTAATAAATGTATTGAACTGAACTGGTATACTCTCACCTCACAACATCTTGGCATTCCCATGATCTGTTATCATGTACTAGACTTTCAAGTTAATGGGTCAGTGCACATGATCCAAGTGCAGTGCATTTTTCACTGATCCATTATTTTAGAAGTCAGAGATTATATTAAGCAGTTTTTATATTGTGTGAAATGGATTAAAAACAGCTGCAAAACTGATGTGAAAGGCTAGCTCAAACAAATAGTTTCACTAGTACCCATTTAATCATCAGCTCTGGAAATTGCAATATGTTTTCGACACTAGTGGTAATTTTCCAAATTACTTTTATGTCCTTATTGCCATACAGGAGTCCATAGAACAAATTAACAGCTCCTAAGCTGGTGGTTTGGGAACAATGCAGGGACATCATAAATTAGCTTTTTAGTCTTTATTTCTTCTACCGAATATGCTCGGAAATTGAACTACCGAAAGTGTGTTAAGTGGACATATGCAAACTGTATAAAAAGAATTTGAACTATGCATTCATCCTGTAAGACTGCAACATCCAATCAGGTCTCCGACTTTATATTTGACTTCTTTGATCTCTAAATGTTTCATAGTCATTTGGAATGGTATCTGAAAAGGAAAAAAGACAAGGTTTGCCAGTGTTAACCATATAATAGGAGCATAAATACATTTTGCCTCTTAATAAAGGAAATTGTGCCAAAGGCTGGAATTTGAATGGGGTGATATACACACCTCGTACCTCATCATGGTAACAATAACTTAAGCATATTCACCAATAGATGTACCATCCAACATGGAACAACCAATAACTTAGAAATTCTGGTAATTCTGCAATGGCTGATATGATAAGATATTATGTAAATCTCTTTCATAATTATAGAGTCATGTGTTCTTATTATTGTGGTTTGTCTCATAAAGGGCACTTACACTCTATTCAGGGGATCAATTTAGATCTCTGGGATGATAGGAAACAACTGGGACCTGAAGTAATCTGGAGAACAGGGAAGCAAAGGTTCCCCTGAGCCCCCGCTGGGAGTATGAGTGATCACCATTCCATTCATTTATGTGGAGGATCGCCCTACAGTAGTAAATGAATTTTCAGTCATGGATGTGTTTAGTCTGGACATGTAAAATCACATCAATTTATATTTGAAGGTGCATCTGCCAATATAAGATTCTGGGGCAGCATTTCATTAAAGTATAAGACTACATTAAATGCATGCTTTGTCATTTATAATACTTTCCAAACTCTTTTGGCTACTTTCTCTGCAAGAAACATTGGTTTAGAATGAGTGAACTGCATAGAAGATTTGTAGTATTTATCATCTTGATAGCATACATTTTGTTTCATACCCTTTAATTTTTATTAATGGGGCTTTCTAGTACCATAACAACTACTGTGACCAGTGCCTAGCTGAACAAACAGTTTAGAACTTTTCATATGTGTCAGAATGGGTAATGTCTAAGCCTCAAATGCAAAGATTAGAAAAGGCTTGTTAAATTTTGTTTTGTTAATGGACACTTATAAGGTCCATTTCCATGTATTTCTGTAGCACTGGAAAAGCTTTCAACTTTTCAAATTTGCTTGTATATAATATTATAAACAATGGCTCCTCTGAAAAGAAAGAAAAAACATATATTTTATAATATAATTGTATAATAGAATTGCATCTATTACAGAAAAGCAATAGAGAGTGAAATACCAACTCACCATTACAACGGTATCTTAGGTTAGACCAAATGATATTCTCCTGGGAGAAACAAAAGACTCCAAGACGTCCACCCCTCATTGTGGTGTCCAGTATAACCCCAGAATCTGCTACAAGTTCTGGACCTTCATAAAACTTGACCCTGGAAGACAACACCTTCATAAGTGAATTCTGATTCACAGTTAGGCTACCTATACATGACCAGGATTTGAAGACGTGTGCTAGCTGTATAGTTTCTACATCTAACACACATCCTCTTTCACTTCCATGGGCTCATGCACTCAGCCATGGATTTTTAAGCCCCTTGTATGAGACGTCTGCCGAAGACACAAAAGATGGAGCATGTGCTATTCCCGCTTGCTTTGCATTCCAGGCAGTCATTTCCAGTAGTCATTGGCATGTTAGTGGAATTCACCCACAGATGATACACAGGACTCCACAGGGCTCACGGGCTGAGCCCTCTTCATACTGACCGGGTGCTTGCTTCACAATGAAGCAAACGCCCGTCACCAACCCCCTCAATCGGAATGAGCACTGCAATTTTGGCTCCGATTGTCGCTCCCCATTGCCATGAAAGCCTCGGGTCACAAAAAGATCAGAGGCTATCATGTTTTAGGCTATCTATTACAATGTGCGATTTGCGATGGTGTGCAAAATCCCCATATACTGCCATACTGTATTTTCACTGTGTTTAACCCTGTAACGGAAAATAGTGCCCAAAAAACGCAGTCAAATTTTTTTGCCATTTTGAAAAATATAAAAAGAATTCAATAAAAAGTGATTAAAAGGTCATACAGTCCTAAAAATAGAAGCAGTGAAAACGTCATCAAACGTCACAAAAAATGACACTACCCACAGCTCTGTACACCAAAGTATGAAAAAGTTATTAACGCTAGAAGATGTCAAAATGAAGAATTTTCTTTTTTTTTTGTACAGAAGGTTTTAAAACCTATATAAATTTGGTATCCCTGTGATCGTACTGACCCAATGAATGAAGTAGAAATCCAAGCCCACAAGAAATGGCACAAATGTGTTTTTTAATAATTTTCACTGTATTCAGAATTTTTTCCCGCTTCCCAGTATACAGCATAGAATATTAAATACCGTCACTATGATGTGCAATTTGTTACCAGAAAACAAGCCCATACACAGCTCTTAACATGGAAAAATATAAAAGTTATAGATTTTTGAATGTGGGGAGTGAAAAATAAAGACGCAAAAACAAAAAAGGGCCTGGTCCTTAAGGGGTTAATGATTTTTTGATGATGCAAGCGGACAGGAGTACTCCCCTGTGTAACTTTAATGCCAGCCACTGGCAGCTCATGAGTGACACCTGTCGTTTGCTCAGGCCGTTTGAAGAGGCCACGTTATTTGTTAGTCGCCAGGACTATGGGATGAATAACGTCGTCATTCCACTGCTCCATGTCCTGGAACAGATGCTGCAAAATCTGTCTGGTCAGGGCACTGGAGTAGTGGCGACTACATCTCATGGCTACATGAGTCCAGTGGGGAACTGGAGGAGGAGAAATTAGTGGTTTTTCTACTCAGGTGACAGGAGAGGAGGAGCAGGAGCATCCGGAGGAGGTAGAAAACGAGGCAGATGACCCAGAAGCGGCGTGGCAGTATACAGTGGAGATGGAGGCTGGGAGCCCCTTTAGAGTCACTTGCGCAGATGGCCCGCAAAGGTCAGTCTCTCCACATTACAGGTGGACAAGCAGGTTTGCCTAACTTTGCTTTGCCTAACTAGTGAAATAGTCAACATCTGGCATAGGGATGACTGCCCTCTTGGACACTCGCTACTGGGCAAAAATCTGTGCCTTTTTTCTAGCTGCCAAGAGGGAGGAACATATGGCGTACTATAGAGAAATACTGTGCAGACAGTTGCCCAATACCTATGTGCACCATTGTCCATCCTCTGTCAGGTCTGACCAGGGGATTCCTGGCAGTCATTGCTCACATACTGCTGCTGTGGGAAGATGGGGGTGGGGGGTGTAGGAGCAGTAGCAGCTCCATCAGCAGCAGCTTAAGTCTGGGGTCCTTAATGAGCAGCTTCCTTCACCTGCCTAGTGGGAGGGTAGCCACCACCAGCAGCAGAAGGACATGGAGCAGACCCTGCACCATCAGGGGGTGGCCTACTTGGACAGCACTCTACCACCCCAGGTAGAGGATCCCCTGGACTACTGGGCAGCCAAACTTGATGTGTGGCTACAATTTGCAGAGTTTGCCGTAGAGAAGCTGTCCTGACCTGCCAATAGTTACCCAAAGGAGAACCTGCTTGTCCACCTGTAATGTGGAGAGACTGACCTTTGTCAAGATGAATCAGGCATGGATTGGCCAGGATTTCAACACACCAATGCCTTATGCATCAGATTAGATCAGCCATGACACCTCCCCCAAACATTGAGAAAAGAGTCTGGATTCTAACTACCTGCCTCAGCCACCCGCCTGCTGCCACACATCTGCTGCCAGTTGCTCCATCTGCCTCCCACCATATATACCAGGGACTGGAATTATCACGCACCTCCACACTCTATCATTGCGCCACTTTCTGACCTCCTGCTGCTGCTGCCGGCATCTCCACACTGTGGCCTATAATGTTGCTGCCACCACCAGAATTTGTCATTGTGCCGCTCTGTGGCCTACAATGTTGCTGCCACCTCCAGAATTTGTCATTGTGCCACTCTCTGACCTCCTGCTTCTGCTGCCACCTCCACACTCTGTCATTGTGTCACACTGTGGCCTACCATGTTGCTGCCAGCTCCAGAATTTGTCATTGTGCCACTCTCCGGCCTACTCATGCTGCTGCCAACTGACTGCTGTCTCCCTTTATGTGATTTTCATAAAGCTGTTTTCACCCTCCACCACTTTATGATGTTGCCACTATGTTTGGTTTTCCCCTTAATTTCATCTGTCAGAAGGAAAGAAAAGCTTCAGGATTGATAGCCAAAAGCAGGAGTGGATACACAACACAGAGGACATGCAAATATCCCATTTACTAGTCATCTCTGTTTTGGATCAACTCCTGTTTGTTTTTGCCTTTAGCAATACTGGTAGATTATGGACCAATTAAAAACAGACACTGACGGTTGAAAAGAAGGGCAAAATGATCAGTGGCGTCAATGCAAATTTACTGCCAACACCCTTTTACTCTTTTGGGGGGTTTCTAAATGTATCAGCATTTACCAGAACAGGTTCTGTCATAATCCATGGAATCATCTAATGTCAGTGTAAAAAGAGTGCACTCTTTGATGTTATAGTGGGATCTTGGCCCTCAGCTCAGTCCTTTTGAGCTGGCACAGACGTTACCTTGTCAGGCTGCGTTCCCGCTTCACGTATTTGGTCAACTTGGCCCTTGTAAGTGCCCATGGAATTGAAGAATGAAGCGATTCTAAGAGCGGCAGCTGTCATGTGCGTGTCATACTAAAACACAGCATTGTTTGAAGATCAAAGACCCTTTGCATATTTGAGCATGGCACAACATTCTACAACACCCTACAGGCTCTCTGCAGCCAAGAAATACCTGGTTTTTAATGTGATTCCGAATGGTTTGATTCGGGTCAAATTGAATTTTGTCAAAAAATTTGGCGAACTCGGCCCATCTCTTAATGCCATGCTATGGTATACCAGTATATGGCATTTTTGCAAGTGATCTGTTACTATCTTTACTGGCGGCATGTAAAGGCTTAACACTTGCAATATGCAGTTAACTCCTGCAGTCAACCCATGAGCCCTCTCCATACAGCCCTTGCTGCATGCAGACACACTATTACGTTGGCTTGCAACAAGGGGTTACATTTATTTTCTGAAAAAGGTTGATTAGTGAGAAAATCCTGTGTATATAACTAGGGATGTTTATATCAATAGGGTTGGGATCGAATTGTCAACTCATCAAACTCAAATTCTCTTTTTCTTGCTGATAAACTAAAAGTGGTATGTTTATGGATTCACTATTAAGTCTTTGAGTAATTTTTCAACCTCAGTACTTCGGTATCCCAACTTCACAGTCATTTATTTTGCTTCATGACCACACATATTTCAGGTTTGTTTTTTTATTGTACAGGCCTTTGAAAGCATAATATGTTTTTTTTTTATTAATTTGGGATTCATTTTGTGTTTCTCTTCAGTGGTACCTAGGGATTTATTTTTATTTACATTTATTTTTATAAATATTTTTATTATTTTTTTACATAAATTGCAATTTTTATTGCAGCTTTTGCTCCTATCACTGCCTTAGCTGCTAGGTGTGAGATTCAGCTGTGTGTTTGTGTGTAGGGGTACCAGCAAAGCAGATGTTTCATGAATCCTCTGTGCTATGCTTTTATGTGCTGATAATATACTTAGATTATCATAGTACAGGGTTTATCTACTCTTTCATTTAGCTTCTGAAGATTCTGTAATATATGGCACAAAGAAAAAGAGAGATGAGACATCAGAGTCATCAGATGGATAACAGACAAAATAACAAAATGACACACTCATCTCTGCTACCTCCCCTAATCAATATAGAGCAGGTCTCCTCTTCATGCTGCTAGACAGGAAGTTACCCTGTCTCTAAGGCCATTTTCCTCCTGCTTTCTCCCCTGCTTCTGCAGTACACGAGAAGCTGTTCAGGGGAGAGTAATCTGAGCAGACAGGAAAATCGTCTCAACCATAGTCAGGACTGAGTTTATGGTTATATCCAAGGACAACCAAAACATACAACAGCAGTACTGATAGAGACAGGTTATATCTGAAATGCTGTATTTTTGTTGAATTAGAGAACGTGTTATTGTGTCCTGAGTCTATTTAAGAATTTTGTCTTTGTGGCATTTCCCCTTCCTCATCTAATCCCTTACCTTCCTTGTTGAGCTTGATGGACATGTATCTATTTTCAACCATATAAACTATGTTACTATGATACCCACAAAGGCTCTGGCAACTTTTGTGTTTTCTATTTCTGCAATTGCATTCAAACTTTTATTTTTTTCATTATTGTGTGCAGATGATGGTTTAATAGTACCATGGACACTGGGCTGTTTGAAAAGTGTAGGCCCCCTATTTCTCAAAATTTAAAAATAGTTTGCTACAGTTTTTCTATACCTTATTCTTTTTTCAATAATCTGGCATGGTGAGGGCGTGGACTAGATTGCCTTTTTACACCAGTCTTCAAACATGAATGTACACAACACTTGACTCCAGTCCCCTAGTGGGCCAATTGTACTGAGAACATGCACCTAATTTATGATGAGGCCTATACCTTGTCATATAATATGTACACACTTCGCTTGGGAAGGGGGGGTATCAAAACCATCAAGGCAAATGCTGATCTTGATATATTCCCCCTAGTTAGTATACAAAATGTAAGCATACATACAGATCCCATAATAAGTCTTTAAGATCTGTTAGGTACTGCTCATGCCTATTATGTGAAGGGTTATGTGCCACACTGCTGGCATGGTCTTCGTAACCATGACAGAATCGTAAACAGAGGCATACTCTGTAACATACACGAACACTATAAATCATACAAGAAGTATAAAAAATATCAATATACATCAATACTATATACACATGTACATACACCAATCTATACACACACAGGCACATATATAAAAACACATCATGCAATTACAGTCTACACATACATAGCAATCTGTATACACATACATTCACATATGCACATCCTAACATATGCAAACACATACATCATACACTTACATATACATATCAATATCTGTGAAAAAAATGGTATTCAGTTTTTACATTTTAAAAGAACCATGTAACTCACATGTAACCACAATGCTAAGAATGGTAGGGACAAAAATAAAAACAAGCAACCTAATGCACTGTACGGACACCCTTAGTGTATAGTGTACATAGCATAATATCTTATTATGAAATATATCCAAATCATGACCTGTTGGTGGCACTTTATATCTATAGTGTATAAACAAAGAAAATAGAATAAATACCTGATGTATCCTACTAATGGCCTATGTTGCAGGAACCAACGGTATGATGTCTTATCTTTCCATCCTACATTTCTTGGATCCTTCCATAACAGTTTGACTTGGTTCACTGTGTCACCCGTGTGCCACAAAGAGTTCCTTAGCTGTTCCCCAGGTCCAGTTGTTGATTTGACAGCCTATTATAAATAGTACATTATTCTTCAATAGCTGAACTTCTTAATAAAAGGATCAAGCTAGTCAGTGTTTAGTTTGCTCAATAGCGGCTCAATGTCCAAGTTCACACTAAAAATAAGAGTGCCCTTATTCCTGAAAGGTCAAATTAAATGATAGTTTCTTCAATAAGCATAAGCTTATGTAAGAAAGTCTAGGATCCCGTTCTGAATAACATTTATTAAGAGGATTAAAAGGGGACATAACCAACCCTCAATAACCAACCCCCTATAGCCAAATGTCAAGTTGATCCAAAAGATGATAAACATTTTGCC
Source organism: Engystomops pustulosus (assembly GCF_040894005.1). NCBI lineage: Eukaryota > Metazoa > Chordata > Amphibia > Anura > Leptodactylidae > Engystomops > Engystomops pustulosus. The sequence goes on along the minus strand of NC_092411.1, from coordinate 155,469,187 downwards.
ATTTAAAGAATTCTTTTCTTAATCCTCTACATTCATATAAGTGGAGTTTTTGACATTTGTGGTCAACTTTACAAGATATTGAAGTGCTGTGGAAGTTTGTAGAATTATGAACAGGTCAATCAGGAACAAACAACACACACACATTTACAGGACTATTCTACCATCCATGGAAACCCATTTCAAACAAATCTCCTATAACAGTGATGGTGAACCTTTTAGATACAGAGTTCCCAAACTACAACCAAAACCCACTTTTATGTTGCAAAGTGCCAACATGACAATGTGAGCAGTAACCATTTTGATCTCTGCTGTATCACAAGTTTCAATCGTATTGGCGTCCTGCGGACACCAATAAAATAGAAAGCAGGAGAAATTTGGATTGTAGCTTCCCTCCAGTGTCCCCTGAAAAGGAAGAATCAGGGGACCCAAAGCAGGAGCTCCAATGATAATCTCTGTGCACACCTTCTCTCTCCTCCTATAGTCCTGGCAGCCAAGTAGGTGTCACTTTCAAATAGCTCTGAGCTTGGCACGTCCTGGGCTGTCTTGGGCTGCAGGAGGAAGCCATTAGTCCTATCTGGTAAATTCTGTGCTGGGTGCCCACAGAAAGGGCTCAGAGTGCCACCTCTGGCACCCGTGTCATAGGTTAGTCACCACTGTCCTATAATGTCTCATGCTCAATGTGTATGGTAGGGGGAAGTGTGTGTGGTATGGTGGGTTCAATGTGTATGGTGGGGTGGGGTAAATGTGTATAGTGGGGTGGTGGGGGGGATATGTATGGTGGGGTGGGGGAATGTGTATGGTGGGGTGGGGGGATTTTTATGGTGGGGCATGAACAAAGCGCACAAAAAAAAAAAAAAAAGACGTGCACACTTCCAGACCAGTGCAGCGGCCACGAGATTCCTGAAGACCGCGCGCCAGTTTTGATTAATCTTGCGCACTCTACACACTAGACAGGAAAACTGCACTAGTTTTGATAAACTAGACTTTATCTCTGAAATCTTTACATCACTTTTTATTAGATTGGATAGGCATAAAATAAATAATTTTATATTATTTCTACATGAAATCTAGGCAAATCTATGATAAAGCATGAATTGCTAAAATGTTCATCTGCTGCTTCATATTTTCATTTCTTGATTTATTTCTTTATTTTAGTCTCTGAACACCTCCCCTAGAGGATTTGTAAAATTGAAGTTAAATTCCTTTTTCATTTACCTTTAGCTGAATGCCAGGTTCAGCCACTGCTCTGAAAGGGTTTGCCTGCCAATATGTTTGCTCCATCTGTTTCCACATTACAGAATAGAAACTCGAGCTGTCCTGATAGCCAAATATAAATCCAGCGTAATCATCATCTGTTTCTGTGTTGACATGAAATGTTCCTTCAAAGTCCACTCCATTAAATGCTGTGTAACCTAAATAGAGATAGTAGAAATAGAAAATGTCATTACAACACCTTGGAAACATTGGAGCAGAATGTGAAGGCAGGACCTATTGGCAACGAAAGCATTTTTTAATAATATCATAGTAGATAAGGTTGGTAAAAGAAGCAAGTCCATCAAGTCCAACCTATAAGATTAACAAAATGTTTTTTTTTCTCATAACAAATGAAAATCTGTTCTCAAGAAAGGAATCTATGCCTCTATGAAATATGTTCAGAGTAATAGCCATAACAAGCTCTTTCTCTGGCTTCTCAGTAAATATGGGCACTAACTTCGCCAGTTTGGACCTGTAGGCCATATATGAACTATTTTCCAGTGGAGATTATGGTAAATCTGGCGGGCTTGGATGCTCTACATCCACCCCACTAATTGCCAGAATACTGGCAGGGAGGGAGAGATTAATGTACCTTCTTAGCTAGAAAACTGGCGTAGAAGGCATAATGAATATCCTCCAATGTGTTTATAGGCAGCTTTAGCAGTATATATCTTCAGTGCTGTGGCACCTAGAAATCCTGGTGTGTTGTTAAACAGAACTGTGTTTCTAGGTGGCATGGTCCAGAAGAGGTGTGTCCCTACCATTAAATCTATACACGTGCTATTTGCATGTGGTATCTACAATTAGGAGGCATATACGTAAATGTATGTCAGTTGTGAAAGAGTTAAGGCCTCCTGCACATGAAAGGTGTGCAAGATCAGGCCACAAACAACAGCACATCCTCTCCAATTCCCTCAGTTTGGATGGTGAACGTTGGTGGACAGCCATTTTTAAATCTCTCCAGAGATGCTCAATTGGGTTTAGCACATGTCTCTGGCTGGGCCAATCAAGAATGGTCACAGAGTTGTGAGCTGTGACTGTTTTTTTCCACACATACCACTTATTATTAACACCACTCTTAATCTCATCAGACCAGAGAATCTTATTTCTCGCTGTCTGGGAGACCTTCATGTGTTTTTTTGCAAACTGTATGCAGGCTTTTATATGTCTTGCATGGAGGGGAGGTTTTCATCGCCACACTCTGCATAAAGCCCCACCTGGTGTAGGGCTACAGTGAAAGTTGACTTTGTGGAACCTTCTCCCATCTGACTACTGCATCTCTGATGCTCAGCCTCATTGATCTTGGGGTTCTTTACCTCCATCACAAAGGATCTTCTCACATGATTGCTTTGTTTGTGTGGATGGCCAGGTTGAGTAAGAGTTGTGGTCTTCCCAAACTACTTCCATTTAAGGATTATGGAGGCCATTGTGCTCTCAGGAACCTTGGGTGCTGCAGAAATTATTTTGTAACCTTGGCAAGATCTATACTTTTGCTACAATTCTGTCTCTGAGCTCCTTGGACAGTTCTTTAGACCTCATGATTCTCATGTACTCTGACATGCACAGTGAGGTTTCATATATAGAGAGGTGTGTTCCTTTCCTTAACAAGCCCAATCAGTTTAATTAAACACAGCTTGACTCCAACGAAGGAGCAGAACCATCTCAAGTACGATCAGAAGGAAATGGACAGAATATGAGTTAAATATGAGGGTCACAGCAATGGGTCTGTATACTTATGACCATGTGATAGTTAAGTTTTTCTTGCTTAATAAATTAGCAAAAATATCCACATTTCTGTTGTTTTGTCCTGTGAAGATGTGGTGCAGAATGAACATTAACGCTAAAAAAAGAACTTACCAATTGGATACAATGAAACAAAGAGTGACAAATTTAAAGGGGTCTAGATATTTTCTGTACCCACTATACTTGCTACCTTTCATCCCACCACATGATGAGAGTAATTATGTTAAAAATATATTTTTAAATAATATAATATGTCGAAAAAACTATTCTTACCTACAGCTAGTCCTGGATCACTATTCATTGTCTGAACAATCTCCATACCCTAGAAAATAAAAAAAAATTCACAAATTAAGATACACAGTATTGGCCATATGTGGAGATATCTGTGGCATAGCATTAGAAATATAGAAAAAATTATATATATATCAATTGTATTGTATCATTTTAGTGTAGTTAGGACAAATTGTCCACTAAACAATACGCACTCTTTCAAGACCTCTGTGAATGGGAGGTTAGTAAAACTAAAATTTGGAAAAAAATTTTGGAGAAATTTATCATTTTCAAAATTCTCCACTAGTACCATTCTGGAGTAGATATTTTTTTATTAGTTTTTTATTTTCTTACATTACATATTTACATTATAACATTTTTGTGGGATAAAATAATTTAACCCCTTAACGCTCTGCGCCGTAGCTCTATGGTGCAGAGGTATAGTCCTCGGCTGAGTCCTCTTCATACAAAGGTGGGGGTTGTTGTATATTGCAGCAAACCCCCACCGCTAATAACTGTGGTCAGTGCTTGCACCGATCGCGGCTATTAACCCTTTCATTGCCGTCGGCAAAGTTGCCGGTGGCATTTAAAAGACGGCGGCGCGCAGGCGCCACCATCTTTATTATGATTGCCGCGCCCCCGAACGTCATCTGGGGCGGAGATCGGTTGCCATGGTAGTCTCGGGTCTTCGTTTGACCCGAGGCCATCTGGCTTCTGCAGATTCGTTACAATGAGCCAGTGGCTCATTGTAATAAATGAGCTGCAAAAATGCCATATATTGCAGTATATGGTAGGAACGATCTGACCATCTAGGATTAATGTACCCTAGATGGAATAAGAAATAGTGGGAAAAAAAAGAAAAAAAAAAGTTTAAAAAATAAAAAAAATTTATAAAATATTAAAAATTCAAATCACCCCCCTTTCGCTAGAACTGATATAAAACATAATAAACAGTAAAAATCACAGACACATTAGGTATCGCCGCGTCCCAAAATGCCCGATCTATCAAAATATAAAAATGGTTACGGCCGGCGGTGACCTCCGAGACGGGAAATGGCGCCCAAATGTCCGAAATGAGACTTTTACACCTTTTTACATCACATAAAAAATGGAATAAAAAATTATCAAAATGTCGCACAGACCTCAAAATAGTAGCAATGCAAACGCCAGCTCATTTTGCAAAAAATGACACCTCAAACAGCTCCGTGCGCCAAAGTATGAAAAAGTTATTAGCTTCAGAAGATGACAAAATTTTTTTTTCTTTTTTGTACACATTCGTTTAATTTTTGAAAATGTATTAAAACACAATAAAACCTATATAAATTTGTATCACCGCGATCGCACCGAACCAAAGAATAAAGTAGGCGTGTTATTTGGAGCGAAGAGTGAAAGTCGTAAAAACTGAGCCCACAAGAACGTGACGCGTTTTTTTTTCAATTTTTCCACATTTGGAATTTATTTTCAGCTTCGCAGTACATGGCATGTTAAAATAAATAACATTACGGGAAAGTAAAATTTGTTACGCACAAAATAAGCCCTCACACAGGTCTGTACACGTAAAAATGAAAAAGTTATGGATTTTTGAAGGTGGAGAGCGAGAAATGAGCGAAAAAACCCTGCTTCCTTAAGGGGTTAAACAATATTTTTGTTTTGGTTTGTGTTATGAATTTACCTTTTTTGGCATTGTATGCCATTTTATGTGTTAATGGGGCTTATGGGCAATTTTACTAATTTGAGAAACCCCCAGAAGGCCACTTAAGTGCCGTGGACAGGCTGAATGCAGCAATTAATGGGTTATAACCCGCAATCGCTGCTCATTCCAACCAAGGGTGTTACACTTGGGTGTTAGCTCTGTTTCTTGATGCCGGTTCAGCTCCGGTGACGAGCTGAATCGCATTCACCTCCATGACGTTCTTTTACTGCAACATACCGTATTTTTCGGCCTATAAGGCGCACTGGAGTATAAGGCGCACCTCTAATAAATGCCTGCTAAGACATCTAGGTTCATATATAAGGCGCACTGGAGTATAAGGCGCAGGATCAAATGCAGTACCTAAAAATGACCAGCAGGTGGCAGACCTGTGCACAGTTCAAGCCAGCTACACTTCCCGGGAAACTTGTCTTCAGCGTGTCAGAGAGCTCCGATCTCAGAGGTATGGCTGCTGGGGGTTAATGCAAGGTGATGCAGCAGGGGTTAATGGTCTCCCTCTGCCCCTTCTTCCCTCCTCAGCCCGGGTGTTATTCCTGTGGGGTTCCCTGTGGCTCCTTCTCTTTCCCCTGTTACAGGGCTGTCAGGTATGGGGAATTGGTTACTGATGATGATGATGATTGCCTCGTGTTCGGCACTATGGCAGCTCCGGTCTCTCTGTGCTAGGGGAGGGCAGGATGGGGGCACTTCAGGAGCTAGGGACCCTGTATACAGTGTGGGAAGGTGCAGGAAATGTCTGGGGATGGAGCTATTAAACGCTGGTAAATGTACAGTACATCCTGTCTGTAGTACATTTCTGTATAAGTTCATATATAAGGCGCACTGGCCTATAAGGCGCACCTTTGATTTCTGAGAAAATTAAAGGATTTTTGGTGCGCCTTATAGGCCGAAAAATACGGTACATTATAGTGGAAACAGGTTAAGAATAGTAATTGTTGGTATTGAATTGCAGTGGAAACTAAATAAATTCTTCTTGTGTTCTCAGTAGTAAATATGTCTATTTTTCTCCTGCTAAATAAGGAGGAGGGCTGGGCTCTATGACAAATCCACTGGTAAGCTTTCAACATGAGGACAAGAGAAATAAAATCGACTGTGGCATAAATGAACGTTTTTGAGAATCTCCAGTTGTATTTATGCTACCACTGTCATTTGGAAACTAGTTCTAAATTTAGCATGAATACCTCATTTAAAACAATCCAATTTGGATCAATTTGTGCATCTCCTTCTGGGTCCAAAACAACAGTTTGATAAGCTCTGAAGTCTGTAAGAGTGATTTCGGCATTGTCAGGACAGACATCCACTTTATCAACCACCATATCTCTATCAAAATCTCCTTCACATGCATCTCCAATACCATTTCCTGCAGAAGACAAAACAATTGTAATGCTTTGGTGTAATGTTTGAGGAATTTATAAAAATCATATTCAAGAAACTATTCAGATATAAACATTACATTTGTCAATGTTTGGATAAGTATGAAAAGCACATTACTGCAAGAGAATGAGTTCTTTGCTATAAATCAATAACACGCATCAGGAAAAATGACCCCAATCGTTAGGTGTGCTAGTACTCCTTAGCTAAGGATATTGATCCAGATTGCCATTCTTATTTAAAATGATTGAGCATATAATGTATATTATTTTTTAAATACAAACTAGTTTAAACTAAAAAAGATTTAAAAATCTATGGGGGTCATTTATCTTATCTCTGTTTGCTTTGGCTATTTTTTGCCTGTCATTTTTCTATCTGCTTTTTAAAGATCTCTTTTTTAAACATTTGTTGAGAATGTCACAAAAATGCCGCACAAATGTCGGAAGTCACTTCTTTCCATTTTCTACATTTTCCTCAAGTATGGTTTAGTTTAGTCTGGATTTTTTTGCGCCAAAAAATTTCACAAATTTGAGACAATTTTTAAAATGATAAATGTCATTTGCAACATTAAGCACATCTGGATTAGAAGATTAATGTGTCTTACTGACGAAAAACAAATGCCCGGCGGGCATTTCAAAATGTCCCCAAAAAGGCACAAAAATTGCAATGCGCCAAAAAATGTCTCAAAAAAAAAGAAAAAACTGGAAGAAAAATAAAGATAAATGACCCCCTATATCTTTTAGTTGCAAATTTAAGAAAAGGTTATATTCAATTATATTGACAGCTTCTACAGAATCTGGCTATTCAAGATACTTTTCAACACTATCTTAAATATCTTACAGAACTGTTCACCAGTAGATATCTTCACTATGCTGCTGCTGATGCCGACTGAGCTCATCAAAAAGGTTGGGAATAGGTGTATGTGAATGAGGCTCATTGGCCTGATGGTACAAATTCACATGTTCTGATAGCATGTCTAAGCTTTCAGATCACTTTTTATAATAAGCTGCCATTTTTGTGTACATGAGGAAATCTAACAATTTATCTTTTATTCTCAATTGCCCCTGACTTGGTGGGGGGAGATTAGCTACATCATGTTACCTTTAGACAGCACATGGAAAAAAGGAAGATTGACTTACAAGACAGAGTCAGTCACACTCGTCTGTTCTTAAAAATCACAGTTTTTTCAGTTATAGTATATATGAGAGCGGTTCAATAAGTACCCGTGTTAGAAATGAAGACCATTCTTCAAAACATTTTTTTTTCACATAGTCTCCTTTTAGAAAGATACACTTCTCCCAACGTACCTGCCATTTTCTTAACTTCTCCAAAAACTGGGATTTGTCCAACTCTCTAAAATACGCCTCTGTCTTGGTGATGACTTCCTCGTTTGAGCGAAAAATTTTTTCCTGCAAGCCATTTCTTCATGTTAGGGAGCAAGAAAAGGTTCCGGGAACCGGATACGTTAAATACGGGGGGTGCGGCAGCAATTCATAACTTAATTCATACAGTTTGGCGGCGACAACTCTGGATGAATGGCTGGTGCGTTATCGTGTTGAATGGGCACCTTCTTTTTCACCAAATGCGTCTGTGTCTCCTTCAATTTTTTGTCGAAGTGGTCTAATAAACACTGTAGTTTTGTCCAGTGATCATTCTTCCTTTTTCTAAAAAATCTCTGAGGATGATGCAGTTCGCATCCCAAAAAATTGTCGCCATGACCTTTGCCTTATTTGGAGCAGATTCACCGGGAGAAATCCATTGTTTTGATTGCTGCTTAGTTTCTGGTGTGTAATGATGAATCCAGGTTTCATCAACAGTCACAACTAAACGCAAAAAATCTTCAGATCTCGCTTAAATAGCTCCAAACACTGCTTCAAAGTAAATGTCAGCATCAGCTTGCTGTCCACGGTGAGCAATCACAGCACCCATTGGGCCAACAATTTTTTCATCGCCAGCTTATCATGTTAATTGCATATTAATTGCAGTTCCGGTCGACACACCTACGGCCTCTGCTAATTTGCGCACTTTCGTTCGTCGATCAGCGAGTATCATGTTGTGGACTTTTTGAATGATTTCCTCGGTAACCACATCTGCTGGGCGCCCTGGTTGCTCCTCATCAACAATGGATGTTCGCCCATGTTTAAATTCATTGAACCAATATCTAACTGTGGTAATAGATGGCGAATTGTCCTCATAAACAGCATCCAACT